>NC_053390.1:671367054-672042470 GCF_905171765.1 Bufo bufo
TGGAGCAGAGTCAATAGCAAAAACAGGTATATCCTTTTCTAATGTGCAAACCTGAAAACCATGCATGGCTACAAATTGAGTGTCAATAAGATTGACGGCCGCTCCACTATCGACAAAAATCTCACAAGAAATTACTTTGCTCTCTAGCGCCACCCTGGCAGACAGGAGAAAACGGGAACTGCAGGTCAGAGGAAAAGCATCAATTCCCACATCAACTTTGCCCAAAGTAGCAGATGAAGCAGAATTTGATGATTTACCTTTTGAGGTTTTTCTCTTATTATCGCTCTTAGTACAGTTCAAGAATCTCCTAGACGGACAAACATTTGCCAAATGACCTATGCCCCCACAACAAAAACACACCATACTCTGAGGACTAAATCCTCTTTTATCAGGGGCAAGTCGACCTAGCTGCATGGGCTCCTCCTCAGAGGGGAGAGAGACAGGATGAGGCCCCTGCACACTGAATGAGTCCGCACCACTTCCCCTAGACTGACAATGGCTGGACAGAGAGGTCTCGTTTCTTTCTCTTAGACGCCTGTCAAGGCGTACCGCCAATGACATGGCAGAATCTAAGGACGTTGGTCTCTCATGGAAAGCAAACGCATCTTTCAATCTCTCTGAGAGACCATGACAGAACTGACTCCGGAGTGCAGCATCATTCCAACCCGAATCAGCTGCCCATCTCCGAAATTCAGAACAATAAAGCTCCGCAGACAGTTTGTTCTGGCATAAAACACGTAAGTTAGATTCGGCCAGAGCAACACGATCCGGGTCATCATAAATCTGCCCCAGGGCCACAAAAAATCTTTCCACGGATCGAAGGGAGGGATCCCCTGATGGCAGCAAAAAAGCCCAAGTCTGAGCATTACTCCTGAGCAGGGAGATGACAATCCTCACCCTCTGCTCCTCCTTACCAGAGGAGTGGGGACACAAGCAAAAATGGAGTTTGCATGCCTCTCTGAAGCGAACAAAATTCTCACTGCCCCCGGAGAACGTTTCCGGAAGTGAGACCTTTGGCTCGCAACAGACTCCATGAGCCGGAGCAGAGCCCAATGCTTAAAGCTGAGTCATAGATTGACGGAGATCCGCTACCTCCAAAGAAAGACCCTGCATGCGGTCAACCAGGCCAGAAAGCGGATCCATGTCAAAAAAGGACGGTTTTGGTGGATTATAATGTCACGGCTGTATGTGAGCAACAATAGTATACACAGTAAAAGAGCTACTGACCGGACCCAAACTAGGGAGGATAAAGGGTGACCCCTGTCAGACCCTCAAAGCTCTCCCTATGCTGCTAAAGCACATGCCCGGATCCAAATGGCGGAACGTGGCATGCCCACGTACCTAAGACTGATGACCACTGTAACCCCTACAATAGTGGAAGGGGCACGGCCACCGGTGCCCTACTCAGTATATGGAGGGAACCGTGGCCACCTCAGATCCAGTCAGAAAATAATCAGGTACACAACAATGTCTGTACACTTAGCTGAAGGTGTTGCAGCCGCAGAGAAGACGGATCCAAGGACAGCTGGCAATATCCGGAGTGCTTGCTGCAGCAGAACACAGGTCCAGTGAACTGATAGCTACAAGTGAAGATACTAAAGCAAGAGCTACAACTAAAATGAGAACTATAATCCACGCCCCCAAAATAGGAGGAGGGGTGATATAAAGAGAGGAAAATCAAACGCATGAGGAACAGCTGGGAGGAAGGAAACCAAAAGTAAACAGAGCAGTGAGAACTCCTCCCAGCTCTAGTAGTGACATCATCACAGGGGTGGAGAAACAGAGCTGTGAGAACGTCCCAAAGCTCTGGTAGTGACACTCTCACTTTATAGGCAGTATGCTGCCTTCATGCCGGTTGCAGTGCCACTAGTAGCTAAGCTGAATTGTGGGAGCCTGAAACAATCATCCCTTCAATAGTAGCCACTGCAATCAGGACATTCACGGTTTGAATACCGTATTTTACTGCTGAGCTAATCTAGCATTGATAAGTAGGCCAGCCGGACTACTACTAGCTAACCAACTGTGGAGTGAATCACTGAGTTAAAAACTAAATCTGCCCCCCGACATGTTTCACCAGATGACTGGCTTCTTCAGGGGAATTGGGCAGCAATGAGTACCTTATCAAACTGGCGGTTTAAATGCATAGTGTAGTGATTGACAACCTCTGCAGCCTATAAGCAGTGTGCCTAAGTGCCTAAGGATTGGCTGCATCTGAAGCCACACCCCCTAAGACAGAGTAAAACACCAAACAGCATCAACTACCTTATTCATCAACATTAGCGCGCCGACGTCATCTGAGTCGCATACAAGAGGCGTCATCAGTGACATCCTGCCCCCCCCCCCCGATAGTTGCGCCGACACTTAGAGCATGAACGCCCATCTGGTTGCACTGCGCATGCGCGCAGACATAGACTCCAGACGGGAAAAATACTAGGCTGTTGGTGGCTGCGTGAACTGCGGGCGGGGAAAGTGTTAGGCTGTCAGCGGCTGCGCGAGCACTTAAAACTGGACACTAAAGGGACATATCGCCTGTGCCCTATGAGAATGCTATAGTATATAGAGCTGGTAGTAAGTAGATGGATGAATTTACTGCAATAGGTAGTACTTGTAATGCTAGTGCTGGTGATGTACTTGTCACGGGATAGCTGTGCAGAGCATAAAGTGACTTTTGCCCCTAAAAACAAATACTGGACGTATGTTTTACTGTATATACTACATGCACATCTGTGATGCCCAGATGTCACATGAGCAGCTAGACTTTTAGCCCAGTGTCATCTGTATTGCCTCTGCTATACAATTTGCATAGCATTATATAAGGTGATGATGTATGACCTATCTACCTTAGGGGTTAAATCACTTTATAGCACTGCTCAAATTCTATATAGTGTAAGCCTCTGTTGCTCCAGCACGATACCAGCCGCACTGTCCCAATGTGTGAATTAGGGAGGATTATATGGGGTGATGGTGCTTGGTGATGGTGCAAAATCAAACTTGCCGGCCACACATATTCGTATGAGCACATTAGTGCCTGATGAAGGGCACACCTTTTGCCCGAAACGTTGCTTCAGTCTGAAAAAAGGACCACTATGTCCGGCTAAAACAAAATAAAAATTAATTAACCAAATTTGGAGTGCTGTCTAAATTGTTGAAGATTTATACGTTCCAAGAGGTGGAGCTGGGAACACACCCAAACCAGTCAGTAATAGATAGAGTGCTGTAATCACCACGAGATTTTCATGGTGCAAAATCAAACTGCCATGGAGAATAATCCGTATGAAAACAAAAGATCACTGTAACAAGCATGACTTCATTTTACAGTATAGTGGTACATGCTAGTTGTTGTTATATTCTGCATTCTTGTTATTATTGATAACATGGACAGACTTCTGCCATAGGGAATATCCGTATGAAGACAGAGGTCACACTATCAAGCATGACACCACTTTACGGTGTGGTGATGCATACTGGTTATTGTTATAGGCTGCTTTTTTGTTGTTATTATTATTAATGATATAAGAGAGCTTCTGTTTGCATAAAGAAAAATCAGTATTCAAAACCAGTAAGTCGGATACTCCGAATTTTTGGCTCTATACGCGAAGGTGTCAACTGACTTATAAAATAGAAATGTCATAAAGTGGAGATAACTAGAAATGTATGATTCCTGCCACACAGAACCTCTCCCTCATTTTCAGAGGAAAACAGTAAATGCAAATCCCTCATTGAGCCCCCTAGGGCTAAGGCTATCGAGCCGATAGATCCCTCTTGTTTCTTCATTCAGAAGAATGGCATCAAGGTCACCCTTTCTGACGCCTAGAGTTTTTTTGCAGATGCCCCAAAATTTGAGCACTTTGTGATCTCCATCATGATAGGCCCTTATATGTCTGGAGACTGACGTCTCTGCCTTGGTGTTAATGCTACTGATGTGCTGACAGAACCTTCTCCTAAACTCTTGGGACGTCTTACCGACATAAATCTTGGGACATGGACATTGGATGGCATATACTATGCCTTTGGTCTTACAATTTATATATTGTCTGATGTGATATTCTTTTTCATCTATAGGATTGATGAATGATCGACATCTTCTCACAAGAGGACAGAACACGCAGTCCCCACACGGGTAAGTGCCCACTATTCTAGATGTTAGCCAGGTGGTCTTTGGCGGTGCAGGACGGTAGAAACTATGAACCAGGGCGTCCTTCAAATTTCTACCTCGACGGTAGGTAACACTGGGATTCTGCGTGATAACAGTCCTTAAGTCATTATCTGCCCACAGGACATGCCAGTGTTTCTTCAGAATTCGGAACACCTGATCGTTTCGAGCACCAAAGGTGCCAATGCACCTGACAACCTGTGCACCAGATGTTCTGGGTGCAGCATTTAACAATTCTGTCCGATTCGTGTTACTTGCCCTGGCAAATGCCTGGTGCAAAACCTTTTTGGGGAATCCCCTTTCATGGAAACGATCCCAATTATAAATAACAAGAATAAGAGTGAGACATTATCAGACTCTGGAGGCCAGCAATATTAATCACTGTATTTTTTGCATGCTTTCCAAATCTCTGAAACTTAAAAAGCATATTCATTTATCTATTTTTTAAAGAAGCACAAAGACAAAATTAAAAGGGTCATCTGTCTTTACATGTATACTTCATTAATACAGTGTTTGCATGTCCCATGGCAAAATGTATGAATAAGACTGGGGTTACATAGCGTCATGTGCCGTACGAGTGTCAGAAAAGTCATGTTATCAATAAAATGTGTGCAACTTGTATGCAAATTGCTGTTACATGACTAATTTAGATTTGTGAATTGGCTGTTACAGCACATGTGGCTGTGTAGCCCTAGTCTTAATTGACAACTGAGTGAGACCATCCCTATGTACTTATTTAATCAGTGCTAATTAGTAGCAGACTGCATATGGACACACCTTAGTGACACGGGTAATGGTATCAGAGAAATAGAGGAATGCAAAATTTGAAGCAAAGATTTTCCAGAATTGTTGTTTCATGAGGGATTTGTTTTTCAAGTTTCCTCATTAAAGGGAGTCTGTTGCTTCCAAAATCAGTTTTAAAGTAAACATTAGTCACCGTTGAGAAAGTGCCTTTTTTGTGAAAATACTGATCTATAATCCTGAGAAATAAGGTATTTGGTGCACAATGGGCAGGGTGGTTCTTATTGGTGCACCATTGTTCTGCCAGTATACATTCTTTATATATTTACCTACCCCCTGCTGCCTGGTTTCAACTTCCTGCTGCTTGGTTTAGACTCCCTCGATCCCTGGATTTATTCACTGTGCTTTGTTCCTCACATGTAAACTTCTAGCATGGACAGGGTCATGTGTGCCACTGCAGCCAATTACTGCCCTCAGAAGTAACATGTCCATAAGAAGCATGTCACAGCTTTGCAGTAACCAAGCAGCAGGGCGCAGGTAAGTATGCTTCCCTTCAGGTCTGGCTGGTGGTAGTTAAAAAAAAAGCTAACATGTTTTAAGACATAGAAACATAGAAACATAGAATGTGTCGGCAGATAAGAACCATTTGGCCCATCTAGTCGGCCCAATATACTGAATACTATGAATAGCCCTTGGCCCTATCTTATATGAAGGATGGCTGTATGCCTATCCCATGCATGCTTAAACTCCTTCACTGTATTTGCAGCTACCACTTCTGCAGGAAGGCTATTCCATGCATCCACTACTCTCTCAGTAAAGTAATACTTCCTGATATTACTTTTAAACCTTTGCCCCTCTAATTTAACCACCTCAGCCCCCAGTGCTTAAACACCCTGAAAGACCAGGCCACTTTTTACACTTCTGACCTACACTACTTTCACCATTTATTGCTCGGTCATGCAACTTACCACCCAAATGAATTTTACCTCCTTTTCTTCTCACTGATAGAGCTTTCATTTGGTGGTATTTCATTGCTGCTGACATTTTTACTTTTTTTGTTATTAATCGAAATTTAACGATTTTTTTGCAAAAAAATGACATTTTTCACTTTCAGTTGTAAAATTTTGCAAAAAAAACGACATCCATATAGAAATTTTGCTCTAAATTTATAGTTCTACATGTCTTTGATAAAAAAAAAATGTTTGGGTAAAAAAAAAATGGTTTGGGTAAAAGTTATAGCGTTTACAAACTATGGTACAAAAATGTGAATTTCCGCTTTTTGAAGCAGCTCTGACTTTCTGAGCACCTGTCATGTTTCCTGAGGTTCTACAATGCCCAGACAGTACAAACACCCCACAAATGACCCCATTTCTGAAAGTACACACCCTAAGGTATTCGCTGATGGGCATAGTGAGTTCATAGAACTTTTTATTTTTTGTCACAAGTTAGCGGAAAATGATGATTTTTTTTTTTTTTTTCTTACAAAGTCTCATATTCCACTAACTTGTGACAAAAAATAAAAAGTTCTATGAACTCACTATGCCCATCAGCGAATACCTTGGGGTCTCTTCTTTCCAAAATGGGGTCACTTGTGGGGTAGTTATACTGCCCTGGCATTCTAGGGGCCCAAATGTGTGGTAAAGAGTTTGAAATCAAATTCAGTAAAAAATGACGAGTGAAATCCGAAAGGTGCTCTTTGGAATATGGGCCCCTTTGCCCACCTAGGCTGCAAAAAAGTGTCACACATCTGGTATCCCCGTACTCAGGAGAAGTTGAGGAATGTGTTTTGGGGTGTCTTTTTACATATACCCATGCTGGGTGAGATAAATATCTTGGTCAAATGACAACTTTGTATAAAAAAAATGGGAAAAGTTGTCTTTTGCCAAGATATTTCTCTCACCCAGCATGGGTATATATAAAATGACACCCCAAAACACATTCCCCACCTTCTCCTGAGTACGGAGATACCAGATGTGTGACACTTTTTTGCAGCCTAGGTGGGCAAAGGGGCCCATATTCCAAAGAGCACCTTTCGGATTTCACTCATCATTTTTTACAGAATTTGATTTCTAACTCCTTACCACACATTTGGGCCCCTAGAATGCCAGGGCAGTATAACTACCCCACAAGTGACCCCATTTTGGAAAGAAGACACCCCAAGCTATTCCGTGAGGGGCATGGCGAGTTCCTAGAATTTTTTATTTTTTGTCACAAGTTAGTGGAAAATGATGATTTTTTTTTTTTTTTTTTTTTTCATACAAAGTCTCATATTCCACTAACTTGTGACAAAAAATAAAAACTTCCATGAACTCACTATGCCCATCAGCGAATACCTTGGGGTCTCTTCTTTCCAAAATGGGGTCACTTGTGGGGTAGTTATACTGCCCTGGCATTCTAGGGGCCCAAATGTGTGGTAAGGAGTTTGAAATCAAATTCTGTAAAAAATGACGAGTGAAATCCGAAAGGTGCTCTTTGGAATATGGGCCCCTTTGCCCACCTAGGCTGCAAAAAAGTGTCACACATCTGGTATCCCCGTACTCAGGAGAAGTTGAGGAATGTGTTTTGGGGTGTCTTTTTACATATACCCATGCTGGGTGAGATAAATATCTTGGTCAAATGACAACTTTGTATAAAAAAATGGGAAAAGTTGTCTTTTGCCAAGATATTTCTCTCACCCAGCATGGGTATATGTAAAATGACACCCCAAAACACATTCCCCACCTTCTCCTGAGTACGGAGATACCAGATGTGTGACACTTTTTTGCAGCCTAGGTGGGCAAAGGGGCCCATATTCCAAAGAGCACCTTTCGGATTTCACTCGTCATTTTTAACAGAATTTGATTTCAAACTCCTTACCACACATTTGGGCCCCTAGAATGCCAGGGCAGTATAACTACCCCACAAGTGACCCCATTTTGGAAAGAAGACACCCCAAGCTATTCCGTGAGGGGCATGGCGAGTTCCTAGAATTTTTTATTTTTTGTCACAAGTTAGTGGAAAATGATGATTTTTTTTTTTTTTTTTTTTTTCATACAAAGTCTCATATTCCACTAACTTGTGACAAAAAATAAAAACTTCCATGAACTCACTATGCCCATCAGCGAATACCTTGGGGTCTCTTCTTTCCAAAATGGGGTCACTTGTGGGGTAGTTATACTGCCCTGGCATTCTAGGGGCCCAAATGTGTGGTAAGGAGTTTGAAATCAAATTCAGTAAAAAATGACGAGTGAAATCCGAAAGGTGCTCTTTGGAATATGGGCCCCTTTGCCCACCTAGGCTGCAAAAAAGTGTCACACATGTGGTATTGCCGTACTCAGGAGAAGTTGAGGAATGTGTTTTGGGGTGTCTTTTTACATATACCCATGCTGGGTGAGATAAATATCTTGGTCAAATGACAACTTTGTATAAAAAAATGGGAAAAGTTGTCTTTTGCCAAGATATTTCTCTCACCCAGCATGGGTATATATAAAATGACACCCCAAAACACATTCCCCACCTTCTCCTGAGTACGGAGATACCAGATGTGTGACACTTTTTTGCAGCCTAGGTGGGCAAAGGGGCCCATATTCCAAAGAGCACCTTTTGGATTTCACAGGTCATTTTTTACTGAATTTGATTTCAAACTCCTTACCACACATTTGGGCCCCTAGAATGCCAGGGCAGTATAACTACCCCACAAGTGACCCCATTTTGGAAAGAAGAGACCCCAAGGTATTCGCTGATGGGCATAGTGAGTTCATGGAAATTTTTTTTTTTTGTCACAAGTTAGTGGAATAGGAGACTTTGTATGAAAAAAAAAAAAAAAAATCATCATTTTCCACTAACTTGTGACAAAAAATAAAAAATTCTAGGAACTTGCCATGCCCCTCACGGAATACCTTGGGGTGTCTTCTTTCCAAAATGGGGTCACTTGTGGGGCAGTTATACTGCCCTGGCATTTTCCAGGGGCCCTAATGTCTGGTAAGTAGGTAAATGACCTGTGAAATCTGAAAGGTGCTCTTTGGAATGTGGGCCCCTTTGCCCAGCTAGGCTGCAAAAAAGTGTCACACATCTGGTATCTCCGTACTCAGGAGAAGGTAAGGAATGTGTTTTGGGGTGTCATTTTACATATACCCATGCTGGGTGAGAGAAATATCTTGGCAAAAGACAACTTTTCCCATTTTTTTTATACAAAGTTGGCATTTGACCAAGATATTTATCTCACCCAGCATGGGTATATGTAAAATGACACCCCAAAACATATTCCCCAACTTCTGCTGAATACGGAGATACCACATGTGTGACACTTTTTTGCAGCCTAGGTGGGCAAAGGGGCCCAAATTCCTTTTAGGAGGGCATTTTTAGACATTTGGATACCAGACTTCTTCTCACGCTTTGGGGCCCCTAAAATGCCAGGGCAGTATAAATACCCCACATGTGACCCCATTTTGGAAAGAAGACACCCCAAGGTATTCAATGAGGGGCATGGCGAGTTCATTGAAAAAAAAAAATTTTGGCACAAGTTAGCGGAAATTGATTTTTTGGATTTTGTTCTCACAAAGTCTCCCTTTCCGCTAACTTGGGACAAAAATTTCAATCTTTCATGGACTCAATATGCCCCTCAGCAAATACCTTGGGGTGTCTTCTTTCCAAAATGGTGTTATTTGTGGGGTGTTTGTACTGCCCTGGCATTTGAGGGTCTCCGCAATCATTACATGTATGCCCAGCATTACGAGTTTCTGCTATTCTCCTTATATTGAGCATACGGGTAATGAGATTTTTTTTTTCCGTTCAGCCTCTGGGCTGAAAGAAAAAAATGAACGGCACAGATTTCTTCATTCGCATCGATCAATGTGGATGAAAAAATCTCTGCCAAAAAAAGAAAAAGGAGGGGAAAGGCGTCTGCCAGGACATAGGAGCTCCGCCCAACATCCATACCCACTTCAGCTCGTATGCCCTGGCAAACCAGATTTCTCCATTCACATCAATCGATGTGGATGAATAAATCATTGCCGGGATTTTTTTTTTTATATATACAAAGTGTTTGCCAAAGTATATGAACACCGCCACCTCCTCAGCTCATATGCCTCGGCAAACATATCTTTTACTGCAGAGGAGAAATCTCGTCTTGCAGCGCCGCATACACCGACTTGCGTGTAATCTGACAGCAGCACAATGCTTCTGTCCGAATGCACATCAGTGCTGCAGCTGGTCGATCGGTTGGTCCACCGGAAGGTAAAAAAAACAAAACAAAAAAGAAAAAACCAGGCCGCAAAGCAATAACTTTATTAACTTTAGAACAGAACATATTAACTTTTTTAAACTTTTTTAACTTTTTTACTTACCGGTAATTTTTTTTTTGTTTAGTTTTTTTTACCTTTATAGAACAAACCTCTCCTTCCCCATGGGACAATGTGCAAAGCGCAAATCGCCCAAAGATGTGGCGAAGTACGTTATGCACTTTATCCCAGGTGAAAGGAGAGGTTTGCAGCAGCTGAGAGTAAAAGGGCCCTAATAGCCCTGTGTGCCTGTCCTGTGAGATGCAATCCCTATGCTAGGTGTACCTGTGTGTGGTACTTCCGGAAACACTCTCCATAGCATAGGGCAGGGTGGTCAGCACAGTCAGGACAGAAATAGCGGGTGTCACGCCTTATTCCACTCCTGCTACAGACACGACATCTTTTTCGGGGTGACGGTTGGGTTGAGGTACCAGGAACGACACTGGGGAAATGTCGCTCGTGTAGACGGCTAACTACACTGGGGGATGGGGCCACGGAACCTCCTGGGTAAAGGAGGTTCTCGATGATCTCTTCCTGGAATTTGAGGAAAGATCGTGTTCTCCCAGCCTTACTGTAGAGAACAAAACTATTGTACAGCGCCAATTGAATTAAATATACAGACACCTTCTTATACCAGCGTCTGGTTCTGCGGGAAACTAAATACGGAGACAACATCTGGTCATTGAAGTCCACCCCTCCCATGAGCGCATTATAGTCGTGGACACAGAGGGGCTTTTCAATGACACGGGTTGCTCGCTCAATTTGGATTGTCGTGTCTGCGTGAATGGAGGAGAGCATGTAAACGTCACGCTTGTCTCTCCATTTCACCGCGAGCAGTTCTTCGTTACACAAGGCAGCCCTCTGCCCCCTTGCAAGACGGGTGGTTACAAGCCGTTGGGGGAAGCCCACGCGACTAGTTCGCGCGGTGCCACAGGCGCAAATCCGTTCTAGAAACAAATGCCTAAAGAGGGCCACACTTGTGTAAAAATTGTCCACATAAAGATGGTACCCCTTGCCGAATAAGGGTGACACAAAGTCCCAGACTGTCTTCCCACTGCTCCCCAGGTAGTCAGGGCAACCGACCGGCTCCAGGGTCTGATCTTTTCCCTCATAGACACGAAATTTGTGGGTATAGCCTGTGGCCCTTTCACAGAGCTTATACAATTTGACCCCATACCGGGCACGCTTGCTTGGGATGTACTGTTTGAAGCCAAGGCGCCCGGTAAAATGTATTAGGGACTCGTCTACGCAGATGTTTTGCTCGGGGGTATACAAATCTGCAAATTTCTGGTTGAAATGGTCTATGAGGGGCCGAATTTTGTGGAGCCGGTCAAAAGCTGGGTGGCCTCTGGGACGGGAGGTGGTGTTGTCGCTAAAATGCAGGAAACGGAGGATGGCCTCAAATCGTGCCCTGGACATAGCAGCAGAGAACATGGGCATGTGATGAATCGGGTGCGTTGACCAATATGACCGCAATTCATGCTTTTTTGTCAGGCCCATGTTGAGGAGAAGGCCCAAAAAAATTTTAATTTCGGAAACTTGGACTGGTTTCCACCGGAAAGGCTGGGCATAAAAGCTTCCCGGGTTGGCGGATATAAATTGTGTGGCATACTGGTTGGTCTCTGCCACGACTAAGTCCAAGAGCTCCGCAGTCAAGAACAGCTCAAAAAATCCCAGGGCCGAACCGATTTGAGCCGTCTCAACCCGAACTCCAGACTGGGCGGTGAAAGGGGGAACTACAGGTGCGGCTGAAGTTGGTGACTGCCAATCAGGGTTTGCCAGCACCTCAGGGATTCTAGGGGCTCTACGGGCCTGTCTTTGCGGTGGCTGCGACGGGGTAACTAGTGCACGTGCCACCGTACCAGCTTCAACTGCCCTTCTGGTGCTCGCCACGTCACCATGTTGTACGGCAGTGCTGGTACTAGGTCCAGGGAGGGCTGCGCTGCTGGTGTATGCCTCACCACGTGATCCGGCAGCGACAGCCCCACTCTGCTGCTCTTGAAGCGGATCCTGCATAACCTGTGGTCTAGCGACATGGGGCCGGGTACGCCTGGTGCTGCCAGGGACCTCCACCTCCTCGTCCGAACTTTGGGTCAGAGAGCCACTGCTTTCCACAGGTTCATATTCTGACCCGCTAGATTCATCAGATGAGGGTTCCCACTCCTCATCCGACTGGGTCAGAATCCTGTAGGCCTCTTCAGAAGAATACCCCCTGTTTGACATTTTGGACTACTAAATTTAGGGGTATTCCCTGAGACTACCCAAGAAAAAAAGCAAACCTGTCTTACAAAGGGGAGGCTAGCGAAGTACCGGAGGCCGCTGCGGTTGATAAAAAATATCAAAACTGATTTTTTTATCGCCGCAGTGCGTGTAAAATGAATGTGCAGTGATCAAAAAATATATATTTTTTGTCACTGCGGTGGGGCGGGCGTGGGTGAACGCACGTGTGGGCGACCGATCAGGCCTGATCGGGCAAACACTGCGTTTTGGGTGGAGGGCGAACTAAAGTGACACTAATACTATTATAGATCTGACCGTGATCAGTTTTGATCACTTACAGATACTATAAAAGTACAAATGCTGATTAGCGATACGCTATTCAGCGAATAAAAGTGACTGCGGTGCGGTGGGGTGGGCGCTAACTGACGCTAACTACCTAACCAAGGGGCCTAAACTATCCCTAAAACCTAACAGCCAATACTAGTGAAAAAAAAAAAGTGACAGTTTACACTGATCACTTTTTTTCCTTTCACTGGTGATTGACAGGGGCGATCAAAGGGGTGATCAAAGGGTTAATTGGGGTGCAGGGGGGTGATCTGGGGCTAAGGTGTAGTGTTGGTGCTACTCACAGTTCAGTCTGCTCCTGTGCTGGATCCAACCGACGAAAAGGACCAGCACAGGAGCAGAGAAGCCATATAACAGATCATATTTACTAATATGATCTGTTATATGGCTTGTGATTGGATTTTTTAAAAATCGCCAGCCTGCCAGCCAATGATCGTTGCTGGCAGGCTGGTGACTAACTTGTTCTTTAACTTTTGCCGGCCCGCGATGCGCATGCGCGGGCCGGCTTGGAGCGAAATCTCGCGTCTCGCGAGATGACGCGTATATGCGTGACTGTGCGCAGCGCTGCCACCTCCGGAACGCGAATCTGCGTTAGGCGGTCCGGAGGTGGTTAAAACAATGTCCTCCCGTAGCAGTTTTTCTTCTTTTAAATATTCTCTCCTCTTTTACCTTGTTGATTCCCTTTATGTATTTAAAAGTTTCTATCATATCCCCTCTGTCTCGTCTTTCTTCCAAGCTATACATGTTAAGGTCCTTTAATCTTTCCTGGTAAGTTTTATCCTGCAATCCATGTACTAGTTTAGTAGCTCTTCTCTGAACTCTCTCCAATGTATCAATATCCTTCTGGAGATATGGTCTCCAGTACTGAGCACAATACTCCAAATGAGGTCTCACTAGTGCTCTGTAGAGCGGCATGAGCACCTCCCTCTTTCTACTAGTAATGTCTCTCCCTATACACCCAAGCATTCTGCTAGCATTTCCTGCTGCTCTATGACATTGTCTGCCTACCTTTAAAGTCTTCTGAAATAATGACCCCTAAATCCCTTTCCTCAGATACTGAGGTTAGGACTGTATCACTGATTTTATATTCTGCTCTTGGGTTTTTACGCCCCAGGTGCATTATCTTGCACTTATCAACAATAAATTTTAGTTGCCAGATTTTTGACCATTCCTCTAGTTTTCCTAAATCCTTTTCCATTTGGTGTATCCCTCCAGGAACATCAACCCTGTTACAAATCTTTGTGTCATAAGCAAAAAGACACACCTTACCATCGAGGCCTTCTGCAATTTCGCTGACAAAGATATTAAACAATATGGGTCCCAGAACAGATCCCTGAGGTACCCTACTGGTAACAAGATCTTGGTCTGAATATACTCCATTGACTACAACCCTCTGTTGCCTGTCCCTCAGCCACTGCCTAATCCATTCCACAATATGGGAGTCCAAGCCCAAAGACTGCAATTTATTGATAAGCCTTCTATGTGGGACGGTATCAAAAGCCTTACTAAAGTCTAGATAAGTGATGTCTACTGCACCTCCGCCATCTATTATGCTTGAAATGCTGTAACATCTGTCCATTTACCCTATATTAATTGGGTAAATGGGCAGATGATGTCTAGTGCTGGAGTAATTGTAATTTTGCTAAATTATTACTAAATTTGGGCTGATACAAAATAACACAGTTGAAAGTAGACATTTTTCCCTATTAGTTATTTCCTTAGAGAATATAATCTTTTATTGTATGAAAGTCAAAGCAAAGTTCTGCATTTGTGCCTCTAACATCTCATTTAGACAATATCTCATGCACTAGGATTTATGTTCACATATATTAATGGCTATCATTGAAGATATGGAGTACTGATTTTAATTAACTTTGCATTATTTATACACTGCCATCATGGTAATAAGAATTATGTAGATAGAGATGAGTAAATACCTTTGCTGTCTCAATGTCACACAAAGACTGTATATCGTAAAGAAGATGCATTCATTCAAGAGAACATAAATATCTAAAATTTATTATTGTCCCATATTGTTTGTGCATTATTATGATTCAGTAACATGAAATAAAGTGTATAAAATCTAAGGAAGGAACACTCCTTACGTACAATACATGGTGTTTAGGTTTCTGATCAGCAAAATTGCCTTTTTCACATTAAAAAAAAAATGCCAAAGTAAAACCTGTTGGTGCCTTCATAAAAGCATTAAGGTGCAATTCCATCTTTAAGCTTCTCTGCTGAAAACATTAGTGAACTAGGGGCGTGGGCATCATGTAAACCAAGATAAATGAATGTTATTGAGCTCCATCTGGAGGTCTGTAAAGCCTAGATATCGTTGATCATAACGCTACCTATGTAAGGTTTTTATATATTTTGTAAAATGAATACTTTTGCACAATATTATGCCAATAACAGGTGGATTGAAAATATACCTATAGGTGTGAAAACCGCAATTGAGTGCTTTTATGATACTTCTTACAACAGATACAGCAGGTTTATGGCCTTGAGAGTCAAACATCAACAACTCAAATCTAAAGTACCTCTTAGTGGCTTCAGAGTCGATCTCTAAAATAACACACCCACAAGATATTGTGAACTCCTTCAGCTCCTTGTATGCTAATTATGTGATCAAAAAGATGAATTTACAATCCCTCAACCCTCCTCAGACATGATTATTCATTTTTATGCAACATTCAGCTTCCAATAGTTTCACAGGACCAATTAGACTTGCGTAATACTTCAATCATGCTATCTGAAGTATCTAATGTCATTAAATTACTAAAACCATATAAAGCCACTGGGCAGATGTCTTCACTAATGAGTAATACCAGATTTTTATACAGACCCACTCTCCACATTTGGTTACATTTTTTATATACAGTCAGGCCCATAAATATTGGGACATCGACACAATTCAAAATTTTGGCTCTATACACCACCACAATGGATTTGAAATGAAACGAACAAGATGTGCTTTAAATGCAGACTGTCAGCTTTAATTTGAGGGTATTTACATCCAAATCAGGTGAACGGTGTAGGAATTACAACAGTTTGCATATGTGCCTCCCACTTGTTAAGGGACCAAATGTAATGGGACAGAATGATAATCATAAATCAAACTTGCCCTTTTTAATACTTGGTTGCAAATCCTTTGCAGTCAATTACAGCCTGAAGTCTGGAACGCACAGACATCACCAGACGCTGGGTTTCATTCCTGGTGATGCTCTGCCAGGCCTCTACTGCAACTGTCTTCAGTTCCTGCTTGTTCTTGGGGCATTTTCCCTTCAGTTTTGTCTTCAGCAAGTGAAATGCATGCTCAATCGGATTCAGGTCAGGTGATTGACTTGGCCATTGCATAACAGGCCACTTCTTTCCCCTAAAAAACTCTTTGGTTGCTTTTGCATTATGCTTTGGGTCATTGTCCATCTGCACTGTGACTTTGACACACATACACCTACCTCCTGGAGAGTGTTCTTGATCTGGCCAACTGTAAACGGTGTTTTCTTCACCAGGGAAAGAATTCTTCGGTCATCCACCACAGTTGTTTTCCGTGGTCTTCCAGGTCTTTCGGTGTTGCTGAGCTCAGCGGTGCGTTCCTTCTTTTTAAGAATGTTCCAAACAGTTGTTTTGGCCACGGCTAATGTTTTTGATATTTCTCTGATGGTATTTGTTTTGTTTTTTTTCAGGCTAATGATGGCTTGCTTCACTGATAGTGACAGCTCTTTGGATCTCATCTTGAGAGTTGACAGCAAAAGATTCCAAATGCAAATAGCACACTTGAAATGAACTCTGGACCTTTTATCTGCTCATTGTAATTGCGATAATGAGGGAATAACACACACCTGGCCATGGAACAGTCGAGAAGCCAATTGTTCCATTACTTTTGGTCCCTTAACAAGTGGGAGGCACATATGCAAACTGTTGTAATTCCTACACCGTTCACCTGATTTGGATATAAATACCCTCAAATTAAAGCTGTCAGTCTGCAGTTAAAGCACATCTTGTTAGTTTCATTTCAAATCCATTGTGGTGGTGTATAGAGCCAAAAATTTTAGAATTGTGTTGATGTCCCAATATTTATGGACCTGACTGTAGTTATTTTAGGGAAACATTTCCCTCCTTGCTTAAGGCTAGGGTTGTGACTATCCCGCAGCCAGGTAAACCCAACACTTCTCCTGCCCACTTAAGGCTAGTTTCACACTAGTGGCAAGGAACTCCGGCAGGCTGTTCCGGTAGGTGAACAGCCTGTTGGATACTTGCTGCCGCTAGTGCACGGGTGCCCACGAACTACCGCTCCGGCCCCGTTGACTATAATGGGGGCAGGGCGGAGTTCCCGCGGCAGCATGGCAAACATGCTGAGAGACGGCCGGAATAAAAGTATGACATTTCGTACTTTTATTCCGACCGCCTCTCGGCATGTTTGCCGTGCTGCTGCTGGAACTCTGGCCCGCCCCCATTATAGTCAATGGGGCCAGAGCGGTAGCCCGGGGGCAAGCGTGCACTAGCGGCAGCACGGATCCGACAGGCTGTTCACCCACCGGAACAACCTCCCGGACTTCCTTGCCGCTAGTGTGAAAGTACCCTTAGATCCATGCCCCACTTAGATTCCAACACTAAAATATATGCAAAATTGTTATCCCTTCACCTTCACTCGGCTCTTTCTTCTATCGTTGATAACAACCAGGTGGGATTCACTAAAGGTAGACAGACCCCCGATATGGATAATCATTAATCTAATTCTGGTGGCAGAATGCTCACAAAGGCCTTTTCCGCTCCTAACCTTGGATGCCAAGAAGGCGTTTGATAGAATAGATTAGGAATTTGCTTTTGTTACCCTAAGTTTGGATTTAATGGACCTATGATGAAAACTATAAATAGAGATGAGCAAATTTTATAAAAATTTGATTCAGACATTTCGCCGAATTATCCCAAAAAATGTGATTATATTTGAATTTATTTGTGACGAATCGCGTTATATCTCAGGTATTTCCTGGCTGCAGAGAGCCTGTATATTGGTATACAACACTGTGCATTGCAGAAATATGAATAGCTAGTCCAATGTGGTAGTGAAACCGTTAATTTGCATCAGTATGACATGCAGTTGACAGGCATCACTCTTAGAATCACTTCACACTTCACTTATTTGGTCAATTACGGGTCCAAAACTGACCTTATAGGTCAATGTAAGCTTCAGGTATAAAGAGCTGTACAGTGGTCCAAGATTGTACTATAGAGTGAAAGAGTGCACCCCTTTTACACCGTCAGCTAAGCATCCGCCTTCACTCAGCATTTGGTCAGTAATCCATCAGTATTGCTAAGGCCAATAAAAAAACAAGAGTGGATCCAAAAGAAAGATTACATGTGATTGGAAAGTTTGCATGTCTTCTGTGTTTTGTACCCACTCCTGCTTTTGGCTTCCAAATCATGAGCATATCCTGATGCAAAAAAGGGACTGTGTGATACAGGCCTTACTGATGCTCCAAAAACAGCATTTGTTGTGTGAAAAACATATTGTAATAGTATAAAATACTGTAAAATGTAAATAGTATACAATACGGTAGAATAAATGAAAACATTATAATACCTACAGTATTTATTTTTAAAAAGTCACTTTGACAAAAAAAGCATAGCTTTGAAGCTAATTATAGTAGAAACGATCATGCAGTGTATTTTTTTTTTCCGGTGCCATCACCTTTCCACCGAAATGCGTAGACTGCCATCTCTTGCACAGGGAAAGACAGTCTGTCGGAGGCTCCATGACTGTGCACACCGTCCCTTAGAAAGCTGAAGAGACTCTGCGTCCTACCATCTGGTGCTTCATAGGGCAATGTAAGTTGGAGATTTTATCCCTTTGAAACAGTTCAGAAGAAATTATATTTTCATAACATGGCATCTGACTCTCACTATCAGTGAGAAAAATGAATGCTCTCCTATGTGGCTTTCTTACACATTGCCTCAGGTAAGGTAAGTTAAACTTTATAGTCTTCCTATTAGCTGACATGTTACACTGTGGCACTTACTAATATTTTACGCCACAACAGTGGCGCAAATAAGCTGCAAATTATGGCACACATCATATGTGCACAATAATTTGTTACTATTGAAGCTTCTTGCCACTTTTCTAAAGTGGTGATAAAATGGGTCAGGGCTTATCAGGAGGTGGTTAGCGCAGCCCCCCAAATTTACTATAACTTATAAAAATTGGAGTAAACTTCACTTCAGTTTCTGATGCACGGACTGCCAAAAATGCCCCTAATTTATTAAGAGGCATCTACCTCCTAATAAATTAGGTGCAGCTCATTCCACAGAGGGAATTGGACTGGTGCATAGGAATGCCAGTCTTGATAATTGTTCTTCACTGTGTACACACAAAAACTGGAAAAAAAAATATTAATAAGAAAAAAATGATTCATCTTGCCTTGTTCTAGCAATTTGTGACTCATTCCTGTTTAATATAGAACTGGCATGATCTGTTCAGCTTTTAATATTGTTAAACCAATTATATTTTCCATGCTGTATGTAGAAATCAATTTCTTTTACTTAATTTCAGAAATTACTTTTAAGGCAAACAGTTCCTTTCTCTTATTTAGATTTTAATCTCATTTTCTTCTCTCTACTAACTTTGACCTTTCAGGTAAGTTTCTCTGAGTAAATAGAAATAAATAGGGTAACAATTAAAATGGCTTTAGGATACATATATTTCTAATGTATCCTCTCTCAGTAAGATAGTACACCAGACTCTGACCTTAAAGGAAATGTGTCACCAAAAATTTTAACTCCCAGTTAAAACCAGATAGCAACACATACTCTTTTTTCCAATCTGAATTTATTTTGTGATTGCAGATTTTTTATTCTGTTTCCTGAACATGATTATGGGGACGGCCATCTTGCCTGAGCTGTTCTTAACAGCATTTAGGCTACTTTCACTTTAGCATTTTTGCTGGATCCGGCAGGGTTTAGCAAAAACGCTTCCGTTACTGATAATATAATCATCTGCATCTATTTTGAACGGATCCGGTTGTATTATCTTTAACATACCTAAGACGAATCTGTCATGAACTCCATTGAAAGTCAATGGGGGACGGATCCATTTTTGATTGCGTCAGATTGTGTCAGAGAAAACAGATCCGTCCCCATTGACTTGCATTGTGGGTCATGACCGATCTGTTTTGCTCCGCATGCAAGGACGGAAAGCAAACCGCAGCATGCTGCGGTTTTCTCTCCGGTATTTAGACGGAACGGAATGCATTTTGGAGCATTTCATTCTCTTCAGTTACATTTTGTCCCCATTGACAATGAATGGGGACAAAACGGAAGCATTTTTTCAGTATTGAGACCCTATGATGGATCTCAATATCTGCACTTAAGGGGTTGGCCACTTATTGGCTACTCATGACCAATGTGTAGGGAAGATGTCTATAGCAATTACTAATATAGTCTCTGTCGATATTCTGTGCAATTTGCTATATTTCATAAGCCATGCTCTCTTCTTAGGCAAATCTTCTGTGCTGTCTGCATAGAGTTCCTGTCCATAAGATGGTCACTGATGGAGGTACACATGGCAGATGCAGTGTATGAATGAAGGAGACCTCACATGGAGGTGTTTTTCCTGGTCATATGACCCTTCATCAGCAGCCATTTTATGGACAAGATCTTTGTGTGGACAGCACAAAAGACTTGGCAAACAAGTTGGCATATCTTATGAAATATAGAAAACGGCACATAATTTCAATAAAGACTATATTAGTAAGTGCTATTATGGTAATCTTACAAACACACTGGTCAACAGTAACCAGAAAGTGGCCAACTCCTTTAAGAAAATTGCTTTACGGCAGCCCCCTGGTCCATAGACAGAATGGTCAGGAGGGGATTCCATTGTCTTATATGGGAGAGTTTTCTAGGCATGCTCTGTGACCTGTAGAAAGAATAGAGAAGCTCTGACTTATTGTGAATAGTGGATCCTGTCTTATCTATACACAGAGGTGATATCATTACAGGCAGGATTACAATGACAGATAAGCAGGTAACAGCAGTAAAGCGATCTGTACAGACCAAGAATTGGTGCCTATTATTAGACCTAGTCGCCAGTGTGAAAACTGCAGGATTGTATGTTTTTTTCTTTGAACATAGATATTGACATGGAAAATTAAAAATAACATCAAAAATTTGTTAAAAATTAGTTCAACATAAAAAAAATGATTTAAACAATGAGTTATTATATGATGACACATTCCCTTTAATGGATTACATTAGTTTGGGGAAAGAAGCTCTGTTAAAGCAATACATTTTACTAAAACTCAAGGGCAATACAATACTCTGCTGTATAACTGTGTAGTGGGTTTACAAACTGAAGAAGAATTAAAGAGCTCTTAAGAAGACATTTATTATGTGCACTGATAGAGTGATACACAGGGTAAGCTATTTCACAGCTACTTCAGACTGAGCTTTCAAAGCCTGTCATCAGTTCCCTTCAGGACTTACCTAAATGGATAGAAGAGCATCTGACAACAGAATTATTTTATATTTTAGACCTTATTCATGAATTAAGGGGTCATTTACCTATATAAAAATATGCCTATCTATGACTTCTCCCCACCCATGCCACTCCCACAATTATAGATCTGGTGTAAGCGGGGAGAAGTCAGGCCCATCTCATTGATCATTTTCTACACCTGTTTTAGGCATAGAAAATGGTCTAAATGTAAGACAGCTTGGAAGCGGTCTGACATTTAGAACTGGCTCCTGCTCCTTTTCATAACTTCGGCGGATCAACCGCCAGCCCAGGGGGTTATTAAGACCGGCGTCTAAAATGCTGATCTTAATAAATGTTCCCCTAAGTGTTTTCCCCTAACCTGGAGTTCATTTAGCCCCAGCTCTAAAAATCCTAATACATTTGTTTCTACCTAGACATGATGATAAAACATTAACTTTGTTCAAAGCTACAATAAAGCATACCTGTAATTTCAGGTGACTTTTTAGAATGATGTGTCAGTTGTCTACATGAGAAATAGCTGTATAAGTTCCCATTATATGACAGTTTTCCTCTCTGTGGACTATATCTCTAATAGTTATCTTTCCATAAGCTAGTGGGTGGATAACAGCTGATAGGATACCCCTTGGTCTGCACATGGAGAGTCTACTCCCTAGCTCAGTGTAGCACCTCCATAGAAGCATCAGTAATTGAGGACATTATATATCAGAGCTATTCAATTTAGATGTGAATCCAGCAGTAAAGTGAGACAGTAAATCATTGACTAGCCAGCAGCACTATCTCTGTGTGTCTCCTGCCTATGTCTCTTTCCAGCACCCCCTCCCTTCTCCTCCCACTTCTCCATAGACTCCTATGATATGCAGATGTAATCTGATCCTTCAGTGAGCTGCTAACGTATCTTCACTAATGAAAGATTTGAGCAGTGAATTGAGATTTAGTATATCACAAGGAGCAGGGGAGAGGTCTAATAAGTGGATGGGGCATTTTTCCCTGCTAAGCTATATTACAAAGTACCAATCAGGACTGAAGTTGAGCTCAGATCCAAGTTTTAAAATGGTTTTTAAGTTTAAAAATCAAAGCTGTACCAAAGTTATTCACCAAAGTCTTGCGAGACTTTGAGAATACTTCACTTCGCCTCGTCGGAGGTCATATATTTTAATGCTGTAGGAAGACGGATCTCTGTACAGCATTAAACCAAAGTTTTGAGCGAAGTGACTTCAGGTCTATGACACAAAGCTAGCTTCGTTTTTCCATATCTATATTTATATCTCTCTTTGTATCTATGTATGTATCTATCTATCTACAGAAAAGAAAAAATGGAACAGAATTGATGGATATAAAGTATATAAACGGTGTGCAAGCGGCTACATATATATTCTTACCTCCAGTAAATCGCAACAAAATTCAATGGCATGCCCAGAGAAAAATTCAAAAATAGTGTTCTATTATTCACCCTTATCGACCTATCTATCTATGTATCTATCTATCTATCTATTGGTCTATACAAATCTGCCATTGACTCTCATTGTAAAAATAAAATTCACTAAATATACAGTGCAGCACTCAAAGTATGATAGATCCAATTACATTGGGGAACTAGATAGCAAGTATAAAAAATAACTCATGTATGACCTTTTGAGCCCCATCCTGGATTGTGATCAGGACTTTAACAAAACTGCAAAATACACAAAATACAATGATGAGTTGAACTAGAGTAACTAGAAAATGCCATGTACGGTATACAAAAAAAAGAGGAAAACCTCTTTAAGGCCCCATTCACACGTCCGCAATTTCGTTCAGCATTTTGCGGAACGGAATTGCGGACCCATTCATTTCTATTGGGCCGCACGATGTGCAGCTTGGCTCCGGAAATGCGGACCCGCACTTCTGGGTCCGCATTTTCTTTCCCGAAAAAAATAGAACATGTCCTATTGATGTCCGCAATTGTGGACAAGAATAGGCATAGTCTATTAGTGCCGGCGATGTGCGGTCCGCAAAATGCAGAACGCACATTGCTGTGTCTGTGTTTTGCGGATCTGTGGATCCACAAAACACGTTACGGACGTGGGGCCTAAGGCAACATACTGTTTTAAAGTGTTTTCTAGGACAACAACAATGATTGCCATCAGTCAAACCTCTTTGGTACTACTGGCCCATCCTAGGGATAAACCATCAACATTTCAGTTCTGGAAAATCTCTTAATTTTTTTTAACTTTCTTAAAACTAAAATCAAAATTTTGGACTATATAAAAAATAATAAGTTTAACAAAGCATAGCCATTGCTACCATACCATATACAGCAATAATATATGACAAGGTTCAGTTGCTAACCTTAGGAGAGTCTTGTGAAAATCAGGAATCACAGATGTGTTATTTTTAAAGCTAGCAGCTACTTTGTAACACAGTGTCTAGGTAAGACTTGTTATTCATCTTTGATGTTAAAACCCCTTATGAAGTGTGAAATTAAATGCTTTTTAAACCATTCTGATACAAAATGCTCTGAAATAATTGTGAAAACTGAAGAGAAATAATTAGAGATGAGCGAATTTTTCTAAAATTTGATTCTGCCAGTTCGCCTAATTTTATGAAAGAATTTGTTTCGGTCCGAATGTATCTGTGGCGAATCACGTTAAAAAATTTCCTGGCTGCTGAGACCCTTTATAGGGGTGTAGAACACTGTGCCGTGTAGTAACACGCATAGGGAGTCTGCTGTGGTAATGAAATAATACTGTGAGTCAGTATGACACGCAGATGACAGGCGTCACTATTAGAATCACTGCACACTTCACTTATTAGGGCAGTCACGGGGCCAAAACTGAGCAAATAACTCAAGTATGAACTCAGCCTTACAGGTCGATGTTATCGCCAAGAAGAAGCGCACTCCTTTTACACAGTCGTCAGCTGATTCCACATAGATGTCTACAGAACCTGTTCTATTAAACGTTTATACAAGTAGAGCCCCCCAACAGAGTGGAGAGGGTGTCAGCAGTAAGTTTGTGTCGACGTCACTGATTATTTTGAACTAATCACTTAAAAAAGGGAACGCTGTGTTAAAAAAGCTAAAAAGCAATTTTATTAGTAGTAATACTCACGTGGTTCTTGTAGTTGATTAGTCTCCACACCATTGCGACTGTGCATGCGGTGTTATGTGGGCTCCAGGCAGGCCAGCTGACTGATTGAGAGTTTGTCAGCTGAGTTGGTGTGGACAGATGTTTATCAACTAGAAAAGTTTTTAATTTAGGTAGAGTTTATCCGTCCCATTCACACATATTTTAGAGTGTTCTAATAAAATAGCTTTTTAGCTTTTTAACACAGCACTCCCTTTTTTCAGTGATTAGTGTGAAGTGGAACATAAACCACAACCATTTTTATTCAGTGAATTCACTGATTATTTTGCCCTTCCTCTGATCCGTCAGAACAATAACCCCCTAAAAAAACGGATCCTGTCTGTGGAGCATCCGCCTTCACTCGGTCAGCATTTGGTCAGAAATCCATCAGTATTCCATTGTCCCTGCAGTGGAGGCTGAGGACACGGTGGAGGATGAGGATGTAGAGGTGGACATTGTCGCAGGACCAACAGCGTGAGAAGGTGGAGGCGGAAGTGGTGTCACCTGGCCAAGTTGCTGGTGTGGCTGGGCAGGAACCACATTTACCCAGTGGGTCATAAGGGACATATATTGTCCTTGACCATAGTTACCGACCAAAAAGGGCTGTAATTTTAGCACTTCACCACACAACGGCTAATAAGCCCTTTTTTTACCACTAATACAAGACAAAAAATTATTTAGAACATATAACTGCACCGCACAAGGGCAAATAAGACATAGAAATATTTCCTTGTAATAAACCCTATTAATGGATGCATCAAACAGCACTTGCACGTAAATAATAAGAACGGTTTGCTGGAATTGCAGAGCTGTATAATAGCAATTTGGATCCCCAGTCAGTGCAGCTAGGTGTATTAGGATTGTTCCTATTACCCAGGCTGTAACCTCTTCTACTGAACCATGTTCAACAGAAATGCTGTGGATTGATTCCTCCCTATTTTTCCCTACACCTTGAATAATCTTTCCCTGCACTTGTAAATATTTTTTTTAGCACAATGAAGCTTTTTCTACCACTGTCCCTAGCGCCTGCTGACATCTCTCCCTGCAGACATTGGAAAATGGCAGAATCCAAAATGGCTGAGGCTATTTATAGGGCTGGCTGGCTGCTGATTGGCTGCATGTATGGCATCATGGGTGATCCCGCCTTCCCAGAGTTCATTTCTTTATGTCCTCACATGTGCAGCAGCCATTTTAGGCAAAAATTTGATTCGTTACTATGAATCGCAAGGAAATTTGGCTTTAGTGCGCATCAAATTTTTCCAGAAATTTGGATCGAATTCAACTTTGTCAGCTTTGATTCGCTCATCTCTAGAAATAATGTAAAAGCTGTTGTAAAGATTAGACCTTCTCAGAAAAACAAAACTATTCTCAAGAAAGCTCTAGCATTCAGATGAAGAAATGTTCAAGTTAATGATGGTTATTCAAAATTTACTGCTATTTTTTACTTCAGGTGAAGTTTAAATATATTTCTTTCTTTCTTTCTTTCTTTTTTTCTTTCTTTCTTTCTTTCTTTCTTTCTTTCTTTCTTTCTTTCTTTCTTTCGTTCTTCCTTTCTTTCTTTCTTTCTTTCTTTCTTTCTTACTTCATGCCTTTAGATTTTGCCCTCAACAGCAGAATCTAACCTTACTTGATTTGGATAAAGTATTATGTAGAGCAAACAAATAAACCTCCTACCTTTTATGATTTAAATTCTTTAAATAAATTCATTAGGAAAGAAAAAAAATGAAAATACTGAAAAAACTTTATTATAAAACAAACTAAATGACTTTTATAATGACTCGTTTTGTTTTGAGAGGATTTTAAATGGACATGAATGCAGAGTCCAAATACAGAGCACAGAGCAATAGCCCTTTGTAAGCTCCATTTTCAGACAGTATTAGCACTATGAAGGACAAAATTATGTGCAGAATCTGCAGATCATAGATGAGATAAAATCTCATCTGGCTGTGAGCCTCGGAACAGACATATCTCCCCCACAGCAGAATGTGTCTAGTCTTCATTCCTACAATTTAACTTGTGTGTAAGGCTACTTTCACACTCGTGTTTTTGGCGGATCCGCCATGGATCTGCAAAAACGGATCCGTTACAATAATACAACCGCATGCATCCGTCATGAATGGATCGGTTTGCATTATCTGTAACATAGCCAAGACGAATCCGTCATGAACTCCATTGAAAGTCAATGGGAGACGGATCCATTTTCTATTGTGCCAGATTGTGTTAGAGAAAACTGATCCGTCCCCATTGACTTACATTGTGTGCCAGGACGGATCCGTTTGGCTCAGTTTCGTCAGGCAGCTGCAGGCAGCGTTTTGGTGTCCGCCTCCAGAGCGGAATGGAGACTGATCGGAGGCAAACTGATCATTCTGAGTGGATCCTTTTTCACTCAGAATGCATTAGGGCAAAACTGATCCGTTTTGGACCGCTTGTGAGAGCCCATGACGGATCTCACAAACAGAAAGAGTGTGAAAGTAGCCTAAGACGAGGTGAGCTTCGTTCTGAGAGCATATCTCAGCTGTGATCTGCACATGATATCATGCGTCTAGTCTTCATTCCAACACTTCAACTTGTTTGCATGAGGTGAGGTAGGCTCCGTTCTGAGAGCTCATCTCAGCTATGATATGCACATATCATGCGTCACAGTGCTAATACAGTAAGGAAAGCGAGCTAACAAAGGGTAACTGCTCTCCGCTCTTCATTCTGACTCAGCCATCCTCCAGTGTCCTTAGGACAGATTCCATGTCCAGGAATGCCTCCACTGATTGACCCCTACACAAAATGAGCCATTATAAATAATTAAAGGTTTTCTGTCACCAGAATTAACCCTATTAAACTAGCTGACATTAGCAATGTGCTAATGTCAGCTTAACCTAACTAGCCTATTCCTACTTTTATCTATGCCCCCGTTACTCCAGAAATAAAACTTTCACCTTCAACTGCCTTGTGCACTGGGGAAATCTGAACGGCACAGGCGCATTGAGGAAGCCAGCAGCCAGAAAGCGGCCTTCACTCACTGCGCCTGCACCAAATTCTGAATAGGACGATGCAGGCGCGGGATTTACACGGCAGACAGAGCCGGCAGTAGGAGACCAACGCTACCTGGCCCTGTTAATCTAGTGTAGTAGGGCATGGCCAGAGGGTAATTAGCATAGTATAAAAGTTATATTTTTGGAGTAACGGGGGCATAGATAAAAGTAGGAATAGACTAGTTAGGTTCAGCTGACATTAGCACATCACTAATGTCAGCTAGTTTAATAGGGTTAATTTTGGTGACAGAAACCCTTTAAAGGCATTTAGTAGTTTATTCATAATAACAATATATATTTTTTTCTTTTTTTTTTCTTTTACAGAGAACCCATTCAAGGAATAAAGTCAAGAAAATATAATAGACCGTTATCATTCAGACCTATTTCTCTTGAATACCAGTTTGTTACATTGAAAACTGCCGGTAAATGAAATAATACTATAGATAATATAAACATTATCTTGATATCATGTGGCAGCTATTACATTTCTTCATAATATTTTATTATACAGTATGCAATTCTCAGCAGAAAATTTTTAAACAATTATTGTATAGTATCTTTATTTTTTTATTTTATTACTTTTATCCATTGCTGACATATGGTCACTTAAATTCCCAAAGCCTATGTGGTAAAACTTTTAGGTTTTCATTATAAAATCCATTGGGGAGGGGACGGAAATAAACTTAAGTGGCACTATTCAATCAGTAGACATTGCTGTATGTGGGGAATTGAACCCATGAGAGGTCATCGTTAGAGGTGAGCGAAGTTTTAAAAAATTTGATTTGGCAGCTTTGATTTAAATAGCTATAAATCAGGTCAATCTGCCTAAAAGTACCAGTGGCCTGTAATACCGATGCCTAGTAACTCTACAGCTAACAGAATGGATTAACTATGAATATTGGTGCACTGCATGGTTATGTACATGGTGATAAATTGTAGCGTCTGTTGTTCAGCAGTCTCCTACGCTCTTCCTCCACTCTCCCTGTAGTCTCCCTCTCTAATATTGTCCTACATTCTCTGTTAACAGTTTGCAGCAACACTGTCCCTAGAGTATGAGCGTCTTGTCATGTCTCCCTATGCTCAGCTTACAGGAAAATTGTGGTAACCGGGTGGGATCAGGGTTTTATAGAGGTCTGCCTAGCTGTGATATCACAGGGGCATGGCTACCAGCAGATTGGCTAGCTGCACGGCATTATGGGTGATCTCGCTTTTCTGCTCTTGTCTCCTCTACACTTACTTTCACTTTCTAACATGTGCAGCCACCATTTTAGGAAAACTGAATTCTCCTAAACTTTGGCCTGAATTCTGCTTCAGATGCTTCGCGCAACCCTAATCAACGTGATAACACTACAGCTGCTTGGAATTAAACAGGGTCTTATCATTATCAGGAACGCTGTTCAAATTTCAGGCGTGTAAGTTCATATTATACAATTAAATAAATTAAGAAATAATTTTCAATTCTTGACCAGTGGAGGTTTGATATCTGGGGCCATAGCTAATGCCAAGACTGAATTATGTATTTAATGAGGTATACCTACCAACTCATTATTTTGTATCACTTTATGTTGTGAGTTATCATGCTGCACAAAACATAGAAACATACAATGTGTCGGCAGATAAGAACCATTCAGCCCATCTAGTCTGCCCAATATACTGAATACTATGGATAGCCCTTGGCCCTATCTTATATGAAGGATGGCCTTATGCCTATCCCATGCATGCTTAAACTCTTTCACTGTATTTGCAGCTACCACTTCTGCAGGAAGGCTATTCCATGCATCCACTACTCTCTCAGTAAAGTAATACTTCCTGATATTACTTTTAAACCTTTACCCCTCTAATTTAAAACTATGTCCTCTTGTAGCAGTTTTTCTTCTTTTAAATATTCTCTCCTCTTTTACCTTGTTGATTCCCTTTATGTATTTAAAAGTTTCTATCATATCTCCTCTGTCTCGTCTTTCTTCCAAGCTATACATGTTAAGGTCCTTTAATCTTTCCTGGTAAGTTTTGTCCTGCAATCCATGTACTAGTTTTGTAGCTCTTCTCTGAACTCTCTCCAAAGTATCAATATCCTTCTGGAGATATGGTCTCCAGTACTGAGCACAATACTCCAAATGAGGTCTCACTAGTGCTCTGTAGAGCGGCATGAGCACCTCCCTCTTTCTACTGGTAATTCCTCTCCCTATACACCCAAGCATTCTGCTAGCATTTCCTGCTGCTCTATGACATTGTCTGCCTACCTTTAAGTCTTCTGAAATAATGACCCCTAAATCCCTTTCCTCAGATACTGAGGTTAGGACTGTATCACAGATTTTATTTTCTGCTCTTGGGTTTTTACGCCCCGGGTGCATTGTCTTGCACTTATCAACATTACATTTTAGTTGCCAGATTTTTGACCATTCCTCTAGTTTTCCTAAATCCTTTTCCATTTGGTGTATCCCTCCAGGAACATCAACCCTGTTGCAAATCTTTGTGTCATCAGCAAAAAGAGACACCTTACCATTGAGGCCTATTTTATTCTGTAACCTCTAAGATCTTCACTCTTTGTTGGAATGGCAGTACTGGCATAATGATTCAAGGGTACCTACATGGAGCCATTAAATGAATGGGTTAAGGATGTATACCTTTTGAAATAAAAGTTGAGATCAGAATTTTTTTTTACTTTAAAGGGAATTTGCCACCACATATCTGTACCTAAACCTATCAGCCTCTGCAGATGTCAGCAGTGCCATTTGTCCCATCTCGATATAATCCTGAGAAATAAGCCTTTTTGTGTTATGCCAATTAGACTGTTGGTGCAACAAGTGCATTGCGTCTGTACCTTATCGCACCCAAGGCTCCGCTAATTTTTCTGTCAGCCGCGGCTTCACTGCTTTCACAGACAGGGACAGGCAGTGTGTAGGTGCTTGCGCCTGACCCTGAAGTCTTATGGCAGCATGTTCGGCAAATGCGCAGTACATGACTGGAGGTCGCCAGGCAGATGTGCAGACAGATTCCATCTTCCGGGTGATCTCCAGCCATGTACTGGGTGTGGCGAAAATAACCTCGCCACTGGGTTTGGAGGGGCCTGGTTGCCAGCCTCTTGCCCCAGGATTATGGGCCCTCTCATCAGCCCATGCAAAACTTAAACCCCATGGCGATTTGACTGTGTTTGTGGCATCTGAGCGCTCAGATCCAAGCCATATGGGGACATGTGGGGTTTTGAGGTGTGTGACAGAACCATCTGTCTGTGTAATTGTATTGTATGTTATGTGATGGTACCCAGATAGCTAATTTTATTGTATTTGTGTATTCTGAGTGCTATTCACCTAATGATATGCACTCATTCTTGAGCTATCTGGGAATATGTTAAATGTCTGTGTTTGCTGTGAGGGTGTGACATTGTGTGTTCGGGTGGTGATTCCTGTCCTGTTGTTCCCACATGTGTATTGGTGATTTCCCTTTGTCCTGAGAGATAATTGAATTGCTCCTCGGGTGTCTCCAGGGCAGAGAGGAGGAAACCATGATGCATTGTGGGGATCTGTTGTGTCTGTGTATCCTGAGTGCTACGTATCTGTCCTGTGTCACAGTCTTCCTTCTGGTCCCCTAGGGGTGTGTACACCAGATGGGGACCTGCATAAATACGGGCGGGTAGCCCTCAATAAAGTGTTCCTGTTTTACACTCAACATAGAGCCTCGTCTCATGTGTGTGGGGATTGCTATACGTGTATACTCCCCTGGCTATTACTCCTAGCTCTTGTAAGAGCTGTTCCTGGTTCCTGTGGTGGTATAGGTGTCGAGCAGAGTGCTTGGAGTCCTCAGGAGGCACTGGAGGTACCCAGTCGGGGTGCCAGGAGATCCGTTACATTGGTGGCAAGCGGCGGGATTGTTCCCACAGCCAGAAGGACAGCTACAGGAGACACCATTCCATGGATTTTACAATTTGAGGGCAACGCATGTCCTAGTACAGCGACCCTGACAGCACCAGAATGGAAACAGCAGTGGAGTACAATGAGGGTGTCATGGATGACCGAGATGCAGTCCGCAAAGGCATCTGGTACCAGGTACTGGGTATTGTGGAGTATATGCGGGACGAGAGACTCCCCACGGAAGACCAGCGGTTGCAGAAGCGAGTAGCCCTGCGGATGCCCTTCCTGGGAGAGCAGCCCCGGGAGGAATGGGTAAAGGAATTGGAACTCCTAGCATGGCAGGAGCTGTGGCTGGAAGGTGCCTACCAGGCGCTCTGGTGGTATGGGGCACAGTACCTACCCAGGACAGCTGAGCATGACAAGCCGGAGGGAGAGGAGTTTGATTGTCCTGGCTTGTTATGGGAGAATTTTTCAGAGCTGGAGTTTGGGAGCCCTACACAAGCCTGGTTCAGGGACCTCTTTGAGTGGCGGGAGAGCAGGTATGACTGGGACGACACTCATGAGATTGAGCAGGATCTGGTCCACCTGGTGACCCGGGAGATGGAGCTGGAACAGGGCTACCAGCAGCTGTTCCACTCCAGTGAGAAGGCTCAGCAGGAGAGCAGAGTGTCAGACCCAGGTCCAGAGCCATTCAGCTGGGAGGATATTGTGTATGTTTACTGGGAAGAACCCCAGGTGGCCGGTGGAGATGGGACCGAGGTCTCTCCACTGCTCCTGCAGGGAATTGGGAGCCCAGTCTCCATTCCTCAGCGGCAGGCTGAGTTACAGGGGGCAGGGACAGTCAGTCCTGTCCTCCAGCGGCAGAGTGTCCTACAGGGAACAGAGAGCCCAGTCTCCTTTCCCCAGCAACAGGACACTGTATTGGGAGCGGAAACAGTCGGTCTCCCTCCCAGAGGCTGGAAGTATGTATGGGAGAGGAGCTTGTTACCCCCTCTCCCTATCGGCAGTGTGAATTGCAGGCAATTGGGAGCCCAGTCTCCATTCCCCAGCGGCTGGGTGATTTACAGGGAATTGGGAGCCCAGTCTCCATTCCCCAGCGGCCGTGTGATTTATTGGGAATTGGGAGCCCAGTCTCCATTCCCCAGCGGCAGGCGGAGTTACAGGGGGCAGAGACAGTCGGTCCTGTCCCCCAGCGGCAGAGTGTCCAGCAGGGAATAGGGAGCCCAGTCTCCTTTCCACAGCAGCAGGACACTGTATTGGGAGCGGAGACGGTCGGTCGCCCTCCTCAGCGGCTGGAAGTATGTATGGGAGAGGAGCTCGTTACCCCCTCTCCCCAGCGACAGCTTAACTTACAGCACAGGGGGTAGGGACAGTCAGTCTCCCCCTCCAGCAGCAGAGCTGGGTATCCAAAGGGGAGACAGTCGGTCTCCCCCTCCAACAACCAGGCTCCAACCAGGCTTCTTCCATGGTAACGCTGGCACCAGGGCAGAGTACCGCTGATCCCTGCCCACAAAGCAACCTCCACTCCAAGCCAGGGAGCAACACAGAGACCGGGAGTACCAGCTACCAACATAACCTTGGTGGACTCACTGGACAGAGACAGGCTACCAAATTCAACAGGTCCAATATTTGGTTGTGGGTGGGCTGCCGGACTAACTTAGGTACCGACCGGCGTAAGGTCGGGTATCTGGTTAGTCTTCCCTGGGAGGGGGAGATGTGTGGCGAAAATAACCTTGCCACTGGGCTTTGGAGGGGCCTGGTTGCCAGCCTCTTGCCCCAGGATTATGGGCCCTCTCATCAGCCCATACAAAACTTAAACCCCATGGCGATTTGACTGTGTTTGTGGCATCTGAGCGCTCAGATCCAAGCCATATGGGGACATGTGGGGTTTTGAGGTGTGTGACAGAACCATCTGTCTGTGTAATTGTATTGTATGTTATGTGATGGTACCCAGATAGCTAATTTTATTGTATTTGTGTATTCTGAGTGCTATTCACCTAATGATATGCACTCAGACTTGAGCTATCTGGGAATATGTTAAATGTCTGTGTTTGCTGTGAGGGTGTGACATTGTGTGTTTGGGTGGTGATTCCTGTCCTGTTGTTCCCACATGTGTATTGGTGATTTCCCTTTGTCCTGGGAGATAATTGAATTGCTCCTCGGGTGTCTCCAGGGCAGAGAGAAGGAAACCATGATGCATTGTGGGGATGTGTTGTGTCTGTGTATCCTGAGTGCTACGTATCTGTCCTGTGTCACAGTCTTCCTTCTGGTCTCCTAGGGGCGTGTACACCAGATGGGGACCTGCATAAACACGGGCGGGTAGCCCTCAATAAAGTGTTCCTGTTTTACACTCAACATAGAGACTCGTCTCATGTGTGTGGGGATTGCTATACGTGTATACTCCCCTGGCTATTACTCCTAGCTCTTGTAAGAGCTGTTCCTGGTTCCTGTGGTGGTATAGGTGTCGAGCGGAGTGCTTGGAGTCCTCAGGAGGCACTGGAGGTACCCAGTCGGGGTGCCAGGAGATCCGTTACATTGGTGGCAAGCGGCGGGATTGTTCCCACAGCCAGAAGGACAGCTACAGGAGACACCATTCCATGGATTTTACAATTTGAGGGCAACGCATGTCCTAGTACAGCGACCCTGACAGCACCAGAATGGAAACAGCAGTGGAGTACAATGAGGGTGTCATGGATGACCGAGATGCAGTCCGCAAAGGCATCTGGTACCAGGTACTGGGTATTGTGGAGTATATGCGGGACGAGAGACTCCCCACGGAAGACCAGCGGTTGCAGAAGCGAGTAGCCCTGCGGATGCCCTTCCTGGGAGAGCAGCCCCGGGAGGAATGGGTAAAGGAATTGGAACTCCTAGCATGGCAGGAGCTGTGGCTGGAAGATGCCTACCAGGCGCTCTGGTGGTATGGGGCACAGTACCTACCCAGGACAGCTGAGCATGACAAGCCGGAGGGAGAGGAGTTTGATTGTCCTGGCTTGTTATGGGAGAATTTTTCAGAGCTGGAGTTTGGGAGCCCAGGTGTCGAGCGGAGTGCTTGGAGTCCTCGGGAGGCACTGGAGGTACCCTGTCGGGGTGCCAGGAGATCCGTTACACTGGGCATTAAAATATTCTGAGAAGCACAGATCTACAGAAGCTGATGGTTTTACTTACATGTAAGTGGTGACAGGTTTCCATTACCCAATCTATACAATGGAAAAATGCCAACAATGATAGAAATGCTGCTTATCTTTTAACAAAGAATTCATCTTCTGCAAAGGGATTAGTGCTGAAATGCTTATTGGTCTTTTAAACATGTATTTCTTACCAGGACCTCTTGCTTTATCTTACAACCAAAGCTTCATAATCATTTCATGATGGATTTACAGGGTATCCATATATGTCGTAGATTTATGTAGGATGTATGGTTAACTTCTTTAACATTTTTCATATGCACATGTACGGTAACTGCCAGCAATATATTCAAGGTGCAATGCTACAATATTCTGATTTTGAATAACAAAATAATCCAAGGGTATGAGAGTATGCTGCTCTGAGAATTAGCTGAACTAATAAATACTTTGGATGTGTTACTGTAACAGATGTAGAAAACTGTATGGTCTTCACCGAGTGCTTTTCTGAGGAAATCAATTACGGTAGCTATTCCTGGATCATGAAGTGTTTCTAAAGAAGAAGTATATAATTTATATATCTTTATCTATATATAATTTCAAATACATATATTATGGAAGTTAAAGTTAATCTCAAGTTTGGAGACACTTTAAAAAGTGTTTTCTGTATTAGGACATATTTATATCATAGCGAAGGACAACTCACACAAAACCCATCAATTAGCCAAAGCAGAAAACCTCTGGAAGTCAAAACCTAACCATGTATTATGTGGATACCCATTTATTTGAATAGGCACTATGTAATTTGGCATCCATTGCAGGGAAATTATGTACAGTGGCACAGCTGCAATTTCCATGGGTTCCAAAGTAATCACCTATTTCATGGAGAGGGTCTTTATTAATCTTGTAATACCTGTTAGAGACATATAGTATTATGCTTCTTTTAACTAACTCAGGTGATCAGCGATTCATAAACAGATGGTACAAGGAGTAAGGAATGTATTTAATGGCATAACTTTCTTGTTTTCTTGACTGACCACACATCTATGACCTATAAAATACTATTTCATTGATTAGTTTTCTCATATCATAAATTTGTCTTTCATTGTGACTTGTTGACATCCATAACTGTATTTTCTGGGAAATCTTGCTTTTCTAGCATACATGCAAGTTATTGTATCATTTCTTTTAAACTAGCTTTTCCCACAATTATCAGTTATCACCTTTCCATATATAAGAGATATTATTGATGGTAAAACACATTCAAGCAGTGGTAGAAGAGCATGCTTGCACATGAAAAAAGTCCTGTTGAGCAATAGAAGATTGAAGGTCTTTCTGTAAATTGATAACCCCACCCTAATTTACACTAAGGGTATAAACTCTCAACAAGTGCATCACAGAGAGTAAACTGATCTAAGATGTCCCCACACATACATTCCCCTCTCCTTGTTGTTCATCATCTTGGACATTGTGGCACACAATAGATGGACTTCTTAACCTTGAAGCTAACTCATTTTATTAACTTTATAAGCTTCCTGTCTCATTTATTTGCTACTTTTTAGCTCTTGATACTGATATAGCTATATAAATAAAATCTTTATTCACATAGTAACTGTAACGGACCGTTTCTGCAGACAAGGGGTTAAAATCCGTTTAGGCGATATGCCCCTTTCTGAGAGACAGGCACAGCTACTGCAGAACACCAACTCCCGAACTGGATACAGAATAGCACTCCAAACTGGAACCTCACGAATAGCTGCTAGCAGACGAACAGGAATCAGCTTACACTCCTGGCAATCAGTCTCTAACAGCATACAGCGGATCCCCCCAATAACGAGACAAGGCTCCGTGTTGAGGGTCAAGCAGTGGTCTGAGGTGCTGGCACACCCAGCCTGTTTTTTATTACAGTTGTTGCAATTACAGGTCCGCCCACAGGAAGGTATAAAACAACCAAGCCCATCTGGTGTACACGCCCCTAGGGGACCAGAATGAAGACTTGTGACATAGGACAGATATGCAGCACTGTAGGATACACAGAGACAATACATCCCCACAATGCATCATGGTTTCCTCCTCTCTGCCCTGGAGACACCCGAGGCGTAATCCAATTATCTCTCAAGACAAAGAGAAGTCACAAATACACATGTGCAGACAACAGGACAGACATCACCCTTTAAACACACAATGGCACAATAGAAACACACCCAGCATTTTCCTCCCAAGCTGACAAGTTACACTTATTATAAATTGTTACAACTTTGTGAGTTTACATTGGCCATACATATAACTTACATCAATTTAAACAGTATAACTTGGGGACAAACCTATCCAAAATTCACTTGAATAGGTTCAGGGGTTTAAAAGTTAGTATGGGCCATAATCCAGAGGCAAGAGGCTGATAAACAGGCCTCTCCAAAATCCAGTGGCGAGGTTGGTTTCGCCACAGTAACTATGTGTGGACTGATTTATGCCCGTATTCCAGAATCCACTGTAAGACTAGTGACAAAATTAATAGTGGGGGTGATAATGCCACATTGACAAAAGCCAAAGTTTAGGTCCAATGTGTGGTCACCTAAATCCCCAACATTTTAATGTTATTGGAATTTTAAAACTGACTACTTATACTGCTAGATCTGTTGCTTAACTTATGCCTTCTTATTTTCCTTACCAGACTTCTCACCGGCTGACTTTCTGGTTACTAATACACTACTGGTTTGGTCACAATAAAAATCATGGTATGGAGAAAAGTAAGGTCAGCATCCAAAGATTAAAGAGAAACTATCAACAAGAAATGCAGTGCAATCTGCAAGTAGCATATTACAGCAGAGCAGAAGGAGCTGAGCAGATTGATATATAGTTTTGTAGAAAAAGTTTCAATAAGACATATAATTGAATACATTCAAATCAATGTTCTTTTTAAATTCAAGGTGGCCCATTTGGTATTCTCTGTAAAAGTATATATATAGAGATAGTTTCACTCACAAGATAACCCTTATGTGTAACTGAACTCAGAAAAACAGAGACTTACAGGTTTTACTGAATCTTTTCCCACAAAACTATATTTTAGTCTGCTCAGCTACTCCTGCTCTATAACATGCTGTCTGCAGATTACATTGCATTTGATGGTAACAGGTTCCCTTTAAATATATTTATTAGGGTTGAGCGAACCCGAACTGTAAAGTTCGAGTTCGTACCAAACTTTAGGATTTTGGGACCCCACCCGAACCCGAATATTTCAGTAAAAGTTCGGTTTCGGGTTCGGTGTTCGGCGCTTTCTTGGCGCTTTTTGAAAGGCTGCACAGCAGCCAATCAACAAGCGTCATACTGCTTGCCCCAAGAGGCCATCACAGCCATGCCTACTAATGGCATGGCTGTGATTGGCCAGAGCAGCATGTGACCCAGCCTCTATATAAGCTTGGGTCACGTAGCGCTGCACGCCACTCTGCTGTTACAAGTGTAGGGAGAGGATGCTGCTGGACTTGTGATTTCAGGGAGAGCATAGGAGAGAATCTAACTCAGTGATCTACAGACAAATAGTTGTGTGGGTGCAGGGAACTATCATTTTACCCTGCCCTGAGCTCATTTACCAAAAAATACTAACTTTTAGAATTCTGTTAGTTAGGTGGGTGGCGGCGGCGGCCATTTTATGCATGCTCAGTGCACCAGCACTGCATCTGAGCTTTTGGGACATTCAAATCACCATTTTTTTGGGGCAAACTACAACATCTGTATTAGTCAGTGTGCAATTTAAGGTAGAAAAACACCCATCATTTTCTGGGGTTTGAAAAACACACTTTTTTTTTCAAAAAACAGTATTTTCCAGATCTGCAAGTGTAAAATTCAAGTTTAATATATACAGTTTTCATATTCTGTTAGCAAAAAAAGACTTTTTTGTCAATCTACAACATCTGTATTAGTCAGTGTGCAATTTAAGGTAGAAATACACCCATCATTTTCTGTGGTTTGAAAAACACACAATTTTTTTCAAAAAACAGTATTTTCCAGATATGCAAGTGTTAAATTCAAGTTTAATATATACAGTTTTCATATTCTGTTAGCAAAAAAAGACTTTTTTGGCAATCTACAACATCTGTATTAGTCAGTGTGTAATTTAAGGTAGAAATACACCCATCATTTTCTGGGGTTTGAAAAACACACTTTTTTCTTCTTCAAAAAACAGTATTTTCCAGATCTGCAAGTGTTAAATTTAAGTTTAATATATACAGCTTTCATATTCTGTTAGCAAAAAAAGACTTTTTTGGCAATCTACAACATCTGTATTAGTCAGTGTGCAATTTAAGGTAGAAATACACCCATCATTTTCTGGGGTTTGAAAAACACACTCTTTTGACAAAAAACACTATTTTCAGGCCTTGTAGCATCAGCACATGTGAAATTACAGGCTTATATACTGCTGTCAAATTGAGTTTTTAAACAAACACTCATTTAGGCACAAAAAATTTAGTTGGCAGCCTTTGATGCAGATGTCATTGTGAGATACACCCTTTATACATTTGGGTTACATTCAGAGATTTTAAATACCGCCATTTGGTGCACCAATATTGAATTCAGGCCTACACTGGTTCAGGCCCTGTGAGATACCAGCCCTACATACAGGGGTTTGAATTAGGCATTTTAAATACAGCCATTTGAAATACAGCCATTTTGTGCAAAGATATATTTACTTCAGGCCTACAGAGGTTCAGGCCCTCTGAGATACCACTTCTACATACAGGGGTTTGAATTAGGCATTTGAAATACAGCCATTTTGTGCAAAGATATATTTACTTCAGGCCTACACTAGTTCAGGGTGAGTGTGATCCCCCCTATACATACAGGGGCTTGAATTAGGCATTTGAAATACAGCCATTTCAAATACAGCCATTTTGTGCAAAGATATATTTACTTCAGGCCTACACTGGTTCAGGGCGTGTGTGATCCCCCCTATACATACAGGGGTTTGAATTAGGCATTTGAAATACAGCCATTTTGTGCAAAGATATATTTACTTCAGGCCAACAGAGGTTCAGGCCCTCTGAGATACCACCTCTACATACAGGGGTTTGAATTAGGCATTTGAAATACAGCCATTTCAAATACAGCCATTTTGTGCAAAGAAATCTTTAATTGAGGCCTAGTCTGGTTCAGGCCATGTGAGATACACCCTTTACATACTGTCGTTATTTTCTACTATTAATTAAACACCCATTTAGGGCAAGATCCTAAATTCAAAAAATATGAGGAGAGAGTCAAATAAGGGATGTGGCCCAGGTCGTGGTGCTGCTGGTGGAGCTCCTGTTGCAGGGAGAGGACGTGGTCGATCTGTGCCAACTACATGCACAAGTGAAACCCCTTCCTCAGGTGCGAGTAGGCGACAAAACCTGCAGCGGTATTTGGTCGGGCCTAATGCTGCTCTACAAATGGTGAGGCCTGAACAAGTACAGGTGATAGTAGATTGGGTTGCTGACAGTGGATCCAGTTCCTTCACATTGTCTCCCACCCAGTCTCCTGCTGAAAGACCACAGTTGGCACCTGCAGCCGATGTCCATCAGTCTTTCACCTCACCCCCTTGCAAATCAGCCAAGCAGTCTGAGCCCCAAGTCATGCAGCAGTCTCTTCTGCTTTTTGATGACTCTGTTAGCAGGGTTTCCCAGGGCCATCCACCTAGCCCTGCCCCAGAAGTGGAAGAGATTGAGTTCACCGTTGCCCAACCACTTTTTTTTCAAGATGAGTACATGGGAGGACAATCGCAGCACGTCTCGGATGATGACGAAACACAGGTGCCAACTGCTGGGGCTTTCGAAAGTGTGCAGACCGACAAGGAAGTCAGGGGTGAAGACTGAGTGGAAGATGATGTGGAGGATGATGAGGTCCTCAACCCCACATGGAATCAAGGTCATGCGAGTGACCGATGTAGTTCGGCGGAAGAGGCGGTGGTCGCACAGAGCCACCAGCACAGCAGAAGAGGGAGCAGGGTGCAAAAGCGGAGCGGCCATCCTCTAGACAGTACGCCTGCTACTGCCCACCGCAGCAAGGGACCGAGCACACCAAAGCCAGCAAGAAGGAGTTCCCTGGTGTGGCAGTTCTTCAGACAATGTGCTGACGACAAGACACGAGTGGTTTGCACGCTGTGCAATCAGAGCCTGAAGCGAGGCATAAACATTCACAACCTGAGCACAACCTGGCATTTAAGTGCAAAGCACGAGCTGCCGTGGAGTAGACACCTCAAAAACCAAGAAAGGTCTCTGGCTCCTCCTGCTTTCTCTTCTGCTAAAGTCGCGGCCTCTTCATCCACCTCTGGAGTGACAGTGCCACCTGGAACCCCACAAACAGAGGATCTTCCAGCAACACCAACACCTGGGTCACCAAGCATCTCCACAATGTCCCACGCAAGCGTTCAGCTCTCCATATCCCAAATGCTGGAGAGGAAGAGGAAGTACCCCTACACACCCGCGAACCCTAGCCCTGAATGCCAGTATTTCTAAATTACTGGCATTTGAAATGCTGTCATTCCATCTGGTGGAGAAGGATAGTTTTAAAGGCCTTATGGCGGTGGCTGTCCCACAGTACGTCGTGCCCAGCCGCCACTACTTTTCAAGGCGAGCCATCCATTCCCTGCACAACCAAGTAGGGGACAAAATTAGGTGTGCACTGCGCAACGCCATCTGTGGCAAGGTGCACCTGACTACGGATACGTGGACCAGTAAGCACGGTCAGGGCCGTTATATCTCCATAACAGCACACTGGGTAAATGCAGTGGCAGCTGGGCCTGAGGCAGATTGCAGTTTGGCGCATGTCCTTCCACCACCGAGGATTGCAGGGCGCTTCAGTTTGCCTCCTGTTGCTTCCTCCTCCTACTCTGCTTCCTCATCCTCTACCAGCTCCTCATCCGGTCAGCGTAACACCTTCACCACCAACTTCAGCACAGCCAGGGGTAAACAACAGCAGGCAGTTTTAAAACTTATCTGTTTGGGGGACAAACCCCACACCGCGCAGGAGCCGTGGACGGGCCTTGAACAATAGACCGATGAGTGGTTTGTGCCAGTCAGCCTCAAGCCCGGCCTGGTGGTGTGCGATAATGGGCGAAATCTCATAGCAGCTCTGGGACTAGCCGGTTTGACTCACATCCCTTGCCTGGCGCATGTGCTGAATTTTTTGGTGCAGAGATTCCTTAAAAATTACCTCAACATGTCAGAGCTGCTGCATAAAGTGCGGGCGATCTGTGCGCGCTTTAGGCGTTCTCATCCTGCTGCTGCTCGCCTGTCAGCACTGCAGCGTAACTTCGGCCTTCCCGCTCACCGTCTCATATGTGACGTGCCCACAAGGTGGAACTCCACCTTGCACATGCTGGCCAGACTGTGCGAGCAGCAGCAGGCGATAGTGGAGTTTCAGCTGCAGCACGCATGGGTGAGTCGCTTGGCGGAACAGCACCACTTCACCACCAATGACTGGGCCTCCATGCGAGACCTGTGTTTTTTGTTGCGCTGTTTAAAGTACTCCACCAACATGGCCAGTGCCGATAACGCCATTCTCAGCGTTACTATCCCACTTCTATGCCTCCTTGAAAAAACGCTCCTGGGGATGATGGAAGAGGATGTGGCACAGGAGGAGGAGGAGGAAGAGGGATCATTTCATAGGGTTTCAGGCCAGTCATTCCCAAGTGGCTCCGAGGGTGGGTTCCTGCACCCACAAACCCAAGGCACACAATTGTCCAGCCACGGCACAGTTCTGGAGGATGAGGAGGTGGAGGATGAGGAGGAGGAGATAGAGGAGGAGGAACCATGTTCACAGCAGGGTGGCACCCAGACCAGCTCATGGCCAAACACTGGTACGTGGATGGGGGGATACAGAGGATACAGGCGATACACCTCCCACAGAGGACAGCTTTTCGTTGCCTCTGGGCGGCCTGGCACACATGAGCGATTACATGCTGCAGTGTCTCCGCAACGACCGCCGAGTTGCCCACATTCTAACTTGTGCTGATTACTGGGTGGCCACGCTGCTGGATCCCCGTTACAAGGACAACGTACCGTCCTTAATTCCCTAACTGGAGCGTGATCGTAAGATGTGCGAGTACAAGTGCACGCTGGTAGACGCGCTGCTAATGGCATTCCCACCTGACAGCGGGGCACAGTGGAAGCACAAGGCGAAAGCAGAGGACGAGGAAGAGGTCGCCAACGCAGCTGGGGCACTGCCAGCACCTCAGAAGGCAAGGTTAGCATGGCCGAAATGTTGAAAAGCTTTGTCAGCACGCCACAACAACCAGCACCACAAGCTGATATGGAACGTCTTAGCAGGAGGCAGCATTTTACCAACATGGTGGAGCAGTATGTGTGCACACGCCTACACGTACTCAATGATGGGTCTGCCCCCTTCAACTTCTGGGTCTCTAAATTGGGCACATGGCCTGAGCTTGCCCTTTACGCCTTTGAGGTGCTGGCCTGCCCTGCAGCCAGTGTATTATCTGAATGTGTGTTTAGCACGGCAGGGGGCGTCATCACAGACAAGCGCAGCCGCCTGTCCATAGCCAATCTGGACAAGCTCACGTTCATTAAAATGAACCAGGCATGGATCCCTCAGGACTTGTCCGTACCTTGTCCAGAATAGACATGTATACCGGCACTAACCAGCCATTGTTATACTGCAGCGCAATTGCTCATTTTTGAATTTTGGATATTTCACACTCTTTTGGAGTGTACCTTAATTTAAAAAAATTAAATTAAAACCAAAAAAGTGTGTTGGCTATCTTGTCCTCCTCCACCGCCGCTTCCACCTACTCCACTACGTCCACCGCCTCCTCAAACTCCTACTCCATATGGAACTCCACCTCATAAATCCATTTTTTTTTTTGTACGTGTTATATTTTATATCATTTCACTACTTTGTCATTTACATTTTCGGGTGAAATTCACCAATTTTGGGTGTATAGTGCCACTGCTATACCTAGTATGACGGTTAAAAAAAATAAAAATTGTCATTAACATTTTTGGATGAAATTCACAAATTTTTGGGTGTATAGTGCCACTGCTATACCTAGTATGACAGTAAGAAAAAAAATATAATTGTTATTAACATTTTCTGGTGAAATTCACAAATTTTTGGGTGTATAGTACCACTGCTATACCTAGTAGGCCGATTAACAAAAAAAATATATTTGTAAGTCAACAATTTTTGGGTGTGAAGTACCACTGCTATACCTAGTAGACGGGTTAAACAATAAAAAAAATTGTCTCTTACATTTTATGGTGAAATTCACTAATTTTTGGGTGTGATGTAGGCTGGTTAACAAAAAAAAAAGTCAGTTACATTTTCTGGTGAAATTCAGCAATTTTTTGGTGTGAAGTACCACTGCTATACCTAGTAGACTGGTAAAAAAAAAAAAAATGGCAGTTACATTTTTTAGTGAAATTCAGCACTTCTTTGGTGTGATGTACCACTTACATTTTAGGGTCAAATTCACCAATTTTTGGGTGCAATTATACCCCTCCTCTACCTAATTGACAGCTTAATAAATTTCAATAATTTTTATTTTACATTTTCGGGTGCCAATAAACAATTGTTTCTTGTTTGCAGAGCACTTGCCAGGCTCTTAACCACATTTTGACGCCATTTGCAGCCCTCTAGCCCTTTCCATGATATTTTTACAGCCATTTTAGTGCTCAAAAGTTCGGGTCCCCATTGACTTCAATGGGGTTCGGGTTCGGGGTCAAGTTCGCTTCGAGTTCGGGTCCCGAACTCGAACTTTTTTCCGAAGTTCGGCCAAACCCGTCAAACCCGAACATCCAGGTGTCCGCTCAACTCTAATATTTATCTCTAGAGTATTACATAGCTAAAATAATTCAGTGAGCTCTTCTTTACACTTGTATCAAAGCTATGGATTATAAAGGGTGCAGTCTGTTTTCAATATGTGTGGTGTGGTGTGGTGTACTGTACATTAGAAGGTATAATGCATTGCCTATGTATGCCTACATCTCTAAATGTCAAAGACACCATTATTTAGTAACCATCTGGAAAGGTAAAGGCAAGTTAGGCATCTCAGAGTGAATACAAATCTCCAAATAGGAGTAGTTTGATCTGACCATGTAGACATGATTGTTTAAAGGAATGCTAGATACAAAAATCTCCTCCTTTCCTCTAACCATACTTTGTGTGATATAAGAATTAAAACCAGGAGCTCATTCATGTCCCCTATCACAACCCTGTGTTCAGAGCTATAACAACTGAGCAGGAGCCTCACTCCTACTGTATGTCTTGTCTGCAGCAGGTCAAAAATATTCTTAAGTTCCACCTCTTTCCTTGCACCAAATAGAACCACTCCACAACTTCCAGAACCTCCACAACATATACAAACGTCCACCTCGTGTCAAAACTTTGCCCCTTAGTTATTCCCGAGCCAAAAATACACAGTTCCTAGACTGTTTATTTCAGAAACCGAAATAAAATCCTGCAAACAGGGCAGTAAAGATGATCTCCTTCAGTGCTGTTTCATGGCTAGTACTGCTTCATAATATTTTGAGCAACAGATCCACTACCTTACATACTTTGTAGGAAAATTTTAACTTTTGAAATTTCAATCCGCATCCTGATTGCAGTTTTGGTTTAGTATAATTATTTTCAGTTTAAAAGCAGACTGCCTTAAGTTCTTTTCCAAAATTGGAAAATAGTATGAGCATCAGTTGAAATATTATATTACACAATTACATGTATTTAAAGGTTAAGATAATATTTTCCTTGTACCTCAATTCAAGTTAGCTGGAAAAACAAGAACACAGCCATCGTCCTTTAAGTGCTAAATACCTAGAAAATGCTATGTAACTAGTTCATATTTCCTCATTAAAATAGCATTTAATGATCTTTAAGATAAATGCAGTGACAATGAATATGTAATTAGCCACTTAACATTCATTTCCATACACAGCGGGTAAGTTTGTCAATATTTTTTAACAAGAATCTACAACCTTGCCAAAAGTGAAAGATGTGGCATTAAGGAATGATCACATTTCAAAATGCAATTTTTTATTTAAATCCACTTTAATGTTACAAATACATGTCAAGAGCAGTATCAACCTTTAGTAGATCTCCCTAGTGAAAGCTTTAGGAGATATTTGTGGATGATAGAGACTTTGCTTTAAGGTAAGAGTAAGATTTAAGAAGAAAATAACCCACGTAGTTTTAGACACTTTAACATGAATCTAGTACTCGTTTGTTGGATATTTGTCAATGACATACTCTTGGAAGCTATAAAGATATAGTAGTGGCCAAGAGGAAGAAGAAAATAAACCACAATCAGCTGCTTAACAGTAGGAAAGTCAAACTTTAATATTATTCATAGAGATAGACTATAATCCAGGGATTTCTAAACAGGTGGCCCCTGCACTTTACATGTATAATTCCTACTTTATTATTTACAGGAGCAAAAATAATAAAGTATACTGGAAGTATCAATAAAACACGAACTGAATGTATGATGGTGTTCATTAATCCCTTCCCCCTGTATGCATTTTAGGGCTTAGTGACCAAGCAATTTATTATCATTTTTTTGATTGTCACATTCTAAGAGCTAAAGCAATAGTTTTTTTTTTGTTTGTTTTTTACAGCATTCACCGTATGGGATAAGTTATATCAAAATTGTACAGTGTGGATTGTAATGGATGTGGTGATACCAAATATGAAGCATGGATTTTATTTTTGCAATTTTTTTCCCATTGAAGCGTTTAATTTTTTTTCCCAATGGAAAAAATTGCTTTAATAGAAATTTTACCTTTTTAACCATTGAACCCCCATTGGATTTCCATAATGGACAATCATGACCTGATAAAAAATTAGATCACATTTTTGGGGGACAGAAATTATGGTTCAGTAAAGACCCATTTGGCGTGGGATGCATTTCAGGCCTTTATGAGAGTGGTCTTTATTAGCAATATTTGTAATTTGAGAAAATGTTATGCTAGGAACGAGAAGGTATTGGAGGAAGAAGCATCGGCAAGAATGAAAAATAAATAAATAGGGGAATTATGCAGGAGACAAGTTAGGCTCATTCTGATTTTCTCCTGGATAAAGCCCAGCAGAGGCTTTTCTTTAGAGGACTAAAACATTTTTATGAATCGGGTCGCCCTGGTAAAATTATGGCAAGGGTGGTCTCCAATCAGGAACAAAAAAAAAAAAGAGATTCTTAGTATTCGTTCCCCTGATGGTAATATTACTGAAGATCAGGATTGTATAAAGAAAATATTTGTGAATTATTTTTTGGAATTATATAAATCAGATAATACTCTTTCAGATAAAGCGATTGATTCATATTTGGATACCATCTCTCTTCCAGTTCTTACAGACACTCAAAGAGAATCTCTTGAGGTGGGTTTTTCTTTTCAAGAGCTAGAGAATGCAATAAAGGCCTGCTCAGGAAATTCTTCACCTGGAGCTGATGGATTCCCATATCAATTTTTTTGCAGGTATAGGGAGGTTATCTTCCCCTGTCTTCTAAAGGTATTTATTGATTCATTAGAGGAAGGTATTAGTGTTGAGCGAGCATGCTCGTCCGAACTGCTCTTCGGCTCGAGCATCGCTATGCTCGGCAGATCCGAGTGCTCGGCTGAATACTTCTGGTGCTCGAGTAGAATTTAATACAATGGAAGTCAATAGGAGAACCCCAGGCACCCCCTGCTCAGAAGAGAAGAGAAGAGGATGTATGGTTCATAAAAAAAGGTTAGAAATTGATGGAAACCCCATCAAAATGGTTTAGAAACAGCATTAGGAGGATAGCTGGATGTGTCTTAGACTTCTATTATGTATGACATACAATAGACATCCACACAAAGGCTTTATGCCAAAAGCCAGGTATATGCAAGCCATCAATCGATCCATGAGACAGATAACAGCCAGCATACCTTACAATGGCAGCCTTGTGCACTATGAGATATTCCAAACCAGCTCTCATCTGACTGAGAACCAGTAAACCTCAAAGTTGCTTCACATCTGTTGGATGACTTGGGTGGACCTGCACACCTAGATCAATATCATTAGGGCGACAAAAGGTTTTCTGATTGTCCTAACATAGTATTCAATAACCTTTCTATACAGTTTTGTCATGTAAAAACTAATTTGCATAAACATGGGCATATGGGAAAGACATGCAAATGAGCAGAATCTGCCTTGTTTTTCAGCTGTCATAAGACTATGGAAACCAATAGATGGCAATATTGAGTTATGAATTGCGCCATCTATTTGTTTCACAGTATTATGACAAGAGTAGACTAATAGTTTTGTCAGAAGACTATGAAACCAATAGATGGCACTGTTCATAACTCAATAGCGCCATCTATTGGTTTCATAGTTTTCTGACAAGAATATTAGACTATGAGTCTTATGACAAGCTTATTAGTGTAGCCTTTTGCATGGAAAATTCGCAATAAAAATTCACAATTAGAATATTCACGATCTACACTAGGATGATATCTGACACTGGGAAAGCTGGGTAATAACTCAGTGATAAAATCTGACACTGGGAAAGTTGGGTAATAACTCAGTGAAAATATCTGACACTGGGAAAGCTGGGTAATAACTCAGTGATGATATGTGCCACTGGGAAAGCTGGGTAATAACTCAGTCTAGATCGTGAATATTCTAATCGCTAATTTTTATTGTGAATTTTCCATGCAAAAGGCTACACTAATAAGCTTGTCATAAGACTCATAGTCTAATATTCTTGTCAGAAGACTATGAATCCAATAGATGGTGGTATTGCGTTATGAACAGCACCATCTATTGGTTTCATAGTCTTCTGACAAAACTATTAGTCTACTCTTGTCATAAGACTGTGAAACAAATAGATGGCGCTGTTCATAACTCAATAGTGCCATCTATTGGTTTTCATAGTCTTATGGCAGCTGAAAAACAAGGCAGATTCTGCTCATTTGCATGTCTTTCCCATATGCCCATCTTTGTGCAAATTAGTTTTTACATGACAAAACTGTATAGAAAGGTTATTGAATATTAGGTTAGGACAACCAGAAAACTTTTCATCGCCCAAATGATATTGAGCTAGGTGTGCAGGTCCACCCAAGCCATCCAACAGATACAAAATAACTTTGAGGTTTACTGGTTCTCAGTCAGATGAGAACTGGTTTGGTGGGGTTTCCATCAATGTCTAACCTTTTTTTTATGAACCAGAACCTCTTCTGAGCAGGGGGTGCCTGGGGTTCTCCCATTGACTTCCATTGTGCTCGGGTGCTCAGTAGAACACGCAAGCATACGAATGTGTTTGGCCAGAGCACACGAGCACTTTGGTGCTCGCTCAACAATAGAATGTATCCTTCCAGAATCAATGAGAGAAGCTGTGATAATAGTGATACTGAAAGAGGGTAAAGATCCCCTTAATATGGGGTCTTACAGACCCATCTCTCTTCTTAATACTGATGTTAAGCTTCTCTCAAGGATTCTGGCTACAAGGATCTCTAATGTTATTTCATCAATTACACATCCTGATCAAAACGTTCTTACTATAACTAGCACCGTCTTTTTGCCAATATACAGTCTCCTGGTGGGGTCTCCCAGTCCATCCTCTATCTGGATGCCTCTAAGGCTTTTTATAGGGTGGACTGGAGATTTCTCTGGAGACTGTTACAGAAGATGGGATTTGGTCGATTTATTAATATGATTAGGTTTTTATATAGATCCCCTAGTGCGAGATTGAATATAAATGGCTTTCTTACAAGGAGTTATCCTTTGAGTAGAGGCACCCATCAGGGTTGTCCTCTTTCTCCGCTCTTATTTGATATCTATATCGAGCCCCTTGCTGATAGGGTTAGACAAGACCCTCAAATTGAAGGCTTTGGGGTATTAGGGGTAGAAGATCGGGCTTCCCTATTTGCCGATGATATTCTATTTTATATAAAACATACGAATATTACACTCCCAAAAATTATTCAAATTGTTAACTCTTTTGGTTAAGTTTTGGGTCTTGATATAAATTGGTAAAAAACTAGTCTTATACCTTTAGATAGTCTCAAACTGCCCCTAGATGGGTCCTTAAATAACTATAGGATCTCTGATTCATTTCAATATCTAGATATAACAGTATCTCCTAAAATTCAAGATTTCCTACAGCTTAATCTTATTCCATTGATAAATAAATGGAGGGCCAAAACAATGATATGGCTCTGGCTTCCGCTATCGAGAGCTGATAGAATTTCTCTAGTGAAGATGGTGATTTTGCCCCAATTACTGTATATCCTCGAGAACTCCCCAGTGTGGATCAAAGATAAGTTCTTTAAATTAATTGAGAGAATTATTAATGATTTACTCTAGAGGAGAAAACTGGTAAGGCTAAAATTGGAGTATTTCTATAAGCCGACGGAACAGGGAGGGCTTAAACTTTCCTGCTTCAAGGGATATTTTATAGCTACACAGCTTTTTTGGTGAATGGAAGAATAGCCCACTTTGCAGAACCTTGGTGAGGAAATCTCAGTATGATAATATGTTTAACTTATTAGGATCCGGTCAACTAATTAATTCCCAAAAGGTCTATAGAGCAGGAAGTTATTTACTAACTCTTGAGTACTATTCGAGACTGGCTATTAGAGACTGGCTGGGAATAAAGGGCTCTCTTTGTTGTACCCCTCTTTGGTATAATTACCACTTTTAAGCTCTAGATGGACTGGCTAGTGATCACCCAGTATTGGCAAAAAAAATAAAAAATTATGTTGCACAAGTGGTTGGGAATGGGATATACTTTTGTTTTTGGAGCTACCACAAATAGAAAACATATTGAATTTACCCTGGTTTAGGTATTTTCAGATAAAATCGGCACTTGCGAGTGTAAAGAAAAAAGTGCTTTTTGAGATAGGCACTTTTACACCTTTGACTCACTTTATAAGGAATATGGGTTAGAAGATTAAGATTTCTCAACTTTATAAAGTGAGTGACCTCTCCAAGGTAGGATGTCAAAAATATAAAAGGATCATTTTGATCAAAATAATGTTTTTGGCGAGACTTTTGATTGCACAGGCTTGGTTTTCTAAAAATACTCCAAGTATTATTTTATGGCTAAACCTTGTTAATAAGATTAAGAGATAGGAAAATATTTTATATAAACAGAGAAATACTGAGGAAAAATGGTTTAGTTTTAAGGGAGAATGGAAGTTTTAAGGTTTTCCTGTCTCTTTTCCCCTCATTATCCCCCCTTTTCATTTTTTCAATGGGGAGGGATGAGAGACATATTGCAAGGGAGAGGGTTGGTGGGATAGGAATATAAGGGTAAGGTTTATTAGGGGAAAAAGAGTATAATAATGCTGCTTTTTTTCCCCCACTGAATTGTATTGAATGAATTTCTAATAAAAAAAAAAAGTTAGCTGGAAAAACAAGAACGCAGCCATCGTCCTTTAAGTGCTAAATACCTAGAAAATGCTATGTAACTAGTTCATATTTACTCATTAAAATAGCATTTAATGATCTTTAAGATAAATGCAGCGACAATGAATATGTAATTAGACACTTAACATTCATTTCCATACCCAGCGGTGAGTTTGTCAATATTTTTTAACAAGAATCTACAACCTTGCCAAAAGTGAAAGATGTGGCATTAAGGAAAGATCGCATTTCAAAATGCAAGTTTTTATTTAAATCCACTTTATTGTCACAAATACATGTCAAGAGCAGTATCAACCTTTAGTAGATCTCCCCAGTGAGAGCTTTAGAAGATATTTGTGGATGATAGAGACTTTGCTTTAAGGTAAGAGAAAGATTTAAGAATAAAATAAACCACGTAGTTTTAGACACTTTAACATGAATCTAGTACTCGTTTGTTGGATATTTGTCAATGACATACTCTTGAAAGCTATAAAGATATAGTAGTGGCCAAGAGGAAGAAGAAAATAAACCACAATCAGCTGCTTAACAGAAGGAAAGTCAAACTTTTATATTATTCATAGAGATAGACTATAATCCAGGGATTTCTGAACAGGTGGCTCCTGCACAATTCCTACTTTATTATTGACAGGAGCAGAAACAATAAAGTATACTGGAAGTATCAATAAAACACTAACTGAATGTATGACAGTGTTCATTAACCCCTTCCCCCTGTATGCATTTTAGGGTTTAGTTATCAAGCAATTTTTATCACATTCCAAGAGCTGAAGTGATTCAGTTTTTTTTTTTTTTTTAACAGCATTCATACGGGATAAGTTACATCAAAATTGTAGAGTGTGGATCGTTATGGACGTGGCAATACCAAATATGAAGCATGGATTTTATTTTAGATTTTTTTTCCCCTGAAAATGCCAAACTAGTAGCTATGTAGGTTTTTCTTCACCCAAGACAAATATTCAAGTTGCTGCTTAACCATGTATCTAAATGCCATTGCTGAGGCAGAATGTCTTGTTGGCTAACCCCCCCCCCCCCCCAGCACTTTGCAAATGGGAACATGCCAAGAAGCCCCCTTCTCCACCCAACTGTGCATATAATCATATCAAAAAGGGGTTCCTTTAAATAGCCACATGGCAGAATAATAAAATGCAGACATATGGTAAGCAGTTGCCTATCCCAATACTAGGTCTAGGTAGCTATTTAGTAGTCTAAATATAGTATGCAAACCACATTCATTTTACTTTTTGCTGTAATTCTTCATGTATGACCATTTTTTTTATATTTGTGTAATATATTCTTTCTAAAATGTACTACTATGTGACTAGGTATATGAAGAAAGTAATATTTAAGCATTTTGATGAATCAGTAGATACAAAAGATGACACCCCAGAAGCTGAAAGAGGAGCACTTATTGAATGGTAGAAAAGGCTGCAGAAATTTGCAAAACAACAGGACGTTTTCCTAGACATTAGGCCTCTTGCCCACGACCGTATGCCCTCCGAGATACATGGTCCTTGAGAAAATATAAAAAAATTATGGCTCAAGGAAGATAGGGAAGAAAAATTAAAACGCAAAAATGTCCTGGAGCGGCATTGATCGTGCTCACGGAAGCGCACAGCTTAATAGATTACAATGATGCTGTGCAAGTCCCGCCTCCCACGTACTATTGTCGACGTCCACAGCATCATTGTAATCTATGATGCTGTGCACTCCCATGCACACGATCAATGCCGCTCCGGGACATATGGCCCACTCACGGACCGTATATCTCAGAGGGCATACGGTCGTGGGAAAAAGGCCTTAAAGGGATGGTTTCAAAATTAACAAAAAGCTGGGTACAAGCAGGGGATTGTGCAAAGTATAAAAAAAAAACATTACTTACCTGTTACATAACCCACCATTTCAGTGCTGTCATTCTGGTCATTCCCACTGGTATTAGTTTACAGGGTTGCTATGCTGATGTCATTTTAGCAACATGTGGCTACTGTAGCCAAAAGTACCTTGCTGAGACCAGTGATTGCCCTTGGTGGTCACGTGATATTGACCTGATGTCAGCGCTGTAGCCCTGTAAACAAATGCTAGTGGGGAGGATAGGAACCACAGTGCCCGAGCTGTGGATGATGAAAAGAGTAAGCTGATTGGGTCTTGCCTCCTTTTTTTCTAAGATAATTAATGATTATTTTATTATTTCACACAATCTGCGTGTGCTCCATTTTTGCTGATCTTGGTGAACTTCTTTAACCCCTTCACTACCGAAGGTTTTTCATTTTTGCGTTTTCATTTTTCTTCCCTATCTTCCTTGAACCATAACTTTTTTATATTTTCGTTCACATAGCTGTATAAGGACCTTTTTTTGTGGGGCAAGTTGTACTTTCTAATGCCACCATTAATTCTGGTATACAATGTAGTGGGAAGCGGTAAAAAAATCCAAATGGGGTGAAATTTGAAAAAAAACGCGTTTTATGGGTTTTGTTCCTACGGTGCTTCGTTTGTGGCACAACTAACCAATGCCCTTCATTCTCTGGGTCAGAAGGATTACAACGATACCCCATATGTATAGGTTTTGTATGTCTAAATTTAAACTTTTAAAAAAAGCAACTTTTTTACATCCACCATATTTCGACCCGATAACTTTTTTAAACTTATGTCTACTGAGCTAATTTTTCATTTATGCTATTTTGGAGTGTGTGTGACATTTTGATCACATTTTATTACATTTTTTGGGCAAGAGAAGCAATGAAAAAATGGCAAATTGGCTATTTTGACCCTTTTTTCTGTTATGCCATTTGCTGTATTGGAAATGTTTTAAATATATTTTAATAGTGCAGTGTTTTTGGTTGTGGTGATACCCATGATATTTATATTTCTTGTTAATTAGGTATATATTTTTTATTATACAGAAAGGGGAGTGATTTAAATTTTTATATACCGGTATATATATTTTTTTACATTTTTATTTTTTGTAATGATTTTGAAGCTCGTATATAAGCCTATAAATTCTTACATTGGCCTGCCGTCTGGTGGCCAAAATAATAATTGCAGCATGAATACTATAAGCTTCGTCAGCGAGGCTCATAGTATACAGAGCAACTACCGACAGACCCATTGGCCGCAGGGGGTGTCGGTAGGAAGCATTTAGATGCGTGATCTCACTTGAGCCGTTAATTAGTTTGAAAAAGCAGAGACCTGCCATCCATGACAACTGGGGGGTACAACTTTCGGCATCCCCCTTGATCAGATGTTTAAAGAGGTGCGACGCTTGTAAGAGGGCTGCTTCCTTTTTAAAATTACCCAAGTGTTCCTTTGCTTGTAGAGGCAGTGCAGTCTAATTACAGAGCCTTATCCCATTCAAGTGAATTGAAAGAGCAGATGTAATTACACTGTGCCGCTACAAGCAAGATGGCGCACAGGTAATTTTGAAGAATAAGCCCTTTTTCAAGCTACACTACTTCTAAAAACAGGTGCTTGTTGGGAGTGCCAAGAGTCAGACTCATGCCAATCTGATTTTGATGACTTATCCTGAGAATAGGTCATCAGTATTACAGCACTGCACAACCAATTTAAGGCTGTAATCACACATGCAACATTTGTGTCAGGTTGTGAGTGAATACAACTGATGGCAGAAGTATACTTTTTATAGTTATACAGTAATTTCTATATTTATACATTTTTACACTTTTCTTAGATTCGTAAAAGGCCTTCTCGATAAAAGGATAATTAATCTCTTACAGATAGATACAGATAAATGATAGATGGATGGATAGATATAGATAGTTAGATAGATAGATAATGCAAATGCATTGGTCGGACCTAGAATTATTGCAGTTCTCTATTAGCGGCTTATTGTAGTTTCTAAAATTAAGTCAGTTGGGATTTCGAGCAATTTTACAATACAAAAGAATAAGCATTCAAATAATGGAAGAATTATTCAAATGTGTCTTTAAATGACCAGATAACCATATAAAGCTGGGATATATAACAATTTCTGAGAGCTGAGGAGGCCAGGCTTTCTGATTAAAAAAAAGACAGGATTGTTTTATGTAGCCATTGCAGAAAATTAAATTGGAGGATATTATCCTATTTGTAGCAAAATTAAAAGAAAGTAATTTTATGATCACCTAACAACCTTGAGGCATAAGCTCCCCGAGGCAATGTAATTCACAGTTAGATATTTTATAGCATCAATAATCTGCCTCAAGCATTACAAAATACAAGGGTACAAAGCAACAAACATTTCTCTTCTGTGAGACCCTTCTATATATTTGATAGCAGAAGGTTACAGGCAAATTGAATTCAGTCTGATGTAGCTAAATATTCTAAGAACTTGTGATGTACAGCAGACATCAAACATTCGTTGCCTCTCTAGTAAGCATACAAACGTTTCATTACCGAGCAAATTGTAAGATACACAATGATTTTAGTGTGATAAATCACACGTTTCCAATATTTATATCTTGTTGTTCCCATAAGTTATAGTATTAATGACAAGGCTAAAGCTTATTTTTTGTAATACATTTTATCACTTTGCAACAAACTGCATAAACTTACTGAATATTAAAAATGAACTAACCAGATTGGACCGAACTATGCTATTTTTTGGATAGCAGACAAAGCCGAATCTGTTTAGGTTTGTTTCGGACAAATCCACTAAAACGGCATAACACCATTTTAGTGCACATGTCGGTGGATAAAAATCACTAGGGAAGAAGAAGGGGTCTCAGATTACCCTGAGAGGAAGTGGGGGGAGGGATTGTCCTGATTGGCTGCCAGGCTGACAAACAGCCTGGGTGAGCCTCAATGCTGCAGTCGACAGGGGGGTGCCCTAGCAGAATGTTATTCTGTGCTGGGCTGTAAATGAAGGTGGTTGGGTCTTACAACATCTGTCAGGAAACCGATCTTACGGAGTTTGTGAATTCCATTTACACATGGTTGCAATTCAATATTTTTTGTTGTTGGGGGGGTTAAATTAATTAACCAGCATATATCAGGATTACTGCAGCAAAACACATGGTTCAGCAGCAATGTAACTGTGAGTGTTAACGTGAAATTGAGTGTCAAGCCTCAATTGTCCGTTTCCGTGAATTCCATTTCCACACAGTTGGAATTACATTTTTTGTTAAATATAATTAAACTAGCATATATATGTGTTTACTCCAAGAAACAGGGTAGGGCAGAAATCTACCTGTGAGTGATAGCAAGAAATTAAGCATCAGGCCTCAATCATCCATTTCTGTGAATTCCATTTTTACACAGTTGGAATTTTTTTTTTTTGAGGGGTTCAGTTTAATTAACCAGCATATAGGTGATCAATACATTAGTACACAGACTAAAGTAACAATTTACCTGAGAGTGTCTGGCCTCAATCATCCATTTGCATATATTCAATTTCAACATGATTGTAATAATATATTTTTTGTGACTTGTCCAATTTAATTTGCCAACAGGGAAAGCGAGCACTCTGGCCAGTCAATGTCTCCACACCCTGCGGTGCCTCAGCATCTTCATAACACAGGATGTCAGCCACAATCTGCTGACCTGTCCCCAAAAATGGCATCCACTATCATGATGCCAATTAGATGTAAACAATATTTTCAAAAGACAAAATATTAAGAAAGCAGCCCCCCCAGACTCTGTGTCTGCAAAATGTTTGAAACTCTGCACTGATCAGCTAGCCTTTTCACAGACATATTTAAACCATCTCTGGAACTTTCAATGGTCCCTGCCTGTTTTAAACGCTCAACCATTGTCCCAGTTCCTAAAAAATCAAAACTTACATGTCTAAATGACTATAGAACTGTTGCCCTTACATCATTGGTCATGAAAGCATTTGAAAAATTGATAATGGCTTATCTGAAATCCATCACAGATCCCCTGCTGGACTATCTGCAATTTTCCTACAGGTTTAATAGATCTGCAGATGATGCTGTAAACATGTGCATGCATTATGTACTAGAACATCTAGACTCCCCGGGAACCTATGCCAGAATTTTATTTGTGGATTTGAGCTCTGCATTTAATACCATAATACCATGGCTGCTACACGGCAAGCTCTCCCATCTACGCATACCTGAATCTATCTGCAAATGGATAACCAATTTCTTAACCAACAGGAGACAGCAGGTTAGACTTGGTAAACACACCTCAAGCTCTTTGACAGTCAGTACTGGAGCTCCCCAGTGCTGTGTGTTTTCCCCACTGCTCTACTCACTGTACACCAATGACTGCATCTCCACAGACCTATCTGTTAAGGTTCTGAAGTTTGCAGATGACACAACAGTAGTTGATCTCATACAAAATGATTAATGGTGCAGTTCTACACCGCGATCATCGAATCCATCATGACATCTATGGCTCCTGCTCAGTATTAGAAAAGGTAAGACTGCAGCGCATCATCCGAACAGCGGAAAGGATAATTGGCTGTAGCTTACCTTCCCTGCAGGTGTAAAAAGAGAGCAGCTAAGATTGCCTCAGACCCCTCTCACCCTGCTCACTCCATCTTCCAGCCTATGCCTTCAGGAGTGAGATACCATTTAGTGGCTACTAAAACTTTATGCGGAAAATTATGGGACATGTTCTATATTTGAACAGAACGTAAAAACGGAAATACAGAAACGGAAGGCACGTGGAGTACCTTCCGCTTTTTTGTGGATCCATTGAAATGAATGGTTCTGTATAGGGTCCATATACGGAATGCAAAAAAAGGAACATAAATGGGGAAAAAAAATTGTGTGCAAGAGGCCTAATACAGAGCACAGTTTTTTTAAGAAATCAGTCTGTTTGTGTATTTCTATGTAAACAAAAATGCCCTTTAGGCCTCTTGCATACGACCATATGGCTTTTTCAATATTCTGCGGTCCGAAAAAAAACGATCCGCAAAAAATACGGATGACGTCCGTGTGCATTCTGTTTTTTGTGGAACTGAACAGCTGGCCCCTGATAGAACAGTACTATCCTTGTCCGTTATGCGGACAATAATAGGAGATCTTCTATCTTTGAACGGAACAAAAAAATCGGAAATACGGAAACGGAAGGCATATGGAGTACCTTCCTTTTTTTTGCGGATCCATTGAAATGAATGGTTTTGTATATGGTCCGTATACGGAACGTAAAAACGGAACGTAGACGAAAGAAAAAAATGTTTGTGTGTGAGGCATTAGAGGGTTCCTACAGGTGCTTCTCAGCTCTGGAGAAAGTACTGAAAATACAGGACATAAAATAATTTTCTAGGTTACTAAGTACTAATGCCATATCCCTGCACATCACTATGCATGTCACCAACTGTGTGACATGTAGGTATATGGAACATCACCGCTGCAGCCAATCACTGCGCTCAGTGGAAGATTGTTGAGGACATTGGCTGTAGCGGCCATATGCTTTATCTAGACATATTGCCATTGCTTTTTGCAAACAAATAGCGACAGAAGAATAGCAGCAGAAGAACCAGAACAGCATCGCAGAGCATTTGCTAGAGACAGGTGTGAGTATGAAACTTTTCATTTTATGCTATTTTATGGCTTGTCCAAGATTTTTAATGATCTTAAAATATATATCCTAAATGGATTCTCTAAGCTAAACTGCTTACTTACAACACTAGTAGGGTTGGAAAGAGCAGTACAATCATGCCGATTGTGGAGATTTAAAGGGAATCTGTCACCAGGATTTTGTGCACAGAGCTGGGGACATGGGCTGCTAGATGGCCGCTAGCACATCTGAAATACCCAGTCCCCACAGCTCTCTGCTCTTTTATTGTGTTAAAAAACCTTTTTGATCAATATGCAAATGACCTGATATGAGTCCTGTGTCCGGAGATGAGTCAAGCGGAAAGGAGCCCAGCACCGCCCCGCGTCCTCCGAATCTCCTCCTTGCTGGCTGAACATGATGCCGACACTGCGCATTGTGCCATTGTCCCATTATCTCCTAGACAGAGGGGAGGAATATGCTGGGTGTGTTTCTATTGTCCCATTGTGTCCGATTTGCTGCTGTACTTACATTGTATGTGTTGTAATATATTGATTGGTTGTATTTCAAAACCCTGTGGGCAGTACTATGTTTGTGTATTGTGAATAAAAGAGGCTGTATGGGCCAGTAAAGTCAGTTCTGCTTAACCCTCAAGAGAAGTGTTGTCTTGTTATTGGGGGAATTGGATTGTATGCTGATTGCTAGGAGTGTAAGCCGATTGTATGCTTTTCCTGTTCCGCGGTTTCCAGTGTTCGTGTAGTTTGCAGTTCGGCAGACTGGTGCTTGCAGTAGCTGCCTGTGCATTGGAAAGGGGAATATCGTCTGAACGGAGTTGTGTGCTGAACGGTCCGTTACAGAGACCACCCATCTCCCATGCTACAGTTAGCAAACTGCTTGCTAAGTTTCGTGAAACTGGTTCAGTGTTGGATTTGCCAAAATGTGGACGCATGAAATCTGTCTCTAATGAAGAAACATCAGTGGCTGTCCTAGCTTCATTCAGCAAGAGCCCACAGTGAAGCACTCGCCGCATGTCACTGGAGAGTGGCATTAGTCAAACATCCCTTCGGCGGATATTAGCTACTCACAAATGGCACCCTTACAAACTCCAGCTACTGCAGCATCTCAACGAGGATGACCCAGATCGGCGCACTGAATTTGCAGAATGGGCAAAACAAAAATTGGAACATAGAAACATAGAAACATAGAATGTGTCGGCAGATAAGAACCATTTGGCCCATCTAGTCTGCCCAATATATCTGAATACTATGGATAGCCCCTGGCCCTATCTTATATGAAGGATAGCCATATGCCTATCCCATGCATGCTTAAACCCCTTCACTGTATTTGCAGCTACCACTTCTGCAGGAAGGCTATTCCATGCATCCACTACTCTCTCAGTAAAGTAATACTTCCTTATATTACTTTTAAACCTTTGCCCCTCTAATTTAAAACTGTGTCCTCTTGTGGTAGTTTTTCTTCTTTTAAATATGCTCTCCTCCTTTACCGAGTTGATTCCCTTTATGTATTTAAAAGTTTCTATCATATCCCCTCTGTCTCTTCTTTCTTCCAAGCTATACATGTTAAGGTCCTTTAACCTTTCCTGGTAAGTTTTATCCTGAAATCCATGTACTAGTTTAGTAGCTCTTCTCTGAACTCTCTCTAGAGTATCTATATCCTTCTGGAGATATGGCCTCCAGTACTGCGCACAATACTCCAAGTGAGGTCTCACCAGTGTTCTGTACAGCGGCATAAGCACTTCACTCTTTCTACTGCTTATACCTCTCCCTATACATCCAAGCATTCTGCTGGCATTTCGTGCTGCCCTATTACATTGTCTTCCCACCTTTAAGTCTTCTGAAATAATTACTCCTAAATCCCTTTCCTCAGATACTGAGGTCAGGACTGTGTCAAATATTCTATATTCTGCCCTTGGGTTTTTACGCCCCAGGTGCATTATCTTGCACTTATCCACATTAAATTTCAGTTGCCAGAGTTCTGATCATTCTTCTAGTTTTCCTAAATCCTTTTCCATTTGGCGTTTCCCTCCAGGAACATCAACCCTGTTACATATCTTTGTGTCATCAGCAAAAAGACACACCTTCCCATCGAGGCCTTTTGCAATATCACTTATGAAGATATTAAACAAAATTGGTCCCAGTACAGATCCCTGTGGAACCCCACTGATAACATGACCTTGTTTTGAATGTTCTCCATTGACTACAACCCTCTGTTGTCTGTCACTCAGCCACTGCCTAATCCACTCAACAATATGGGAGTCCATGCTCAATGACTGCAGTTTATTGATAAGTCTTCTATGTGGGACAGTGTCAAAAGCCTTACTAAAATCTAGATATGCGATGTCTACTGCACCTCCACCGTCTATTATTTTAGTCACCCAGTCAAAAAAATCTATAAGATTTGTTTGACATGATCTCCCTGAAGTAAACCCATGTTGTTTTTCATCTTGCAATCCATGGGATTTTAGATGTTCCACAATCCTATCCTTTAATAGGGTTTCCATTAATTTGCCTACTATTGATGTCAGACTCACTGGTCTATAGTTGCTCGATTCCTCCCTACTACCTTTCTTGTGAATGGGCACGACATTTGCCAATTTCCAATCTTCCGGGACGACTCCTGTTACTAATGATTGGTTAAATAAATCTGTTAGCGGTTTTGTTAGCTCACCACTAAGCTCTTTTAATAATTTTGGGTGTATCTCATCAGGCCCCTGTGACTTATTTGTCTTCACCTTAGACAGCAAACTTAGAACATCTTCCTCTGTAAAGATATATGCATCAAATGATTTATTAGTCGTCCTTTCTAGTGGAGGTCCTTCTCCTTTTTCTTTTGTAAAAACTGAACAGAAGTATTCATTAAGGCAGTCGGCTAGCCCTTTATTCTCTTCTACATACCTTCCGTCCTTTGTTTTTAATTTAGTTATTCCTTGTTTTAATTTCCTTTTTTCATTTATATATCTGAAGAATGTCTTATCCCCTTTTTTCATAGACTGAGCTAGTTTTTCTTCTGCCTGCGCTTTAGAAGTTCTTATAACTTGCTTGGCCTCTCTCTGCCTAATCTTGTAGATTTCCTTATCTTCATTGCTCTGGGTTTTTTTATAATTACAAAATGCTAGCTTTTTATTTTTAATGATTTGGGCCACTTCTGCTGAGTACCACAGTGGTCTCTTCCTTTTTTTGCTTTTACTGACAAGTCTAATGCAATTTTCTGTTGCCTTCAATAATGCACCTTTTAAGTAGTCCCATTTCTCCTGGACTCCATGTAATCCGTTCCAGTCTGATAAGGACTCATTTATGACTAATTGTATTTTACGCAGAAGTTTACGCAGAATATTTTGTTCAGTGATGAGGAAAACTTTTATGTGAATGGTGAAGTTAACAAACAAAACCACCGCTATTGGTCTGACACTAACCCACATTGGATAGATCCCTCCAAGACTGTTGGAACAAAAAAAATTGATGGTATGGTGTGGTATATGGGGTACAAAGATAGTGGGGCCATTCTTCATCAATGGAAACCTCAAGGCGCACTGGATATGCGAAATTGCTACATGATGATGTGTTTCCCTCTTTATGCACTGAAGCTGGCCCGTTCCCTGAGTTTTTCCAGCAAGATGGTGCACCACCACATTATGGATGTCAGGTCCGAGCATTCCTAGATGAACAGTTTCCTGGAAAGTGGATTGGTCGTCGTGGGCCAGTTGAATGGCCCCCAAGGTCTCCCGATCTGACCCCTTAGACTTTTATCTTTGGGGTCATCTGAAGGCAATTGTCTATGCTGTGAAGATGCGAGATGTGCAGCACCTGAAACTACGGATACTGGAAGCCTGTTCTAGCATTTCTCCTGCGGTGTTGCTATCAGTGTGTGAAGAGTGGGAGAAGAGGGTTGCATTGACAATCCAACACAATGGGCAGCACATTGAACACATTTTATAAGTGGTCAGAAACTTGTAAATAACTCATGAAAGAATAAAGTTAAAACCAAGCACACCATTGTATTTCTTGTGAAATTCCCAATAAGTTTGATGTGTCACATGACCCTCTTCCTATTGAAAAAACTAAATTTGGATTCAAAATGGCCGACTTCAAAATGGCCGCCATGGTCACCACCCATCTTGAAAAGTTTTCCCCCTCACATATACTAATGTGCCACAAACAGGAAGTTAATATCACCAACCATTCCCATTTTATTAAGGTGTATCCATATAAATGGCCCACCCTGTATTAAGTGATCTGCATATTGCACTGTAAAGTCCCCTAGTGGGACTAGAAAAAAATCCAAAAACATGGTTTTATTTTTGCAAAATGTAACCATATGTGGTATCACTGCCAATTTAGTGACCAATATAATAAAGGGAAAACACACGTCGAAAGTAGCATGAAAAAATTCAAAACACAACTCCATCTATAAACTTTCTTAAAAGCTCTGTTTGCTGTATAAGCGATTATTTATCATTTATGTAAAATTCAAGCCACTTACAATTTATTAACCAATTTTATACTCTAAATAACCAACAAACATATGTAATAAATGCTTCTCTAATAACAGAGGTCCTTTGTTTCACAAATGTATGCGCTGTCACATATTTTAGTATCCTACTCACAAATACCAAACAATTTCAAGCCTAGCCTTTTTTGTAAATGACTCTAGAATGTTAATGTAGATGGCAAATTCAAAACTTAAAGCATTCCGAACAAGTCATTTAGACTGTGACTTATGTAATTTTCTTCAATTTTTGCTTTTAATAATATTGATGTATATTCTGAAAATATAGACCACATTTAACATACACAGGAATCTAAAGTGGATAATATAATAAGGCAGCTCTCACCTGCGTTGATTACAATCACCCTTTGTGCACAGATGCCGCACCTGGATGCGGTAAAGTCCAGAAAATTACAAAGAAGATATCCACCTCAGTTCAGGTGAAATTATAGTTGACTTTTATTCCAGCGTTAAAAATCAGTAATGCAAGTATACATCTACGCATTTCAGACCTCTTAAATATATGGTACAAAGAAAAAATGTGGGTGATTGAGTCAGCACAACCTGTATGTAGGTGCACGTCACTATGGCGAAATACATATACAAACGCAAATTACAAATGTGATAGCACTCTGCAACCAGCACTCTGCCCTGCCTCTATGCTGGATGAGGCATTGGTGTACATTTTGACCAAAGCGTAATAAGCCACTCACCACGTCAAGGTCGCCTCTATTGAGTGGTCCCTAACACTAGTTCCTACCTGTTTATGGGCCATGACAGCCACACAAAGTCCAGGGAATGCAGGTCAGCATGCACGCCAAGCACACTCTGCTTTTAACCCCGTCCGGTGCCATTACAGCTTTCATCGGATCCAGGGATGCAAGTACCAACATGCACGCTGAGCCCACCATATACTTCTCCTGGAGCCAAATGGCTACTGGTAGGTTCTATATAAGCAGACTCAGTTTTATACTGACTTTAAAACCAGCCTCCAGGGCAGATTGACTGGTCAGGTGTGCATGACTCCATGGAGATCGCCACGCCTCCCGTCCTGTGCCATTACAGATCACCGGACGGGGTTAAAAGCAGAGTGTGCAGATAGCAGGAAATTCCTGGCTAAATTGTGTAATAAAATAGGTGGCATGTTGATTAGTGTCAGTACTTCCAGACTGTTTAGGTTTTGGGGAGAATTCAGGAAAGACTCTGTTTATATCAGAAACCATTTTAGTGTCCCGCTCTATATTATTGCGTGAATATTCCCTACGTAGGAGTCTATCCCTTATATTAGAAGCTTCTCTTTCAAAAACCTCTTGGTCAGAGCAGTTGCGGCGAGCACGGATCAATTCCCCTTTGGGGATATTGCAGATAGTGTGGGAGGGATGACACGAATGGGCTAGTAATGTGGTGTTTCCAGCAAGCTGTTTCCGATAGTTAGACGTGCTGACTCTGTGGGTGGAAATGTTCCCCCTCAGGCACAAATCCAGAAATTGAATCTCAGTGTCATTAGTTTGAAAAACAAATTGTATACAGTCAACACTAGAGTTGAAATGTCTAATGAGCTCTGGTATGGACGCCACATCACCAGACCATACCATCAGCAGGTCATCGATGTAACGTCCATACCAGAGTAGACGGTCCAAAAAAGGGGAGGTGTCGATGAGGATAAAGTGACCCTCCCACCATGCCATGAATATATTTGCAATGGAGGGAGAGAACTTAGCCCCCATCGACACCCCTGACACTTGCAAATAAAATATATCATCAAATAAAAAATAATTGTGCCTGAGGAGGAAGTCCAACACCAGAACAGCATATTCCCTGAGTGTCACAGTGTAATCACTGTAGTGGTCAAAAAACCAGTGAGGTGATTGCCAAATTATGGGGGATATTGGTATAAAGGGACGTAATGTCAGCTGTTATCCATGAATGTCCCTCCCTCCATTCAAAATCAGAAAAAGCCTGCAACACTGATCTTGTATCTTTTAGAAAGCCAGGTATTAAAGGCACCAGGGGTTGTAAAAGGGAATCCACCCACTCACACTTATTTATTAACACTGAATCGCATTCATCACTATTGGTTTAGTGTTTGAATTTATATCTCAACCTCTTTCCACAGTTTTTTCATGTTTTGGCTTGTAGGTTTTTTAACCCATTTAATTTGTATGGAACCGCCTCCTGATATCTCCTCCTCCCAGGGGGTTAGTTTAGGATGTATGTGGAGGTGCTTCCATTTCATATTCATGTTTGTCATGAGGAAGGACCCATATATTTAAGAGCTCTGAAACGCGTAGATGTATACATGCATTACGGATTTTTAACGCTGGAATAAAAGTCAACTATAATTTCACCTGAACTGAGCTGGATATCTTCTTTGTAATTTACAGGAATCTAAAGGTTACAAGCAACAGTTCACATAAAAACAGAATCTTTTAGCTTTTTTCTTATATAGCATCAACCAGATACCATTTCCCATGCATCAGATGTAAGTAGACTTTGTCTTTCATTTTATAAACTATATTTGAAAAGCATGATTTGAATGTCAAAAGTAACAATGACACTAAGCTATGAGTCATGACTTTTTCTGTGAGGTCTGATATGAGAGTTTTGACCCACTTTATTAAAATGGACACACAAGGGTCACAGATAAAAAGTGAGATGAGCATTCCCTTAAGCCTTCTTTCCTGCTTTACATTTTAGGGAGAGGTGAATATCTGCAATCCCTGTTCTGGGGCTGCACTCCGGGGAGGGTGACACAGTTACTTTGTTGGGCACAAAGTGAGAACATTTAGTGTGTTGTACATTATTACCATCTGGGACACTGTTTGCACCCCACTATTTTTGGGGGCACTATCTATTCTGCACTTCTTTCAGGGGCCCTGTCTGTGTGACACTATGTGTGTGTGTGTGTGTGTGTGTGTGTGGGGTGTTATTGTAGTAGCATAATACTAAATCATTAAATATTTTAAAGAGGACCTGTCACCACTTCTGACATGCCTGTTTTAATAATTTCATGCATTCCCCATGTAATAACAATTCTGGAGGACCTATTCTTATGCCATTACTTTATTATTTCTTCTAGAAGTTATGAATGAATTGCTAGCAGTCTGCAGTAAGGGTACAGAGGGGTGGTAACCAGTTGGGGGGTTATATCTGCACAAAATCACTCTATCCAATCAGTGTTGCCATTGTCAGAAAGGGCTGTGACACCCCCCCCCTCCTTGTGACACCAACCCTCTGTACCCTTACTGCAGGCTGCTAGCAATTCATTCATAACTTCTAGTAGAAAAAATAAAGTAATGGCGCAATATAGAGTCATAAGAATAGATTGCATGGGAATGCATGAAATTATTAAAACGGGCATGTCAGAAGTGGTGACAGGTCCTCTTTAAGACCCTAGCAAAGCCCCTGGGAGATACAATATTTCTGCATTTGAGACTCAGCTTTTTCCTTTTTCTAAAAACAACCATGACCCTGGTAATCCAATTATATCTAACAGCATAATTGTCATAAGTGAAGGTGTACCATTAGGCAAATTTCAGGAAATAAGTGATACTGAGTAGTATGCTAACATACTGTAACCGAATGCAAACAGCAAAGCAATTTTGTTTTTATTAACGGTGACTTTACAGCAGACATGTTATTTTTAAGTATTTATATATCATGCATAACATCTCAGATTACTCTGAGAATTAAAAGCAGCACAAAATACATTAATAAATTCCTTGCTAATGGCAGAAGATAAAAAATAAATAAAAGTATTGCTTTTAAGACTTTATATGTTCATCTACAGAGAGATTCAATGTGTTAGTAAGCTCCTTAACACTTAGACATCACATTAGCTGAGAGATTATTTTGTACAAAATATTTAAGAGGAGAGGGTAGTTGAATTTATGCAGTTTTTCAAAGGACCATAAAGGGTTAAAAAAAAATGTGCATTAATTCATTCTACAATGTCTGTCTTTCCAGTGCTTACCAGGTGCCAGCTGCTTTCCACTTCCTCAACATAGAGGAAATGCCTACAAGGTTTGGTCAAATTCGATTTGGCTGCTTCTCCGAAAAAAAATAAAAAAATCCGCTTTGTGACAAATTAGTTCGTCACAAAGCGCATTTCTTTGTAAGTAGTGGGTGCTAGTGTTGGGCGCGAATATTCAAATCGCTAATTTTAATCGCGAATATCGCTACTTTGAGCATTCGCAAAGATTTAGAATATAGTGCTATATATTCGTATTTGCGAATATTCTAGATTTTTTTTTCATCAGTAACCTCCCTTCTTTCTGGTGGGCCAATGAGAAGGCTGCAATGTCTTTGTCTGAGCTTGGTAACATCCCTAGCAACCAATAGGAAAGTTGCCTACCCCTTACTATATAGCAACCTAAGTGCTGTGATGTCAAAAGTTCACAACAATACTTAGTGCGCCAATCAGTAATATGTAGTCAGACCTACTAAAATGTGAAGTTGCACGTATTGCGCCAAAATATGCGCATCATTAATTGCCGATTTGCGCAATCGGGAATATAGTGGAGCACTCTATCTGCATATAAAGCTATTGTAATGTTCTGTCGTGCCAATCATTTTCTCCAGTCTCAGGAAACGTCTAGCAGCTTGAAGAATGTAGCAACAGTGATCCACGCCTGTATTGTGCGTGCAATACGAGCATATTACATTGCCGATTTTCGCAATAAAAAAAAATCTCGAATTCGCGAATATATTGTGAATATTCGCCCAAATATTCACAAAATATAGCAAATTTGAATATTGCCCCTGTTGCTCATCACTAGTGGGTGCAATGATAGAGAGCGGTGATTGCGCTGCTCCTCGTCATTGTACCTCTCAGATGCCACCTTCATACAGGATTGCGGCATCTGATATTAATAACAGAGTGTAAAATCAAAAAATAATAATAATATTTACCAGATCCATTTGCTTGCGACGGGCCGGCTGCCACCATCGGCGCAAAATCTCACGCTGCCCGAGATAACGTCATCACGCCGGGAGGTGTAGTGATGTCATACGTTATGGGATTTCGGCCGAGATCTTCAAGCAAGATGGTGGCGGTCGGCCCGTCGTGAGCAAATGGATCAGGAAAGTATTATTATTATTATTCGCTACCATGAAGCATGAAAATATTCGGCTTTGCGGTAAATCTAAATTATCCTGAAATTCGATTTGCTCACCACTACCTAGAAAGTATCACTTAGCTAAATTACAAAAGTACCACCAATACCTATAAACTCCCCTCCCACATACAGTATATTACATTGTCAATCCAATACAACTGCAAAGTCCCAAATTGACAAATAATTAAAAACATGAAGTGAACATCATCATAAGCATTTAATAGCACAATACAAAAGCTATGTGCATGCTCAAACCCAGGCAAAAGAATTCAGGCACAAATTGAAAATATAATCTATCAGAGGAAGGTGTAATAGAGGGGTTTTGAGACATAGCCCCAACCAATATCGCCAGTAAACCAGCAGCTTCCTCAGGGGTCAGTGATACTTTTGTACTTTTTAAACATTTTTAACTGTGTAATCTGCTTATATATAAGAAAGCGTTTGGATCAATTGTAAAGGCAATAATTGGTATTGTCTACACTTCATTGCACGCGTCTTCTCTGGGTATATAGAATCATGTCCATGTACAGAGCACCCTCTAGGTGCTGCCTGCCATATTTATAGTCTTGCATTTATAGTGACTGGATGAGCAGGCAATTCTACACATTTTTCATGTGTCAAGATGGTACCAGCGAGTAGAGAGCATTAGGTATTAGAGCAACGTAGCAATGGCAGCAGTGTGGATTCTGAGAATAATACTTATTTTTTTTATTTTTTTAGCCGTTTCTGGATTTTTTCTAAAAAAAGTTCTGCTGCCAGAAAACCGTTTAAAAATAAATTCCACCTCTGTTTGGAATGGTTGTATTTATCGGCTATACATTTTCTTCTTTAAATATCTCCATTACTTTTTTGCTTAATTCATTTTGGTAAATCACTATGCTTTTCAGTGTAAGAAAAAGTATTCTCTAATTGATATCTGGAAAACATCAACGTGCTGACTCGAGTATATAGATCTTATTATTCCTTTTATTTGTTCTTATTTAGTGCACTCATATCTCAGATTAGCTCATGTATTTAATGACCTCTTAACACCTGTCTTAACTGCGCAAGAGGCCTATGTCAGGATTCGGGGGCTACTATTTCTTCTTATGGACGGTGCCTAATAAGCATTAGGAGTATTATAGCTGATATTTAAAGGGAAAAGTCTCCAGTTAAAACTTCTTAGTCTTTATTCACACATCTTCTAAAAAGATCAGAGTAGCTCATTTGAGACACTTGCATGTATCGGATAGTGTTGATAAATCCCTACTTGAGCAGGCCGATGTAGCAAGCGATTGTCAGGAGGGACACATTTTCGGGAATTTCCCGAAGAATGAGCTTGCTCACCAGGCAATCAGTGGCAGTATTGCACTGCAAGATGATCATTAACGAGTGTTCATGCGAACCCTCGTTTGAGATTATCGGACGAAAAATAAGCCAGTGCTATGCAGCCATTACAGCTTACCATAGGCAAGACTATGCTCCTTGGGGGAAAAGTATGGCTAGCATGGTGGCAATGAAGGCTAGAATTGAGGTCTATCCCCTTCATCAATGAGCCCAGCTTTTTTCTTGGATGCAATGATGGTCAGACATTGGTCTGGAGACCATGTGGGCAATACCATACAGAGCGCTTTGCAAGGGAATGTCACACTGGCCCTACTCCCAGGATTATGGTGTGGGGTGGTATAATGTATGGTAGCTAGACCCCCCTAGTCTTCATTTCAGGCACACTAAGGTCCCTTTCACACGAGCGAGTTTTCCGCGCGGGTGCAATGCGTGACGTGAACGCATAGCACCCGCACTGAATCCTGACCCATTCATTTCAATGGGTCTGTGTACATGAGCGTTGTTTTTCATGCATCAGTTCTGCGTTGCGTGAAAATCGCAGCATGTTCTATATTCTGCGTTTTTCACGCAGCCCTGGCCCCATAGAAGTGAATGGGGCTGCGTGAAAAACGCATTGCATCCGCAAGCAAGTGCGGGTGCGATGCGTTTTTCACTGATGGTTGCTAAGAGATGTTGTTTGTAAACCTTCAGTTTTTTATCACGCGCGTGAAAAACGCATCAAAACGCATTGCACCCGCACGGAAAAAACTGAACAACTGAACGCAATCGCAGACAAAACTGACTGAACTTGCTTGCAAAATCATGTGAGTTTCACTGAACGCACCCTGAACACATCCGGACCTAATCTGTCACGCTCGTGTGAAAGGGGCCTAACAGTTTGGCGTTACATTGATTTGGTCGTAGAACCAGTGGTACAGTTATTTCTCTAAGGTGCCCCAGGAGCCATTTCTCAACAAAACAACACCAGGTCCCAAGTTGTTTGTGCTACTGTGAGCAGTCTACGTGGCTTAAACATGCAACCATGGCCTGCAGCGCCTCCATATTTGTCTCCCATTGAGCATATCCGAGAAATTATTGGTTGATGATGATTTGCATGTCCCAGTCCTCAGACAACCATTAATAACCTCATTGATAGCATTCTAAGGCATGTTAGTGCATGTATTTCTGTGCATGACTCTCATACTCATTACTGAATAAATTGAGATGTTTTGAATATTTTGTAACCATTTTTTTATCATTTGTATATCATTAACCTATCTACTGATCCTGTGGTTTCCATAATTCTGAGACTTTTCCTTTGTGGTGCAGCAATTGAAATGCTGAAGAGTGTACAGATGCAGCCGAGCTAAACTTAATAGTTAACGCGTTAAGTAAAAAATGGCACAAAAAAGGTTAATTAACCCTTTCCATGCATTTCAATGGCTTTTGTCACAAGATAACACTGTGACATGTGTTATCAGACTCAATTTTAGCTCAGCTACATCTGTATGTTACTATGTCACTATTTTCTAGCTTGCAAAAAGTTGAATATGGTCTTAATGTCATGAGCATTTTTTTTTTCCAGTTGAGATTGTTCTGAAGTCAACTCTATTTTATCCCACTCATAATTTAGAATTATGATTACGGTCAATAACTTTAGATACAGATATCACCAGAGTTTAGAATATCCCTTTCATCAGCTTCTACTGCTTAGAGCAATTGTTAACTGTACCTTGAAATCACTGAGAAAAATAAGTGCTGTTCTTTATGCCATTTACTTCCGTAATATCTGGATCATATTTGGTTACAGTGAAAATGTCTTAGATCAGCTGTAATTCAAATTATGGCTACCGAGTGCCATAAAATCCATAAAATGTGCTGTATTTAAGGAACAATACAAGTGAAAATATTTGCTCTGAATATATTAGATTTGAGGATTATTGCCATGTTACAGCTTTAGGCATGCAGTAGCATACTTATTCATCACACATTAACATAACTGTTTCCCCGGCCTCTGTTTTCTTTGCAAAGATGATTTCACGTGTTTTTCACATTTTCAGAAAAACTGATATTCTTTATCATTTAGATTCGGAGCTCTGCTTGCTTAACATTAGGCTTCCATAAAGAAATCTAGTGTTAGTATTAGTAGTAATAAGTAGTCATCATAAAAGAATAGTAATTCTGAAAACCTGAGAGGAAAACATGGCTTTTGTCTCCTCTCAAATAACGAGCCACTAAATAAAGACAAATATATTTTTTCTAATAATTTATGCACCACAAGTACAGTACGGCCCAGCAGCCATAGCATTAAAGGGCATCTGTCAGCAGATTTGTACCAGTTTCATGGCTGACCTGTTACATGTGCTCTTAGCAGCTGATGGCATCTGTGTTGGTCCCATGTTCATATGTGGTCGCATTGCTCAGAAAAATGATGTTATAATATATGCAGAAGAGACTTTAGGAGCATCAGGGGTGTTGCCGTTGCACCTAGAGGCTCTGCTCTCTCTGCGACTGTTGCACCCTCTCCACTTTTATTGACAGGGCCAGGGGTGATGACGTTTTCATTTCCTGGTCCTATCAATTAACGTGCTGAGGGTGCGGCAGTTGCAGAGAGAGCTGAGCCTCTAAACGTAATGGCAACGCCCCAGTTACTCCTAAGGCTCATTTGCCTATATTAAAACTTCATGTTTCTCGGCAATACCAGCACATATGAACATGGGACCAACACAGATGCCTTCAGCTGCCAAGTGCACATGTAACAGGTCAGCCAGTTTCATAGGTACAGATCTGCTGAAAGAAGTCCTTTAGAAGATCTGTCAGAAACCTTAAATAATATCTAAGTTGCCAAATAAAATAGAAACAGATCCATAAAATCAAGTAGTCGACATGGCACTTATGCGTTCCATTGAAACATATTTGTTCTTTCTCATAGCATGAACTAACACAGTACTCAGTTTCTCTTCTAAACCACAGTGGACCTATACAATCCCAGCGCGCGTGGCGAAAACCCTGCAAAAATGGTGGTCCCGAGTTCTCCATTGAAATGGAGAAACAGTGGAGCATGCTGCTGCTCCATTGATTCTTTATGGGACTGCAGGAGATAGCCGAGTATCACAGAGAATGAACAAAGCAGCAATGCATCTGCTTGACCATTTTTGTGATCAATGTGGGTCCCCATGGTGATACTCCCCACAAACACATATCATCTATACTGTAGATAATTTGTTATTGTGGGACAATCCTTTGAATGACCAACAGCCAACACCACTGTACAGAGGTCTTCAGAACTTACAACAGTGCCTGTCCCAGTGCAACTTACAATCTAATTTTCCTACCTGAAACACACTTATATTGGATTTTCTAACATACTGATGGATAAATTGTCTCTTTATGATATTGGTACTAGTATTTTATAATAATATTCACATTGGTGCACTTGTGTTACTGCTGTGCTCCGCTTTCACCAAGAAGCAATATCCAAGTCAACTCCTTTGATACTGACCATTATAAACTCCACATATATGCACGACCCCGAGTATAACACTACCCTGGCTTCCATGAGGAAGGAATACGATTATCCCAAAATACCTAGGAAGTGGAATTGTGGTCTCTACAGTTCTCCATACCTGAAATGTGATGTCACACTGGAGAGGGAAAGTTCACCAGTATGTACATGTAGGAGTGATAGCCACTGGACAGGACTTCCATTTGATGCTATTCCATAAAGCATCGTTGTAGTGAAGTTACATATGCAGGAATTAGGGAACAATATATGTGTAAGGGTAAAGAATTGGAATTGGGCAAAAAAAAACAAAGAGTCATTGTAAATGTTACAGTACATCAGGGACAAGAGAACAACAGAAGGACTTGGGTATTCTGGTTTCAAGTAAGTTAAAGGGGTAGTCTCACTTCACATGCAAGTGGCATTTATCATGTATAGGAAGTTAATACAAGATACTTACCAATGTATTGTGATTGTCCATATTGCTTCCTTTTTTATCACATTATACACTGCTCGTTTCCATGGTTACATCCACCCTGCAATCCATCAGCGGTGGTCGTGCTTGCACACTATAGGAAAAAGTACCAACTAATGTGAGCTCCCACGGTCTCAGCTACCAGAGATGCCGGCACTTTTTTCTATAGTGTGCAAGCACAACCATCATTGATGGATTGCAGGGTGGTCGTAACAGTGGAAACAAGCAGTGTATAATGTGATGAAAAAATGAATCCAGTCAGCAAAGGAAGGAATATGGATAATAACAATACATTAGTAAGTGCCTGGTATTAACTTTCTCTACATGATAAATGCCACTTTCTGAAGTGACACAACCCCTTTAAGTTGCAGTAACTCAATGTCAAGCAGCAGCTACAGCAGCAAACAAGTTTTTAGGGCCTTGAAAAAAGAGAAAATTGTGATTCCAATTTAATATTACCCCTTTATAAATCCCTTGTAAGGCCACATCTTAAAGAGAATCTGTCACCCTAGTTTAACAGCGCCGCCCCCTCCGCTACGTCAACTAATTCATTCAATCCATGCACCTGGAATCTTCATTTCGTCTTCTGGAAATCTCGCGCAGGCGTAGTACCATCTACTGCCTGTGCCTGTGCAATCCAACCGCTCCTGAGGGCAACAGCCTCAAAAATGTCACTGGGTATGCACCCTCAGGAGCTATTGGATCGCACAGGCGCAGGCAGTAGGCGGTACTACGCCTGCGCAAGATTTCCAGCGGACGAAATGAAGATTCCAGGTGCATGGATTGAATGAATTAGTTGACGTAGCGGAGGGGGCAGCGCCGTTAAACTAGGCTGTGGGACGATACTGCATAACCAGGAGGCGTGCTTGGGCTCTAAATTAAGGCGGTCTAGGGACTGCAGGGGGGCATTACTGGGCTCAGAGGGTGAAGAATAACTCCCCTCTGGGCACCTTCAGGGTTCATTTGCATAATGCAAAAATTGCTTTTTTAGCAAAATGAAAGCATGAAGAGAAGAAAGAAATCCACTGCAGGAGATAAGGTAATTTATTAAACATGGCAATGGTGACAGCTTAATATGGTCAAACCGGGTGACAGATTCCCTTTAAATATGTGATATCAAATTTGTGTTTCACATAGTAAAAAAAGAAACAGAAGAAATAGAAATGGTTCAGAGGGGGGTGACTAGATAGCATGAAAGGTCTCTCTTACATCGAGAGGTTTAAGAAAATCAGGCTTGGTCAGCATGACAAAAAGATGTCTTAGGTGTTCTCATATACAGTTCATGTATAAATACACGTGTGGTCAATACAAAGAACAGGCACAGGGTTTTTTCAAATATACTATAAAGGACCAGGGAGATTCATTACATGCATAGGGAGGGTGATTTAGACAGGAAAGGATTCTTTAAAGTTAGAGAGGTCAAACAAACAAATACCCTACCCCAAGAGGTAGTAATGGCAGATACTATGCCAGCTTTTAAAAAGGGCTAGATGCTTATCTAATCACATTGATGGTTATAATTAAAGGAGTTTTCTGAGTTTTTTTTAACTGATCAGTATCTGAATTGTAGGGCCCCGACACCCCCCTCCATCAGCTGTTTGAGAAGGCACCGGTGCTTGTAGTAGAGCCGTGACCTTCATGTAGCTTAGCCATGTGATGTCACGTTGGCCATGTGATGTCACCATCATCGGTCACATAGCCTAGGTGCAGCTCAGAGTAAAGCCTCTACCAATTTGGTGGAAGTATAATGTGATTCATTCCCTGTGGGAGGCAATTGCTGCTTTATTATATAAAATATGTAACTTTACACTTATCTCCAGTGCAAACTTTACCCTTGGTAGAACTTGACTCCCGTTCCTCTCTATAAATAAACAGTCATGTATACACTGATAGCAACAAGAATAAAATCCCTAAGTATTATTTATCTGTACAAAAAAAGACTAATGCCTCCAGTTGACATAAACCATCTCAGTTTTATATCAGATGGAGCATATGGTTAGTCTTCTTATAATAAAACAAGTGTTACTATTATATGTGCTATTCAGGGGCCATATTCTGGAGACATGAGCAGTGGATCCCAGAGGAAGGACCTACACATTTGTGACATATCCTAGCAATACATCATAAACATTGAGATGGTTGGCCCGACGGTTAGCACTGGTTCCTTTCAGTTCTGGGGTCCTAGGTTCAATTCGAACCAAGGACAACACCTGCATGGAGTTTGTATGTTCTCCGTGGGTTTCCTGCAGGTACTCCGGTTTCCTCCCACACTCCAAAGACATACTGATAGGGAACTTAGATTGTGAGCCCCATTGGGGACAGCGTGATGCTAATATCTGCAAAGCGCTGCAGAATAAACTAGTGACAGATTTCCTTAGCAAAATGCTGGCTCGCTTTCTTTAATTGACCGAGCCGTTTAGCCAAATACCTATATTGAACAGCTCCAGAGCAGGCCAAATAAGTCCTCATATTCATGAGCTCCTGGATTTCCTTGTCCACCTGCTGCTAATTTATATGGAAAAAAAACTATCATGGGCAGGTAGACGGGGACAGCCGTGAGCTCATGAATATGGGGACTCAATTCTGTTTCTAAGACTATGAACACACGGTGCTGTAGTGTTGCGGTTTCGACGAGGCTGTGAGGAGGTCGAGTGTTCTGCGGTCGTATGGGCCACAGCTGCCTCCAATTAAACTAATGAGAACGCACTGTTTGGTGGGTCTGTATGGTTAATGACTGTTCTGTATTAAAGGCGCTGTGTGGCCATTAACAATACAGAACCACTGAACAGTGCGGTCTCATTCATTTCATTAGATGCAGTTGTGGCCGAATGACTGCAGAGGCATTCGACCGCAGCACGGAGGCGTCCCAACCATGACTGCACCGTGTAGTTGTATCCTTAGGCTAAAAACAGACAGATGGTAATCTATGGGGTTATTCACATGGCAGTTTATTTGACGGCCAAAAAAAAAAAGAACATGTTCTATCTTGTCCCTTTTTCACTGACCGACTGCCCCCATACAATTGAATGGTTCCATTTTTAACATCTGTTTCTCAGAGAGGCATCAGTGAAAAAAAAGTCTGTTAAAAATGGACAGTTTATCCGGATTAAATGGAGGTTTATTTTCACTGTCGTGTGCATGTAGCCTTAGCCTCTCAGTATGGCCAACATGATGAATATTAGTAACAGCATTTCTAGACGTGTCATATAAATATGTTGTGTACTCCATGTTTTCTGGCTTGTTTTCATGACTTTTTTGTCGCAGCAGAACTGTAGAGGCTTTTGCTAACTTTGATGCATTATGTCAGAACGTGTTGTGATATTTTCTACTGAATGCCATATGGTATGCTGAGCTCCTGACAGATATGCTGGTATATGCTGGTATCTGAGAGACCACTATTATATATTAAATCTCAAAGATCTCAAACAACACACCAGAAAAAAAGCTAAATTCATGCTGAGTAATCAAGCAACTATTTTATGGCACAGCACGCTACTCAGCCTGGCTTAAAAAAAACACAGATTCCAATGTTCTTTCTTTCAGAGCTATTCTTTGAGCATTGGATGGAATAGAGATAAATGGAATTAAGCACTTTATATTACCGTGACCTATATATTCCTTGGCTAAATGTTTTCTTCTGTGTTATACAAAAATGGCAGTTTATTGTGGCAATTCCTTACGGTTATACGGTATATCACATACTAAGGTTTTATAGTTTATAATCTTTCCTGAAAGGCTATAGTTCATTATGATTTTGAAAATAGTAGTCATTAGGCTGAGTTATCTCTTACAATGCTCTGTAGTGAATGGCTGACCACTTTAAAATGGCATTAAAGGTAAAAAAGAAGAATACATAACCATGACATCTCATGTTCCCCTCAGGCTTTCATTGGCCTCTTCTCGCCAGCTGTATTGTCACAGCCATGTAAAGAACACGGAAGATTTTTGAAAGCAAGAAATCTTAAATGGGGTTTTTTGGTTTGCATTAAAGGGTTTCTATCACTTCGTTTCACCTATTTAGCTTTCAGACACTAGCGATCCGCTAGTGTCTGCTTTATCTAACCATCCTAATATAAGAGCTTATTGTCCTGCCGTTTAGCTAAAAAAATAACTTATATAGATATGCAAATGAGCCTCTAGGTGCTATGGGGGCGTGATTAGCACCTAGAGGCTCCGTCTACCTTAACAAACTGCCGCCGCCCAGCGCGTCCCTCCAGCCCGCCCATCTCCTCCGGAATGCGATGCTCCTCGTATTCGGCGCATGCGCAGTGAATGTCTGATCGCTTCCCTGCTCAGACATCTCCACTGCGCCTGCGCCGATGACGTCATAGTGCTCCGAGGAACAGGCGCAGTGGAGATGTCTGAGCAGGGAAGCGATCAGACATTCACTGCGCATGCGCAGAACAGAGACGCGCACGGAGAGGATCGCTTCAGCTGGAGATGGGCGGGCTGGAGGGACGCGCTGGGCGGCGGCAGTTTGTTAAGGTAGACGGAGCCTCTAGGTGCTAATCACGCCCCCATAGCACCTAGAGGCTCATTTGCATATCTATATAAGTTATTTTTTTAGCTAAACGGCAGGACAATAAGCTCTTATATTAGGATGGTTAGATAAAGCAGACACTAGCGGATCGCTAGTGTCTGAAAGCTAAATAGGTGAAACAAAGTGATAGAAACCCTTTAACATCTTTTAAAATAATCATTTAGGAAGGTAGCAGTAATTTGGTAATGTATTTCTTTTACCTTTGTTGCTCCTATCTTCCCTTCTGTGGTCACATGTCCATGCCACTCTTTCTTATTTCCTGTGATGGACATGTCAAAGCAGCAACAGGGGCAGTGATAGGGGAATGTCTATATAACTAACTAGGTGCAGGGGCTATAAACTAGCTGGGTGTTGTTAGGGGCAGTGATAAGGCATTGTCTATATAACTAACTAGGTGCAGGGGCTATAAACTAGCTGGGTGTTGTTAGGGGCAGTGATAAGGCATTGTCTTTATAACTGGGTGCAGGGGCTATAAACTAGTTGGGTGTTGTTAGGGGCAGTGATAAGGCATTGTCTACATAACTAACTGGGTGCAGGGAATATAAACTAGCTGGGTGTTGTTAGGGGCAGTGATAAGGCATTGTCTACATAACTAACTAGGTGCAGGGGCTATAAACTAGCTGGGTGTTGTTAGGGGCAGTGATAAGGCATTGTCTACATAACTAACTAGGTGCAGGGGCTATAAACTAGTTGGGTGTTGTTAGGGGCAGTGATAAGGCATTGTCTATATAACTAGCTGGATGCAGGGGCTATAAACTAGCTGGGTGTTGTTAGGGGCAGTGATAAGGCATTGTCTTTATAACTGGGTGCAGGGGCTATAAACTAGTTGGGTGTTGTTAGGGGCAGTGATAAGGCATTGTCTACATAACTAACTAGGTGCAGGGGCTATAAACTAGCTGGGTGTTGTTAGGAGCAGTGATAAGGCATTGTCTACATAACTAACTAGGTGCAGGGGCTATAAACTAGCTGGGTGTGGTTAGGGGCAGTGATAAGGCATTGTCTACATACCTAACTGGGTGCAGGGGCTATAAACTAGCTGGGTGTTGTTAGGGGCAGTGATAAGGCATTGTCTACATAACTAACTAGGTACAAGGGCTATAAACTAGCTGGGTGTTGTTAGGGGCAGTGATAAGGCATTGTCTACATAACTAACTGGGTGCAGGGGCTATATTCCGTGGCCCAGTAAAAAAGATAGAACATGTCCTATTCTTGTCCATTTTGCGGACAAGAATAGGTATTTCTATAATGAGCCACCCATTCTGTTCCGCAAATTGCAGAACGCACATGGGTGGCATCCGTGTTTTGTTGATCCATAATTTGTGGACCGCACAACACGGCACTGTTGTGTGATTGAGCCCTTAGTGGGTGGTGATACAGGAGTGTGTATGTAACTGGCTGGGTGGGAGGAGCTATAAACCAGCTTGGTGTCGTTAGGGGCAATGATAGGGGTGTGTGTACATAACTAGCGGTGTGGGAGGGGCTATAAAATAGCCGGACATTGTTAGGGGCTGTGATAGGGGACTGTTTATGTAACTAACTGTGTAACAAAACCTATAGACAATCTGGGCATTGTTAGGGGTGGAGCTAGAGCTGTGGTAGAAATAGGAGAATTGCATCATGGGTTTGGTTGGGTGTGGCAGCAGGAAGTGCGATATACAGGATGTAACACACCAGCTTTATTTGTGTACATGGTGAAAAACAGGTCAAAAACAGGTGCTGGGAGCTGTAGTTTTACAACAGCTGGTGTGCCAGAGGTTGCTGACCCTTGCATTGAAAAAATCTGAAAATGAAGTAGCATTGTTTCTTTGCACAATTCCGTGTTTAAGTTTAATATAGATTTTCTAGAAGCCCGCATTGACTAAAGAAACCTAGAGGATAAGGCTTTATTATAAAACTTATATAATACTTATATATTCTTCTTTAGCGCCATGACATATCCACAGTAGGAGGGGGTGGATAGAGATTCCATGTCTCCCCTCATGCCTGTAGTTTTCTGTAACTATAGTATCTCTTGCTTTAGTGTTTTTCCAATCTTGGTGTAAGATTATAATGTTAGTGTGGAAGCATATGGTGAATAGGTGAAAAGGGGAGAGATGAACTTGCAGAAAGCAGAAGAAGTAGCAGACTTTGGATTGTGCGCAGTTCTCCATTTAATTAAAATCTATGAAATATCCATATTGATATCAGTGGTGTAGTTTATATATTAGTGAATAACCTGGAGGACAACTTTTCTAGATCTAATACTTTACACTGCTGGAAGTTTACTGTAAATGTACCAGTTAGCTCCACTGTGAGCTGAATACTGTACATCAGAAGCACAGATCTGTATTCTGTCCAAGAGGATTTCTACAATAGTTTTAGCTATTGTAACATTTTCGAGGGCATTTAGCCAATGGATTCTCCATCCTCTGATTTGGACAGACTTTCACAGCAAAATGTTTACACCAACACATTGAATATGTATTTCTTGTCCTCAGTCAGTTTTAGGGTGAGTGCACATGTGGCATAAGCACTGCAGATTTGCCTCCTTAGACTTGCCCGAGGCAAATCTTCAGCATTGCACAGTACCAGCAAAGTACATGAGGTTTTTAAGACTAGTGATGGATGAACATCTCCCGGGACGGTTCGCGAACGCGATCAAGTGTTCGCGAACCGCAAGTTCGCGGCGGGTCTCATTCATTCTAATGGCAGGCGAACCTGAAACACCTTCAGCTCATATTTGCAGCCAATAAATAATTACTAGAAGTGCACAAATAGTCCCACAACATGGACAGTGACATACCAGATGTATTATTCGAATTTGCGATCTCCATTCATTATTTTTTTCAATGCGAAATATCGGCAATATAATTTTTGCGTACGCGCATGCGCAAATGCATTATACAGTACCCAAATGCACTATAAAGAAAGTATATTGGTATATAACACCCCGCTTCAATCAGTTTTCTTGGGGGACGACTGGTATATCACACCAGTAGAAATTATTTGTTCCAATAACGCTTGTCCCTCTATATACCTGCAGTATCGCAGCAGAACCGCACACAACTGCCGCACAATACAAATGCACTATAATATACTTTCTAATATAGAAAGTATATTATAACATTGTACAAGGAAGGCAATCCATTAGAATTATACATAAAGATAAAACGTAACCTTTAATAATTTTACTATGAGGGTCCATTCACACGTCCGTAAGTGTTTTGCGGATCCGTAAAACACGGACACCGGCAATGTGCATTCCGCAATTTGTGGACCGCACATCGCCTGCACTATAATAGAAAATGCCTAATCTTGTCTGCAATTGCGGACAAGAATAGGACATGTTCTATTTTTTTGCAGAAACGGAAGCACAGATGCGAAAGTGCGGATCCGGAAATGCGGACAGCACATATTCCGGCCCCATTGAAAATGAATGGGTCTGCACCCATTCCGCAAAATTGCAGAACGGATGCGGACCCATTTTGCGGACGTGTGAATGGAAAAGATATCCCTCAAAATGAAAATAAATTAAATTATTAAAGTTAAAGGGGTTCTGTACTTTGTTTTAACTGGTGATCTATCCTCTGGATAGATCATCAGCATCTGATCGGCGGGGGTCGGACACCCTGGACCCCCGCCGATCAGCTGTTTGAGAAGGCAGCGGCGCGGCCTTCTCACTGTTTACCGCCGGCCCAGTGACGTCACGACTAGTATCAACTAGAGTGGGAGGGGCTAAGCTCCATTCAAGTAAACAGAGCTTAGCCCCACCCACGCTAGTTGATACTAGTCATGACATCACTAGGCCAGCGGTAAACAGCGAGAAGGCCGCAGTGCTGCTGGAGCGCCGCTGCCTTTTCAAACGGCTGATCGGCGGGGGTCCCAGGTGTCCGACCCCCGCCGATCAGATGCTGATGATCTATCCAGAGGATAGATCATCAGTTAAAACAAAGTGCAGAACCCCTTTAAGCAAAAAGCATAGATGTGGTAGGCAATAAAAAGTGCTCGGCGGCACTAAATCAGGTGCTCGGCGGCACCAAATCAGAAACCATATGTCCTACCACAATCCGGGGGGTTCCAGTGCACATCCATGAATCCCAGAGGGAAAGCAAAATACATCTATCCCTGGGCATATGGTATTGAAGGACAGGGTGGGCAAAGAACTGTCCCTGATATTGCCCTACAGGGGGGTGCTATTCAGGCCCTGATAGCCTAACCACAGAACACCCGCCCTGATAAGAGCGACCCTATCCGAAACCTTACCCTATATAAAAATGGCCCTAGTAAGCCCCTAGCCCCTAGGTCCCTGACTTCCAGGTGATCACTATATAGATCTATGTGTTTTTGACTCATTATAAAAGTATATTATAAGTATATCGCACCCCTCTGTGTATCACACCTATCAATAGCACACCTATACTAGTCCTTAAAATGACTTTTGTGGCCCTATTAGCTAGCGTTTGGTGTCCCTAACAGCCTGTCCCTGCTCCACACAGCAACCTCTCCCTACACTGGCAAAACACTGAATGAAAAAGGGCGTCCAGATCAGGTCTGTTTATAAGATAGGGGGTATGTCCATGTGCTGAAATGTCTCAATTGGCTGTCCTGTACCACCTGATGGATGTGTCATGGGTCAAAGTTCTTCACAATGTAAAAGAATATGGCAGGCGCGAATAGCTCCATATGTTCGCATGTTCGGCGAATCGCGAACACGCAAAATTTGCCGCGAAACGACCGTCGGGCGAACTGCAAGGCCATCTCTATTTAAGACATCTCATCCACACATTGTGAAGAAAACCTACCTAGTATAAACTTGACTTTCTCTGTAAATTTTCAATCCACAGCGTCTCAATTTATATTTCAGAATTTACCCATGGCTTTCAACCTTTAAAAAGCAAATGTTAAAAGCAGAGAGAGACCTGCTGCGATCCCGACAGCAATGCCACAGGCGAAAACCAGACCTTTCTGGGTGGTTTCTGCAGCATCGATTTTTAGCCTGAGCCAGTGCAGATTTTCAGGGATAGAAAATCCAGTGGAAACATTACAAGTGAACCCACTCATTCTCTTTTCATGCAGAAATATAAATTCAGTCTGATCAATACAAAATTAATCCTAAAGTATCTGACCACAGCTGCCTAACTGTCCATGTGTATAGTCTACTGCCTGCTACTTCAAAACACACCTCTGTATATACCAGACTATAAACTCCCACAGGCTGACATCACCTGCCTTGAAGTATGATGTTAACAGATCACAGTTTATTTAAGGAGCTGGCTCTTATTAAGGCTTAATAGAAAGCTCAAGGCATGGACTACCTGGATGAAGTGGGATCTGACCCTTCTCTCCCCACTCCAAAAACCCATCAAATTCAGAGAAAACTCTGTCTCTGCTAAATCCACTCTATGGTTTCCCCAAATAACATATTTTGTAACAAAAACATGCCACTTTAGTAGCTACAATGCTACAGTAATTTAGTAGTACACCATAGTGTCTAGGCTTCTAGTTGTTTTATTTTTTATGTAACATTTAAAGAGAACATGTCACTACTCCTGATATATATATATATATATATATATATATATATATATTTTAGTAAATAACATCTTTTCATGAAATAACAATTCTGGAATACATTTTTTGATATGCCATTCCTTTGTTATCCCTCCTACACTGCTCAACATTGAAATTGCAAAATCAAGAAAGAAAATCGTAGAAATATGGAAATCACAGGTTCAATAGACATGTTAATGATATGCAAATTATAAAAAAGGAAACAAAATATTCAAAACATCTCAATTTATTCAATATCAAGTATGAGTGCCACGCACACAAATACATGCATTTTCGCACCTTGAAATGTTTAAAGGTGCAATGAGGTGATTAATGGTTATCTAAAGAATGTTCTGCTTTGCTGAATGCACTTGGGCACACAAATCATCAAGATCCGCTGCTGGCAGCTTCCTTTGTAATTGCTGACCAATGACATCCCAGATGTGCTCAAAGGGAGACAAGTTTGGAGACACTGCAGGCCATGGTAGCACATTTAGACTACATAGGTTTTGCACAGTAGCATGAGCCTGGCATTGTTCTATTATTATTATTCTTTAGATAAATGGCCTTACCACTGGATCCATGACCAAATCAATGTAACACTGAGCATTTAGTGTCCCTGAAAAGAAGACTAGAGGTGTCTGAGTACCATAAATTAGGCCACCGCACACCATAATCTTGGGAGTTGGACCGGCGTGACGTTCCCTTGTAAAGGCCTCTTCAGGGCATTACCCATGTGGTCTCCAGACCAATCATAGAAACATATAAGATAAGAACCATTTGGCCCATCTAGTATGCCCAATATACCGAATACTATGAATAGCCCCTGGCCCTATCTTATATGAAGGATGGCCTTATGCCTATCCCATGCATGCTTAAACTCCTTCACTGTATTTGCAGCTACCACTTCTGCAGGAAGGCTATTCCATGCATCCACTACTCTCTCAGTAAAGTAATACTTCCTGATATTACTTTTAAACCTTTGCCCCTCTAATTTAAAACAATGTCCTCTTGTAGCAGTTTTTTCTTCTTTTAAATATTCTCTCCTCTTTTACCTTGTTGATTCCCTTTATGCATTTAAAAGTTTCTATCATATCCCCTCTGTCTCGTCTTTCTTCCAAGCTATACATGTTAAGGTCCTTTAATCTTTCCTGGTAAGTTTTATCCTGCAATCCATGTACTAGTTTAGTAGCTCTTCTCTGAACTCTCTTTAAAATATCAATATCCTTCTGGAGATATGGTCTCCAGTACTGAGCACAATACTCCAAATGAGGTCTCACTAGTGCTCTGTAGAGCGGCATGAGCACCTCCCTCTTTCTACTGGTAATGCCTTTCCCCATACACCCAAGCATTCTGCTAGCATTTCCTGCTGCTCTATGACATTGTCTGCCTACCTTTAAGTCTTCTGAAATAATGACCCCTAAATCACTTTCCTCAGATACTGTCTGTATCACTGATTTTATATTCTGCTCTTGGGTTTTTACGCCCCAGGTGCATTATCTTGCACTTATCAACAATAAATTTTAGTTGCCAGATTTTTGACCATTCCTCTAGTTTTCCTAAATCCTGGTGTATCCCTCCATGAACATCAACCCTGTTACAAATCTTTGTGTCATCAGCAAAAAGACACACCTTACCATCGAGGCCTTCTGCAATTTCGCTCATAAAGATATTAAACAATATGGGTCCCAGAACAGATCCCTGAGGTACCCCACTGGTAACAAGACTATGGTCTGAATATACTCCATTGACTACAACCCTCTGTTGTCTGTCCCTCAGCCACTGCCTAATTCATTCAACAATATGGGAGTCCAAGCCCAAAGACTGCAATTTATAAATAAGCCTTATATGTGGGACAGGTTAAAAAGCCTTACTAAAGTCTAGATAAACGATGTCTACTGCATCTCCTCCATCTATTATTTTAGTCACCCTATCAAAAAAATCAATAAGATTAGTTTGACATGATCTCCCTGAAGTAAACCCATGCTGTTTTTCCTCTTTCAATCCATGGGATTTTAGATGTTCCACAATCCTCTCCTTAAGTATGGTTTCCATTAATTTCCCCACTATTGATGTCAGGCTTACTGGCCTATAGTTGCCCGATTCCTCCCTACTACCTTTCTTGTGAATGGGCACATTTGCTAATTTCCAATCTTCTGGGACGACTCCTGTTGCCAGTGATTGGTTAAATAAGTTAATGGTTTTGTTAGTTCACCGCTGAGCTCTTTTAATAGCTTTGGGTGTATCCCATCAGGCCCCTGTGACTTATTTGTATTAATTTTAGACAGCTGACTTAGAACCTCTTCCTCTGTAAAGACACATGCATCAAAAGATTCATTAGTCTTCTTTCCTAACTGAGGTCCTTTTCCTTCATTTTCCTTTGTAAAAACTGAACAGAAGTATTCATTGAGGCAGTCAGCTAGTTCGTTATCTTCTTCCATATACCTTCCTTCTTTTGTTTTTAATTTGGTAATTCCTTGTTTTAGTTTCCTTTTTTCATTTATGTATCTGAAGAATGCCTTATCACCTTTTTTCCCTGACTGAGCTAATTTCTCTTCTGCCTGTGCTTTAGAAGCTCTTATAACTTGTTTGGCCTCTCTCTGCCTAATTTTATAAATTTGCCTGTCATCCTCGTTTTTTTTTATTTTTTATAATTCCTAAATGCTATCTTTTTGTTTTTAATGGTTTTGGCCACTTCTGCTGAGTACCACAGTGGTCTCTTCCTTTTTTTGCTTTTACTGACAAGCTTAATGCAATTTTCTGTTGCCTTCAATACTGCCACTTTTAAGTAGTCCCATTTCTCCTGGACTCCAATGAAACTGTTCCAATCTGATAGGGACTCGTATACCACTAATCTAATTTTAGAAAAGTCAGTTTTTCTAAAATCTAAAACTTTTGTTTTTGTGTGGTGTGACTCAGTCACTGTACTTATAGTAAATCCACACTGACTGATAAACACTAGATCCCAAGCTTTCCCCTACAGTAATATCAGATACCAAATTCCCATTTGTGAATACTAAATCTAAAATGGCCTCCTTCCAGGTTGGCTCCTCAACTACTTGCTGTAGAGATAATCCCAGTAGGGAATTTAGAATATCTGTACTCCTGGCAGAAATAGCTATTTTTGTTTTCCAGTTTACATCAGGGAGATTGAAGTCTCCCATAATGATAACTTCCCCCTTCAATGTCATTTTAGCTATTTCCTCAACTAGTAGATCATCTAATTCTTTGACTTGGCTATGTGGTCTATATATCACACCTACACGAGTTACCTTATGATTATCAAGCTGCACGGTAACCCAAACTAACTCTAAATTGTTCTTGCTAACTTGCATCAAATTAGATTTTATGCTATCTTTCACATACACGGCCACCCCTCCCCCTTCTTGCCTTCTCTGTCTTTCCTGTATAGAGAGAACCCTGGTATTGTTATATCCCAGTCATTACTCCCGTTGAACCACGTCTCTTATTCTTATTCCCTAAACTGCGAGCATTTGTAGACAAGAATCTGAGCTTGTCATTTCTTAACCTTTGTTCTACTGGCATCTTCTGGCATTGTTCCGGGGGGCAGTTGTACTGCTGGATTATCACTCTTTTGCCCCCCCTTTCCTAGTTTAAATGCTCCTTAGCAAATACTTGGAACTGTTCACTGAGGACATTCGTTCCCTTGAGAGAAAGATGCAAACCATCTTTCTTGTACAGTTCTTTTCCATTCCAACAAGAGCTAACATGAGACACAAAGCCAAACCCTTGGTTCAGACACCATTCACCAAGCCATACATTGAATTCCTTAATGCACATCTTCCTGTCATGCTGAAGGTTATGCACAGGCAAAACTGCAGAGAATGAGACAGTTGATGCAACCTCCCGTATATCCTTTCAAAGTGTGTGAAAAGCTTCTTTCACCTTTAAAACCTAATTGCAAGCCAGATAATTTGTCCCAAGATGGAGAATAACATCATCTCCCTTTCCTGCTTTGCTTGCCTAACAATATTAAGGATCCGTCGTCTAGCCCTGCTAGCGGTAGCACCAGGGAGACATCTCACAACACCATTCTCCTCAAACTTCACACCTCTTATGATGGAATCGCCCACCGACAGCTGCTTACTATCAGTCCTCACCTTCTCCTTTTTGTCTTTGGCTGCAGTCTTGCATACCTTAGGCATGGGAGATGATTGTTCCTCACCCACTGTGCTTGAGCCATCCTCCATGTTGCTCTTGCACTCTGAAAGTGTCGCAAATGAATTATGGAGAGCCACAGACTGTGGGACATGTCTTCTATCCACAACTCTCAGTCTACCAGAACCTGCAGTAACCCATCTTCCATTTCTAGGGGGCCTCTGTGGCAGTTGCATTGCAACGTTCTCAGCCTGAGTTTGTTTAACGGTTAATTTACAAATCTCATATTTCAAAAGGCAATTTCCTGCTGCATTATGGAGAGCTGTCTACAGATCAGACAGTATCCAAACCTCCGAAGAGTGGAACCTGAAATAAAAGCACAACAATTCCTGCACAGAACCAGGTCTGCCATTGTAAAGAGGGGGAAGATTTTAAACAAACAAATCTTACTTGTTTAGATTGTATCCACCTCCAGATTACCTCCTGAATATCTCCAATGCACTTATAAAAATCAGTACTTTGAAAATTCATCAAGCTATAATTAGGCAAGCTAATACTATGTTGCTATATATACACACACTCCCACAAAAGCTCCTCCTCCAACAGCAATTTAACACCTTACTCACCTATACTCATTTGCAATCAGACAATAGTGATAACCTGTCTAACAAATTCCTTACCTGTTTTGAAACACAGTGTCTGAGTATCCACCAGAAACACCACTGAAGTTCGGTTGTTTTGAAACACAGTGTCTGAGTATCCACTAGAAACACCAATGAAGTTCTGCTGTTTTGAAATACAGTGTCTGAGTATCCACCAGAAACACCACTGAAGTTCTGCTGTTTTGAAACACAATGTCTGAGTATCCACCAGAAACACCACTGAAGTTCTGCTACAGTGGAAAAGCTCTGAGTTAGACTAAGTTAGTCTCCTGAATATCTCCAATGCACTTATAAAAATCAGCACTTTGAAAATTTTGCAATCTCCAGCTATTATTGTATCTGAGACAAAAGCGGGACTCATCGCTGAAGAGGAGAGACCTCTCTTCCAGTTTCCATTACTGTCTGGCTGTGCGCCATGATAACCTTTGAGAGTGGTGACATCAGGTCAGTGGAACACCTGTATGTCAATGTCTGGCTTGTAGCCTAGTGTTATGCAAATGCCTTCTGATGGATTGTGCAGACACTGTTTGCCACTCTAAGATTGGGATGTGATGTCTAATTTCACTTGCAGTACAGAATGAATCACTTCTGGCCACTCTGCTAGTCTGATGATCTGTCTGTGTAGAGGTTAATCTCTTTGCACATCTTGCTGTCATTCCAGTTCGTTGCTGCTCTCCCAACCACCAGGACATGCAACGTTGAACATGGTTGACATCTCAACCTACGCGCGTAGTGATCTGTCGGAGTGATAAACCAAGGTCTCTCAGTTCAAGGGTTCTGTCCCGCTCAGTTTGCAATAACTGGCAAACTGGCACGCTAATGAACAGGAGATATTGCACAATCACCCACACAACATGATCCGATTCTGAAGGTTTCATGCGGCTAGAAAACTTTGCTTTCAATCTCAATTTGATGCCCTTCACACATGCCTCAGATTGGAGCTAGGTTCTTGAAAATCTGATCATCTGCAGATCTCAGTGTTGAGGAGTGTATACATTTACAGAAGTAGCCAGTTATAACACTTAGCACATTAAATAAGCAATTGCAGCAAACTTTAAATTGACACTTAACACAGCAATAACCATTGAAAGTCAAACCTTAACTTGCTGCAATTGTTTAATATATGCGTTATGAGTATGAATCTAGAGAAGGCTACTTCAGTATGAATAAACAGGTTGTTACCAGTTAGAAGCATGTCACAGTCGGACACTTCCTAACCAATGACAGTTGTGCCAAGCTATATAGGGATATACCCCTTGGATAAGGAGAATGTTTACATCCAATTGTCAACTTATTCAAAACTATTCAGAATTAAGAGAGGAAAGGCACAGAGTTCAAAATAAAAATGTTCCACTTTTTTATTTCATGGAAAATGTAAGTATTTACTAAATCAAATATGTTAGGAATGGTGACAGTTCTTTAACAGATCATATAAAGAAATATATGTCTCACCTTGTGCCGTAATCTTATGTATGGTGGGAAGGACTTAACTCCAAAGTCTTCCTTTGCAGCTCTTCCTTGAACCAGTAGGAAAAAGTATCCCAAACAAAAAATAGCTGTGTGCCAACTGGACATCTTGTTCTGATAAGATATAACAAGGAGCATTAACAATAGAGCCCACAGAAAAGTTTAAAGAAAAAAAATAATCCATTAGGAAACGCCATACTTTGTATACAACCAAACACACAGGAATTAAAAAGTGGCCCTTCAGTTCACAATTTACAGATAAAAAGCCTTAGCTGTCAAGCTAGGGATATACATTATTTTTTTTTTTACATTGATATAGTACAAACAGAAGAGAAACGGCAATCTAGCAGAAATAATTTATTCCCCATGTTCAACAGAAGGCATTGTTTCAGCTACTTAATGCGGCAGTTTTGAAGCCTTGAAGTTGACCACTGAGCATTTCATATACGGTGATAAAAGGGTGGATAAATTATTGCTGTCTGCCTTGATGGAGTGATGCTTTTCTTCTGTTTGTTGTGAGCCACTGCGGACCTTAGAGTCAGACCTTTTGGCCACGACATACAAAATCCTAAGAGATTTCAACTCAGTGCTATTTCACCTTGTTGTCTTAAATTGATGAACAGATAGTGATGAAACATATATTAATATTATAATAGCATAATACTTGGTGTTATACCAATATTACTCATAATGGGCAGAACGGTGGCTCAGCGGTTAGCACTGGTGCCTCGCATCGCTGGGGTTCGAAGTTTGATTTAAACCAAGGACCACATCTGCATGGAGTTTGTATGCTGTCCCCAAATTTGTGTGGCTTTCTTATGGGTACACTGGTTTTCTCCCACACTCTGAAGTGAGTAAAATAAATAAATAATTTACTTCCCTGAATAATTATGAGTTTTTATTTATCAAAAACAGTCAAAATGACCAAAAATGAGTCCAGAACTCAACTTACTGCAACATCACCCCATTGTGTGGGACAGAATATGTCAGGCTAGCATCAGAAAATATCAGAATTAATTTGAAACTTCATTTCAATGGTAAGCAATGAACAACTAAGGACTTAAAGGGGTTGTGTCACTTCAGCGAATAGCATTTATTATGTAGAGAAAGTTAATACAAGCCACTTACTAATATATTATGATTATCCATATTGCTTCCTTTGCTGGCTGGATTCATTTTCCCATCACATTATATGCTTCTCGTTTCCATGGTTACGACCACCCTGTAATCCACCCTGTCATGCTTGCACACTATAGGAAAAAATGCTAGCCTCTCTGGTGACCGGGACCATGGGAGCTCACATAGGCTGGTGCTTTTTTTTTTTACAGTATGCAAGCACGACCACCGCTGATGGATTGCAGGGTGGTCTGTTACCATGGAAACAAGCAGTATATAATGTGATAGAAAAAATTATCCAGCCAGCAAAGGAGGCAATATGGACAATCACAATACACTAGTAAGTGCCTTGTATTAACTTTCTCTACATGGTAAATGCCATTTGCTGAAGTGAGACAACCCCTTTAAGTGGCAGTTTTTAACTACATTTTCAAAATGTTATATTTCCTTAAATCAGGTAATATAGCGTCTTGAAAAATGAACTGGGTTAGAGATTGTTTAAAGTAATTAAAATCACGATTTCCAAGCACAGTTTACAAAACATACAATAAATATAACTAGGCATAAAAATATCCGGCAGTACAGTGAACCTCCCCCTTTACTTGCACATTCTGGCATTTTTCTAGTATAGCTTAAAGCGTAAAATACAATATCTCATAGACTGCTATGAACTACACTAATGGTTTTTTTCATGTACAGTAGGCTCCTTGCCTAGACTTTGATTCCAGTAATAGTACAGAAATCGAATGCAGCTTCTTTTCCATGACCATTTCACACACTATTTGATAGATGAGTCTATCTAAGAGTCTATTACAGAAGTATAAATATGGAACCCTACAGGCATGTACGCGCAATGTGCAGAAGTCTGACGGATAGTTACATTAGAACGGTGGCATCTTCAGAATTTGTACAAAAGATGTTCTGATGGCTCAAATTGGCATTTTTTTTTATTAAGGACTGGAAACAACCACGCTGGTTTATTATCATCATGCAAGGACAAGGTTTATTTTTGAAAAAAAACAAGATGTCGATGTTGCAGTACTACTGTGATTTTAGGAAAACGTGAACAATCAAGTGATGGTCTTCTTATTCCATCATATATAGCATATATCTTATCAATATTATCCAGTTACATTTAGTGGTATGGATATTATTTCTAAGCTTCCAAATACATATCTAGTGTATAGAAAAACACAAGACAGTGATGTCTTAAATTAGTCCCCTAGCATAACTATCTACTCTTTTTTTCCGTTTGAAAGTTTGCAATATATGCTATCAATAGGAAGTTGTATCAGGCTCTAAATATTGGTTTAACCCTTTGAAGACATCGTGATTTTCCATTTTTGCCTTTTAGCTTTTTACTCCCTGCCTCCCAAAGCCATAACTTTTTTTATTTTTATTTTTAACTTGTACTTTCTAATGGCATGATTTAATACCACACACAATGTAGTGGGAAGCTGGCAAAAACTTCCACAAGGGCTGGAATTGAAAACAAAACAAAAAAAAAAAAAAACGCAGTTTCCGCCAGTTTTTTGTGTTTTGTTTTTAAGGTGTTGTCTGAGATTAAACTGACCTGTTCCATTCTCTGGGTCAGTAGGATTGCATCAATAGCACATTGATAAAGTTTTTATTATTTTAAATTCTTTTTCTTAGTTTTAATACTTACATCTTTTTAAAAATCTTTGGGGAATTATTATTTTTTCTTTTCATTATCATATTCTGACCCACGTAACATTTTTACTTTTATGTCTACGGAGATATGTGAGGGTTTGTTTTTTTCTGGGCCAATCTGTACTTTTCCAAAAAAGAGGAAAAATAATGGATTGCGCATCCCCATGCTATGCATTGATCTATAACTGCTTCTCAGCACAATTCATATCACTTCTCAGCATTAATAATAGTGTACCAAGCCATAATATACAGATTGTACATAAGGCATTAGTATACATCCACTCACCACGCTAAGGTTGACTCTACGAGTGGGTACTGACTCTGAATTAATGCATTGTGGAGTGGTGAGTGGGCTTATGCATTTTGTTCTAAACGTACACCAATGCCTTGTGTACAGTACTTATCTGGGCTGTATGCTTTTTATTAAGCTGAGAAGCGATGTCAATTGTGCTGGGAAGTAGTGATAGATCAATGCATAGAATGTGGATGTGCGATCCATGTATTTCTCTTCTATTTTTTGGAGGGATTTTTCATTAGTGTCTTTCCTTTTTCCCTGGTATCAGCACTCCTCCCATTCGACCCTGGTGTTCTTAATTAGCAGGAGTCTGCATAAGGGTCAATGAATTCCTACCAATTCTTATGGAGTTTCTGAGAGCATATGAAAAAGTGAGCTTTTTGACATCTGTTCACATGGCGCGGTGCTGTGTGGTTGCCATTATTGCTGTGGTGCTATGCTGGTGGTTTGGTGGGGCCTAGGGACTGGGTGGCTTTGTCTAGCAGCAGGGGTTCTGTTTGACTGCTGGATCCACTGTCTTGGGGAGTGGGCTTATACATTTTAATCAAAATGTATACCAATGCCTTGTGAACAGTATGTATATCACGGGACCGTATACTATTTATTATGGTGAGAAGCAATGGTAATTGTGCTGAGAAGAAGTTATAAATCAATGCATAGCATGTGGATATGCGATCTATGTTTTTCTCCTTTTCTTTGGATAAATCTGTACTTTTCATTGATACCATTTTGGGGTGTGCATGACTTTTTGATCACTTTTATTCATTTTTTGGGCGAGGTGTCGTGACAAAAACATCAAATTGGCTGTTTCTTTTATTTCTGTTATGCCGTTCTGGGATGAATATTTTTATATTTTAATAGTATGAGCATTTTGGGATACACTGATGCCTATGATGTTTTTTTATTATTTATTTTTGTTTTAAGGAAAGGAGGCTGATTAGAATTTTTAAATATTTTGTTATATATTCAGTTTTTTCTTGCACTTTTTAAAAGCTAACCTAGGGAACTTAAACAAGCAATCAATAGATCACTTCTCTCATAGGCTACAATGCATTACCATTGAATTCTATGAGAAATTTGCGATGTTCTTATGGGTCCCATTTTGGGGACCCCCAAGGAACATAGCTGCAGGAGTCTCAGATCCTTCAAGGGGGCCAAGGCTGACACATGGAATGAACATCTTCCCCAATTTTTGCCAGGGAGAGCAAGCTGTTTTAACTCCAGGTGTGCAATGCTACTCAGTTTTCAACGCTCGGATGTCATAGTCACATATGAACACGGCATCGGCAGGGCTAAATGTCTGCGATTAGCATTATTGCCATACACAGACACTATCCCCAGGCATTTGCTCTGTGAAACAGCAGGCACCTGGTGGCTATGGTGCTCACTTTGCACCAGATTGGGCACCTTCTGTAAAGAGACAACATCAAGGGGTTAAAAGATCCATCTAGTAGAAAACAGTTAATATAAAACAGGAAATATCTTGTTTTGGGAAGCTGCTATGCAATTGACCCCCGTCTGATCAATTAGTGTGGGTCTGCTATAGCTTTGGATGGCTTGGAAAATGAGTTCTAGATTGGTCAGTCTTTTCATTAAACATTTGCTGGCTTCTGCTGTTAGTTCCTGGTTATAGCATAGGCTCTGTGCATTTGAATGTATATTATAATCTGTTTTTCCTTGCTTCTTGTCAAGTGTAGTTTTGTTCTTGTAATCATTCTTGTCCAGTCCTTGCTTCCGCGTCTTGTAGTTAGTTTTATTTGTTTGAATCTGCCTTGCCTTGGTTCTAGTTAAGCTTTGCTTTTTGGGTTTCCTACCTCAGGGTCCTAATGGCCTTCATGTTATTGTCAGTATTACAGATTGGGATTTTCATTACTTATTTTTAGGGAGAGTGAGGGTTGGTGTTTAGACACAGATCTAGGAAAAGATTCACAAAAAGCTATAGACGGGTCAATTATTGTTTGTTCTATTATCTGTTCATCATATTACCCCATTTTTTTTTTTTTTTTTGCTCACTTATATAGTGCTAATATATTATACAGTGTTTTACATACATAATCATCACTTACTGTCTCACAATCTAAGTTCCCTATCATCAAATGTTGGGAAACTGGAGTATTTGGAGGAAATCAACACAAACACAGGAGAAGCATACAAACTCTATTTAGATTCTTATCTGATAAAACTATCAAAATGACCAAAAACGAGTCCAGAACTCAACTTTACCGCAACATCACCCCATTGTGTGGGACAGAATGTGTCAGGTTAGCAACAGAAAATATCAGAATTAATTTTAAACTTAATTTCAATGGTAAGCAATGAACAACTAAGGACTTAAAGGGGTTGTGTCACTTCAGCAAATAGCATTTATTATGTAGAGAGAGTTAATACAAGCCACTTACTAATGTATTGTTATTATCGATATTGCCTCCTTTGCTGGCTGGATTCATTTTTTCATCACATTAGATGCTTCTTGTTTCCATGGTTACGACCACCCTGTAATCTAGCAGCGGTGGTAGTGCTTGCACACTATAGGAAAAAATGCCAGCCTCTCTTGTGACCGGGACAATGGGAGCGCACATAGGCTGGTGCTTTATTTTACAGTATGCAAGGAAACTTAATCCAGCCAGCAAAGGAGACAATATGGACAATCACAATACAGGGTGGGCCATTTATATGGATACACCTTAATAAAATGGGAATGGTTGGTGATATTAACTTCCTGTTTGTGGCACATTAGTATATGTGAGGGGGGAAACTTTTCAAGATGGGTGGTGACCATGGGGGCCATTTTGAAGTCGGCAATTTTAAATCCAAGAGGGTCATGTGACACATCAAACTTATTGGGAATTTCACACGAAACACAATGGTGTGCTTGGTATAACATAACTTTATTCTTTCACTAGTTATTTACAAGTTTCTCTTTGTTTACAGCCATTGACATGTCGCCGAGGTTAACACGTGAGGAGCGGATAGAAATTGTGTTGATGTCTGGTGAACGCAGTAACCGGGTCATTGCAGCAGATTTCAATGCAAAACACCCTATGAGACCACCCATCTCCCATGCTACAGTTAGCAAACTGCTTGCTAAGTTTCGTGAAACTGGTTCAGTGTTGGATTTGCCAAAATGTGGACGCATGAAATCTGTCTCTAATGAAGAAACATTAGTGGCTGTCCTAGCTTCATTCAGCAAGAGCCCACAGCGTAGCACTCGCCGCATGACACTGGAGAGGGGCATTAGTCGAACATCCCTTCGGCGGATATTAGCTACTCACAAAAGGCACTCTTACAAACTCCATCTACTGCAGCATCTCAACGAGGATGACCCAGATCGGCGCACTGAATTTGCAGAATGGGCAAAACAAAAATTGGAACAGGACCCTCAGTTTACGCAGAAGATTTTGTTCAGTGATGAGGCAAACTTTTATGTGAATGGTGAAGCTAACAAACAAAACCACCGCTATTGGTCTGACACTAACCCACATTGGATAGATCCCTCCAAGACTGTTGGAACAAAAAAATTTATGGTATGGTGTGGTATATGGGGTACAAAGATAGTGGGGCCATTCTTCATCAATGGAAACCTCAAGGCCACTGATATGCGAAATTGCTACATGATGATGTGTTTCAATCTTTATGCACTGAAGCTGGCACATTCCCTGAGTTTTTCCAGCAAGATGGTGCACCACCACATTATGGGTGTCAGGTTCGAGCATTCCTAGATGAACAGTTTCCTGGAAAGTAAATTGGTCGTCGTGGGCCAGTTGAATGGCACCCAAGGTCTCCCGATCTGACCCCCTTAGACTTTTATCTTTGGGGTCATCTGAAGGCAATTGTCTATGCTGTGAAGATACGAGATGTGCAGCACCTGAAACTACGGATACTGGAAGCCTGTGCTAGCATTTCTCCTGCGGTGTTGCTATCAGTGTGTGAAGAGTGGGAAAAGAGGGTTGCATTGACAATCCAACACAATGGGCAGCACATGGAACACATTTTATAAGTGGTGAGAAACTTGTAAATAACTTATGAAAGAATAAAGTTACGTTAAAACCAAGCACATCATTGTTTTTCTTGTGAAATTCCCAATAAGTTTGATGTGTCACATGACCCTCTTCCTATTGAAAAAACAAATGTTGGATTCAAAATGTCCGACTTCAAAATGGCCGTCATGGTCACCACCCATCTTGAAAAGTTTCTCCCCTCACATATACTAATGTGCCACAAACAGGAAGTTAATATCACCAACCATTCCGATTTTATTAAGGTGTATCTATATAAATGGCCCACCCTGTACATTAGTAAGTGCCTTGTATTAACTTTCTCTACATGGTAAATGCCATTTGCTGAAGTGACAAAACCCCTTTAAGTGGCAGTTTTTAACTACATTTTCAAAATGTAATAGGCATAAAAATATCCGGCAGTACAGTGAACCTCCCCCTTTACTTGCACATTCTGGCATTTTTCTAGTATAGCTTAAAGCGTAAAATACAATATCTCATAGACTGCTATGAACTACACTAATGGTTTTTTTCATGTACAGTAGGCTCCTTGCCTAGACTTTGATTCCAGTAATAGTGACAGAAATTGAATGCAGCTTCTTTTCCATGACCATTTCACACACCATTTGATAGATGAGTCTATCTAAGAGTCTATTACAGAAGTATAAATATGGAACCCTACAGGCATGTACGCGCAATGTGCAGAAGTCTGACATCTTCAGAATTTGAACAAAACAAGATGTTCCACAAAGTAAAAGCCAGCACCGTTCTTAAAAGCTGTGATGATCCTTTATTCTTGAGTACAGCACATACAAATAATCATGGCACCCCAATTAAGTTGTATGTGCTTTCTGCACTCAAGAATAAAGGATAGTCACAGCTTTTAAGAATGGTGCTAGTTTTTACTTTGTGGATTACAAAAGGTTGGCAATCGGACTACAACCGTGCACGTCTGGTACAAAAAAGGTACAGGTGAGCTGGAGCTTACTTTTTCATATCTATTCAGATGTTGTCTTTGGTCAGATTCAATCTTAGGACCCTAGTGCTGCAAGACACATGTGCACTGTGCACTGTGCTACCCTTCATCCATCTTTTCATTATCTCACTATCATCACCATTATCTGTTTGTTCCACTATCTGATTGTCATCATTATCCTATTCCAGTTATCTATTGCTGAGTTCTAATTTTCTTGCTTTCTTGTTACCAGCTTTGTACGGATGGAGTAGAGTTAACACTCCTGTTTTCTGAGATTTTTGAGTTGTGTTATCAAATCTAAGCAAACACCTTCAATTGCTTTTCAATGGCTTTTGTCTCAAGATAACGCGATGAGTTAAGAAATTTGAGTTAAGAGTGTATTTCAACCATGCTTTGTATTATTGTTAATGTGATTGTCCAGCTGTTACACAATTCAGACCTAATGTAAATTCTGGGGTTATCTGAGTACTGGAAAGCACTATTGGTACCTGGGAAAGGTGACTTATTTTAGTCCAGTTCTGACATCTAGTGTCTATATTTACAGTAGGGAGGGGGAAAATCATAGGAGACAGAGCTCTCTCCAATAAAACATCTCTGACGGGTCCATGCACCTACCATGTATCAATTATAACCCTGGTGTGGCCTTATGAAGTTTAGGGGCAAAGATATGTTTTTTCTTTCTAAAGCTAGTCATCTCCTAACACACATATCAAATGTGTCTAGTGAAGAGGAAAGTAAAGAAAAATCATCAAAAATAAAGAGTCTGAAACTCAGGCTTTATTGTAAACCTAAAATAAGAAACACATTAAAAACATTTAGAAAAATGAGTGTTAACTTTCTTGGTAGTATTCATCTATGTATATTTGTTATACTAGTGTACAAGTCTGATGTGGGCTAAAAATACACAGTAAGCAGGGCCTTACTTTATTGGGGCATTCATAATATATGAGTTATTCATTTGATAATCATGTGTTTAAGAATTTAATTGCCGACAGAATACAGCAAATAACCCTGTTAGACTAATTTCTTTTACTTGACCTATTTACTAAAACATTGTGCAAACCTACATACCGGTAGCAAGGTTATAAGGTCATTGGCTCATACCACAGCATTCAGCTCTCTTTTCAGTAATCAATCACCCTCACAACCAGAATCTAATTCCATTGCCAATCTCCCCTGTAAAGTAATCCCATCAACGAAAGAAAAGAAAGGAATACATGCGAAATAATGATGGAAGAATGTAATAACCACAATGCACATGGCTTAGTGCAACCCATACAGAAGCCTAAGACATCTAATCATTAGATACAGTTGTTTAGACGCAATTTACGTTATGTCTGAAAGTACAATAGGATTACCGCTAATTCTACTATGTATAGACGAGTGAATAATTCCTATATAAATCAAATTTATTATGAATTTCCTATTCAAATTTAGTCGAATGTGAAACTTTTCTGATTCGTCCCTTGCAGATCACTCAAAATGGGAGGCCACCATTTAGTAGAACAGAAGGCAGAGAAGACGACATCTGCCACCAAAAAAGGATATGATCCTTTAACCATAGCCATATAATGTACATCCCTGACACTTTGAAATTACTAATGCTGACTTGGCATTATAGTTTGAAAGGGAGAAATATACAGTCCTAGGAGAGTGTCATATAGTTTTCAGGGCAACATGGGTACAACTGATGAAATTGAATTGGACATCTGATTTGACCCAAAAGTAATTTTGGTAAATTTGCTCATCTTTTCCACTGTGTTTTAACTCAGATTTATAAAGATGGACATCAATATTCAGCAAAAACAAGCTCTGCTATAGCTATAGTTGTAGTAGCAGACTTTGAGGACTGCAGTTTATCCAGCCCAAATTCTGTGCATTGCTATGCTGAAGGGTTGCCATACTGACCAGTCAAGCCCCTGCTGATTAATTTATCAGTGAGGCTGAAAGCTGTGCCAATCAGGTCCCTGTCCCATCGTATAATCCCAGAAGTAAGCATGGCTAGCTGCTGGTGATCACATATATGAATTCTGGCTCTGTATCTCTGTGCTTTGTATCTTAACTCTAGATCTGCTTGTTAACCCTCTGTGTACTGACTGTGGCTTGGTTTCGGGATTAATCCCTTGTCTACTGAAGTCGCTTTTACTAATTCTCCTGGTAGTCTAAACATGGCTAGTTTCTGGATTAACCCCATCTGCTGTTTGGGCTCTTAATGTCTCTCCTGGTTCAGACCCTGCTATCTACTACTCCTTTCACTCCTGTCATTCTGGTAGGTCTGCTGCTAGCGAGCGCACATAATTTTCCTGAAACCCTACTCCACAGGTTCCTAGTGTCCAAGTCCATCAAGCCTTGCCACAGGCTCTGGTAAAGAATCTAGGGGCTGCCTTATCTTCCTGCCAACTACTGAGGTTATGGAAGACTAGTAGCAGTTTCTGAGTTACTATATATGTATGTATATATATATATATATATATATATATATATTACAGTATAGGGACACACAATTATCACAATATTATGTATGTACTAAAATAAAGTACTGCATATCTCACTACACTGATAATAATGTAATGTCAGGGACCAATTTGTAGTCATCTGCTGTAAGGTGACCTTCAAAACTGTTTGAGCCATACATTCTTTTTGCCTTACCATAAATCCTAGCATGATTTATTGTCCCACTGTGAATCCACTTCTTTTTTATTCATTCCACGCCGATGCTGCAGCCACAAGAATGCACACGTATGCAACTGACTTTTTAATAGTTTAATAGTGTCTTTGATGTGCATGAAACATTGTTCCTCTCATGAGATGTAATAATGTTTGATAACCGCAATCTTTTAGAAGAGACATACTGTACATTCTACTTCTGTTCTATCCTTCTCCATTTTCTCCTTCTTCAGTTTCTTCTCCAAGGGCATGTTTGGAGAATAATGGAGCTAGTATATATTCCGAAAACATGTAATAACACATGAAACACCCATGAAGAAATTCTCTGTATTACTATGTAAGTGAACAGTATGTTTACTTTACTTGGGAAACTGATATAATTTAATTTTCACCAGATTTTTTTAAATTAAACAATAAAAGTTTATTATACCCAAAGTAAGTATATAGTATACTTAGTATGTGCAAAATAATGGTTGCACATTTATTAAGACTGGCATTTTAGACGCCAGTCTTAATAATGCCCCATAGCTGACGGAGGATCCACCAAAGTTATGAAGAGGCACAGGCCTCTACAAAATCTTGTATTCCGAGTGAGATGCATGATTTGATGATACAAATGATTTACAATGATATTTACAAGGAGGAATCATATTCGTGGTACACTAGAGGCATGAGGAAACAGGGCTATGTGGTCTAACTCTGTCGATCAAGGGGGAGTGGGAACTGAGCACAGAGAGGCGTAGTGGTGCTTCAAGGGCTACTGCTAGCCCCCTGGTGCTCAAACTAATTTGCATAAATATAAAAATCAATATATCTCTCCAGCTGTTTAAGCTACAAGCAAAACAAAATGTATAGGGGGTAATTTATCAAGCAGAAATACGCCTAAATTAGGCATATTTCTGGCGCAGATTGTGGCGCAAAGGTACGTGGGCGGGGAAGGGGACTGGTCGGCAGGCCCGTCTCAGTTACCATTTTCTATGCTTGTTTTAGGAGTAGAAAATGGTCTAAATGTAAGACAGCTAGGAAGCTGTCAGATGCGGACCCATTCACTTCAATGGGGTTGCAAAATATGTGGACAGCACACTGTGTGCTCTCCGTATCCATATGTCGGTTCCGTGGCATCTGCAAAAATATAGAACATGTCTTATTATTAAGATAGGACTGTTATATTATGGCCCGGACATTCCGTTCCACAAAATGGTGGTATCCACCTTTTGCAGATTTACAATTTGTGGACTGCAAAACAGGCAACGGTCGTGTGCATGAGCCCTAAAAGGACAAAAACTATCTCTTAACTGGCTACCGTGTTAATCAGTATTAAATGCCAGAAGTATAAAGCCATTTATATGTTGTGGATTCCGAAAAGATTTAGCCACATATACTGAGACTGAGTCTGCAATAACGACTGTACATCGGCAGTGCCTGTCAAAAGTGTACTTTATTCACTGCCTGCTCATAATTGACAAGGATTACATGCTGAAAACTGAAGGTTAGCTCCATTGAATGAGATATATTGTCCATTAATTCTACATTGATTCTCCAAATTGGAAATTATATCAACTCTCCAAACTGGAAATAACATTAATTTGCTGTAAATGAAAAATGTTCATCCTACAAAATCTATGACTATATCTATGATATAAATCATTGGTTTTAAATGCATAGATGACCACAAAGAGCCTAAAGAAAAACAATGTCTTTTACAACTTCAGAGCTAACGATTAATCGCTTATTTTTTTGTGAGCTATCTAATTACCTTATTTCTTGAATCATAAAAACTTACATATAAGGCCATGCTAACATCTGTATAGTTTTATCTATTTTTCTTTTCTGGGAACAGAAATTAAAAAAATGGCAGTGTTGGTCCATCATATGATGAACACTGACCGTGCCTGAAAAACTCCACTTCCTTTAATGGATTTCTGTCAGGGAGCCCAGCATTTTACTTGACAAAATTGTGCATCAGACTATGGTAGTTTGCCCTGCATTTTTATGAGAATCTAAAACAAAGCCTTAAATACAGATATGAACAAAGCCATATATGTACTAGACTATGGAGGTTAATCAATGTTAGGGTTTTTTTATTCTTTGGATTTACTAAAGTGATATTTAAGTATTTAGGCTATATTTAAAGTTATATGTTTAAATTGGTTATTTATATGGAGATGTTTTAATTAAAAGGGTTTTCCGAAACTTTTCATGAGTCATCAATATCTGATCAGTGGGAGTTCGACACTCAGGACTACCGCCGATAAACTGTTTGCGAAGGCACCAGTGCTAGCTTCCCACAGGTTTGGCCAGGTGTCGTCAAGTTCATTGGTCATGTGGCCTAGTAGTAGCTCAGTCTTACTGAAGTGAATGGGGCTGAGCTGTGATACCAAGCTCAGCCGCTATCAAATGGATGGTGCTATTCTTGGTGAGCTGAGAGAAGGCCTAGGCGCTCAAAGTGCTGCTGCCTTCTCAAAGAGCTAATTGGTAGGGGTACTGAGTGTTGAATCCCCACCGATCAGATACTGATGACCTATCCAAAGAATAGGTCATCAGTGGAAAAGTATCAGAAGACCCTTTTAAGGAACTGTTAATTCAAGTTTATGATTGGTTTTGTGTCCAGGCATTCATTAGGTTGTTAATAATTGTTTTAGTCACAATATGTGTTATGGTGTCTTCCATATTGTTATTATTGTTGTTTACTATTACAATTAATTTGAATGTGAAATACTGAAATATTTTTAACCAGTCTTCTTCAAAAAAGCTTGTCAGAGGCATTTAAAAAAAAATTTGAATATACAAATCTCCCTGTCCACATTGCATACACCCCTGTATCCTAAGGGAGTTAAGTAATTCAATAGACAGACCCTTATTTCTGACATTGAAGCACTGTCAGGATCTGTTCCACAAAACTGGCACTTAGAAAATTGTAGATATTCAAAAAGGTTGTAAAAAACGGAGCCATGAAACTGTAGGCCGGTAAATTTAACATCTATTGTGGATAAAATGTTTGAAGGTCTTCTTACAGATGCTGTCTTGGAGTATCTCAATGAAAATAACCATATAACACCATAGTAGCATAGGTTTATGAGGGATTGGTCCTGTCAAACTAAACTAATCAGTTCCTATATGGAGGTAAATTATAAACTGGACCTGGAGAGCCATTGGATGTCATATTTCTAGATTGCTACTGTGCCATAGATAGAAAATACTTGGCCTTGGAGGAAAATGTCTGTATGTGGGTAAGTAAATGGCACAGCGATAAAAAACAAAGTGTGGTTATTATCAATATATACTCAGGTTGGGTCACCATCCCCAGTGGGGTACCACAGGGGTCAGTACTGAGCACTGTTTTCTTCAATATATATTTATTAATGATCTTGTAGAAGGCTTGCACAGTAAAATATCAATTTTTGCAGATGACACTAAACTGTGTCAAATAATTAACACGGTAGAGGACAGTATACTACTACAGAGGGATCTGGATAGATTGGAGGCTTGGGCAGATAAGTGGCAGATGAGGTTTAACACTGACAAATGTAAAGTTATGCACATGGGAAGGAAAAATACAAGTCACTAGTACATACTAAATGGTAAAACACTGGGCAACATTGACATGGAAAAGGACTTAAGTATTTTAGTTGACAGTAAACTTAATTGTAGAAACCAGTGTCTGCCTGACACTGGTTTCTACAATTAAGTTGGCTGCTGCCAAGGCTAATAGGATTATAGGTTGCATCAAAAGGAACATTGATGTATGTGATGAGAACATTTAAAAATCATTAGTCAGACCACACATGGGTTATTGTGAATGTAACCAGATAAAATGTGATTAACATAAGATAAAACCAAAACATATTCACAATGATATTCTATAATTTCACACCTCCAACAATAATCCTCTTTGTAGTGCAATATCCCCTTTTCGAAACATCTATACGCTTTTGAATAGCTATGTTGATCTAACTGTATTAATGAGTTAACAAATTGCAAGAGTTTGCATGGAGAATTAAAGGATCGATTCATAGGAGCTATTAACCCTTTGATGACCAAAGGTCATTGATGCCCCAGTGTCCAGGTCAAAATTTACAAATCTGACATACGTCACTTTATGTGGTAATGGATTTGGAACACTTTTATTTATCCAAGACATTCTGAGATTGTTTTCTCGTGACACATTGTACTTCATGACCGTCATAAATTTGAGTATATATATTTGAGAATATATTTCACCTTTATTTATGAAAAAATTCCAAATTTACCAAAAATTTGGAAAAATTCGCAATTTTCAAAATTCCAATTTCTCTGCTTCTAAAACAGAAAGTGATACCTCATAAAATATTTATTACTTAACATTCCCCATATGTATACTTTATGTTGGCATCATTTTGGAAATGTCATTTTATTTTTTTAGAAGCAATTCTTGAAAGTTTTAAGAAAATTTCCAAAACCCACTTTTTAAGGACCAGTTCAGGTCTGAAGTCACTTTGTGGGGCTTACATAGTAGATACCCCCCAGAAATGACTCCATTGTAGAAACTACACCCCTCAAGTTACTCAAAACTGATTTTACAAACTTTGTCAACCCTTTAGGTGTTCCACAAGAATTAAAGAAAAATGGAGATGAAATTTCAAAATTTCATTTTTTTGACAGATTTTCCATTTTATTCCATTTTTTTCTTTAACACATTGAGGGTTAACAGCCAAACAAAACTCAATATTTATTACCCTGATTTTGCGGTTTACAGAAACACCCCACATGTGGTCGTAAACTGATGTAAGGGCGCATGGCAGGGCACAGAAGGAAAAGAGCGCCACATGGTTTTTGGAAGGCAGATTTTGCTGGACTGGTTTTAGTTGCCATGTCCCATTTAAAGCCCCCCTGATGCACCCCTACAGTAGAAACTCCGAAAAAGTGACCCTATTTTGGAAACTAGAGGATAAGGTGTCAGTTTTATTGGTACTATTTTGGGGTACATATGATTTATAATTGCTCTATATACGTTTTTTGTGAGGCAAGGTAACAAAAAAATTGCTGTTTTGGCACCGAGATGGTAGATCATGTGCTATTTTTATAGAGCAGGTTGTTACGGACGCAGTGATATCAAATATGTCTACTTTTTTTGTTTGTTTGTTTAAGTTTTACATAATAAGGCATTTTTGAAAAAGATATTATGTTTTTGTGTGTCCATTTTTATGAACGCCATATGTTTTTAATTTTTCTGCCGATTGTCTTGTGCAGGGGCTCGTTTTTTGCAGAAAGAGTTGAGGTTTTTATTGGTACATATTGTTGAGTGGATTAGGCAGTGGCTGAGTGACAGACAGCAGAGGGTTGTAGTCAATGGAGAACAATCAAAACAAGGTCATGTTACCAGTGGGGTTCCACAGGGATCTGTACTGGGACCAATTTTGTTTAATATCTTCATAAGTGATATTGCAAAAGGCCTCGATGGTAAGGTTTGTCTTTTTGCTGATGACACAAAGATATGTAACAGGGTTGATGTTCCTGGAGGGAAACGCCAAATGGAAAAGGATTTAGGAAAACTAGAAGAATGGTCAGAACTCTGGCAACTGAAATTTAATGTGGATAAGTGCAAGATAATGCACCTGGGGCGTAAAAACCCAAGGGCAGAATATAGAATATTTGACACAGTCCTGACCTCAGTATCTGAGGAAAGGGATTTAGGAGTAATTATTTCAGAAGACTTAAAGGTGGGAAGACAATGTAATAGGGCAGCACGAAATGCCAGCGGAATGCTTGGATGTATAGGGAGAGGTATAAGCAGTAGAAAGAGTGAAGTGCTTATGCCGCTGTACAGAACACTGGTGAGACCTCACTTGGAGTATTGTGCGCAGTACTGGAGGCCATATCTCCAGAAGGATATAGATACTCTAGAGAGAGTTCAGAGAAGAGCTACTAAACTAGTACATGGATTGCAGGATAAAACTTACCAGGAAAGGTTAAAGGACCTTAATATGTATAGCTTGGAAGAAAGAAGAGACAGAGGGGATATGATAGAAACTTTTAAATACATAAAGGGAATCAACTCGGTAAAGGAGGAGAGCATATTTAAAAGAAGAAAAACTACCACAAGAGGACACAGTTTTAAATTAGAGGGGCATAGGTTTAAAAGTAATATAAGGAAGTATTACTTTACTGAGAGAGTAGTGGATGCATGGAATAGCCTTCCTGCAGAAGTGGTAGCTGCAAATACAGTGAAGGAGTTTAAGCATGCATGGGATAGGCATAAGGCTATCCTTCATATAAGATAGGGCCAGGAACTATTAATAGGATTCAGATATATTGGGCAGACTAGATGGGCCAAATGGTTCTTATCTGCCGACACATTCTATGTTTCTATGTTTCTATATGATTTTTTGATCATTCATTATTACACTTTATGGGGCAAGGTGACCAAAAAATTGGCTGTTTTGGAACAGTTTTTTTTTATTTATTTTTTACAGCGTTCATTTAAGGGGTTAGGTCATGTGAAAGTTTTATAGAACAGATCGTTACGGATGTGGCAATACCCAATATGTATACTTTTTCTTATTTATTTAAGTTTTACACAATAATAGCATTTCTGAAACAAAAAGAAATATGTTTTAGTGTCTCCATAGTCTGAGAGCCATAGCTTTTTTATTTTTTGGGCCGATTGTCTTAAATAGGGGCTAAATTTTTGGTGGAATGGGGTAACGGTTTGATTGGTACTATTTTGGGGTGTATACGCCTTTTTAATCGCTTGGTGGTACACTTTTTGTTATGTAAGGTGACAAAAATGTTTTTTTTTTACACAGTTTTTATTTTTATTTTTTATGGTGTTCATTGGACGGGGTTGATCATGTGATATATTTATAGAGATAGTTGCTATGGACGCGGTGATACCTAATATGTGTGTTTTTTTTTTTTTTTTAATTATAGGAAAAGGCAATTAATTTTTTTAATTTACATTTTGTTTTTTTTTACTTTGATTTTTTTCACTTTTTTTTTATCAGGTCCCTCTTGGATCCAGTGGGGCTGATGGCTGTACTATAAGCATTGCAAAGTATAATACTACCAGATTTCCCTCTCTCATCCAGCAGCCCCAATGGATGAGAGAGGGATCCCCCTCCCTCCATTAACCCCATGGATGCCGCTGCCACGGCATCTATGGGGTTACAGCAGAGTGTTAGCATACAGCTGACACTCGCTGCTGATGGTGGCGGCTCAGGAATGGAGCCGCCGCTATCACACACAGCAGGGGGACCGCATCGGGGGCAGCTCTGGAAAAGGGGGGGATACAGCCAGCATTGAGGGGGCACAGATCGAGGCAGGATGAATGAATTGGGTGGGGAAGGGGCGGACCGCATCAGGGGCATGATACATGGATGGGGGGATGGAGACCGCATTAGGGGCAGGGCTCACGGTGGTGGTGGGGGGTTGGAGGCTCACAGGAAGGGGGCACAGATCGGGGGGCGTCAGGACACATTACCTGATTTCAGGCTCTGATCTGCACAGTGCAGATCAGAGCCTGAAACCATCATTTTATCACTGCCACGATCCGATTGGTTAGTCTGCACAGACTAACCAATTGGATCGATTGGCAGCAAGGGACCACTCTGATTGGTCCTTTGCTGGCATTACTAAACTGTATGCTGTCTGTGACAGAAGCAGGGCAGGGGCAGAAGCTTTAATCCAAGCGCTTTGCAGCACGGGGTATGTGCAGCTAGCACGTATATAGACGGATTGCAGTCGTGAAGGGGTTAAGGACCAACATCACAAAGGTCTTTGATGTATTTATAGCAAATAGTCCACTGTTCTTCATGGTATTCTTTGAAATCAGAATAATAAGCTGCAACTATGTGACTAAGGCCTCATGCACACGACCGTTGTGTGCACCCGTGGCCGTTGTGCCGTTTTCCGTTTTTTTTCGCGGACCCATTGACTTTCAATGGGTCCGTGGAAAAATCGAAAAATGCACCGTTTTGCAGCCGCATCCGTGATCCGTGTTTCCTGGCCGTGAAAAAATTATGACCTGTCCTATTTTTTTCACGGCCAACGGTTCACGGACCCATTCAAGTCAATGGGTCCGTGAAAGAACACGGATGCACACAAGATTGGCATCCGTGTCCGTGATCCGTGGCCGTAGGTTACTTTTTATACAGACGGATCCGAAGATCCGTCTGTATAAAAGCTTTTTCATAGCTGAGTTTTCACTTCGTGAAAACTCAGAACCGACAGTATATTCTAACACAGAGGCGTTCCCATGGTGATGGGGACGCTTCTGGTTAGTATATACTAACAGAACTGTGTACATGACTGCCCCCTGCTGCCTGGAAGTTGCTGCCAGGCAGCAGGGGGCAGCCCCCCCCCCTGTAGTTAACACATTGGTGGCCAGTGTGGCCGGCCCCCCCCCTCCCTCCCCTGTAGTTAACTCATTGGTGGCCAGTGCGGCCGGCCCCCCCCTCCCCTGTAGTTAACTCATTGGTGGCCAGTGGGCCCCCCCTCCCCTGTAGTTAACTCATTGGTGGCCAGTGCGGCTGGCCCCCCTCCCTCCCCTGTAGTTAACCCGTTGGTGGCCAGTGGGCCCCCCTCCCTCCCCTGTAGTTAACTCGTTGGTGGCCAGTGGGCCACCCCCCCTCCCTCCCCTGTAGTTAACTCATTGGTGGCCAGTGGGCCACCCCCCCTCCCTCCCCTGTAGTTAACTCATTGGTGGCCAGTGGGCCCCCCCTCCCTCCCCTGTAGTTAACTCGTTGGTGGCCAGTGGGCCCCCCCTCCCTCCCCTGTAGTTAACTCGTTGGTGGCTAGTGGGCCTTCTCGCCTCCCTCCCTCTCCTAATTAAAATCTCCCCCCTATCATTGGTGGCAGCGGAGTGTACAGATCGGAGTCCCAGTTTAATAGCTGGGGCTCCGATCGGTAACCATGGCAACCAGGACGCTACTGCAGTCCCGGTTGCCATGGTTACTTAGCAATTTGTAGAACCATTATACTTACCTGCGAGCTGCGATCTCTGCGTCCGGCCGGGAGCTCCTCCTACTGGTAAGTGACATGACCTGTCACTTACCAGTAGCAGGAGCTCCCGGCCGGACCTGTCACTTACCAGTAGGAGGAGCTCCCGGCCGGACGCAGAGATCGCAGCTCGCAGGTAAGTATAATGGTTCTACAAATTGCTAAGTAACCATGGCAACCGGGACTGCAGTAGCGTCCTGGTTGCCATGGTTACCGATCGGAGCCCCAGCGATTAAACTGGGACTCCGATCGGTACACTCCGCTGCCGCCAATGATAGGGGGAGATTTTAATTAGGAGAGGGAGGGAGGGGAGAAGGCCCACTGGCCACCAACGAGTTAACTACAGGGGAGGGAGGGGGGGCCCACTGGCCACCAACGAGTTAACTACAGGGGAGGGAGGGGGGCTGGCCGCACTGGCCACCAATGAGTTAACTACAGGGGAGGGGGGGGGCCCACTGGCCACCAATGAGTTAACTACAGGGGAGGGGGGGGCCGGCCGCACTGGCCACCAATGAGTTAACTACAGGGGAGGGAGGGGGGGGCCGGCCGCACTGGCCACCAATGTGTTAACTACAGGGGGGGGGGCTGCCCCCTGCTGCCTGGCAGCACCTGCCAGGCAGCAGGGGGCAGTCATGTACACAGTTCTTTTAGTATATTCTAACCTGAAGCGTCCCCATCACGATGCAACTCAAATCCGACAGTATATTCTAACATAGAGGCGTTCCCATGGTGATGGGGACGCTTCAAGTTAAAATATACCATCGGATTGGAGAAAACTCTGATCCGATGGTATATTAACTCCTGACTTTACATTGAAAGTCAATGGGGGACGGATCCGTTTAAAATTGCACCATATTGTGTCAACGTCAAACGGATCCGTCCCTATTGACTTGCATTGTAATTCAGGACGGATCCGGATCCGTTTTTTTCATGTCCGTGGATCCTCCAAAAATCAAGGAAGACCCACGGACGAAAAAACGGTCACGGATCACGGAGAAACGGAACCCCGTTTTGCGGACCGCAAAAAAATACGGTCGTGTGCATGAGGCCTAAGGGAGAGCAGTTACCGGCAGAGTGCAGATCAGAGCCTGAAACCATCATTTTAACACTACCACGATCCGATTGGTTAGTCTGCACAGACTAACCAATCGGATCGATTGGCAGCAAGGGACCACTCTGATTGGTCCCTTGCTGGCATTACTAAACTGTATGCTGTATGTCATACTAAACTGTATGTCTGTGACAGCAGCAGGGCAGGGGCAGAAGCTTTAATCCAAGCGCTTTGCAGCGCTTGGATTAAAGAACTGCCATGACGTCTATACACGTGGTAGCTGCACGGGGTATGTGCAGCTAGCACGTATATAGACAGATTGCAGTCGTGAAGGGGTTAACCTCTTCACGACCGCAATCTGTATATATACGTGATAGCTGCACATACCCCGTGCAGCTATCACGTGTATAGACGTCAAGCCAGCTCTTTAATCCAAGCGCTGCAAAGCGCTTGGATTAAAGCTTCTGCCCGAGCCCTGCTGCTGTCACGGACAGCATACAGTCTAGTAATGCCAGCAAGGGGCCAATCAGAGTGGCCCCTTGCCGGCAATCGATCCGATTGGTTAGTCTGTGCAGACTAACCAATCGGATCGCGGCAGTGTTAAAATGCCGGTTTCAGGCTCTGATCTGCGCTCTGCAGATCACAGCCTGAAATCGGTAATGTGTCCTGAAGCCCCCGATCTGTGCCCCCTTCTTGTCCTTCTTCTTACCCTGCCCCCGATGCGGTCCGCCCCCTCCTGCCCCGATCTGTAATAAATAAAATGCTGCGCCCTGCCCCCGATGCGTCCGCCCCCTCCTGCCGCCATCTGTAATAAGTAAAATGCTGCCCCCTGCCCCCGATGCGTCCGCCCCCTCCTGCCCCGATCTGTTATAAGTAAAATGCTGCCCCCGATGCGGTCCCCCTTCTGTGAGTGATGGCGGCGTCTCCATTCCTGAGCCGCCGCCATCAGCAGCGTGTGTCAGCTCTATGCTGACACTGCTGTAACCGCATAGATGCCGCAGTAGCGGCATCCATGGGGTTAATAGAGGGAGGGGGCTCCCTCTCTCTCAACCATCAGGGCTGCTGCGATCGCAGCGCCCGATGGTTGCCATGGCAACCGGACGCTTTGCAAAGGCGTCCGGTTGCCATGGCATAGGCGTCCGGTGCTGCCACCTACAGGCATCTGATTGTATTATACTTTGCAATGCAAAAGCATTGCAAAGTATAGTACAACCATCAGCCCCACTGGATCTTCAAGATCCAAGAGGGAACTGATAAAAAAAAAATTGAAAATAATAAAAGTAAAAATAAATAAATAAAAATGTAAAAAAAAAAAATCCTTTTCCTATAAAAAAAAAACAAAAAAACTAACAAAAACCACACATATTAGGTGTCACCGCGTCCGTAGCGACCATCTCTATAAATATATCACATCATCAACCCCGTCCAATAAACACCATAAAAAATAAAAACGGTGTAAAAAAATAAGCCATTTTTGTCACCTTACATCACAAAAAGTGCAACAGCAAGCGATCAAAAAAGGCGTATATACCCCAAAATAGTACCAATCAAACCGTTACCTCATCCCGCAAAAAAAGCCCATATTTAAGACAATCGCCCAAAAAATAAAAAAGCTATGGCTCTCAGACTATAGAGACACTAAAACATCATTTTTTTTGGTTTCAGAAATGCTATTATTGTGTAAAACTTAAATAAATAAGAAAAAGTATACATATTAGGTATTGCCACATCCGTAACGATCTGCTCTATAAAACTGTCACATGACCTAACCCCTCAGATGAACGCTGTAAAAAAAAAAAAAAAAAAAAGGTTCCAAAACAGCCAATTTTTTGGCCACCTTGTCCCATAAAGTGTAATAATAAATGATCAAAAAATCCTATGTACCCAAAAATGGTACCAATAAAAACCTCAACTCTTTCTTCAAAAAATGAGCCCCTGCACAAGACGATCGGTAGAAAAATAAAAAACATATGGCGTTCAGAAAACCAATCCAGCAAAATCTGCCTTCCAAAAACCATACGGTGTTCCTTTCCTTCTGCGCCCTGCCGTGCGCCCTTACATCAGTTTACGACCACATGTTGGGTGTTTCTGTAAACCGCAGAATTAGAGTAATAAATATTGAGTTTTGTTTGGCTGTTAATTCTTAATGTGTTAAAGAAAAAAATGTAATAAAATAGAAAATCTGCTAAAAAAGTGAAATTTAGAAATTTCCTCTCCATTTTCCTTTAATTCTTGTGGAACACCTAAAGGGTTAATAACGTTTGTAAAATTGGTTTTAAGTAACTTGAGGGGTCTAGTTTCTACAATGGGGTCATTTATGGTGGTATCTACTATATAGGCCCCACAAAGTGACTTCAGACCTGAACTAGTCCTTAAAAAGTGGGTTTTGGAAATTTTCTTAAAAATTTTAAGAATTGCTTCTAAACTTCTAAGCCTTGTAACGTCCTAAAAAAATAAAAAAACATTTCCAAAATGATGCCAACATAAAGTAGACATATGGGGAATGTTATGTAATAAATATTTTATGAGGTATCACTTTCTGTTTTAGAAGCAGAGAAATTGAAATTTAGAAAATTGCTAATTTTTATTTATTTTTGGTAAATTTGGGATTTTTTCATAAATAAAGGTGAAATATATTGACTCAAATTTATGACTGTCATGAAGTACAATGTGTCATGAGAAAACAATCTCAGAATGGCGTGGATAAGTAAAAGTGTTCCAAAGCTATTACCACTTAAAGTGACGCATGTCAGATTTGTAAATTTTGACCTGGACACTGGGGCATCAATGACCTTTGGTCATGAAAGGGTTAAGGACCAACATCACAAAGGTCTTTGATGTATTTATAGCAAATAGTCCACTGTTCTTCATGGTATTCTTTGAAATCAGAATAATAAGCTGCAACTATGTGACTAAGGGAGAGCAGTTACCTGCAAAATAAGCTATACTCAATTTTATAATTTTCCGCAACTTAATAAAATCAGAACTGTATAATAATTAATATAATCATATGCCCATCACAATTATAATCATTATTAACATCCTCCATTGTTCTGTTATTTTTTAATAATGTCTGCAATTTTTTGGAAGATTCTGTAACATAAGTATTTTACATAAATTGGTTTTAGAATGATTAGAAATTAAGCACACATTATATGTTTCAATTAAAAATCCCAACGCACACCAGAAAAATATAAAAGACAAAGTCATATCATAGTTAAATAAGTAAATTGATAAAAATGTAATGCACACTATTTAATTTTAGTGTTCAACACAGTTGTTTTCTTCTCTATTGCTCAGAATGTCTAGCTACAGCCCAGGGCTTATTACTTGGCATCTGTTCAGTGAGAAATTTCAAATAAGGGCTTAAAAATGATTCCTGCAGAAAACTACTGGCAAACTGACAACTCTCTTTAACAGAATCCCCTTTGCTCCTAGTGAAGTAGTACAAAAAGTCAAAGGTTGCCATCACACCATACATACAACTATGGGATTTAAGTGTTTAGGAAACATGGCAATCATAACTTTGTGGAGTACTGTAATCTGTAGTTATTTACTAAATTGCAAAGAAAATAAATAGGTATAATAAGTGGAATCGCTAGTGCAGATTTTAAATCTGCATATCTGTCAATTCATACTATGGATTTCACCATGGATTTTCACACCATAGCATGAAATTCCCAGCAAATTTACAGCATAAATTGAAATGCTGCATATCTAACATCTCAAACGTAGATCAATTTATGGTACAGTTCTATTTTGCAGTACATCGATGACAATTCCTATAATCTCATCCACTTTGCTGGCAGTGTAAAGCACAAACTCAAATTGCAGCATATCTGGGACAAACTATCTGGCTTGCAATGAGGTTTCAAAGGTAAAAGAAGCTTTTCACACACTTTGAAAGGATATACGGGAGGTTGCATCAACTGTTTCATTCTCTGCAGTTTTGCCTGTGCATAACCATCAGCATGACAGGAAGATGCGCATTAAGGAATTCAATGTATGGCTTGGTGAATGGTGTCTGAACCAAGGTTTTGGCTTTGTGTCTCATGTTAGCTCTTGTTGGAATGGAAAAGAACTGTAGAAGAAAGATGGTTTGCATCTTTCTTTCAAGGGAACAAATGTCCTCGGTGAACAGTTCCAAGTATTTGCTAAGGAGCATTTAAACTTGGAAAGGGGGGCAAAAGAGGGATAATCCAGCAGTCCAACTGCCCCCCCGGAACAATGCCAGAAGATGCCAGTAGCACAAAGGTTAAGAAATGAAAAGCTCAGATTCTTGTCTACAAATGCTCGCAGTTTAGGGAATAAGATCAATGAACTTGAGGCTATAATGGCATCTGAGAATATAGATGTAGTGGCTGTTACTGAGACGTGGTTCAAGGGGAGTAATGACTGGGATATAACAATATCAGGGTTCTCTCTATACAGGAAAGTCAGAGAAGGCAAGAAGGGGGAGGGGTGGCCCTGTATGTGAAAGATAGCATAAAATCTAATTTGATACATGTTAGCGAGAACAATTTAGAGTCAGTTTGGGTTACCTTGCAGCTTGATAATCATAAGGTAACTCGTGTAGGTGTGATATATAGACCACCTAGCCAAGTCAAAGAATTAGATGATCTACTAGTTGAGGAAATAGCTAAAATGACATTGAAGGGGGAAGTTATCATTATGGGAGACTTCAATCTTCCAGATGTAAAGTGGAAAACAAAAATAGCTAGTTCTGCCAGGAGTACAGATATTCTAAATTCCCTACTGGGATTATCTCTACAGCAAGTAGTTGAGGAGCCAACCCGGTAGGAGGCCATTTTAGATTTAGTATTTACAAATGGGAATTTGGTATATGATATTACTGTAGGGGAAAGCTTAGGATCTAGTGATCACCAGTCAGTGTGGTTTAGTATAAGTACAGTGACTGAGTCACACCACACAAAAACAAAAGTTTTAGATTTTAGAAAAACTGATTTTTCTAAAATTAGATTAGTGGTATATGAGTCCCTATCAGATTGGAACAGTTTCATTGGAGTCCAGGTGAAATGGGACTACTTAAAAGTGGCAGTATTGAAGGCAACAGAAAATTGCATTAAGCTTGTCAGTAAAAGCAAAAAAAAGGAAGAGACCACTGTGGTACTCAGCAGAAGTGGCCAAAATCATTAAAAACAAAAAGATAGCATTTAGGAATTATAAAAAAAATAAAATAAATGAGGATGAGAGGCAAATTTATAAGATTAGGCAGAGAGAGGCCAAACAAGTTATAAGAGCTTCTAAAGCACAGGCAGAAGAGAAATTAGCTCAGTCAGGGCAAAAAGGTGATAAGGCATTCTTCAGATACATAAATGAAAAAAGGAAACTAAAACAAGGAATTACAAAATTAAAAACAAAAGAAGGAAGGTATATGGAAGAAGATAACGAACTAGCTGACTGCCTCAATGAATACTTCTGTTCAGTTTTTACAAAGGAAAATGAAGGAAAAGGATCTCAGTTAGGAAAGAAGACTAATGAATCTTTTGATGCATGTGTCTTTACAGAGGAAGAGGTTCTAAGTCAGCTGTCTAAAATTAATACAAATAAGTCACAGGGGCCTGATGGGATACACCCAAAGCTATTAAAAGAGCTCAGCGGTGAACTAACAAAACCATTAACAGATTATTTAACCAATCACTGGCAACAGGAGTCGTCCCAGAAGATTGGAAATTAGCAAATGTGCCCATTTACAAGAAAGGTAGTAGGGAGGAATCGGGCAACTATAGGCCAGTAACCCTGACATCAATAGTGGGGAAATTAATGGAAACCATACTTAAGGAGAGGATTGTGGAACATCTAAAGTCGCATGGATTGAAAGATGAAAAACAGCATGGGTTTACTTCAGGGAAATCATGTCAAACTAATCTTATTGATTTTTTTGATTGGGTGACTAAAATAATAGATGGAGGAGGTGCAGTAGACATCGCTTATCTAGACTTTAGTAAGGCTTTTGATACTGTCCCACATAGAAGGCTTATCAATAAATTGCAGTCTTTGGGCTTGGACTCCCATATTGTTGAATGGATTAGGCAGTGGCTGAGGGAGAGGCAACAGAGGGTTGTAGTCAATGGAGTATATTCAGACCAAGGTCTTGTTACCAGTGGGGTACCTCAGGGATCTGTTCTGGGACCCATATTGTTTAATATCTTTATCAGCGAAATTGCAGAAGGCCTCGATAGTAAGGTGTGTCTTTTTGCTGATGACACAAAGATTTGTGACAGGGTTGATGTTCCTGGAGGGATACACCAAATGGAAAAGGATTTAGGAAAACTAGAGGAATGGTCAAAAATCTGGCAACTAAAATTTAATGTTGATAAGTGCAAGATAATGCACCTGGGGCGTAAAAACCCAAGAGCAGAATATAAAATCAGTGATACAGTCCTAACCTCAGTATCTGAGGAAAGGGATTTAGGGGTCATTATTTCAGAAGACTTAAATGTAGGCAGACAATATCATAGAGCAGCAGGAAATGCTAGCAGAATGCTTGGGTGTATAGGGAGAGGAATTACCAGTAGAAAGAGGGAGGTGCTCATGCCACTCTACAGAGCACTAGTGAGACCTCATTTGGAGTATTGTGCTTAGTACTGGAGACCATATCTCCAGAAGGATATTGATATTTTGGAGAGAGTTCAGAGAAGAGCTAGTAAACTGGTACATGGATTGCAGGATAAAACTTACCAGGAAAGATTAAAGGACCTTAACATGTATAGCTTGGAAGAAAGACGAGACAGAGGGGATATGATAGAAACTTTTAAATACATAAAGGGAATCAACAAGGTAAAAGAGGAGAGAATATTTAAAAGAAGAAAAACTGCTACAAGAGGACATAGCTTTAAATTAGAGGGGCAAAGGTTTAAAAGTAATATCAGGAAGGATTACTTTACTGAGAGAGTAGTGGATGCATGGAATAGCCTTCCTGCAGAAGTGGTAGCTGCAAATACAGTGAAGGAGTTTAAGCATGCATGGGATAGGCATAAGGCCATCCTTCATATAAAATAGGGCCAGGGGCTATCCATAGTATTTAGTATATTAGGCAGACTAGATGGGCCAAATGGTTCTTATCTGCCGACACATTCTATGTTTCTATCTTTCTCATGAGGACGTATTCTATGTTTAAATTAATACTATACCTTTCCAATTAATGCACTGAATATTAAGAGTACAGCCTCACATTCAGGTTTCCTGATGTAATTGAGGGAGCCAAAACCAGAAATGATTTTAAAACAGAAAGCATTTAATTTACTAAAACAGGAGGGTACTAGGAAGCATTGAAAAACTATAAGAAAAAAATAGAATATGTAAAGACAATTAAAAGCAGCTAGAGACATAGAGATTAATTGCCAAAGACAGTAAAACTAACCCAAAAATGTTTTTCAATTATATAAATGAAGTTGTAGGCCCTTTACAGAGTAATGAGGGGAGCGTTGCAGAAAGCGGATTAGGAGAAATAAAAGCTATTACATTTTTTTCCCCACTGTATTTACTGAAGAAATGAAAGGCAGAGTGTAAATTCCCCATTAAAAGTGCCCTGTCTGACCCAGGAATAAGTGCAACAGCATCTTAAAAAGATTAAAATAGACAAATTTTCCTGGACCAGATGGCATGCACCCCCGTATTATAAGAGATATACGTAATCTCATAGACAAACCCTAATTTCTGATATCTAAGCACTCTATATTGACAGGGAGTGTTCCACAGGATTGCCGCTTAGCAATTGTGGTGCCAAGATTCAAAATGGGATCAAAAACAGAGCCCAGAAACTATAGGCCGGTAAGTTTAACATCTGTCATGGGTAAACTGTTTGAATGTTTTCTAACAGATGCTCTCTTGGAGTACCTCAATGAAAATAAGCAAATAGTGCAGTATCAGCATGGCTTCATGAGGGATCAGTCATGTCAAACTAATTTAAATCGTTTTAAAATGGGAGGTAAAATATAGACTTGACCGTGGCGAGTCAATGAATGTTGTATATCTTAACTAACATCAAAGGTTAGTATGTAAAATGAAAATGTTTGGACTGGCAGAAAATGTGTGTATAGAAAACAGTAATAGAAAACAGAGGGTGGTTATTAATGGTACACACTCAGATTGGGTCACTGTCACTAGTGGAGTACCTCAGGGGTCAGTATTGGGCCCTATTCTCTTCAATATATTTATTATGGTAATGATCTTGTAGAAGGCTTGCACAGTAAAATATAAATTTTTGATATGCCACTAAACTGTGTAAAGTAATTAACACTGAAGAGGACACTATACAGCTACAGAGGGATCTGGATAGATTGAAGGTTTGGACAGAGAAGTGGCAGATGAGGTTCAACACTGACAAATTTAAGGTTATGCACATGGGAATAAATAATGCAAGTCACCCGTACATTCTAAATGGTAAAACACTGGGTAACACTGACATGGAAAAGGACCTAGGAATTTTAGTGAACAGCAAACTAACAGTAGAAACCAGTGTCAGGCAGCTGCTGCCAAGGCCAATAAGAGAAGGGTCTGCATCAAAATGTGCATAGATGCCCGTGATGAGAACATAGTCCTACCACTTTACAAATCACTAGTTAGACCACAGATAGAGTACTGTGTACAGTTCTGAGCTCCTGTGAACAAGGCAGACATAGCAGAGCTGGAGAGGGTTCAGAGGAGGGCAACTAAAATAATATGTGGAATGGGTGGACTACAGTACTCTGAAAGATGATCAAAATTAGGGTTATTCGGTTTAGAAAAAAGACGGCTGAGGGAAGATCTAATTAATATGTATAAATATATCAGGGGTCAGTACAGAGATCTATCCCATCATCTATTTATCCCCAGGGCTGTGACTGTGACGAGGGGACATCCGCTTTGTCTGGAGGAAAGAAGGTTTGTACACAAACATAGAAGAGGATTCTTTACGGTAAGAGCAGTGAGACTATGGAACTCTCTTCCTGAGGAGGTGGTGATGGTGAGGACAATAAAGGAACTCAAGAGGGGCTTGGATGTATTTCTGGAGTGTAATAATATTACAGGCTATAGCTACTTGAGAGGGGTCGTTGATCCAGGGAGTTATTCTGATTGCCTGATTGGAGTCGGGAAGGATTTTTTCCCCTAAAATGAGAACAATTGGCTTCTACCTCACAGTTGTTTTTTTTTTTTTTTGCCTTCCTCTGGATCAACTTTCAACATAGCAGGCTGAACAGGATGGACAGATGTCTTTTTTCAGCCTTACAAACTACTGTATTTTTCGCCCCATAAGACGCACTTTTTCTTCCCCCAAAATGGGGGAGAAATGCCCCTGCGTCTTATGGGGCGAATGCTTGCCGTTTTACATCGCAAGCTGCGATGTAGGAGCAAGCGGGGACTTGGGGAGGGACTGGGAGGAGGATCTGGGGGCTGGCAATAGCGGCGGGGCGGTGCAGTCAGTGTAGTATAGCCCCGCCGCTCCGGTATACTAATATAAGATGTCATATTCATTTATTGGTTATTAAACATGTCCCCTCAGTCCTATTACTACCTTACATCCTAATCGCATCTGTAGAATTCAGGCAGGCCAGGCGGGCGGCAGCGTAACTCTTGTCATGTGCCTGAATGAAGCCGGCGGCGCAGGCAAGTGACGTCAGACAGTGAGAGACGCGCCGGCCGCCCGGCTTGGGCTGCCTGAATTCTACAGAAGCGATTAGGATGTAAGGTAGTAATATGACTGAGGGGGCATGTTTAATAACCAATAAATGAATATAACATCTTATATTTGTATACTGGAGGCAGCAGGGGTGAGGAGGCGAGGGCGATCTGTGGATGGCACAGTTATGGGCTGGGGGGGTCTGTGGATGTCACTGTTATGGGCTGGGGGGGGGTCTGTGGATGTCACTGTTATGGGCTGGGGGGGGGGTCTGTGGATGGCACTGTTATGGGCTGGGGGGGTCTGTGGATGGCACTGTTATGGGCTGGGGGTCTGTGGATGGCACATATATAACAGTGCCACCCACAGATCCCCCCAGCCCATAACAGTGCCATCCGCAGATCCCCTCCTGTAACAGTGCCAGCCACAGATCCCCCCCCCTGTAACAGTGCCAGCCACAGATCCCCCCCCTGTAACAGTGCCAGCCACAGATCCCCCTGTAACAGTGTCCGTCATCCACAGATCCCCCCCATAACAGTGTCCGTCATCCACAGATCCCCCCATAACAGTGTCCGTCATCCACAGATCCCCCCCATAACAGTGTCCGTCATCCACAGATCCCCCCCATAACAGTGTCCGTCATCCACAGATCCCCCCCATAACAGTGTCCGTCATCCACAGATTCCCCCATAACAGTGTCCATCATCCACAGATCCCCCCCATAACAGTGTCCGTCATCCACAGATCCCCCCCATAACAGTGTCCGTCATCCACAGATCCCCCCCATAACAGTGTCTGTCATCCACAGATACCCCCATAACAGTGTCTGTCATCCACAGATCCCCCCATAACAGTGTCCGTCATCCACAGATCCCCCCATAACAGTGTCAGTCATCCACAGATCCCCAGTAATAGTGCCATCCACAGACCACCATTAGTTCCAAACCCACCAAACACACAGCACACCTTTTGGTTAAAAATATTTTTTTTCTTATTTTCCTCCCCAAAAACCTAGGTGCGTCTTATCGGCCGGTGCGTCTTATAGGGCGAAAAATACGGTATGTTACTACATCTGTCCATTATATTTTCTCTCCTTTTATGATTCACTACTGATCTTGGCTCCCAAACTGCATTTCCGTACTCTAAGTCTGGGGCTACGCGGTCAGATGTATCGAGAAACAGCCAGTCTCAGAAGATTAGTGCAACCAAAATTGTGTCTGCAACTTGCTGTCATGCTATTTAAGAGCTTTAATTTTGCTGTAAAAACACAGCCAAACCATAGAATTGTTGCAGGCAAGTCACAATCGCATACAACTTTCCTTGTGGTCTATGATGGAAATGTCACGTGCATTTGGAGTCAGTTTTGCTTGAGCCTGCCTCGGTGAACTTTGGAACATATGTATGAAATTTATATTTATTTATTAATCATTGTCGTTTAATTGTGTACACCTCATCTAGTCTCCTACAGAGCATACTAGTGTATCTATCAACTTTTCCTAAATCTTCACTTCAATCTCGATGCTCCCGCTGTTTCCTCCCACACAGCTTTGATATAACAAACAGTGGACTCTGTCAGGGGAAATACAGTCTCCACAGAAGGCGTAGTCACGTGACCAGTCTCTCAATCTCCGGAGTGAGACAGAAAAAGTAGCTCAAGTACATTAGTAAGTTGCAGGGCCTGGCAGGAGAAGCACAGGGAAAGGGAAAAAGTTATACCTGTATATCCTCTTTAATAATTTTGTGTAGAAACATTACTTCAGCTTTTTTTCAGCCACCTCCCCCCAACATACACATAAACACTGGAGAAAGTCTGAAAAAAGTTACAGTGATAAATCTAGAGCAAATCTAATTAACATAGCTAGTCACACCCACTTTTCCATCCATATTTCAAAACTGGAGTGAGTAGTGTAAAAATGAAAAAAGTCGCAAAATTGTTACACAAGGAATTCCAAACAAGTTGCACAGCCCTATTTTTTTATATATTTTTTTAAGCTAGAAGTCAGTAGTGTAGGGCTTGATAAATTCTCTTAATAGTGTCGGAAGATACATCAAATTTATCAATTGCACACTGTTAAATTTATCAATTTAACAATTTGATAACTTGGCACACCTTTTGGCTACCTGGCCTAAACTTACGCTGTAGAAATATTAGACATGATTAGCAAATCTGCTGAAGTGCATTATATACTTTAATAACGACTTTAAAGTGACAAAAAAAAAACACACAAAAATGCAGTTAAAAACACAAAATGTAAAATGTCCCCTTTTAACCCTTCTCTATATTATAGTGATAGAGTTCCTGGCCAAAATAATATGGTCTTATGCTTTGATTCGGTCTATATTTGCCGATTACTTGGTCCTACATCTCTCTTACATATCTCCTATTCCAGAGTCTGTTTCCCAGAACTGCTGGGTCTTTATGGATATTTTTGGCTCACTTTCAAACTTTACAGTGAACACATACAAGTCAGTTTGTCAGTGTAACTATACTTTGAAAAAACTTTTGATATGTAATAGTAGCATATCAAAGGTTTTGAGTACTGATGGTCCGAGTGCTGGGACCCCAACCAATTGCTAAAATATAGACAAAAAAGCACCTCCACAGAGTACTGCCTCTACTCGCTGCTGGAGATATGTAATAGTAGCATATCAAAGGTTTTGAGGGGTGATGGTCCGAGTGCTGGGACCCCAACCAATTTCTAAAATAAGGACAAAAAGCACTCCCACAGAGTGCTGTCTCTCCTCGCTGCTGGGATGTTGGCTAAGAGGAAAGACACTGCTTTGTCTGAGTGTTCTATCTCCTAGCTTTAGTTATCAGTAGGGGTCTCAACACTTGGACCCCCACTGTTCAAAACTCTTCACATGTCATTATGATATATTAAAAGTCTTTTAAAAGTACAGGTACACTTTAATATCAATCTCCCTTGGCTGGAGGCTACTCTTTAGCAAAAGGTCTCTACTCTTAAATGATTAAAAGACTCTTTTCAAATAACTGGAAATAGATGTACTGTCCCTCAATCACCTTTGGTGAGAAAGATGGAGAGGGATTTTTGGGAATGGTTTAAACTTGGCTTTGAAAGGAAACTTTGTTTAAAAATGTTTACATTTTCTAGGTAGTTTCTGGCATAGTTCCCTATAGCTACTGCTGGGTATTCCTGGCGGTACGCACGGGGTAGTTCTTGACAATACTCACTTTTTATTCCATTTACAGGTTTATGGATACATTCATTGATGTCATATTATCATTATCATCTTTGGTTGTTTTCTTTTCTCACTTGCTCTTATATTGTCTCTGGCTTTATACGCTTTGTCCCTATCTTGGACTTAGTGAGTTTTATATCTGTGTCTGTAAAATATAAGAATGAAACTGGATCGCACATTCTCAATACTATGCTTTTATCTAATAACTCCTTCTCAGCATAATTTACATAGCTTCTCAGCGCAATTTATAGTATACCTACCCCTATGCTGCATGCTATACATGAGGCATTAGTATACAATTTGATCAAAAAGCATAGGCCCACTCACCACAACAAGGTTGCCTTTTTGAATGGGACCCTACTCTAAAGTTGGCGCAACGCTGCATGACGACCACCAATGCCGCAGCACCGCACCAGCAGGCAGCGGGACCCAGCAGTCAAACAGCCCCCCCGCTGTCTGGCAAAGCCAACCTGGCACTGGGCCCCACCAACCCACCAGCACAGCACTGAAGCAACAATGGCCGCAGTGCAGTACTGCACCATGTGAACAGGTGTGGAACTCACCTCATCACTAGAGATGTCCCGAACTATTCGCCAGCGAACAGTTCCCGGCGAACATAGCTTGTTCGCGTTCGCCGCGGCGGGTGCACATATGCGATGTTCGGTCTGCCCCCTATACATCATCATTGCGCAAACTTTGACCCTGTACCTCACAGTCAGCAGACACATTCCAGCCAATCAGCATACACTCCCTCCCAGACCCTCCCACCTCCTATCAAAAAGCAAGGACAGCATCCATCTTAGATTCATTCTGAAGCTGCAGTGTCACAAATTTGACTAAGTTGTAATCGCAATGCAATTAATACAGGTTATATTAATCGCATTGCGAATTCAACTTAGAGCTGGGTTCCTAATGGTTGTATTGCTAGAATATAACGAAGATTGAGAATCTAGCGCTATATTAGTTATATTCGTCAATTCTAGCAATACAACCATTAGGAACTCAGATCTAAGTTGAATTCGCAATGCGATTAATACAGGTTATATTAATCGCATTGCAAATTCAACTTAGATCTGAGTTCATAATGGTTGTATTGCTAGAATATAACGAAGATTGAGAATATAGTGCTATATTCGTTATATTCGGAATCGTCAATTCTAGCAATACAACCATTATGAACTCAGATCTAAGTTGTAATCGCAATGCGATTAATACAGGTTATATGAATCGCATTGTGAATTCAACTTAGAGCTGGGTTCCTAATGGTTGTATTGCTAGAATATAACGAAGATTGAGAATATAGTGCTATATTCGTTATATTCGGAATCGTCAATTCTAGCAATACAACCATTATGAACTCAGATCTAAGTTGTAATCGCAATGCGATTAATACAGGTTATATGAATCGCATTGTGAATTCAACTTAGAGCTGGGTTCCTAATGGTTGTATTGCTAGAATATAACGAAGATTGAGAATATAGTGCTATATTCGTTATATTCGTCAATTCTAGCAATACAACCATTAGGAACTTAGCTCTAAGTTGTAATCGCAACGCGATTAATGCAGGTTATATTAATCGCATTGCGAATTCAACTTACCACACTCTGAGTCAACTACGTAATTTTCCATGGGAGTTTTGCCATAGATCCCCCTCCGGCATGCCACAGTCCAGGTGTTAGTCCCCTTGAAACAACTTTTCCATCACTATTGTGGCCAGAAAGAGTCCCTGTGGGTTTTAAAATTCGCCTGTCTATTGAAGTCTATGGCTGTTCGCCCGGTTCGCCCGTTCGTGAACATTCGCGGAAGTTCGCGTTCGCCGTTCGCGAACGGAAAATGTTATGTTCGCGACATCTCTACTTATCACATACTTTCAGGAACTCCAACTGGTAAAAATTTTAACCCTTATGCAGACTCCTGCTAATTAAAAGCACCTGGGCCGAATGGGGAGGCGTACTGATACCAGGAGGGAAAAGAGCATAGATTCATGGTGAGGGGGCCTATGCTTTTTGATCAAATTGTATACTAATGCCTCATGTATAGCATGCATCATAGGTGTAGGTATACCATAAATTGCGCTGAGAAGCGATGTAAATTATGCTGAGAAGCAGTTATTAGATAAAAGCATAGTATTGAGGATGTGCGATCCAGTTCTTTTTCTTATATTTTACATATATTTATATCTGTGTCTGGTCATGCTATTTCCAGCACTGTGTTCATTGTATGCATATTTTTATGTGTCTGTGTCTTTCTCTAATAAAACCAATATTAAAATTTAGTTATTTTGGATGTGTAGCTTTTTTGCAATTTTCTTTGGTTCTGTTTACACTGTCTATTGGTTTAAAACTATGCTTGCACTCTGTACCATGGTCCGTACCCTATGGATGTCCCATGCCATTAAATCTCTCTGATCTAGTGATTGCTGATTGAGGTTTAGGTTTAACAAGACAATATAGCATATGATGCTGCACGGCGGATAGAGAATTAGAAAAATACCTCTACAGTCAACAGTGGGAAGGGGCAACCAAATTAACACACAAGCTTTCAATTTCTTGTCAGTTACAGGACACTAGCTTGGAAATACTTGCAAGACAAGGATCTCAGAACAGTTGCATCAAATGGTTCCTACAGTTTCTGCATCTTGTTGTAGATCTTCAGGTGTTTCTAGCACTATGCTTGCTATTTGATGGGATCACCTGGCACCTCACTTACTCTGGGATGCCAATGTCCACCAATTATAACTCAAACTACAATGCCTCCAGAGGTTATTTGCTTTCAGAGATTCCAAGTTCCTATCCTCTGTTAATAGGAGGCTCATCTGGCACATCTGGAGACTCTGCAGAGGGAGGTTGTGAGAGCTGCAGGAGCACCTCTATGGATGTGATATTTATATCGTATGCCATGAAGACAATGGAACTCATGTATACAAACTGTTGCATACTAACACGAGCAAATGGCGCACTATTGGGGTCATTTATCAAACTGGTATAATGTAGAACTGGCTTAGTTGCCCATAGCAACTAATCAGATTCCACCTTTCATTTTGGACAGCTCCTTTGGAAAATGAAAGGAGCAATCTGATTGGCTGTTATGGGCAACTAAGCCAGTTCTACTTTACACCGGTTTAATAAATGATTTATAAAAATCCAATTTGTTGCATAATTTTCCGGTGTCAGTTTGCAGAACAGAAGTACAGTTTATTGACAGCATGTGGGACATTTATCATTTATATAAAAAAGTGGATCAAAAACATCTGTAAGTGATATGAAACCACAACATGCTCTGCCAAAAACCCTGTTCTGAAAAATGTAACCTCTGTCTTGCGGTTAAGTGCCACAATGACCAAAATCTGCTGTTTAGATGTAAATATATACAATGGCTGAATTTGATGGACAAAGTATTTTTAATCACATTACAGTATGCTACTATGCAATTTAACATAACGTAAGGTAACTGATCTATTTGCTTATTGTGCCAGATGATCTAATTTACATTGTAAGGCCCCTTGCACACGACCGTGTCCACCCAGTGGCCGTATTGCGGCCCGCATATGGCGGGTCCGCAATACACGGGACACCAGACGTGTGCATTTCACTTGAGTGGGTCCGCAAATCTGGAGATGTGGTGCAGAATGGAACCACGGAACGGAAGCACTACGGAGTGCTTTCGTGGGGTTCAGTTCCATGCTTCCGTTCCGCAAAAAGATAGAACTTGTCCTATCTTTTTGCGGAACAGACGGATCGTGGACCCCATTCAAGTGAATGGGGTCGCAATCCACATGCAGCTGGCCCACGGTTGGTGCCCGTGCATTGCGGACCGCAATTTGCGATCTGCAGCACGGGCAGCACACATTCGTGTGCAAGAGGCCTAAGCCATAATGACAGTAGCAACACTACCTTTCTAGTTCAGAATATGTCTTGTTATCTTTTAGGTTTACCCTTTTAAAATTCACTGTCTACAATCTAAGCATGACTCAGGAGATCTCTCAATCAAATACATCTGCTCCCAGCACACATGCTATTCCCAGGACAAACTGATGCATACTAATACGAGTAAATATGGAGCAAATGGCACATTAATGAGGTACTTTATCAGACTGATATAAAGTAGAACTGGCTTAGATGCCCATAGCAACCAATCAGATTCCAATTTTCATTTTGCAGAGCTCCTTTTAAAAAAGAATGGTGGAAGCTGATTGGTTGCTATAGGCAACTTAGCCAGTTTTCCTTTACACCAATTTTCATAAAAATCCCCCAGTGTGCCTCAAGTCTATAAGGCAGGTGTAATATATCGCCATGTACAGCACATTCTACTGCACCCACATTCAGTCAATCCATTATGTTAGCTAAACAGTTACGTTGCATGCGGATTACGTTTGCGGTCCATATGCGGAACCATTCACTTCAATGGTTCCGCAAATAAAACGGAATGTACTCCGTATGCATTTCGTTTCCGTATTTCCATTCCGCTGAAAGATAGAACTTGTCCTATTATTGCCCGCAAATAACGATCCGTGGCTCCATTCAAGTCAGCAGCTCCGCAAATAAAACTGAATGCATACGGAATGCATCCGTATGTCTTCCGTATCTGTTCCGTTTTTGCGGAATCATCTATTGCAAATTTTATGCCCAGCACAATTTTTTTTATGTACTTACTGTTTAAGCTTTATTAAATGCTTCAGTTTCATAAACGGAAACCAAACGGAAAAACGTAACAGCAAAACGGAATGGAAGCGGAAACACAAAAAATTGAAAAATGCATCTGTGAAAAACGGATTGCAAAATATAGAAAAAGCCATAATACAGTGACCAAACTGGGACTGTTGCTGGTATGGGGTAACAGCATCTGATGGGTTAAGAGTGCGCGACCGCCATAACCACCAGTTGCGGACATTAGTGCTGGGAGTCTACTCTTTAAAGCAGCAGAGATCTGGCAGCAATGGCACCCGCTGCACATGCCAGTGGGCGCCATTTTTAAATGCCTGGAAAAGGATTAACTTCCAAGCCTTCACACTGAGAGGCCTGAGCACACCTGAATCATTCATAACAAATCAAATTTCTTGTCGAAATTTGGCGAATCGGCCGAATCAAATTTTTCAAAATCCGTTAAACTCTAATTATTATTATTACAGATGAGGCGAAGTTCGCCAAGAAATTTCACTCGTTCCAAATTAATTTGCCACTAATCGCTAGAAATAAGGTATACCCAGGCCACTCTGCCTTAGGGTACAGCCACACGAAACAAACAGCTGCCTTTCATTTAATAATGAAGACCAGTTATAAAACAAAGTTCCAGCACTCGTTTTCTTTTGTAGCTAAAATCCTCATCTTTATTCAGGCAGTAGAAACAATGTACAGGACATGCACCCACTAGTGTAGCAACATTGACGCGTTTCGAACGAAGTTCTTATTCTTAACCGGGTGATCCGGGTCGATTGAGTGAGCTGGACTTTTCTCTATGTATCTTTAAAATAATGAAGACCACACTGTATAGACCTTCTTCATTGTTAATGGACGCAAAGCACCTTTAATGCACCTTTTTATTAAATTTTTTAATTTTTTATTTTTTATTGATAAACAAACCAGCTGTTGCTGGAATGGAGTTTGGCTGGTTAGGTGGGGAGGGACAAAGTGCAAATTGACAATATGCTGTTCTGACCTGCAATCTCCTACAGGTTATTTGACAGTAAACACAGAATATTAACCACCTCCGGACCGCTGTACGCACAGACGCGTCCTGGAGGTGGTTGTTTCATTCCGAGTGGACGCGCCGGCGCGTCCTCTCGCGAGACGCGAGATTTCGGTCTCAGCCGGCCCGCGCATGCGCATCGCGGGCCGGCAAAAGTTCGAGGAGAATTGCATCAGCAACCTGCCAGCCAATGATCGTCGCTGGCAGGTTGCTGATTTTTAAAAAATCGAATCACAAGCCAGATAACAGATCATATTTGTAAATATGATCTGATATATGGCTTCTCTGCTCCTGTGCTGGTCCTTTTCGTCGGTTGGATCCAGCACAGGAGCAGACTGAACTGTGAGTACACCAAACACTACACCTTAGCCCCAGATCACCCCCCTGCACCCCAATTAACCCTTTGATCACCCCTTTGATCGCCCCTGTCAATCACTAGTGAAAGGAAAAAAAGTGATCAGTGTAAACTGTCACTTTTTTTTTTTCACTGGTATTGACTGATAGGTTTTAGGGATAGTTTAGGCCCCTTGGTTAGGTAGTTAGCGTCAGTTAGCGCCCACCCCACCGCACCGCAGTCACTTTTATTCGCTGATTAGCGTATCGCTAATCAGCATTTGTACTTTTATAGTATCTGTAAGTGATCAAAACTGATCACGGTCAGATCTATAATAGTATTAGTGTCACTTTAGTTCGCCCTCCACCCAAAACGCAGTGTTTGCCCGATCAGGCCTGATCGGTCGCCCACACGTGCGTTCACCCACACCCGCCCCACCGCAGTGACAAAAAATTATTATTTTTTGATCACTGCACATTCACTTTACACGCACTGCGGCGATAAAAAAATCAGTTTTGATATTTTTTAGCAACCGCAGCGGCCTCCGGTACTTCGCTAGCCTCCCCTTTGTAAGACAGGTTTGCTTTTTTTCTTGGGTAGTCTCAGGGAATACCCCTAAATTTAGTAGTCCAAAATGTCAAACAGGGGGTATTCTTCTGAAGAGGCCTACAGGATTCTGACCCAGTCGGATGAGGAGTGGGAACCCTCATCTGACGAATCTAGCGGGTCAGAATATGAACCTGTGGAAAGCAGTGGCTCTCTGACCCAAAGTTCGGACGAGGAGGTGGAGGTCCCTGGCAGCACCAGGCGTACCCGGCCCCGTGTCGCTAGACCACAGGTTACGCAGGATCCGTTTCAAGAGCAGCAGAGTGGGGCTGTCGCTGCCGGATCACGTGGTGAGGCATACACCAGCAGCGCAGCCCTTCCTGGACCTAGTACCAGCACTGCCGTACAACATGGTGAAGTAGCGAGCACCAGAAGGGCAGTTGAAGCTGGTACGGTGGCACGTGCAGTAGTTACCCCGTCGCAGCCACCGTGCAGACAGGCCCGTAGACCCCCTAGAGTCCCTGAGGTGCTGGCAAACCCTGATTGGCAGTCACCAACTTCAGCCGCACCTGTAGTTCCCCCTTTCACCGCCCAGTCTGGAGTTCGGGTTGAGACGGCTCAAATCGGTTCGGCCCTGGGATTTTTTGAGCTGTTCTTGACTGCGGAGCTCTTGGACTTAGTCGTGGCAGAGACCAACCAGTATGCCACACAATTTATAACCGCAAACCCGGAAAGCTATTATGCCCAGCCTTTCCGGTGGAAACCAGTCCAAGTTTCCGAACTTAAAATTTTTCTGGGCCTTCTCCTCAACATGGGCCTGACAAAAAAACATGAATTGCGGTCATATTGGTCCACGAACCCAATTCATCACATGCCCATGTTCTCTGCTGCTATGTCCAGGACACGATTTGAGACCATCCTGCGTTTTCTGCATTTTAGCGACAACACCACCTCCCGTCCCAGAGGCCACCCAGCTTTTGACCGGCTCCACAAAATTCGGCCCCTCATGGACCATTTCAACCAGAAATTTGCAGATTTGTATACCCCTGAGCAAAACATCTGCGTAGACGAGTCCCTAATACATTTTACCGGGCGCCTTGGCTTCAAACAATACATCCCAAGCAAGCGTGCCCGGTATGGGGTCAAATTGTATAAGCTCTGTGAAAGGGCCACAGGCTATACCCACAAATTTCGGATCTATGAGGGAAAAGATCAGACCCTGGAGCCGGTCGGTTGCCCTGACTACCTGGGGAGCAGTGGGAAGACAGTCTGGGACTTGGTGTCACCCTTATTCGGCAAGGGGTACCATCTTTATGTGGACAATTTTTACACAAGTGTGGCCCTCTTTAGGCATTTGTTTCTAGAACGGATTTGCGCCTGTGGCACCGCGCGAACTAGTCGCGTGGGCTTCCCCCAACGGCTTGTAACCACCCGTCTTGCAAGGGGGGGGAGGGCTGCCTTGTGTAACGAAGAACTGCTCGCGGTGAAATGGAGAGACAAGCGTGACGTTTACATGCTCTCCTCCATTCACGCAGACACGACAATCCAAATTGAAAGGGCAACCCGTGTCTTTGAAAAGCCCCTCTCAGTCCACGACTATAATGCGCTCATGGGAGGGGTGGACTTCAATGACCAGATGTTGGCTCCCTATTTAGTTTCCCGCAGAACCAGACGCTGGTATAAGAAGGTGTCTGTATATTTAATTCAATTGGCGCTGTACAATAGTTTTGTTCTCTACAGTAAGGCTGGGAGAACAGGATCCTTCCTCAAATTCCAGGAAGAGATCATCGCGAACCTCCTTTACCCAGGAGGTTCCGTGGCCCCATCCACCAGTGTAGTTAGCCGTCTACACGAGCGACATTTCCCCAGTGTCGTTGCTGGTACCTCAACCCAACCGCCACCCCGAAAAAAATGTCGTGTCTGTAGCAGGAGTGGAATAAGGCGTGACACCCGCTATTTCTGTCCTGACTGCCCTGACCACCCTGCCCTATGCTTAGGTGAGTGTTTCCGGAAGTACCACACACAGGTACACCTAGCATAGGGATTGCATCTCACAGGACAGGCACACAGGGCTATTAGGGCCCTTTTACTCACAGCTGCTGCAAACCTCTCCTTTCACCTGGGATAAAGTGCATAACGTACTTCGCCACATCTTTGGGCGATTTGCGCTTTGCACATTGTCCCATGGGGAAGGAGAGGTTTGTTCTATAAAGGTAAAAAAAACTAAACAAAAAAAAAATTACCGGTAAGTAAAAAAGTTTAAAAAGTTTAAAAAAAAGTTAATATGTTCTGTTCTAAAGTTAATAAGGTTATTGCTTTGCGGCCTGGTTTTTTCTTTTTTGTTTTGTTTTTTTTACCTTCCAGGTGGACCAACCGATCGACTAGCTGCAGCACTGATGTGCATTCGGACAGAAGCATTGCGCTGCTGTCAGATTACACGCAAGTCGGTGTATGCGGCGCTGCAAGACGAGATTTCTCCTCTGCAGTAAAAGATATGTTTGCCGAGGCATATGAGCTGAGGAGGTGGCGGTGTTCATATACTTTGGCAAACACTTTGTATATATAAAAATAAAAATCCCGGCAATGATTTATTCATCCACATCGATTGATGTGAATGGAGAAATCGGGTTTGCCAGGGCATACGAGCTGAAGTGGGTATGGATGTTGGGCGGAGCTCCTATGTCCTGGCAGACGCCTTTCCCCTCCTTTTTCTTTTTTTGGCAGAGATTTTTTCATCCACATTGATCGATGCGAATGAAGAAATCTGTGCCGTTCATTTTTTTCTTTCAGCCCAGAGGCTGAACGGAAAAAAAAAATCTCATTACCTGTATGCTCAATATAAGGAGAATAGCAGAAACTCCTAATGCTGGGCATACATGTAATGATTGCGGAGACCCTCAAATGCCAGGGCAGTACAAACACCCCACAAATGACCCCATTTTGGAAAGAAGACACCCCAAGGTATTCGCTGAGGGGCATATTGAGTCCATGAAAGATTGAAATTTTTGTCCCAAGTTAGCGGAAAGGGAGACTTTGTGAGAACAAAATAAAAAAAATCAATTTCTGCTAACTTGTGCCAAAAAAAATTTTTTTCTATGAACTCGCCATGCCCCTCATTGAATACCTTGGGGTGTCTTCTTTCCAAAATGGGGTCACATGTGGGGTATTTATACTGCCCTGGCATTTTAGGGGCCCCAAAGTGTGAGAAGAAGTCTGGTATCCAAATGTCTAAAAATGCCCTCCTAAAAGGAATTTGGGCACCTTTGCCCACCTAGGCTGCAAAAAAGTGTCACACATCTGGTATCTCTGTATTCAGGAGAAGTTGAGGAATGTGTTTTGGGGTGTCTTTTTACATATACCCATGCTGGGTGAGATAAATATCTTGGTCAAATGCCAACTTTGTATAAAAAAATGGGAAAAGTTGTCTTTTGCCAAGATATTTCTCTCACCCAGCTTGGGTATATGTAAAATGACACCACAAAACACATTTCTAAACTTCTCCCGAGTACGGAGATACCAGATGTGTGACACTTTTTTGCAGCCTAGGTGGGCAAAGGGGCCCACATTCCAAAGAGCACCTTTCGGATTTCACAGGTCATTTACCTACTTACCACACATTAGGGCCCCTGGAAAATGCCAGGGCAGTATAACTACCCCACAAGTGACCCCATTTTGGAAAGAAGACACCCCAAGGTATTCCGTGAGGGGCATGGAAAGTTCCTAGAATTTTTTATTTTTTGTCACAAGTTAGTGGAAAATGATGATTTTTTATTTTTTTATTTTTTTCATACAAAGTCTCATATTCCACTAACTTGTGACAAAAAATAAAAACTTCCATGAACTCACTATGCCCATCAGCGAATACCTTGGGGTCTCTTCTTTCCAAAATGGGGTCACTTGTGGGGTAGTTATACTGCCCTGGCATTCTAGGGGCCCAAATGTGTGGTAAGGAGTTTGAAATCAAATTCAGTAAAAAATGACCTGTGAAATCCGAAAGGTGCTCTTTGGAATATGGGCCCCTTTGCCCACCTAGGCTGCAAAAAAGTGTCACACATCTGGTATCTCCGTACTCAGGAGAAGGTGGGGAATGTGTTTTGGGGTGTCATTTTACATATACCCATGCTGGGTGAGAGAAATATCTTGGCAAAAGACAACTTTTCCCATTTTTTTATACAAAGTTGGCATTTGACCAAGATATTTATCTCACCCAGCATGGGTATATGTAAAAAGACACCCCAAAACACATTCCTCAACTTCTCCTGAATACAGAGATACCAGATGTGTGACACTTTTTTGCAGCCTAGGTGGGCAAAGGGGCCCATATTCCAAAGAGCACCTTTCGGATTTCACAGGTCATTTTTTACTGAATTTGATTTCAAACTCCTTACCACACATTTGGGCCCCTAGAATGCCAGGGCAGTATAACTACCCCACAAGTGACCCCATTTTGGAAAGAAGAGACCCCAAGGTATTCGCTGATGGGCATAGTGAGTTCATGGAAGTTTTTATTTTTTGTCACAAGTTAGTGGAATATGAGACTTTGTATGAGAAAAAAAATAATAAAATCATCATTTTCCACTAACTTGTGACAAAAAATAAAAAATTCTAGGAACTCGCCATGCCCCTCACGGAATACCTTGGGGTGTCTTCTTTCCAAAATGGGGTCACTTGTGGGGTAGTTATACTGCCCTGGCATTCTAGGGGCCCAAATGTGTGGTAAGGAGTTTGAAATCAAATTCTGTAAAAAATGACCTGTGAAATCCGAAAGGTGCTCTTTGGAATATGGGCCCCTTTGCCCACCTAGGCTGCAAAAAAGTGTCACACATCTGGTATCTCCGTACTCAGGAGAAGTTGAGGAATGTGTTTTTGGGTGTCTTTTTACATATACCCATGCTGGGTGAGATAAATATCTTGGTCAAATACCAACTTTGTATAAAAAAATGGGAAAAGTTGTCTTTTGCCAAGATATTTCTCTCACCCAGCATGGGTATATGTAAAATGACACCCCAAAACACATTCCCCACCTTCTCCTGAGTACGGAGATACCAGATGTGTGACACTTTTTTGCAGCCTAGGTGGGCAAAGGGGCCCATATTCCAAAGAGCACCTTTCGGATTTCACAGGGCATTTTTTACAGAATTTGATTTCAAACTCCTTACCACACATTTGGGCCCCTAGAATGCCAGGGCAGTATAACTACCCCACAAGTGACCCCATTTTGGAAAGAACACACCCCAAGGTATTCCGTGAGGGGCATGGCGAGTTCCTAGAATTTTTTATTTTTTGTCACAAGTTAGTGGAAAATGATGATTTTTTTTTTTTTTTTTTTTTTCATACAAAGTCTCATATTCCACTAACTTGTGACAAAAAATAAAAACTTCCATGAACTCACTATGCCCATCAGCGAATACCTTGGGGTCTCTTCTTTCCAAAATGGGGTCACTTGTGGGGTAGTTATACTGCCCTGGCATTCTAGGGGCCCAAATGTGTGGTAAGGAGTTTGAAATCAAATTCAGTAAAAAATGACCTGTGAAATCCGAAAGGTGCTCTTTGGAATATGGGCCCCTTTGCCCACCTAGGCTGCAAAAAAGTGTCACACATCTGGTATCTCTGTATTCAGGAGAAGTTGAGGAATGTGTTTTGGGGTGTCTTTTTACATATACCCATGCTGGGTGAGATAAATATCTTGGTCAAATGCCAACTTTGTATAAAAAAATTGGAAAAGTTGTCTTTTGCCAAGATATTTCTCTCACCCAGCATGGGTATATGTAAAATGACACCTCAAAACACATTCCCCACCTTCTCCTGAGTACGGACATACCAGATGTGTGACACTTTTTTGCAGCCTAGATGGGCAAAGGGGCCCATATTCCAAAGAGCACCTTTCGGATTTCACAGGTCATTTTTTACAGAATTTGATTTCAAACTCCTTACCACACATTTGGGCCCCTAGAATGCCAGGGCAGTATAACTACCCCACAAGTGACCCCATTTTGGAAAGAAGAGACCCCAAGGTATTTCGTGATGGGCATAGTGAGTTCATAGAACTTTTTATTTTTTGTCACAAGTTAGTGGAATATGAGACTTCGTAAGAAAAAAAAAAAATCATCATTTTCCGCTAACTTGTGACAAAAAATAAAAAGTTCTATGAACTCACTATGCCCATCAGCGAATACCTTAGGGTGTGTACTTTCCGAAATGGGGTCATTTGTGGGGTGTTTGTACTGTCTGGGCATTGTAGAACCTCAGGAAACATGACAGGTGCTCAGAAAGTCAGAGCTGCTTCAAAAAGCGGAAATTTTTTTGTACCATAGTTTGTAAACGCTATAACTTTTACCCAAACCATTTTTTTTTACCCAAACATTTTTTTTTTATCAAAGACATGTAGAACCATAAATTTAGAGCAAAATTTATATATGGATGTCGTTTTTTTTGCAAAATTTTACAACTGAAAGTGAAAAATGACATTTTTTTGCAAAAAAATCGTTAAATTTCGATTAATAACAAAAAAAGTAAAAATGTCAGCAGCAATGAAATACCACCAAATGAAAGCTCTATTAGTGAGAAGAAAAGGAGGTAAAATTCATTTGGGTGGTAAGTTGCATGACCGAGCAATAAACGGTGAAAGTAGTGTAGGTCAGAAGTGTAAAAAGTGGCCTGGTCTTTCAGGGTGTTTAAGCACTGGGGGCTGAGGTGGTTAATCAGCTCTGGCATACCCACTTTTCCAACCCCAGCGCTTTTCCTTCTTTTTCACATATTCTAATACCAATAAGAATATGTCATCAGGAACATCCAGCTCCTCCTCTCTCTGCATCTTTCTGACTTTTCTAAGACATGAGACGTTGATGGATGATTTGGAAGTAGTAAAGCCAGCAAAAGATGAAGATAGTTATCAATAAGACCTGGCCCCCTTAAGAGGTTCAGACTGGCAGTGGAATAATAAAGGCTTACACCTTATTGGTATTTAATGACATTTCTTTGTTTACTGCGGATGTAGGAATAAATAAATGTAGAAATAAAGAAATAAAACAGACGCAGAATAAGTCTCCCTGCACTCTCCCTGCAGTCTCCCTGCACTCTTCCTGCACTCTCCCTCTCCAATATTCTTCTATTATTCGTATTCAGCAACACTGTCCCTAGCACATGAGCGCTTGCCACGTCTCTCCCTATGCACAGCTCACAGGACAATGGCGGAAACCGGACAAGATGATTATTTTTTTTTTTTTAAATCTCTTTTTATTATTTCAAGTATATCAAAAAGAGGATCACAATATGACATTCCATAAGATTGACTTAGATTGTACATTATTGGAATAACAGTATTAGCAGTATATGGACATAATCATATCCTGAATTCAATAAATCTTAAGAGTACATTCAAACAGAGGGTGTGCACCCAAAGGGAAAGGGGAGGGTGAGGGTGGGGGGGAGAACAGGGGATGACAAGGCACTTGGATTTAGAGCAAAGGGTTGATCCTTTAGGGTGAAGTTCCCACAAGGGATCACCAAAGTGAACAGCATGTATAGAATATATAGTGTATCCCAGTAAACATCCCAATTGGAGCGTTATAACAGTTTTACCTCTAACTATTCCCTATCTGATCCAGAATCTCAGTATCTCTCTTAGCTTGTGCTTTGTTCCAAGGAGGCCAAACCTCTAAATATCTAGTTCTATTGCCATAGGACCAGCCCATTAACTCTTCCATTCTCTGTAATTGATGCATTTTGTCATACCACATTTTTAAATCTGGCGGGTTAGTATCTCTCCATTTTGTGGGTATAAGCAGTTTCGCTGTGGCGATCATATGTGTGGGAAGATTATATTTTGATGGACTAAAATTCTAGTTTGGAATCAATAGCAGTATTAATTCAGGAGAGAGTGTTATGGAGGTAGAACAGATCGAATTTATGGCCCTCTCCACTTCCCTCCAAAATTGTGTTAGTAGGGGGCAAGACCACTAGATGTGTATCATAGACCCGCCTTCTGCATGACATCTCCAACATTGATTATTGGGGGTAAGTCCTATAGAAAAAAGGTACTCTGGGGTCCTATACCACCTTGTGACAGTTTTATAAGAGTTTTCTTGAAAGCGAGTACATGTGGAAAAACCCGTTGCATGAGATAAGATATATGAGGATTCAGTATCAGTAAAGCTTCTCCCTAGATCTTTTTCCCATTGACGTAAGAAATATGTTTTTGCTCTACTGGACATGCTTAATAGATTATTGTAAGTTATAGAAAGTGACTTCTTCAGAGGTGTAGGTAATATAGAAAAGTTTTCCAACCACGTTGGGTCAGGAAACTTAAAATCTGGGTCTTTCTCATATTTCTTGTAAGTATTTCTAAAATCCCATATTTGGATTGGGGTGGGTGGTTTTCTGCCTAGTTTAGCAAAAATGTTTTCTAGAGGTAGTATGTGGTTAGATTCCAACATTTCCCCTATTCTGACACCTCCTAAAGAATGCCACCAGCTCCTAACCCTGCCACCCATCTTATCAGTGAGGTAAGGAAGCACATCAAGCAGGGTTAATTTAGATAATTTACACCCTTTAGGGGGGGCAACTGGAGAGTTACGATGGCAAAGAAGCATACTTTTGGTTAGTACACTCATCTCTGGGCAAAGAGAGAGGGGAGCCTCTTGGGACCATAAGATTGCATTCCTGTGTATCCCTAGCATCGCCCTTTCAATATCCAGATAAGGAGCATTTATTTTATCTTTAGTTAAGAGAGCCCATCTAGCTAATTGAATGGCTTTATTGTATAATGCCATATCCGGTAGCGATATACCCCCTTTATGTTTTCTCTGGGAGAGAGTAGAATATGCTAGTCTTGGCCTCTTAGTGTTCCACAAAAATGTGGTATATATGCTTCTAAATTGAGAGTAATATGAAGCAGGGATGCGTATCGGGAGGGCCTGGAATAAATATAGAAATTGAGGTAGGACAAATGTGGATAGGAGGTTTTTCCTTCCAAACCATGACATATAAGGTACTTTTAGTGAGGTGATGAAGGATCTAATTTTAGAAATTAGTGGGATATAGTTGAGTTTAAACAAAAGGTTCAAATTGGCAGGAACATTAACCCCTAAGAACCTAATGGATGATGTGGGCCACTTGAACCCAGATGAGCGTTTAAGGGTAGTTAAAACATTATTTGGAATATTGATAGGAAGGGCTTCTGATTTGGAAAAATTAATCTTAAAATTGGATACTGCACTATATTTATCAAATAAGGACAAAATGGCGGGGAGTGCTTCCTCAGGATTGGAGATTACTATTAAAAGGTCATCAGCAAATGCTGCAGACCTATGTTGATATTGACCAAGGGATATGCCTTGTATCTTGTCAGATTGCCTTATTTTAAGGAGAAACATTTCTAGACATAAGATGAAGAGGGTGGGTGAAAGGGGGCAGCCTTGTCTGGTCCCATTCTTGATGGGGAAGGCATCCGACAGGGTACCATTAACCAACACTTGTGCCATGGGGCATGAATATAGCGTGAAAATGGTTGAGACAAATATTGGGGGGAAGCCAAATTTCAGCAAAGTGGCTCTCATGAAATCCCAGCTAACCCTGTCGAATGCCTTCTCCGCATCTGTACCTAATAATAGCATGGACATATTTGTGACTTGGGCATTGTGAATTAGGTGGATCAACCTCCAAATATTATGTTTCCCTTCCCTTCCTGGGTCAAATCCAACTTGTTCAGGGTCAATAATCTTATTAAGTAAAGGGGATATCCTGTGCGCTAGTAATTTAGATTTTAAGTCACAATTGAGTAACGAGATAGGCCTGTAGCTCCCACATTCCTCAGGGTCTTTCCCCTCAGTGTGTAAGATGGTTATATGTGCCCTTAAGGCCTGGGGAGCTAAAGACGCACCTCCCAACAGTGAATTACATAGGTTAGTGAAGTGGGGAAGTAACTGATTCTTGAACTTCTTGTAATAAATGATGGGGAGACCGTCAGGACCTGGGCTCTTCCCTATGGGGATAGAGCCAAGTACCTTATCTACCTCAGATATGGAAAAGGGGTTAAGGAGTGTCTGCTTTTCTTCAACCGAAAGCGAGGGGGCCTTAATTGAGAATAGAAAGTCGTCTATGAGGTTCGTATTAGATTCCTCTGGGGGGTCTAAATCAGTATTTGGTACAGAGAGATTGTATAGATTAGAGTAAAACGTCTGAAAGGATTTGGCTATAAGGGGAGTAGAAGTGACTCTCAAGGACGGGTCGCGTTTAATTGATGAGATAAAAGTTTTCTCCCTCCTTTTTTTAATTAAGTGGGCCATCATTTTGTTTCCCTTGTTACCATGTTCGTATATTTTACTCTTTAAGCGTAAGAGGGATTTAGCTTCTTTAATATTTAGAAGGTCTTTAACCTTGCGTCTTAAGATTGTCAGGGCCTCTTTGTGGACTTCAGAGTGTGTTAGTTTATGTAATTTTTCTTGTGTCTGTATCTGAGAGAGTAAAGACATCAGTTCTTTTGTTGATTTATTTTTAACGTATGAACCCAAGGCTATCAATTCTCCCCTTATATAGGCTTTGTGGGCTTCCCAAAGTATTGGGGTAGAAGTTTCAGGAGTATCATTATATTTGAAGTAATTCTCTAATTTGCCACTTACTGCTTCTATGTGATTTTGTGATTCCAGAAGTGTGGTATTTAACCTCCACGACCAGGCCTTGTGTGGAAGACACTGTAAGGAGAGAGATAAATTGATGGGGGCATGATCTGATACCACTAAGTTACCTATCTCAGTACCCTGCACACATTGTATATAGGAATATGGTATAAATAAATAGTCTATCCTACTGTATGAATTGTGGACATGTGAGAAGAAAGTGAAATCTTTCTCTGAAGGGTGTATAGTCCTCCAGACATCAATCAAGTGTAGCTCTGCCAAAGCCGTCATCAGTTTCACTAGCTGTTTTCTAGCTACACTGGCGGGTTTATTAGTGGGGGTATCAAGTGAGATGTTAAAATCACCGCCTACTATCAGCAAACCCTCAGAGAAGTCTTTGATCCTCTTGAGCGTTTTAATTAACCATGGAACTTGGCTAGAATTAGGGGCGTAGACATTTGCAATTGTAATCTTAAAGTTAAAGATGGTACCTTGGATTATAAGCAAGCGGCCTTCAGGGTCTGTATAAGATTTAACGAGGTGGAATGGAATAGATGGGCTAATGGCAATTGATACACCTCTGGAGGCTGATGAGTGAGTAGCATGGAACCATTGGGAATATTTGATCTTGGGTAGAGAGGGAATGTGACTATGACGGAAATTAGTTTCCTGCCATAAAACTATGTCCGCCTTTTGTTTGTATAGCAGGTTGAGGATCTGTCTTCTTTTTTGAGGGGCATTAAGCCCGTTCACATTATGGGGTAATACTTTTAAGCTAGCCATACTGTATTAAGACCATTGAAATTGTTTGTATACCAAGAGCCTTGTGGAGGTGGATAACTGGGGGAAAACCAATTTGTACAAAGAAACTTTGGCAAAGAACCAGGTGTATGCATTTACTTGAAGTATAATCAGTATTTGAGGTGGTGGCGTTTCCACTGAATCAACCATGCCAACCTCAAAAATAAATTGAGGAGGACAGGGCCGTCCCGCAGGAACACCCCACCCCTGCAGGGAGGGAAAGAGAACCTTTGGCATCTAGACTAGTTGCCTTATGCATATGTCAAATAATACACCTCATTTGTAACGGGTGGGAAAAACATGAAAACAAGTACAGGTGAACCTAAATAAGGAGAAAAAGGTCATTATGAGCACTTCTAGACTTTTACATGTAGGGTAGGTCACCAAATGATAACTGCAGATATGCTCCCGGGCCCTCCCACCACCTTAAGTTGATGGCAAGCGAGCTCAGGGTTAACTGCTATCATCTTACATGTGCGTCTTGTCAACTGGAACATATGATAATCATAGAACACATATGTATAACTGTTAGATCAAAACATATGAAACTTTTAGAACAGTTACTGTAAGAGGGTCGTCAAGTGACCCCTTGTGGTCAGCTGTACTGGGTGACCATGGGTTGTAGAGAAGATAGTATGGAAGGCTTCACAGTTTCTCAAGTAAACTTCCTATTCTTCAGAGACTTCAGCTTTTTTACTACCTGCCATGTTGGAATCTCAGGCAGGTCAGGAATACCCAGGTCTTCTGGCACAGGCATCCAAGGTTGGACCTCTACCGGCGTAATACCAAGCTTGTCCCAAGCATCCGCTAGGTCCTGCGGTGTTCTGATAACAATTTGTTGCCCTGCTTTGGAAGTGGCTAGGCCGAAGGGGAACAGCCATCTTATTGGAAGCTTATGCGATCTAAGCGCTTCAGTGACTGGTTTTAGCGCTCTACTTTTTGCCAAGGTGCTGGACGCTAAATCTTGGTAGAATTGTATGCGGGTCCCATTGTATAGAATCTCTTTTGATTCTCTTGCGGCCCTTAATATAGAGGCCGTGTCCAGATAGTTTAAAAGTCCGCAAATTATATCCCTAGGGGGACCATTTTCGGGAGGTTTTGACCTCAGGGCTCTATGAGCTCTCTCAATTATTATCTGGGAGGCTTTGTCTTCTCCCACTAATGAGGCAAAGATGGCGGTGACTGCGTTGGTGATCTCCCCGGGGGGAACATCCTCCGGCACCCCTCTTATGCGGACATTCTTCCGCCTGCTCCTATTCTCCTGATCTTCCAGATGGAGAAGAGCAGAAGTGATGTAGGAATTATGGCCTAGTAGGACCTTTCGGACGGCTTCTCCGTGAGTAACTATCGCCACCTGCGTTTCTTCTAATGCCACGACGCGCCCCCCGATTTGTTTTACCTCAGTCTTGATGTCTGAAATATCTTTGTGCAGGGGTTGTAGCGCTTTATATAAGGTCTTCTTAAAGAAGGCTCTAGACAGCGGAAGATCCACATTCTCTGCTCCTTCCGACATGGCGCATGAGCTCTCACCATCCGAATCTTCGGTCTGCGCGGCGGCTCTGGCCCCCTCCGGCGCCATCTTAGATTTGTGTGCCGGCGAGAAACTTCTCTTTTTGAGAAAGCGGTCTATCTCCGATTGAGTATGGGACGATTTTTGTGTGCCTGAGGCCATATCGCTTCTGTCCTTGTTAGGTTTCACCATTTTATGTGAATATAGCACCCGTTATGCTGGAAAGGCAGCGGCGTCTGTGAGGAGCTCTGAGATCAGGCGTCCATCTCGGCTCGCAGCTAGCTCCGCCCCCCAAGATGAGGGTTTTATAGGGGATGGCTATCTGCGGATTGGCTGGCTGCAAGGCATTATGGGTGATCTTGCCTTCCCAGGTTTGTCCCCTCTACATGTAGTTTTGCTTTGTAACATGTGCAGCTGCCATTTTAGGAAAAACCTGATTCATTAACACTAAGCATGAGAAAATTCTGATTTGTTTTGGACCAAAGTTTTCCTAAAACTTCAGACCAAATTCTGCTTTGAATGATTCGCTCAATACTAATTATTATTATTATTTATTTTTAATGCCACTTTTTTATTTTTATTCCAAAAACCCTAAGATTAGATGCTTTTAGTACAGTACAGCTGACCACAAGGGGTCACTTGACGACCCTCTTACAGTAACTGTTCTAAAAGTTTCATATGTTTTGATCTAACAGTTATACATATGTGTTCTATGATTATCATATGTTCCAGTTGACAAGACGCACATGTAAGATGATAGCAGTTAACCCTGAGCTCGCTTGCCATCAACTTAAGGTGGTGGGAGGGCCCGGGAGCATATCTGCAGTTATCATTTGGCCCATATGTAAATATAAAATACAACAGTGCATTTTATGTTGAATAACTCTTCTTTTTGCTGCATTTTGGGGGTAAGTGGTCTTTTTTCAAAATGCAGTATGCTCTAGGTATTTGGCATTTTTTCATGACTTTCCCCGTGAAAACATGGATATAAAATGTATGAATAGGAAAGAAATGGTACCCAAGAAACTGCCTAAGACACCAATATTAAAACATTAGAATAAAGAATTCAGATAATCATCAATATGTAAATCATGTGTACAGTGCTGTCTCCTGTTTTTATTGAGGTAAAAGGACTGCACAACATACAGAGAAACTTAAATGGGTGTACAAAGATGGAAAACAACAACCAAGGCGGGATAGTCTGAGATATATCTTCTCAGACACTAGGAATAATCTCCAGCAACATAAAAGAGCATTAAGAACTTCAAGCCATGAAGTCAAGCAAAGGCTGCCATATCCTAAGGAAAAGAGCTCTACTCTTGTTTTTCCAACCTACCAATTCCTCCAGTCTGCACAGCTATCCACATGTCAGAAGTAGATAGGGCTTTATTACACCATTTCAACAAAATGAATAATTTAGCAGCAGAGATTTTAAAAGTGACAAGGTTATTTTTTAGAGGGTAAAACCTGACTTTAGCAACCACAAGAGGATCAACTCCATCCAAGGTATAAATCTGGAGTTATTTAATGTTTGAGACTATGCCAATAGAGACTTTCATCTTCAACAAAGATCCGTGAGAGACAGGCCAATTTTAAAAAGGATCTCAGACATTCTATACTATCTCTAGAGATGGTCTTGAAGGTGTTTTCTTTTATCGATATTTACTGAGAGAATCCATAAGAATTAGCTAACTTGGAAGAATTTTCATCCTCAGTGAAGGATTGGTCATGCTCCTGTTCCCGGAGGGAAATTAAATATGGTTAGGTGGAGGCTAGGTCCAGAAGCAATTTATTATACACACAGTCTTAGTTTAACATGTCTATATGGTCAAATTATTTTCAATCTTTTCTAAGGGTATCGTCATTTCTGTCTAGGCCAGTGTCATTAGTTTGTTTTATAAATTATTCTGTTCAACCACAATTCAAAAGCAATGTCTGATTTTCATTAGCTGATTTCAGTAAATTTTTATTTCTTATTACTTTTAAGAGTTTCAAGTTATTTCAGTTACCATTGTGTGTTTTTTTTTTTCTAATGGAAGGGTACCAACAATTTTGTCTACGTATTTATTTTGATAAGTACTTAAGAGGGACTGATGGAGAAGAGTATTATATTCTAGCCAAGTTGGATCTGAGTATGTTTTGACTTGGTGCTTGTTAATTTCCAACATGTGGATGAGAAATCCAGACACTGCAAGGACGAGGGGGGTTTTAGTCTCTAATTTGTAAGTATAGATGACAGGTTTGCTTTGTCTGATGACCATAACCTCTGGGTTCTTCACATTAAAATGGAGATTCCACCAATAATTTAAGATCTTGTTACCTAAATAGGAAGAAAGGGTGTTCAGGGAAGCAATAGAAGAGAGGAGACATTTAGAGAAATTCAGAAGGGCACCTAACTGACATATCTTTAACATGCCCTTGGTGAAGTGGGTTTTTCTATGGGTGAGAAATTGAGCAAAAAAATTAAGGTAGGAATTACCCATCAATTGACGTTCAATATCTAAATAACGTAGCGTTAAATCGGCATTAGGTAGTTGAGACCACCTGGTTAGCTGGATAGCTCTTTAGTATAATGAATGGATATGATCTCTTTAATATGTCTCTGAGACAGTTTGGGAGTACCCTAACCTAACCAGTCTATTTTTCCTGAGAAATCTACTAAAAAGGCTCCTAAATTAATGAAAATAACTAGCTGGAATGTCTATTTGCAGCGCTTGGAGAAAATGAAGGACATGCAGGAGGATGAAGGTGAACAATAGATTTCTTTATGCAATTCGCAAAACATATGTCAATTTCCATTTCATTAAAGATTTATGAATCTTATTAAAAACAGGGAGGACATTGCGATTAAAAAGGAGTTTAAGGTCTGCAGGAAGTGTGATACCCAGATATTTTATCTAGCCATATGAAAGGGGAGGTAACTTTGACAGGGCCAGCTGGGAGCAAGTCAGGGTGATATTGCGTGCCTCGGATTTGTCATAATTGATCTTAAAGTTAGACACTACAAAAATCCTTAAAAAATTGAAAGATGGATGGGAACGCTTCGAGGATCTGTATCAGTATTATAATGAAAAATAAAAATCGGGGCATTAAGATGTAGTGTCTACGAAGCATCAATTAGCCACATATCTGCAAGGGACATTTTCGGCTTCCTTAAAATGTAACCGTTGTTTCAGTTAATTTTTAATATATTCTTATTATTTAAACAAGAGGAAGCAGAGATACTAGCGCTGCCGTCTATTGGGGAGGGGGGGTGGTATTTTAGGGATCACCCACACTGCGAGGGGGTTACAGTGGGGCGCGTCGCTGCTGGGTTCTGAAACAGGGATAATTGCCAAAAAACCCGGTATAAGTAGGAAAACCTAGTATAAACAAAAGGAGAAATAGAACCCGCGCTGACTAAGTGACAGAGGGAGACACTTATGTAAAGTTTAGTGTATCTTGTAAGGGTTGAAGAAATATAAAGTCCACTGGAACAATGCAATCAGATGACACCCGATTCCTTCCTACGGTGCCTGAGAGCAACGTTCAGAGTCCACCTGAATAAAGTCACAAAGCATACATAAAACAAAAGGCTGCAAGTACTTACTGCTCAGCCGTCTTGAAGATTTGTGGCTAGAAGTTTCTTGCTTGATGTGAAGCTGCTACTTGGATGAACTTGTTAAATCTGTTCGTCGCTTCTGTCTTCTGTTGCTGTCTTCTGCTTACCTGGTGGCACGCGCGTAGCTCCGGCCGGTAGCACGCGCGCGCTCCTGGAAGCAATGTTCGTTGTCCTGGTAACCTGGCGTGTGACGTCACACTCGAGAGCTACAGAAGCCTCTTTGGTCCACAATACCTCCGACGCGTTTCGGAATAGTCGTATTCCTTCCTCAGGGATAGATGTGGATCCTGCTTCACTGGTTTTTAAGCCCGCTGGTTACCAAGGTGACAGCTTTTGTTTGCAATACAGCGCGAATACAAAGAAGAGCATAGCAATTATCAGAGGAGAGCGATCTTTGATAATAATCGATCTCAATAATTGCATTAATTTGTTGGTTGGTATACACATGTTCTTTAATTGGATCCATAATGGCTCATGACTGGCCATTGATTTTATTGTATTTATTTTTATTTTTTGTTTTTGTATTTATTTAAATTTATTCCACCGTACTTCCGGTACTCTAGTGGTTTATTTTATTTTATTTTGTGGGTTCATTAAACTACTTGAAGGTTCGTCAGCGCTTAGTAATACGTTTCCAAAAGAGAGAATTATAGGAAAGCGAACAGCTCTATTTCCTGATTAAGGCCAATGGGCGCCAGGGTGTTGAGGTTGTAGATCCATTCGCTCTCCTTACGGGACATTACTTTAATAAAATCTCCACCTCTGGGGTCCTGCTTTATCTGTTCTATGCCCCCAAAGATCGAGCCTTCAAATTTGCCTTTTTGTTTCTCACTGTAGTGACGTGACATGTGGTGGCCAACGAATTTTTTGTTGATGTTCTTTATATGCTCCCATAATCTGATTCTAATTAATCAAGAATCAGATTATGGGAGCATATAAAGAACATCAACAAAAAATTCGTAGGCCACCCCCTGTCACGTCACTACAGTGAGAAACACAAAGGCAAATTTGAAGGCTCTATCTTTGGGGGCATAGAACAGATAAAGCAGGACCCCAGAGGTGGAGATTTTATTAAAGTAATGTCCCGTAAGGAGAGCGAATGGATCTACAACCTCAATACCCTGGCGCCCATTGGCCTTAATCAGGAAATAGAGCTGTTCGCTTTCCTATAATTCTCTCTTTTGGAAACGTATTACTAAGCGCTGACGAACCTTCAAGTAGTTTAATGAACCCCCAAAATAAAATAAAATAAACCACTAGAGTACCGGAAGTACGGTGGAATAAATTTAAATAAATACAAAAACAAAAAATAAAAATAAATACAATAAAATCAATGGCCAGTCATGAGCCATTATGGATCCAATTAAAGAACATGTGTATACCAACCAACAAATTAATGCAATTATTGAGATCGATTATTATCAAAGATCGCTCTCCTCTGATAATTGCTATGCTCTTCTTTGTATTCGCGCTGTATTGCGAACAAAAGCTGTCACCTTGGTAACCAGCGGGCTTAAAAACCAGTGAAGCAGGATCCACATCTATCCCTGAGGAAGGAATACGACTATTCCGAAACGCGTCGGAGGTATTGTGGACCAAAGAGGCTTCTGTAGCTCTCGAGTGTGACGTCACACACCAGGTTACCAGGACAACGAACATTGCTTCCAGGAGCGCGCGCGTGCTACCGGCCGGAGCTACGCGCGTGCCACCAGGTAAGCAGAAGACAGCAACAGAAGACAGAAGCGACGAACAGATTTAACAAGTTCATCCAAGTAGCAGCTTCACATCAAGCAAGAAACTTCTAGCCACAAATCTTCAAGACGGCTGAGCAGTAAGTACTTGCAGCCTTTTGTTTTATGTATGCTTTGTGACTTTATTCAGGTGGACTCTGAACGTTGCTCTCAGGCACCGTAGGAAGGAATCGGGTGTCATCTGATTGCATTGTTCCAGTGGACTTTATATTTCTTCAACCCTTACAAGATACACTAAACTTTACATAAGTGTCTCCCTCTGTCACTTAGTCAGCGCGGGTTCTATTTCTCCTTTTATTCTTATTATTTATTATTAAAGCGCCATTCATTCCATGGTGCTGTACATATGAAAATGGGTATGCATACATAATACAGACAATTGCAATAAGCATGAAAAAGACGATTTACACACTGGTACAAAAGGATAGAGGACCCTGCCCGCGAGGCCTTACAAACTACATGGGGCATACAATCTACATGTAGGGATAGCAGTGTTAAACATTTTTGCAATATACTCCATTAGAGAAAGATGTTTCTTTGTTCTAGAAAACAGAACATTAAGAGTATTCTTAGCAAAGCTCTAACATTGTTGCTAACAAGAGTCTGTCTTCAGTCTTCACCATTTGAATGAGCACTGAAGACAGGGGGGGTGATGGTAAGTGGATAATAAGGAACTTCCTTATTTCAAGCTCTGCATGTTACACCCTATTTTGTTGGGCAATAGGGTATATAGGTGATTCCCTGTCTCTCCATCATCCAGCAATTACCACCGCCTCATAAAACAGAAGGCAAACTTGCCATGGAGGCAATTTAGGGAGGCTTAGCAATAGAAGACTGAATGAATAGGAAGCCAAGAAGGTATATCTAAGGGGGGATCCCCAGTTTCTCCCAGGTGTTTGAGAGATCATCAATGTGTAAATCACAATTTGGCTGCCATCTTTAAATGATGCTAGGCCAAAAGGATATAGCCAATGGATCGGCAGTCATTTTGCTCTAAGGACCTCAGTCAGAGGTTTCAAGATATGGTATTTTGGCAGCATGGTCCTGAAACAAAATTATTTTGAGCCTTCACAGAGGATGGTCTTTGCCTCTCTTGCTGCGCTCAAGATGGTTGATGTATCTAAGAAATTGAGGAGGCCACATATATCTCCTGGTAGACTGTCTGGTAAAGGCTTAGGGCACAAGGATATATGTACTCTCTCTATTATGACTTGGGCTGCCTAGTCAAGCCAATTAAAAAGGGGAAGATTTGTTTTAATGCTGCTAGTATTGCTTTATTAGAGACATTTTGTAAGAGGCCCTGTGGCTGATGTTTGCTCCTGTTTTTCTGGTCCTCCATTTGCAGGTGAACATTATTAATGTGGGCTTGATATGAAGGGACCTGGTTTTGCAAGGCCTCACTATGTTAGATGAGCTCCATGTGGCAGTCTTTCAAAGCAGCTAGTACAGTATGTGACCCACATACTACATGTGTTTTATGTCTGACTTTATGTCAGATAGAGCTGTAAAGGAAGGAACAGCACTCGCGCTTGATTTTAGATTCAGAATTAAATTTCTAGTCACATATTAGTTCATAGTGACGCGTTTCAGCACTCAGACGTGCTTTCATCAGACTATGCACAAATATCGTCATGACATGTCTTAAATAACAAAAAAATGCAAAGGAACTGACGTCACATCACTGACTCCTCCCCCTGACAAGATACATTAATAGATAGGGAAGCTCCGTGAGTCTCCATATGTTGCAATGGAAAAAGTCCCATAATTAGTTCCGCTGAAAAGGAAAAAAAGGGTTTTAAGTATCAAATCAGACTGCTTATATTGTATTCACGGTTCAAACGTCTTGGCTCCATTGTTTGCAAACGATGGATCCAATACTCTTCTTTTTTCAAAAGCAATTTATTTCGATCACCACCATGGCGGGGTAATGGAACACTTTCAATCACCTGATAGCGTAATTGTGCTATTGTATGCTTTTTATGGAAAATGATATAGTACGGGGAGTAATAAATTACCCTTTCTGATGGTGGACTTGTGTTTGCTCAGCCTGTCTTTAATTCTCATAGAGGTTTCACCCTGTTCCTGTAAAATGCTGTGTGTATAGTGGGTCAGAATAAACAAAATGACTTTCTAAATATGACATGTAGCTATTTGCGTACGGCGGTGTGACATTCGATAACATCGTGGTCCTGCTGCGCTGTTGATAAAAGGAATCCTGGAATAAGAAATAGTTTTGTTCAAGTACTGTACTCAAGTGTGATAGAAAAAAAATAATTTATTTTACTTTATATGTGCTGGCTTCTAACAGTTCTGCAACGGCTGCAAGTCCCTTCTCATGTGTTATGGAGGTATAGAGACTGCATACGTCAAATGTGACTAATATGCAGTCCCTATCTATTATCAAAAGATGAATCTCAGATAAGAAATGACCTGTGTCGCGTATGTATGATGGTGAAGTCTGGGTCAAAGGGGTCAATACCTTTTCTAAGAAGATTGCTGGGCGAGACAGGATGGAGTCAGTCGATGCCACAATGGGACGACCTGGAAGTGTGGTCATGGATTTATGCACTTTGGGTAGGGTGTAAAACACCGGGGTAATCGGATATTGATTAATCAATAAATCTCCCAATTTGGCATCAATGACTCCATCCTCTCTGGCCCTGTCAGCAATACTCTGAATAAGGCCTTTTATACGAAAAACTGGATCAGTTTCTATTTTTTGATATGTGTCGGTGTCCCTCAATTGGCCCAGAATTTCTGTTATATAGTATTCCTTATCTAAAACAACTAAGGCACCCCCTTTATCAGCAGGCTTAAAGACAAGGTAACTATTATCCAACATATGTTTAAGTGCAAATGTTTCCTCTCTATTCAGATTGTGTCTAATTTTAAATCCCCCTTGTTGAAACTGTTGCAATAATGTATCCACATCCCTCTGTACCAGGTGAATGAAAGTTTCCACTGGGTGGTGTGTTTTGGGAGGCATAAAAGTGCTCTTAATCTTAAGGTTAAACTGTTTGGCTGTATATCACAGTCAGCAGAGACATGCTGATTAGTATCATCCTTTTCCTTATGGAAATGAGCTTTAAGTCGCATGTTACGATAAAAGCGCTGCAAGTCCATATCTAGGGTAAATTTGTCCAAAGTCCCTGTAGGGCTGAAAGACAAGCCTCTTGCTAACAAATTCATTTGTGTAGGATTTATGTCAGATACATCTCTAATTAACAGTATGAGAACTTTTTTAGGGCTTTGGTGAGAAAGGATTGAGAGATAGGCAAATTGTCTGACTCACTAGTCGCATCAAAGAGGATTCCCAAGCTCTCTGCGTCAGAATCCTCTTGTGTGGTTGAAGCAGTGTGCTCGCTTGGTGCCATCTTGTTCCAGCCAGGAGGAGAAACTAGCTCTTTCTTGATACATTTATTCATCTCATATTGAGATCTTCTGGCTTTCAGGGACCCTTGGAGGGTTTTTGACTTGTCCTTGCCGAATTTGACTATGTTATATGGTTGAAGCACTCTGTAAGTTGCAGAGCAGGTTGGACAAGGTGTCCGTCACACAGCATGGCAAGCTGTGCCCCCCCTTCAAATATCTTCTTTGGGAAGCTCAGATAGACATATCTTCCATTGCAAGCCATGACGTGTGCAAATTAGAATACAAAGTCAGTGTGAGCTTTATTCCAAAATCAAGAAGGATATAGCCATAGGAGGTGCATTTGCAAGTAGCATTTGTAACCAGCTCTGGTGCCTGAGAACTTAAATCAGACACTAGTTCAATAAATAGCACATTGTACTGTAGTTTGATGTCTTATTTCAGATTTTGCAATGTGGCCCAGGAGCTTCCAGTTACATCTGTGACTATAAGCACAGCCATCTTGGGGGAATGGTGCATGCAGCATTTTAATACACATTGACCTACTGCTAGGAAAAGTGAGCAATCAATGACCACTTGATGGTTGATTAATCCATCTTAGGTAAATTTCCTGTAAAATGTATTCAGTGTTTGTAAGACTCAAACATCATGGTTTTCTTTTATAAAACTGTCATGACAGCTACAGATTTCAATGATTCCTAAGGGCCCCATTCGCAACATGAAATGCTGGCCAAATGCTAGGCAGAAGTGATCAATCAATGATCCCACTTCCTAGTTGTTTAATATATTTTAGGTAAACTTTATGTGAAATTTATACATCTTTGTAAGACTCTGGCATAATGGTTTATTCTTATAGCAGTGCCCTGACAGCTATCGATCCTGATAAATCCTAATGGCCCCATTCACAATGGTTTTGAGTAATAATTATAACTTTTTTGGAAACCATGAAATAATATTAAGTATTGTGGGTTTTACATTATTTGGTGGGTCTCCTGATTTAAACAAATACTCAATGTTATACCATAGATATATGATTGATAGATGATAGATAGATAGATGGATAGATAGATAGATAGATAGATAGATAATTAAAAAAGATAGGAGTGTTAGTTTATTTTTATAAATTAACAATATGAGGGAGCCTAATTATAATTTACAGGACTCTTTGTTCTTCTTTACGCTGTAAATGTTTTTTTAATGGCATTGGCTGTATGTTTGGGGTCGTCTTGATGCAGTACAAACTCAGAGCCAATCAGACACCTCCCTGATGGTACTGCGTGATGGATAAGAATTTGCCTGGATTTCTCAGCATTGAGGACACCATTAATTCTGACCATAGACATAATAGACGATGAAGGAAGCTTGCAGAAGAAAACAACATCATGCTTACTTCCCTTCAAAATTGGAAGGTGTTCAGCAGTGCCATCAGCTCTGAACTGGCAAGTACACCCATCTGCGATTAGGAGAAGTGGTCTTGATGGAAGAACTGGGACCAAAACTATTCCTTCAACATGTAACAAGGCCAAACATGCATAACAACATAGGAATTGGGGTGCAGAAAGAGGGCAACTGTTTTTGTGGACTGATTTGAAATATTTGCTGTAACAGAAGGCAGTTCTATCTATTGTGAGTAAAATATGGGTCTAGGATTCTTTCAAATTATTGCATTCTGTTTTTATTTCCATCTATTTACATTTTACACAGCATCCACAATTTTTTGGAATTAGGGTTGTACTGTATATACACATGGGAGAAGAAAGACTTTCCTTGTATATACACATGGTCTATGAATGCACAACCAATTACAGTCAGTTACACCTACAGATTAAACACATTTATGGGTTTTGAAAAAGTACCAAGTATTTTGTAACAAAACACAGCATGGCACTGCATAATATTTCATTAAATATGAGAATTTTCCCAAATGCTCTTCTCTGCTATCAGTGCAGTTAAATACATCAAAATGAAAAATCTGTCAGCAGATTCTTGGCTGTTATTTCTGATCACTGGCAAAACATCAAATGTGAAGGTATTTTTATCAATTCATTTCTTCGGAATTTGTTGCTAAAATAATTGAATGCCACAAATATATGTTAATTCAACCATGTGTTGGATTCATGTATAACCCTGTTTGGTAAAAAAAAGCTTTACACTCATGTTCTTACAATCTTCTAAAAGAGCAATTACATGCAAAGCATTCAGAACACAAATAAAGGCGACAGAACAATAAGCACTTCACTTGTGAATAATCTCTAATATAACCTGCAAAGTAAATATAAAACTAATGGCATGAAAATTAGCTCCAGAGTCAGGGGCATATCTATAGAGGGTACAGTTCCATTTGCACCCAAGTCATGGTGCCTAAAGATCCACATAAGATTGCATAGTGGCCACTAATATTATAAATTATACATGGCAGGTCTATGGGCGACAAAAGCTTTAAAGGGTTTCTACCACTTCGTTTTCACATAATTAGCTTTCAGACACTAGCGATCCGCTAGTGTCTGCTCTACCAAACAATCCTAATATAATAGCTTATTGTGCAGCCGTTTCGCTAAAAAACGAATTTATATTGATATGCTAATGAGCCTCTAGGTGCTATGGGGCGTCATTAGCACCTAGAGGCTCGGTCTACCTTCACAAAATGCCGTCGCCCAGCGCGTCCCTCCAGCCCGCCCATCTCCTCCGGAATGCGATCCTCCCTGTGAGCCAGCGGAAGAATTATCACGCATGCGCCGTGCGCGTCTGTATTCGGCGCATGCGCAGTGAATGTCTGACCGCTCCCTGCTCAGACATCTCCACTGCGTCTGCGCCGATGACATCATAGTGCTCCGAGGAACAGGCGCAGTGGAGATGTCTGTGCAGAAAGCGGTCAGACATTCACTGCGCATGCGTCGAATACAGACGCGCACGGCGCATGCACGAGAATTCGTCCGCTGGCTCTCAGAGAGGATCGCATTCTGGAGGAGATGGGCGGGCTGGAGGGACGCGCTGGGCGGCGGCATTTTGTGAAGGTAGACCGAGCCTCTAGGTGCTAATGACGCCCCCATAGAAAACGAAGTGGTAGAAACCCTTTAAATGATGATTCTGCATATATTGACAGACTCTGATTCATCAAACTCTCTTAACTTATAAATTTAAGAGGTGACACCTACCAATAATTAGAGGACCTGCATACAGTAAGTCATATGGGAAGTGGTAACTCACTTTTCTAAAGTCTGCTACTATATAGGCTCATGTGCTCAGGGCTTGGTTCCTAGTGGTACCTTGGAACCAAAACAACACAACATATAATGCAACAGTTCTCTGCGAACCAAATAAAGTACAAAAACATAGTGTAATGCTAATGCTATGCTAATAAAGTAGAGATGCTTGGCAAATAAATTTTGTACAAAATTATTTGAGCCCGTCTGCCGCATGTCAGTAAGACGGGAACCTAACACTAAGTTCTACCTGTGCCTGGACAGCGACCATGAAATTCAGGGGGTGTAGGTTCCACATGCATGCTCGTTCCTCTTTGATTTTTATCATTTTTGGTGCCAAAACGGCCTCTATTGAATACAGGGGATGCAAGTACTAACATGCATGCCGACTCTACTACCAACTCCATACCTCTCCTGGTGTCAGGAGCTTCCAGTGAGTGGGGAGAAGCAGGCTAAGCTTTATACTCATGCTAATTAAAATCAGCCTATGAGGCAGACAGGCTGGTCAGGAGTGCACGACCGACTGGAGTCAGCCACACCTCCATTGTAAGAGAGCTGAGAGCTCCTGCATTATATGTTGTGTTGTTTTATGTTTCCAGTCATAGAAGCGTGCACCTGCGCATTGGGATGTGCTGAGCAACCCCCTTTTGTGCTTCCCTGGTACCTTGGAACCAAAACAGAGTTTGGTGCCAAAGTTTTTTACAGTAATAATTAATTCCCGAAGTTATTACATGAAGTCTCTTGCAACTTCCACAAGTAATAACTTCGGCTCATCGGACCCCATAGATTCTAATACTGTAACTCCATACAGTTTTACTACAAAGTTTTTTTCATCCTTGTGGCTTTTTGAAAATTTCTTATATAACATAATTCAGGACAATAAACTATGAACTAATTGCATTAAATTTATTGTAATGATATGGATAATGTGATATGGCTCAGTGGTTAGCACTGGTATCTTGCAGCGCTGGGATCCTAGTTTCAAATATGACCATGGAAAACATCTACATGGAGTTTGTATGCTCTCCCCATGTTTGCATGGGTTTCATCCCACACTCCAAAAACATACTGGAAGGGAACTTAGATTTTGAGCTCCATTCCGGACAGGAAGTCTGAAATGGTGCTTTGTAAAGTGCTATAGAATATGTCGGCACTATATACGTGAGTAAAATATTACTAACAAAATTATAATACACAGATAAAAATGTGTTTAATTGCTAATCTTATAGTACACTAATGCTAGAATAATATTCTTTATCTGTAGAGCAATTCATAGTTCACTACAAATGTTATGTGCGCATAAAAAATTGCAAAAACAGTAGTGAAGACACTGCTAAAGAATGCTGTGAAGAACTGAAAAATGTTAAAAACTACAAAAGAATGTGAACCTTGGTGTAAGTTTTTATGCAATTTCTTTTAGCCAAACAAAAGAGTGGGTACAAAACAGGTGATAAGTATAAGTCCTTCAAATTTGCTTCTCTTTATTCTCTTCTAATCTTTTCTACTTCTCCTTAAGCCTGTGTTACAGTAGCAGTCACTGCACCTGTGACTTTGGATGTGCTAGTCTAAATTTTATTGCTGTGTGTTTGGAGGGTAGCCCCCTCCTGTAGATTGAGCACTCCCCGCTCATCTGCCCAGGGCTTCTGAGCAGAGTATAAATGTAGCTGGTTCCTACCCCGCCCTGAACATTGTAGGCTTAAATTAGGCCCAGGGGAGGCAGTTCTATTAGGCTGAGTTTACATCACCGTTTAGTTTTCTGTTCTTCTGATCCATCAGAAGATCCTGTTGTATCAGTTATGCATAGGATCCAGTTTTTTTTTACTGTTGCATCATTTCTGTCTGAGATCTGTTTTGTCAGATGGAAAAAAGTACCGTTTTTTTTTTCCTCTCGGTGATGAGAATGCACCCATAGTGTTGGTAGTTGGGCTCAACATATGTCTAATAAAAAATGTGCGCAAAGAGCTTCTATTTTATATGTATAACAGGTATAGCAAAAAGTAATCCAGAATAATCTTCAATCCCAAGTTCCATTGATTGCATGCATAACAGTGTGCGTCCATATTTTGTTTGATATATATATATATATATATATATATATATAGTCAGGTCCAGAAATATTGGGACATTGACACAATTCTAACATTTTTGGCTCTATACACCACCACAATGGATTTAAAATTAAACAAACAAGATGTGCTTTAACTGCAGACTGTCAGCTTTAATTTTAATCCAAATCAGGTGAACGGTGTAGGAATTACAACAGTTTGCATATGTGCCTCCCACTTGTTAAGGAACCAAAAGTAAAGGGAAAGAATAATAATCATAAATCAAACTTTCACTTTTTAATACTTGGTTGCAAATCCTTTGCAGTCAATTACAGCCTGAAGTCTGGAACGCATAGACATCACCAGACGCTGGGTTTCATCCCTGGTGATGCTCTGCCAGGTCTATACTGCAACTGCCTTCAGTTCCTGCTTGTTCTTGGGGCATTTTCCCTTCAGTTTTGTCTTCAGCAAGTGAAATGCATGCTCAATCGAATTCAGGTCAGGTGATTGACTTAGCCATTGCATGACATTCCACTTCTTTCCCTTAGGCCTCTTTCACACGGGCGTTGCGGGAAAATGTGCGGGTGCGTTGCGGTAACACCCGCGATTTTTCCGTGCGAGTGCAAAACATTGTAATGCGTTTTGCACTCGCGTGAGAAAAATCACGCATGTTTGGTACCCAAACTCGAACTTCTTCACAGAAGTTCGGGCTTGGGTTAGGTGTTCTGTAGATTTTATTATTTTCCCTTATAACATGGTTATAAGGGAAAATAATAGCATTCTGAATACAGAATGCTTAGTAGGTGATCAATTGAGGGTTAAAAAAATAATAAAACAATTAACTCACCTTCTCCTCTTGTTCGCGTAGCTCCAGGTCTCTTCTTTGCTTCTTTAATGATGGGCTAAAGGACCTTTGGTGACGTCAGATCACAATTTTTTTTATTTTTTTTTAACCCTCAATTGATCACCTACTAAGCATTCTGTATTCAGAATGCTATTATTTTCGGAAAATAATACAGTGAATAGACTGTCACCTAGCAACCATGCGTGAAAATCGCACCGCATCCGCACTTGCTTGCGGATGCTTGCGATTTTCACGCAACCCCATTCACTTCTATGGGGCCTGCGTTGCGTGAAAAACACAGAATATAGAGCATGCTGCGATTTTCACTCACCGCTCATGTGAACAGCCCCATAGAAATGAATGGGTCGGTATTCAGTGCGGGTGCAATGCGTTCACCTCACGCATCGCATCCGCGCGGAATACTCGCCTGTGTGAAAGGGGCCTTATAAAAGTCTTTGGTTGGTTTCGCAGTATGCTTTAGGTCATTGTCCATCTGCACTGTGAAGCGCCGTCCAATGAGTTCTGAAGCATTTGACTGAATATGAGCAGATAATATTGCCCGAAACACTTCAGAATTCATCCTGCTGCTTTTGTCAGCAGTCACATCATCAATAAATACAAGAGAACCAGTTCCATTGGCAGCCATACATCCCCACGCCATGACACTACCACCACCATGCTTCACTGATGAGGTGGTATGCTTAGAATCATGAGCAGATCCTTTCCTTCTCCATACTCTTCTCTTCCCAAGTTGATCTTGGTCATATCTGTCCATAGGATGTTGTTCCAGAACTGTGAAGGCTTTTTTAGATGTCATTTTACAAACTCTAATTTGGCCTTCCTGTTTTTGAGGCTCACCAATGGTTTACCTCTTGTGCTGAACCCTCTGTAGTCACTCTGGTGAAGTCTTCTCTTGATTGTTGACTTTGACACACATACACCTACCTCCTGGAGAGTGTTCTTGATCTGGCCAACTGTTGTGAAGGGTGTTTTCTTCACCAGGGAAAGAATTCTTCAGTCATCCATCACAGTTATTTTCAGTGGTCTTCCGGGTCTTTTGGTGTTGCTGAGCTCTCCGGTGCATTCCTTCTTTTTAAAAATGTTCCAAACAGTTGTTTTGGCCACGCCTAATGTTTTTGCTATCTCTCTGATGGGTTTGTTTTGTTTTTTCAGCCTAATGATGGCTTGCTTCACTGATAGTGACAGCTCTTTGGAGCTTATCTTGAGAGTTGACAGCAACAGATTCCAAATGCAAATAGCAGACTGGAAATTAACTCTGGACCTTTTATCTGCTCATTGTAATTGGGATAGTGAGGGAATAACACACACCTGGCCATGGAACAGCTGAGAAGCCAATTGTCCCATTACATTTGGTCCCTTAACAAGTGAGAGGCACATATGCAAACTGTTGTAATTCCTACACCGTTCACCTGATTTGGATGTAAATACCCTCAAATTAAAGCTGACAGTCTGCAGTTAAAGCACATCTTGTTTGTTTCATTTCAAATCCATTGTGGTGGTGCATAGAGCCAAAAATGTTAGAATTGTGTCGATGTCCCAATATTTATGGACCTGACTGTATATATATATATATACATATATATATATATATATATATATATATATATATCTCAAATATTACTTTGGACATAATAATAAAGTTGCATGAGAGAAAATACAGTATATGTAAATTAAAATGAAAATAAGAACATACCTATGAATGTTTTTTTTTTTGCTCTATAGCTATATAGAAGTCATGTACAGCATGTAACACTATGCTGTAATTTAGGTTTTTTAAAACATAAGAATTAGGCCAGGTAGGGTAAAGCAAACTGTGTCCTTGAGCAGCTTGAAAGCATATCCCACTCATTAATAGGCATTAATGTCGTCTTATCTTTAGCAGAGGTGATTACCACAGTTCACTGCCCTTTACTGCAGGGTTTAAACTCTTCCTGGTTATCACACCGTCGGTGTTTATTAAGTGACTTGGCGGAGCAATGCATGAAGTGCAGTGATCAGTGGCGAGGTAATGATCATTGTGATTTGTTAATTTTATCAGTCAGGAAATGTAACATATTTAAGTGAAAATCATTTCAGCTGGCTTTGGAATATTTTCTCAGAACCTCGAGAGATGGATTCAGGAACAATAAAGGCACTGGCTATTTTTATATAATGGTGACAAAAACAAACCCTGGTTATGGAAAACAAAGCAAAGCTGTAGAGAATAGCAAAACCAGTAGGGAATTAATAAACCTATCCCCATCTGAGATCTGTCTTTCTTTGTAATGTGATGACACATGTGCTACTGATTGCATTATCTTTTGACTCCCTTGTCCTATTACATGGAAATGTGCTTTTCTTTATTTAAAAAATTCTAATAGAAAAGAAATAATGCTATGCTTTGACACAATAGTATGTTAAAGTAATAACAGTTCTACATTCAAATACAATCCAGTATCAAGGCAAGTGCTATTTTAAAGAAGGCGGTGTGGTACATCCACAGAAAATCCCTGATAACCTCTGCCAATTACAAACATGGGATTATGATAAAACTGTTCTACAGCAACTGGCTGAAAGGTTTTATTTAATGACCCATTCAATGATGCACAAACATGATTATATCTTACAGACTCGGCAATATGGTTTTGCTGAGCTTCCTAGGTTACTTTTATTTTTTGATTAAAGAGAATCAGTGGCGTAAGTAGAAATGACTGCAAAATTTTAAGTGGCGCCTCCCCCCCCAGCAACTTATTTGCAACCCCCACTCCTGCGGCTAGTCAAGATCACTCTGTCAGGCGAGTCCCAGAAGCCAGTCCATTTGCTTCTTACAATGTTTCTGAATATAATGTAATTTTAAAATACCGTTGAAGAAGCCCTCACAAAATAATATTTTAGTCCTCTTCCTGAGTGGGCCCCTTCTGAGTTCGGGCCCCAAAGCAGCTGCTACCCCTGCTTCCCTATAGCTACACCCCTGAAGAGAATATATTAATATAGATCATGATAATATTTTTTAGCTCTGACTCAAGGAGGCATGGACTTCACAAAACCGTTGTGGTATCTTAGAGAAAATGGTGGGAGGGCACCACCCAAAAAAAAAATACACCTAGGGCTTATGCTCACCAACATAAGGGTTCCATACTACAGAACACAAACGGCAGGTCCGCAACATACGGGCACCGGCCGTGTACACTATGTCCTGCGGATGAGGACCCATTGATCTGCAAGATACGACTGAAGATAGGACATATCCTATCTTATGCAGCATGGAGACACGGATCAGAAGCCCACAGAAACACTACAAAGAGTTTGTGGGCTTTCGGGTCCGTGCCTCTGCACCACAAAAGATAAGACATGTCCAATCTTTTGCCATAACTTGTGGATCACAGACGCATTCAAGTCAATGGGTCTGCATCCCCAGCATGCAGTGTACACGGCCAGTGCCTGTGCATTGCGGACCACTATTTGAAGTCTGCAGCATAGGCACATTGCCCTTTCGTTTGTGGGCTTGAGCCCTTAGGGTGAGATTTATCAAAACCAGTGTAAAGGAAAACTGGCTTAGTTGTCCATAGCAACCAATTAGATTCCACCTTTCATTTTTCTAAGCTACTTTGAAAAATGAAAGGTGGAATCTGGTTGCTTTGGAAAACTTTTCCTTGAACTTTCCCAGTTTTCCTTGAACTAGTTGATAAAACTCCCCTTCAAACCATCATGCCCAATAATGACATTCACAGCATGAAAAACACAATGAACACTCTGAAACGAGTAAATATATAATCTTTATGAAACAAAGTACCAAAAAAGTACCACTTGGTACACAAGGCACTAAGAGAGGAGCCATGACAATGAAGCTCCATTTATTCGCATGCCCTCTCTTTTACTTAGCCAAGTCTTAGTTACAGTAGATTACTTTGGACCATTTATTTAAACCAAACTCCTGCCACATGTTAATAAAAAATTTACCACAAATTCTGACTTTCTTTGGCACACTTCCTGCAAGCCAAAAAGTATTTGAGCATGCTACAGAAATTATTTTTTTTTGGTACAAATCATGAATTAATTGGTTTAAAAACTGTAGCCTCAAGATTTTGGCATCTGTGACGAATACTGTACCCTGACTGACGTCGGACGTCAAATACGTAGAGCCAGCGAGATACGGTATAGTCACTGGTTACCAAGGCATGACGTTACGCCGTTCCTGAGGTGCAGGTAAGGTCAGCTTAGTACAGAGTTCACAGACTCCTCCACACGGGCACAGAAAGGCAACAAGCTGAGGGAGCCTTTTCACTGCCCCAGTGAAACAGCACATCCTCAACCCGGGAAGACTGCCACCAGCTTCTCGTTTGATATAAGCCCGGTCCGCTAACGGGATTATGTAGGGTGAGAAACCAACCCGCATTAGCGTATAACTAGGCCGAAACACCGACGTGGGGATTCGTGATCAAGATACCAGAACAGCACAAGATTACATTATATATTTAATTGCCTTAAGGGCTCACTGGACATAACACAATATACACAGAAAATATATACAGTGGTCTGAGTGGTAAATACAGATGATAGGGTACAACCAGGGTTAAGCAGAACAAAAGTCGGTTTACCAGGTATAGGAGTCATTTGGGTTGTGATGAGTTCTTAGCTGTATTCACATGGGAGACAGTGATGTCAACCGGTTGCAGGTCCCTCTAAACACATGCCACAATGTGACCCTCTTTCAGAAAAAGACACGCCCGCTTGCTGGCACAAGCCTTTTAACCTGTAGCTGGCCCCTCCCCTCCTGGCTTCTGGGAGGTTCCACTCCCCCTCTGCTGGGACTGGCAGCAAATGAGCCACAAAACCGATTAGGGCTAATGGCTCCAGACCAGAATGTCGCAGGGAGGTGGTTCTGGGACCAATGGATACACCTGGGTTCCGGCTATCCAGTAAAGTATAAAGCATGGTACCGTTATTTGGTTTCTGTGGGCAGATATGTATATCTCCCCTCCGGGGCATCCTACCACCAGACTATGACCACTGGCCTGTTCATTGTGGCCACAGGGACACAAATATGTATCTGGTCTACAGTTGAAAGAAAAAGTATGTGAACCCTTTGGAATGATATGGATTTCTGAACAAATTGGTCATAAAATGTGATCTGATCTTCATCTAAGTCACAACAATAGACAATCACAGTCTGCTTAAACTAATAACACACAAAGAATTAAATGTTACCATGTTTTTATTGAACACACCGTGTAAACAGTGCAGGTGGAAAAAGTATGTGAACCCCTAGACTAATGACATCTCCAAGAGCTAATTGGAGTGAGGTGTCAGCCAACTGGAGTCCAATCAATGAGATGAGATTGGAGGTGTTGGTTACAGCTGCTCTGCCCTATAAAAACACATACTAGTTCTGGGTTTGCTTTTCACAAGAAGCATTGCCTGATGTGAATGATGCCTCGCACAAAAGAGCTCTCAGAAGACCTACGATTAAGAATTGTTGACTTGCATAAAGCTGGAAAGGGTTATAAAAGTATCTCCAAAAGCCTTGCTGTTCATCAGTCCACGGTAAGGCAAATTGTCTATAAATGGAGAAAGTTTAAAACTGCTGCTACTCTCCCTAGGAGTGGCCGTCCTGTAAAGATGACTGCAAGAGCACAGCACAGACTGCTCAATGAGGTGAAGAAGAATCCTAGAGTGTCAGCTAAAGACTTACAAAAGTCTGTGGCAAATGCTAACATCCCTGTTAGCGAATCTACGATATGTAAAACACTAAACAAGAATGGATTTTATTGGAGTATACCACAGAAGAGGCCACTGCTGTCCAAAAAAAACATTGCTGCACGTTTACAGTTTGCACAAGAGCACCTGGATGTTCCACAACAGTACTGGCAAAATATTCTGTCGACAGATGAAACCAAAGTTGAGATGTTTGGAAGAAACACACAACACTATGTGTGGAGAAAAAGAGGCACAGCACACCAACATCAAAACCTCATCCCAACTGTGAAGTATGGTGGTGGGGGAATCATGGTTTGGGGCTGCTTTGCTGCATCAGGGCCTGGACGGATTGCTATCATCGAAGGAAAAATGAATTCCCAAGTTTATCAAGACATTTTGCAGGAGAACCTAAGGCCATCTGTCCACCAGCTGGAGCTCAACAGAAGATGGTGTTGCAACAGGACAACGACCCAAAGCATAGAAGTAAATCAACAACAGAATGGCTTAAACAGAAGAAAATACAACTTCTAGAGTGGCCCAGTCAGAGTCCTGAGCTCAACCCGATTGAGATGCTGTGGCATGACCTCAAGAAAGCGATTCACACCAGACATCCCAAGAATATTGCTGAACTGAAACAGAAGTTATTGCTGCCAAAGGAGGTTCACCCAGTTATTAAATCCAAGGGTTCACATACTTTTTCCACCTGCATGGTAAAAAAACATGGTAACATTTAATTCTTTGTGTGCTATTAGTTTAAGCAGACTGTGATTGTCTATTGTTGTGACTTAGATGAAGATCAGATCACATTTTATGACCAATTTGTGGAGAAATCCATATCATTCCAAAGGGTTCACATACTTTTTCTTGCAACTGTATGTCTGTGATGGACGGGTGATTCATAATTCCAATATGTCTGATAATCTCATTGAAGTGGTGAATGGCTTAGACTCTCTGCAGAGAGGTTTTTCTTGTTCCATTAGCTGGGTTTCTGGCTGGCTGGAGTAGAGGAGTAAGATGCAAACAAAGGTAGCCTTCCAGAAGTTCTCTGCCATTTGGCTGGGCTTTGACGCAGGGCCCCCCGGTGGAGTTCACTACCTCTGCTATCTGACAGCAGATGGCTGGTGTGGGAACATGGCTTATATTAAATAATAATCCATATTCCAAACAGGTCGGTGTGGGAACATGGCTGACAGTAAATAATAAGCCATATTCCTCACAGCATCTAGGGGGAATTTATGAAGCCTGAAACTCCAGACCTCAGCCTTAAAAAACTTGCAACTTTTGGGGCTTTTTTGGGCACAAGTTTTATACATTTTTGCAAATTTTCTACCACTCATTCAGTTTTAATAAGTGGGTGGGAAAGTAGGTGTGGTTAATCTGTCCAACTGATTTAAGGCAGATTTATCAACTGCGACTTAAAAAATAAAAATAAAAATCACAATCTTATTCCAGTAAATGGGTGGTATAGAACGTGGAGTAACATCTCAAGACAGAAGTGTAAGGCTAGGGCTACACCTGTCACGGCCAAGATTGCTGAGTAGCGGTGATTCCACAGAAATGAATGTGATCGCTACGGCAGTCACATGAAATCCAACGTGACTGGATTTCTTGCAACTGCCACTTTGATCCCATTCGATCCTATATTTCATCTTTATTTATAAGAAAATTCCTAAATTTACCTAAAATGTGGAAAAATTTGCAATTTCAAAGTTTCTATTACTCTGCTTTTAAGACAAATAGTAATACCTCATAAAATAGTTATTAATTTACATTTTTCATATGTCTACTTTTTATTGGCATCATATTGTAAATGTTATTTTATTTCTTTAGATGTTACATGGAGTACAATTTTAGATGCAATTTTTAAAAAGTTTAAGAAAATTTCCAAAACCTGCTTTTTAAAGGACCAACTAGGTTATGAAATCACTATGTGTGGCTTACATAATAGAAGCCACCCAAAAATGACCCCATTTTAGAAATTACACCCCTTAAGTTATTCAAATATGATCGCACCAATGAACTGTTACTCACAGTCTGAGAGGCTTCTTTCTGCCCGCTCTGCCACAAAGCCCAGATTGGTGGAATGCTGCTGTGATATTTGACCTTCTGGAAGTTTCTCCCATATGCATAAATGATCTTTTGAGCTGAGCCAGAGTGATAATTAGGTTCTTGATCACATCTCTTACAAAGGCCCTTGTCTCCCGCTTACTTAGGTTGGTTGGTGCCCAGCTCTAAGAGAAAGAGGAAGAGTTCTGGTGTTTCCTAACTTCTTCAGTTTAGGAATTATGAAGGTCACATTGCTCTTAGGAACTTTCAGTGCAGCAGAAATTTTTTGTACCCTTCTCCAGATCTGTGCCTTCACACAATCCTGTCTCAGATCTCAAAAGGCAGTTCTTTCCTCCTCATGGCTTGGTTTTTGATCTGACATGCATTGATAGATGTGAGATCCAAATCATGTATAATAAACACAGTTCAGCAATCAAAAAGTTTATTCAATATATCAAAGTAAGCATCAGTACATAACTTATGACCACGAGGTACTTTTAAAGTGCCATAATTTCTTTATTCTTCAATTCATAATTCATAGTTCATAGTATAGTAGTTAAAGAACACTAACTTTCCTGCTCCATCCATGCAGATCAAGGAGGAAAGTCAGTGGTCTCTAAATGTTATAATATAAATTATGAATTAAAGTCAGAGGACCGAATAAAGAAATGAAGGCACTTTAAAAGTAACTTATGGTTGCAAGTAGACTTTAGCGAATCAAGCTTCGGATCATAGATCCAAAGTTGATTTGATTGCTGAGCTGCGTTTATTATACATTGTGTGAACAGGGGCTTGGTGAGGCTTCGCAGCAAACAGCTGAAGATTGTCCTGTGTGTGGCTACAGTTGATTTGGACCATATTATTTCCAAATCATGTCAAACAGCTGAAGATTGTCCTGTGTGTGGCTACAGTTGATTTGGACCATATTATTTCCAAATCATGTCCAATCAACTGAATTTACCACAGGAAGGCTCTAATCAAAGTGTAGAAACATCTCAAAATAATTAAGAAAATGGAAGGCACCCAGAGTTAGATTTCAAGTGTCATAGCAAGAGGTCTGAATACTTATGTCCATGCAAAATTTTAGTTTTTTCTTTTCAATAAGTTTGCAAACTAAAATTCTCTTTGCATTTCCCATTATGGGGTACTCAGTGTAGATTGATGGGAAAACTTTTTTTCAGCACAAGGGCGCAACATAATAAATTGTGAAACAAAGTGAAAGGGTCTGAAGACTTTCCAAATACAGTGTATAGGATAACATCTTATGATACAATATTGAAAAATCATGCCTTTAAAAAATAAAATGCTGATCATTTTGCGCTACACATCTCTGTATATCTTCAACCAAGTGGAAAGGTAACAAGTATTTGAGGCAGAATTCAGTCTGAAGTTTAGGAAAACTTTGATCTGTAATGAAGCCGATTTTCCTCGCAATTCGTGGTAATGAATCAGGTTTTCTTAAAATGGTGGCTGCACATGTTACAAAGTGAAAGTAAGAAGCCCAGGAACACGAGATCACCCATAATGCCATGTAGCTAGCCAATCCACAGTTAGCCATTCCCTGTGATGTCAAAGCCATATATACGCCTCATCCCATGCGGTCTCCGCCATTGTCTTGTGAGCTCAGCATAGGGAGTAACGTTGCAAGCGCTCATGTGCTACGGAGAGTGTTGCTGCAATAATCCAGTGGCCATGTTTGATCCATCCACCATGATCGTCATTTGGTTTTAACCCTAATAGTTTTAAAAGCCACATACTATTAGGTACATAGTAAGGAGGGATCCCGCCCTTATGGAGGAATCCATATTTGATTATGGTCACCCAAGTTGTGAATCCCTCAATTTTATTGCTTTGAGGAAGGTTTTCCCACCTAAATGCTAATGTACCATCTCTGGTACCATCACAAAGGAGGACAGGGGCTGCTGCATACATGCTCTGGCTGCCCCGATTCCCGCTGGGGGGAGCTGGAGCACACACAGGTGACCACGCCATTTGAAGGGTTAAAAATCTGCATATTAGTGCCAGTTTCTGCTCTTTAGAACAGCATACATCTGGCGGCAATGTTGTACATTGCATTTTCAAATGCCCAGCCACCGACGTAAATCTACTGTCGGTGGTCGGGTCTAGTTAATTTCCAAGCCTTCACACTGAGAGTGGGCCACCAAGTGGGAAGAATATTATTAGGCAGAGTGGCCTGGGTATACCTAATTTATAGCGATTAGTGACAAATTAATTTGGAACAAATCACATTTTTTTGTGAACTTAGGCGAATTGGCTGAATAAAATTTTTCTAAACTTTGCTCGTTGCTAGTAACAAAGAAAATATATGTAGCTTTCTTGAGAAGGTGTCAGAATTAAATCTATTTTGGAATTAATATCATTGGTGTAGGCACTTGATAATTTTCAGACCTTTGCATGCAAGACTTAAAGAATTTTATAGTACCAAAAATCGGCATTATAAACTATGTGGCAACTCCAAATCATTTTATCAGCGCTTAACCTGCTCCTACTGATTTAAAAGAATTCCCCATTGCCTGATAATATTTCTTCTAAAATGTAGTTTATATACTGTATATTTATTGTGCAACAATGCTTAAAATAATTTTCATAATTGTACAACTACACTATTTTATTATATTTCTCATAAAAGAGGAACAACAATGCATAAAGCCTATTTTCCTTCGGAAAAGAACAAGTCAAAGTCGACCAAATTGCCTTAATATATTTAGAAATCTAATATTATGTTGTACACTAGACATGAGCACATTGCTCAGCTGGACATTGGTCTCTAAATAAAAGTAAGCTGTAAACGTGCCAACCCACGTACTGCAAAGTGAACATTCCAAGCGCAGTTTCCGCAATGTTAACCCTACCTCATCAGACCAACAATAAAGACATGAACTATGATTTAGACTATGAACTGCTAGGATAATGTTATCATAATGCCAGTAATTAAATGAGTTATACCTGATTATACATGCCACAATTTGCCATCTATATAATTAAAAGGCAATTATACTTGCTTCAGATGAGATCTAGTAATAGTGAAAATTCTGAAGCTGTAAATTCACACCTGTATGGTATATAGCAGATAAGTGTGCTCATGATTTCCTTTCTTGACATCTTACTGAGGTAATTTTATATACAAGTAATTTCCTAATTTCTTTGCATTTCATTTTTGAAGAATATTAATTATTTTTATTTTTTTTGTGTTCAGTTTTCAATAGTGCCAATACCAAAAGCAAATGAGGAAACAAGGAAAAACATGGCTATTTGCAAATACCAAAGAAATTCTGAATTAATAGAAGAAGGTCCACTTCAGGGCTCTTATTTTTTAACCAGAGTGTGGTGTAACACAGAGCATCTCGTGGTTGAGCACCAAACAGATTGATGCACGATACAGACAATCCACTTATTTTATAACAACTTTTAAGATTCTCTCACATATTATAGTTTGATCAATGGGGGGCTCCAAGTGATCAGTTTACCACCAGGAGACCCATCTTTTTTTCCATCAGTAACTAATCACCGTTTGTTCTAGTCTATTCGTCAAGACTATTACAAATAGTACTTTGCAGTAGTGTAAAGTTGATCAGAATGGATGATTTCAACCAAAACGATTAAATTTAACAACAAAATACCAGTTTAGTGGAGCCCCATAAAAATGAATGGAGGGCGGCTGCGCATGCGCAGTGCGCCTTCCACAACTTTCGGGGCTCCATTCTTGGTGTAGGTGCGGGTCCCAGAGGTGAAACCCATATCTATCAGACAATGAAGGCATATCCTAGCAATATGCCCCCATTGTCTAAGATGGAAAATACCCTAAACTTGTAAACCACCCTTGAAGAGTCTATAGGTTGAGACTTACACAGTGTCTGTCACAGATGAGGTAAAGGAGTAAACACCACACCGACAACCAGAGGGGAAGGGAAAAGCCACTAGGCCTCAACACTAGGGAAGGGAAAGGGTCACCACCTAAAGAACCCTACTCCTGGCCCTAGCTCCTAACCGTATGGGCACCCCTTGAAGGTAGAAATGCCCATACACAGGAACCTGGAAGCCCTAAAGATCCCTAGAGATATTGGCTGGGCTGAGACAACCCGTTCCTTCCAAGATGAAGGAACAAGCGTCTCCCTGAGGCCTAGTAACAACAACCAAGGGAAAAAGACAAAATACAAACAAGCAAGACACTTAGCTTCTGTTGTAGAAGGATGAGTAGGAACTCAGGGAGAACCACACTCCAGCTCTTTCTAAAACCAAATGAAGCAATTTACCGCATAGTCAGAAGGGTGGGGTCAGACTATAAAGGGTAGAAGTAATGACCACTGAGCAACAGCTGAGACAAGTGAGGTGGTCATTAACCCTATCAATACTGAATCAAGAGAAATCAAGGAGAATGCTAGATTCCTCCATGGTTAGCCAATTTCCTTGATCTCCTGACATCATTCACCTGAGGGGCCGTGACAGTGTCACATGCCAACGATTACACAGCTTTGAGAAGTCTGTTGTAATGCCTTACAATGGCATAATTATCACATTTACTATTCTATTTATTAAACCAAATAGAATACATTTCAAGGAAATGTAATGATTTTTTTTAATGCAATTCCACATTATCTTAGTAAAAATGTGTCCAATTACAGTATGTGAAAAAGTAATATCTGTTAGTAGCAACTTTACCAGCTAGATTTGCAATCATATGGTTCCTATAAACAGAACTATATTGCACATCATTACAGAAACCTCCCTATCTATTGAACCATACCATGAGGCTGAAGTATGCTCCATGGGGTTTCTACACTATGCAACAACCAAACCATATTTCAGAAAAGACTTGTTGAAATCTAAACACTTCAGTCTTGTAAAGGTTACTGTCACCTTCAAGGTTCTGTGACACCACAGAACCAAAAAAAGCAATCAAGTTAAAATAAAGAAAGGCTTGGAACTGAAGTGAATCTCCCCCTAGGGCGAAGAAAAGTATCCAGATGTAACACTGTGGGTTATCTTACTTACAGGAGGTAAAGGTTCTATAGCCATTAACAGAAAATAATAAAAACCAAATAACAAAGACTTTAAAAAAGTAAGTACATCACACACTATAGATAACAGTAAGGAAGCATAATGAAACAGAATACTTAACTAAGGTTTCACTCAATTCTGTTACTCTGGAGAATCTGACTGGACTGTTACAGAATGCCCACCGGCCTCATTGGGGTCTGGCAGATAGCTGTGTGAAACAGACCTTAACAAAACTTTGGTATGCTTTATTACTGAATCTGGGAGTTTTCTGTAAAGCCCAAAGCTAGACATTGTCTATGGAAATGAAAAACAAATACAGACTTGGAAAAAGCATACAGTTCAAAGGAGAATGCATCTAAGCTATAGTCTTATAGCTTCTGATATATTGGGAAGGACATACACAATGGAAGGAGTCACACTGTAATATATATATTTATAGTTTTATTATATAAACTACTCACAAAAAGTTAGGGAAATTTGGCTTTCGGGTGAAATTTATGGAAAACGTAAAAAGTTCACGCTACAGTGATATTATATTAAAAAAGTAGGGAATTTAAGTAGGAGCATGCAATGGTGATTTGCTCATCTCAAACAATTTATTGAAATGAAAGCCAACACAGTGGTGGGTATACACCGACAAAAAATGGCAATGTCTCAATAACTTGTCATGTGGTCTTGAGCATCAATTACAGCTTGACAACAACGTTGCATGCTGTTCACAAGTCGACTTATTGTCTGCTGAGGCATAGCATCACTGAGTCACTGAGGCCCACTGGTCCCTCCTCCAGAGTAGAGTCTGTCTTAGAACATCCTGCTTGAAGCCTCGCAATGGCAAGGTACTGTTGATCAATTGTTAGGTTTTGTCTTGGTCTCATGATGTCAAAATGTGAACAGCATGATGAGGAGGACTGTTTAAATACAAATTATAATTGAACCAATTTATTGGGCGATTCATGGATCAAACACCTGTTGTGAATCTTGCTGTTAAGCTCCTTGCTAGAGAACTGCAATTTGTGCAAAAAGTACTGAAACATTGAACAGTTGGAAATGTCCATTCAAAAGTTTAGACAAAGTTGCATTAAGTTCACCTGTAAAGAGGGCATTTTAGGTTCATCCTGAAATATCACCCACAAGTCAAATGTCCCTAACTTTTTGTGAGTAGTGTATATAAATATACAGTACAGTTAGGTTCATATATATTTGGACACTGACACAAATTTAGTATTTTCTACCTGTTTACTAAAACATATTCAAGTTATAGTTATATAATGGACATGGACATAAAGACCTAACTTTTAGCTTTCATTTGAGGGTATCCACATTAAAATTTGATAAAGGGTTTAGGAGTTTCAGCTCCTTTACATGTGGCACCCTGTTTTTAAAGAGACCAAAAGTAATTGGGCAATTGACTCAAAGGCTGTTTCATGGGCAGGTGTGGGCAATTCCTTCATTATTTCATTCTCAATTAAGCACATAATAGGCCTGGAGTTGATTTCAGGTGTGGTGCTTGCATTTTGAAGATTTTGCTGAGATGTAAACATGCGGTCAAAGGAGCTCTCCATGCAGGTGAAATAAGCCATCCTTTATCTGCAAAAACACTAAAAACCCATCCAAGAAATTGCTACACTATTAGGAATGGCAAAATATAGTTTGGTACATCCTGAGAAAGAAAGGAAGCACTGGTAACCTCAACAATGCAAAAAGACCTGGGCGCCCACGGAAGACAACAGTGGTAGGTGATCGCAGAATAATTACCATGGTGAATATAAACTCCACAACAGCCAAACAAGTGAACAACACTCCCCAGGATATAGGTGTATCAATATCCAAATCTACCATAAAGAGAAGACTGCATGAAAGTAAATACAGAGGGTTCACTGCACGGTGTAAGCCACAAACATCTTAAAAAATAGCACACTTCTGGAAGAACATTTTTTGGACAGATAAAACCAAGATCAACCTCTACCAGAATGATGAAAAGAAAAAGAAAACATGACGAAGGCAAGGTACAGCTCATGATCTGAAGCATACCACATCATCTGTAAAACATGGTAGAGGCGGTGTGATGGTTTGGGCATGCATGGCTGCTAGTGGCACAAGGTCCCTGGTGTTTATTGATGATGTGACACAGGACAGAAGCAGCCAGATGAATTCTGGGATTTTCAAAGTCATACTGTGTGCTCATATCCAGCCAAATGTAGCCAAACTGATTGGTCGGCGTTTCATAATACAGATGGACAATGACCCAAAACAGAAAGCCAAATCAACCCAGGAGTTTATTAAAGCAAAGAAGTGGAATATTCTTGAATGGCCAAGTCAGTCATCTGATCTGAATCCAATAGAGCATGCAATTCACTTGTTGAAGACTAAACTTCAGACAGAAAGGCCCACAAACAAACAACTGAAAACCGCTGCAGTAAAGGCCTGCAAAGCATCAAAAAGGAGGAAACACAGCGTCTGGTGATGTCCATGAGTTCAAGACTTCAGGCAGTCATTGCCAACAAATGGTTTTCAACCAAGTATTAGAAATTAACATTTTATTTACAATTATTTAATTTGTCCAAATACTTTTGAGCCCCTGAAATGAAGGGATTGAGTTTTAGTTCCTCACATTTTTATGCAATCATTTTTTTCAACCCACTTAATTAAAGCTGAAATTCTGAAATTTAACTGCATCTGAATGGTTTTGTTCAAAATCCATTGTGGTAATGTACAGAACAAAAAATAGAAAATGTCTCTGTCTCTGTCCAAATATATATGGACCTAACTGTACACATATATATATATATATATATATATATATATATATATATATATATATATATATGCCAGAAATAGGACAGCACTCCAAGACTTGAAAAAACTGTCTTTATTCACCCATGTGAAGCAGTAGCGACGTTTCAGCTCACAACTGAGCCTTTCTCAAGGAAAGAAATACAAGCTTGTGCCTTCCTTAAATAGCACTCAAATAATCAAGTGACCAATGAACATACAGATCAAAAACATGTGACCAATTAATATGTGAAGACCATTTACCTAATTGAGTCATGTGAGCAATTACATATGCAAAATATCCTAACACTTGATACATAAGATTGCACATATTTGTGTTACATCCAAACACTTTACATTTGATAGTGTATTTACCAAAGTGAGTATGTATGCAACCACAGTGGATTTAATCGATGTGAAATTCATAAATAATCGAATTTCACAGGGTTTACAAAGAATGGTGTGAAAAGGGAAAAACATCCAGTATGCGGCAGTCCTGTGGGCAAAAATGCCTTGTGGATGCTAGAGGTCAGAGGAGAATGGGCCGACTGATTCAAGCTGATAGAAGAGCAACGTTGACTGAAATAACCACTCGTTACAACCGAGGTATGCAGCAAAGCATTTGTGAAGCCACAACATGCACAACCTTGAGGCGGATGGGCTACAACAGCAGAAGACCCCACCGGGTACCACTCATCTCCACTACAAATAGGAAAAAGAGGCTACAATTTGCACGAGCTCACCAAAATTGGACTGTTGAGGACTGGAAAAATGTTGCCTGGTCTGATGAGTCTCGATTTCTGTTGAGACATTCAAATGGTAGAGTCCGAATTTGGCATAAACAGAATGAGAACATGTATCCATCATGCCTTGTTACCACTGTGCAGGCTGGTGGTGGTGGTGTAATGGTGTGGGGGATGTTTTCTGGGCACACTTTAGGCCCCTTAGTGCCAATTGGGCATCGTTAAAATGCCACGAGCTACCTGAGCATTGTTTCTGACCATGTCCATCCCTTCATGACCACCATATACCCATCCTCTGATGGCTACTTCTAGCAGGATAATGCACCATGTCACAAAGCTCGAATAATTTCAAATTGGTTTCTTGAACATGACAATGAGTTCACTGTACTAAAATGGCCCCCACAGTCACCAGATCTCAACCCAATAGAGCATCTTTGGGATGTGGTGGAACGGGAGCTTTGTGCCCTGGATGTGCATCCCTCAAATCTCCATCAACTGCAAGATGCTATACTATCAATATGGGCCAACATTTCTAAAGAATGCTATCAGCACCTTGTTGAATCAATGCCACGTAGAATTAAGGCAGTTCTGAAGGCAAAAGGGGGTCCATCACCGTATTAATGTGGTGTTCCTAATAATTCTTTAGGTGAGTGTATATACAACATAGCTTGAGAAAGACCGCAACAAGCGGTTGAAACGTCAATACTTGACACTGAGTGAATAAACCACACTTGTTCCTTGATCTTACGGGAGTGCTGCTGGCTTTTTTGTATTTCCTCCATTGAATGGGACCTTGGTGCCGGTTCGCATTGGCCTGATTTTGCACCCGACCGACAGTGTGCTGCGTTTTCATTTTATATATATTTATATATATATATATATATATATATATATATAAAATCATAAATATTGCAGCAGCACAGTCAGACGTTGTGCACTGGGTGCAATTCCTCACAGAGGATATATACTTAACAAATGACGAGGCAGCACTTCCAGCTTTAGGTGGCAGGGTGAAGACCCCAAAACTTTAATCCCAGCAACGTTTCGGCCTACTCAATGAGGCCTTTATCAAGCTCAACGTTGCTGGGAATAAAGTTTTGGGGTCTTCACCCTGCCACCTAAAGCTGGAAGTGCTGCCTCGTCATTTGTTAAGTATATATATATATATATATATATATACACACATATATACACATAAAATTATCTCCCCCTATAATACACCTATCAACCTAGTAAGAAAGGCTGATAATACCTTTAGGTTTGTCCAGGATCTTAGAGCGGTAAATGCACATATCATACCTATAGCCCCTGTGGTTCCAGACGTACCATCTCTGCTATTAGCTATTCCTGCCCATGCAGAGTTATACAGTATCTCACAAAAGTGAGTCCACCCCTCACAATTTGGAAAATATTTTATGAAATCTTTTCATGGGACAACACTGAAGATAGGACACTTTGGTACAATGTAATGTAGTCAGTGTACAGCTTGTATAACATTGTAAATTTGGTGTGCTCTCAAAATAACTCAACACACCATTATTTCTTATAGTATAGCCTTTTATTATGGTTTATATAAATTAGAAAAAAAACTGAAAAAAAGTTTATATAAATCTCTCTGGGGACTTGAACTTAGGATCCCTACATGCATACATGATAGACAACGTATCAATAAGCTATAGCATTATCACATAAAGAAGCATGTTTTTTTTCTTTGCTTATAAGCTAACACATATTACTGGTGGCTTAATAATCATACATTGTGCCTATGGATAAAGCAGTAATATGTAGATTAGCTTTCTGAGCAGAACTCAGTGTGGTGAATCTATAGTACATTGAGCAGATGATATGTAGATGCAACGACACAGCTCTGCCCTCAGCATGTCTAGTCCTGTCAATCAAGGGGTGGAGGAAGTGTGCAGAGCACAAGGGGTGCTACAAAGCAGTACTCAAATAACTCAGCCCCACCTCCTGGTGCTCCAGTTGCTCTTTTGCATATGAATTAAAACACAAATATCTCTGCAGCTGTTTAACATACTTTGATTCACTCAACGGTACTCATCAATATCAAACTTCCGGAAAAAATGCAGTGTGAACCCAATCTTAGTGCTCTGAGAGATAGTTAGTTAGGACAGGGAGTACAGTGGACACGTCACAATTTTGATTTTTTATATAGTTTTTATATCTGTATATCACATATGTCAGTATAGAAAACCATGCACTACACCAAACAGAATGCAACATGCCTGTTTGTTATGTCTACTGAATTCAATGACTAATCTGTTAACCTTACTCTTAAATAGATACTACAGCAAAGCTAATGTCTAATGCACACCTCCTCCCACCAGTGACCTAGATAAGGACTATCCGTCTGTTTACCATCTGATGCACACATGTACATGCATTTGCTCCAGCTATTAAATCTATAGTAATTAGAGCAAAGTGCAGGCTTATCAGTGATATCACACATAAGTCAACTGTCCTAATTTTCTTACCCTTCAAACAGTATAGGAATGGTTCATCTGGAAAAGGGTTCAGTCAAATATTAACAGGCAAAAGGCAAAGACAAGTCTGAAGAGACATCTTCCAGTCTTGAACTGCATAATACTACAGTGATGTAAGACCCACATTGACCACTAATTAAATGGGTTGTCCAAGATAAATAAAAAGGCAGCCCTTGTAAATGTGCTACAATAACAAGAGGGATACTCTCTCCTGTCACACCCAGCATTGTACACCAGTCCTCCACATTACTGCTTGTTTTCCTGGAAACAATGTTGACAATTAGAGATGAGCTATAGTTAGTTAGGACAGTGAGTACAGTGGACACGTCACAATTTTGATTTTTTATATAGTTTTTATATCTGTATATCACATATGTCAGTATAGAAAACCATGCACTACACCAAACAGAATGCAACATGCCTGTTTGTTATGTCTACTGAATTCAATGACTAATCTGTTAACCATCCAGTGCACTTTTTCCATAGACGGTGTCCGCTGCGGACATATACTTTACCTGCGCTACCTCTCCTGTATAACGTTTCCGCATCCCAAATACCTGTGACATTGACTGTAATTTATTTGCGCATACTCTTTAAAAAACTGCGCTACTGTACGTGTGACATACTTGCAAGCATATATACCATTTAATAAGATGAAGGCGAGCAGTAAAGGTGGGGAAAGTGGCCGTGCTGCTGATGGAGCATGCAGAGGCCGTGGCCCTGGGCGCGGTGAAACTGTGCCTGCTGGCAGAACACAAGAAACACGCTCATCCACGATACCTAGCTTCATGTTCCAGTTTGCAGGGTGGCGCAGGACACCACTCTCGAAGTCAGACCAGTGCGACCAGGTGGTCGGTTGAATTGCAGCAGATAATGCTTCCAGTCAGTTAAGCACCACCCTGTCTTTCACAAAGTCCAGTCTCAGTAGCCAAGAGTCTGGCCAACAGAATCCTTACCCTGAATTCTCCTTCCTCTCACCATGGAGAGTCTTTGCAAACAAGTAATCCCACACTCGGATAAGAGGAGCTATTTTCAGCACAATTCCTTAATTTGGGCCTCTCGCCAAGCCCGCTTGAATACAGATGGGGAGGGAGCCGCAGCACCCCAATAGGCTGGAAGAGGCAGTGGGGTGGCAAAAGGGAGACAGTGGGCCACACCTGTTTCCTGGAGCACCCCCTGGCAGAAATCTTCCTTGCCAAGGTTTAAGTGTTCAGTAGTCTGGCGCTTTTTTGATGAAAGTGTAGACGATAAAATAATTGTCATTTGCAACCTGTGCCGTACCAGAATGAGCAGGGGCGTGAACACTAGCAACTTCACCACCACCAGCATGATCCACCACATGGCATCAAAGCACCCTAATAGGCGGGCCAAACGCCTGGGTCCACAACCAGTGTCTGCGGGTCACACCACTGCCTCCTCTTCCCCTGTGTTACGTGCTGGCCAATCCCCTGTCCAAGACGCAGGCCCGGATGCTTCCCGCCCTGCACCTGGACTTTCGCAAGCACCATCAGCTAGCACATCCACTTCTGTGTCCCAGTGCAGCGTACAGATGTCTATACCCCAGGCTTTTGAACAAAAGCGCAAATACCCAGCCACCCACCCACAGGCCATAGCATTGAATGCACACCTTTCCAAATTGCTGGCCCTGGAAATGTTGCCATTTAGGCTTGTGGATACTGAGGCTTTCCGCAGGCTGATGGCGGCATCCGACCCTTGTTACTCAGTCCCCAGCCACCACTATTTTGTCCGGTGTGCCATCCCCGCCTTACACCAGCATGTGTCCCGTAACATCACCCGTGCCCTGACCAACGCAGTTATTGGGAAGGTCCACTTAACGACTGACACATGGACAAGTGCTTTTGGCTAGGGACGCTACATTTCCCTGACAGCACACTGGGTGAATGTTGTGGAGGCCGGGAGTGAGTCGTACTCTGAGATGGCACAGGTGCTACTGACGCCAAGGATTGCAGGCTTTATTTCCATCAGGATTTCCGCCATCACCTACATTAGTGGCTGCAAACCCCCTTCTCCTCCTCCACCTCCTCCTCCACTTGCACCTCTGAATTGTCATCTTGCAGCACCAGTCAGCCATCAGTCAGTAGCTGGAAGCAGTGTAGCACTGCAACGGGGAAGCGGCAACAGGCCAGACTAAAACTTATTTGTTTAGGTGACAAACAGCACACCACCGCAGAGCTGTGGCAGGGTATAAGGGCCGTAACTAATAATGGCAGGGTATAATGGCCGTAACTTGGTGGCGGCTTTGGAGCTCGGAATGCTCACACACATACCATGCCTAGCCTATGTGTTAAACTTAGTGGTTCAGCAGTTTCTCAAAATCTACCCCAATTTGCCTGAGCTACTGGTGAAGGTGCGCCGCGTGTGTGCCCATTTCCGAAAGTCATCTACAGCTGCTGCCGGTCTGGCAGCGCTGCAGCAGCACTTGCAATTTCCAGCTCCACCGACTGTTATGCGACTCCTGGTTCCACATGTTGGCAAGGCTTTATGAGCAGCAGAGGGCAGTAGTGGAATACCAGTTCCAACATGGTTGTTACCTTTCCAGTCAGCTTCCGCTCTTCACAAGCGACGAGTGGGCATGGATGTCTGACCTCTGTGAGGTTTTACACAACTTTGAGGAATCAACACAGATGGTGGGCGGCGATGCTGCTATTATCAGCGTAACCATCCCACTTCTGTGTCTACTGAAACGCTCGCTGCTCACAATGAAGGCAGATGCTTTGCATGTGGAAGCACCCTCAGTTTGTCTTCTCAGCGCAAATTGGATGATGATGATGATGAGGAGCAGGAGACGGTTGCCTCCGCTACAGAGGGTAGTACTCATAGCAGGTTTATTCCAGCTGTTCTGCGCGGATAGGCCAAAAAGAAGGAAGAGGATGAGGAGATTGAGAGTCATCCTCCTGATGAGGAGAGTGAAGTCTTGTCTGTTGGGACTCTGACACACATGGCTGACTTTATGTTATGCTGCCTTTCCTGTGACCCTCACATTATACGCATTTTGGCCAACACCGATTACTGGTTGTTCACCCTTCTTGACCCCTTCCCCCCTACAAAGAGAACTTCTCATCTCTCATTCCTATGGTGAAGAGGACTAGCAAAATGGCGCAAAACCAGAAGGTCCTTGCGGAAAAATTGCTCCATAAATTTCCAGCTGACAATGCTGGCGGCAGAGTACGTAGTTCCTTGGCCAACCGAGGAGGGGAGATGAGGGGAACACACAGCAGTTCCAACAGAGGCAGGGCAACACTCTCCAAGGCCTGGGATAATTTCATGACACCCCGCCAGCACCCTCACCCTGATGCGCGGCCTACTGTCACAAGGAGGGAAACATTTTGAAAGATGGTGAAGGAGTACGTAGCAGACCGTGTAAATTGGCGTGCTACTCGGACATCATTCCCAGCAGCGACCTGGGAGTCCAAGGTGCATCCAGACATCCTCCCCATGCTGTTCCTGAACCATTTCAGTGGTGTTTCCATCAATTTCTGACCTTTTCATGTGAACCAGACACCCTCCCCTCTTCAGAGCAGTGGGTGCCTGGTTTAATGCTCGGGTTCTCCCACTGACTTCCGAGCACCCGAGCATCCCGAGGTGTTCTACTCGAGCACCCGAGCACTTTGGTGCTCGATCAACACTAATCATTATATATTTTTCATCCATTTAAATAATATTAATTAAATTATCTGTATTAGTAAACATAATGATGCACACAGCCTGTGGTTGTCTTCAGATACATATTCAGCTGTTGCTACTAGCCCTAGAAATATGTCATCCTTAGTATTCAATTCCATCAATATACTTAAAAGAAGATAAATTCCAGTATATAGTGTCCTGGAAGAAGAGGCAGGTTCACTTTCGAGAGAGCCTGGTGATCCCAAATATTAAGTGTTCTTAAAATACATAGTAGAGACTCTCCTTATACAATATTCTTGAATTACAATGTATTGCTGCCTATCCATTTACATAGAGCAGATGTCTGCACCTGCTGGAACATGAAGATACTGAATTACTTAACACTGCATGAAACAAAGTGAAATAACTTTTCTGCTGTCATCTTTGACTGAACAGAGATTGCTTTGATATCTATTATTTTAACTTAATTATAATTCCTATTATTAATACATAAGTGCAGGCATCTAAAACTATGTCCCAACTAGGTTATTGGTGGCTTCCGATGGCATGGTAAATTCCCTCTAAAAAGAGGAAAATTAAAAGTAAAGCTTTTAATACTCTTAAAATTAAGCAATTCATATTCTTCACAAAATTCAAATTGATCACTAATCCAATTATATGTTCAGAATGAGAGGCTTTATTAAAGAAATGTAACATTTGTAGAAGCTTCTCACTTATAAACAGAGACAAAAAGTTGCAAATAACCTTAACAGACTTTACTTGATTTCTCCGTTCTTGAGCCATTATGAATACAATATCTTCAATTTATTTCACATTCAATAATCACAAAGAGATTTAAAGGGGTTGTCCGGGTTCGGAGCAGAACCTTAACATATCCCCATCTTCACCCCTCCGGCTCCCCCTGATATGAGCATTGAAGCATTTCATACCCCTGTGCTCTCCTTTGCCATGTGTTGAATCGTGCAGGGCAAAGGCATTTTTGGAATTTTTTGGAGATCCGGCGACATACCGGGCTCTCCATGGGGACTGCTAGGCGGAGGCTACTGGCTAGCAGTGAGCCCGGTGATGTCACTGGCACAATGGGTGGGCTTTAGTGCTTCCCTAGCCTGTAAAGCCCGCCCATCAGAGCCGGTGACATTACCGGGAACATTGCTAGGCGGAAGCCTCCGCCTAGCAGTGTAATAATATAAACACAAAAGCCCTTGCCCTGAGCGATACAGCGCAAGGCAAGGGAGAGCATCTGTGCATAAAATGCTGCGATGCTCAGATCAGGGGGGCGGAGGGGTCAAGATGGGCATATATCCGGGTTCAGCTCTGAACCCGGACAATCTCTTTAAGCTCGCCAGATACTTTTGGGCAGATTTATCAAACTGGTTTAAAACAGAACTGGATTAGTTGCCCATAGCAACCAATCAGATTCCACCTTTCATTTTCTGTGAAAAATGAAAGGTGGAATCTGATTGGCTGCTATGTGTAACTAAGCCAGTTCTACTTTAAGCCAGTTTGATAAATCTCCCCCTTTGTGGTTAAAATATGACAGCAAAATTGTAGCTAAACCATGGCATTCTGGATTATGTGCAGTATAGCTATGTTATGGTGTTACAATGGCATGCACAAAGACCCTATTAACATTGGATTGCCTGATTTCTTAATGGCAATAGTAATGGGTAACTAGAATGACAGAAAAGTTCTTATGTATAAAGAGTAATGAAGTGAAATGAACTCTTATCTTAACAGTACTTAAACAGGATGTGTCATCAGAGAATGACCTAATGTTTACATTTTTGATGGATATTTTTTATTTTCCATGTCAATATCTATACTTAAACCAAAAACATAAAATCCTGCACTTAGCCTAATAATAGGCACCACTTCTTGGTCTGTACAGATCACTTTACTGCAGTTATCTGCTTATCTATATACAGAGGTGATATTATTACAGGCAGGATTAGAATTATAGATACGACAGGATCCACCATTCATAATAGGTGATTATTAGAGATTATAAAGCTTATTTATTCTTTCCTTGTACAATGACCTCTGCACGGAGCCTAGAGCGTGCCTAGAAGACTCTCCCATAGAAGTCAATGAAGTTCCCTCCTGACCATTGAGTCTGTGGGCCATGTAGCTGCCGTAAAGAAAATGTGTCATTGCTTTCTAAATGCTATTAAGAACAAGACAGGCGAGATGTTCGTCACCATAATATTGATCAGGAAATAGAATAAATAAATCAGCATTTTTTTTTGTCCAAAATGTTGCAATAAGTAAACTTCATGCAAAATCTAAAGAAACGCAGGCATTTACATTCCGTTTTCTAAAACACCACTTAGGCCACTTTCACACAGTATTTTGCTTCACTATTTGAAAGCTAAAACCAGAAGTGGATCCAAGCAAATCTTTCCATCATAGTTTTCCTCTGCGTATGTCTCACTCCAGGTTTTGGCTTACACATGGCAAACTCATGCAAAAGGAAGAAGAAAAAAAACCAGACTATGCTATGTATCTATGGCCTTGAGGACACCCTGGACTGCAAGGGCTGGATGACTTCATGCAGCTGTTGTGGTTTTTAAATAGGCACAGGATATTGTTGTAAAATGCGATGAAAACTGTTTTCTGCCAAAATCATGTCCCCAAATAAAAACAGCAGTGGCGCAATGCTACAGTGGCTTTAGGCCACACCACAGTCACATCAATATTATCCCGTATGACTCTTTCCTTACAATGAATGAGCCACATATTAGACCTTGGGCACATGTGTGTTACAGACAACACTGTGCAATATGTCAGACCTTACTGCTCACAGTATTGCAGTCTGTGTTGTGGATTATACACATTATATATGGCACTGTATCGGGGATTAGTTCACTCACATCCGAAATAAGCTTGTGTACATGATCCATTTTTAACATGATTATTTCGCACTAATCAGAAAACTTTTAGGCCTCTTGCAGACGAGTGTTGCCGGATTAAGTCCGGATGTGTTGCGGGCGGGTTCAGAGAAAACCTGTGCGAGTTTGCACGCAATTTGTCTGCGATTGCGTTGCATTGTTCAGTTTTTAATGCGTGAAAGCAAAGCGTTTTAATGCGTTTTGCACACGCGTGATAAAAAACTGAATGCTGCTACCCAGACCCAAACCCGGACTTCTTTACTGAAGTTCGGGCTTGGGATCGGTGTTCTGTAGATTTTATTATTTTCCATTATGACATGGTTATAAGGGAAAATAAGAGCGTTCTTTAATGTAGAATGCTCAATAAAATGTCCATTGAGGGTTGAAAAATAATTAAAAAAATTACTCACCTCATCCACTTGGTCGCACAGCCGTTATCATCTTCTTGTTGCAGGACCTGCAAGAGGACCTGCTCTGACGTCATCGCGCTCACCACGCGGTGATTTCAGCGCAGGTCCTGCTGAATGAAGATAGAAGGTTCTTCTATCTTCATTCAGCAGGACTTGCACTGATGTCACCGCGTGGTGAGCGCGATAATGTCAGCACAGGTCCTTTTGCAGGTCCTGCAAGAAGAAGAAAGAAGATGATAACGGCTGCGCGACCAAGTGGATGAGGTGAGTAATTGTTTTAATTATTTTTTAACCCTCAATGGACATTTTACTTAGCATTCTGTATTAAAGAACGCTATTATTTTCCATTATAACCATGCTATAATGGAAACTAATAAAGTAAATGGACTTTAATGGGGTCCGGGGTTGCTCATCCATATTTATTAACATCATCTCCTTAGCAACCATCTGTGAAAATCGCATTTCATCAGCAGTTGCTTACGGATGCAATGCAATTTTCACGCTGCCCCATTCACTTCTATGGGGCCTGCGTTGCATGAAAAACGCAGAATATAGAACGTGCTGATGCGTGCACAACTGATGCGTGAAAAACATCACTCATGTACACAGCCCCATTGGAATGAATGGGTCAGGATTCAGTGCGGGTGCAATGCGTTCACATCACGCATTGCACCTGCGCGGAAAACTCGCCCTTGTGAAAGGGGCCTTGATGTTATTTGATATTGCTATCACAAATGTGTCTACCCTTATGTTATAAAACCAATTTAATACAATATAGTGAAACACGAGCAAAACTATTGAGAGGTTGCAATTCACAAGACAATAGACATATACCACACAGCACATAGGCACCTCGGGGGTCATTTATTAAGACCGGCGTTTTAAACGCCAGTCTTAATAACCCCTATACCCGGCGGTGGATTCGCCGGAGTTATGACGATGCATCCAGCGCCAATCTAAATGTAAGCAACCTTCCTTGCTGTCTTACATTTAGACCATTTTCTATGCATAAAACTGGCCTAGAAAATGGGCCTGCTGATCCATCCCCTTCTCCACCCACGCTACGCCCACTATTTTAGACCTGCGTTAGCGGGAAAACATAGGCGTATTTCTGGATAATAAATGACCCCCCTATAGTATACCCATCATGTGACATACTATTGTAAACTCATGTTGTTTCGAGAAGCTGTTTATCTCAGGACATACAGTATTATGACATGTCCATCCAAGAGTACAGGTAAGGAGGACACACGTGTATCACTAGAACGGTCAAATGTCACCTTTATTTCTCTACAAATGGGCTACACAGCATCTACTTCATCCATTTACATTCTGAACTTCATTAAGGATGCATGAATGATTGAGGTTTAGGCAGCAGCTTCTTGAATGGCTGACCCACATCGGCTGCATCACATTTACATGAATATTGCATGGAAATGTGCCTCTTGCGTCGCTCGGTACCTTCCTATGGACTGTCAGGTAGCAGATGCTATTCCAGCTTTGCCATAGATAGTTTGTATACTTGGTTGCAACGTTATGCCACCTTACACCCTAGATTTTTCATTCACTTTTTTGTTTTGTGGTGGTGGAAACCATTTATCAGATGTCCAATTCATTTTATCCAGCATAACTTATACCAGCAGTGTGAAATGGCTTTATAAGTCTGTCACTGGTAACCCAATATCACTGTGGTTTTAGTAAAATAAAAGGATAATATTTTTGGTTGATGCACTCCTCTCGATAATAAATACAAAACAACATCAACAACTAAATCTAAACATACATTCCAGTAATTATTTTTGTTGTCGTAAAAATATTTCAGCACAAGATATGAACATAACAAAACAAAGCATATCTTTCACAAGATATTAGTGTAAGAATAATGGCCTAGAGGAAACACATGCAGAAGCCAAACAAGAGCTATCGTCTAATACATAACCTGTGCTGACAAAAAAATACAATGTTCAGCTACAAATAATATATGAAAAAAACATCTTGTTTTAAAATTTATTTTTTTTAATCTGAGGTTATAGAGGAGACTTTGATGAAAGTTTTCTGCAAAGTCAAAACAAGTGCAAAGCAAAATAAACTACGACCAAACAGCACAATGGTAAAGACAATAGAAAAAGAGATGATTAAAATATTGTTTGGTGATCATCAGTTATCACCGGAAGATGCCGCGGCTGTTGAGACTTTCTGTCTGCAGCACATGTTGCAAAGGACATGTAGCCTTATACGGGGGAATGTCCACCCATGTCAATTATTTTTCATTTTAAAGAGACATAATACAATAAAAAGCAATGTAAGCATGTACTAACTGAATGAAAAACTGGTACGCAGGGAGGGAGGAGGAGCGAGGGGTTCAAATCTATAATGGAAGGGACAAGGAGACAGTAGATGAAGTAGAGGCCTCTCATATGGCTGTGTGGAGGGAGAGCCTGATCTGACGGGAAGAACGTTGCAGAGTATAGGGGATGCACATAAGAAATCTTGGAGACTACTGTGTAAGGCCTCATGCACACGACCGTAGGTATTTTGCAGTCCGCAAAAAACGGATCCGCAAAAAATACGGATGACATCTGTGTGCACTCCGTATTTTGCGGAACGGAACAGCTGGCCCCTAATAGAACAGTACTATCCTTGTCCGTAATGCGGACAATAATAGGACATGTTCCATCGGAACGGAAATACGGACATACGGAAATGGAATGCGCACGGAGTACCTTCCGTTTTTTTTGTGGACCCATTGAAATGAATGGTTCCGTATACTGTCCGCAAAACAACGGAATGGACACGGAATGAAAATACGTTTGTGTGCATGAGGCCTAAGGAACAGAATACAGTGAGCAAATAGGGTAGTCTTGACAGGATCAGGGGAGGTGAGGTTTAGGAAGAGATTTAGGTAGAAGACAGATTGTGAGTAGTCAGTAAGAGGAGTGGAAAGGCAGAAAAGAAAGAAGGGGAGAGGTATATTAAAAAGGAAGCAGAGAGAAGGTGGTTTGAAGAGATGGAAAACGGTTAGATTGGACACTATAGGGAAGGATGTTGCAGTAGTCCAAGCAGGAGATGATGAGGGCATGTGCTGGTATTTTTGTTGACTCAGAGCTGTGGAAAGAGCTCTAAGCTCTAGTTAATAGAAGGGGCTCCTAAGTTGGTTATCCCACTATGATGTCCATGTGCCATATTAGGACTTCATGAAAAGGAGCAAAGGATAGGTTAGGGTGCATTCACATCACCGTTTAGCTTTCCGTTCTTCTGATCCGTCAGAAGAAGAGAGAGAGAAAAAAAAACCGGGACCCTGTAAAAAAACAGATCCTGTTGCATCAGTTGCCATCCGTTTGAGCCATTCCGTCTGAGATCCGTTTTTTTAGATGGAAACAAAAGAACTGCATGCAGTTTTTTCCCGTGTAAAAAATGGATCTCAGACAGAAATGGCAAACGGATGACAACCGATTCAACAGGATCCGTTTTTTTACTGGATCCTGTTTTGTTTATTTTTCTCTCTTCTTCTGACGGATTAGAAGAACGGAAAGCTAAACGGTGATGTGAATGCACCCTTATAAATGTGTGATGGTGGCAAGAGAGCAAATAAGAATGGATACATCAGTATAAACGCCCCTATAAAAGCCGACACTGAAAAATATGTGATATTAAATTGTTGCCATAGGTGTATATCAATCATCTTAAATTCCTCAATAAGGATATGGGTACAATTTAGAAATGAAAATGTTTCAAAATCCCATCATAATTTGCACCAAGAAAATAAAGGACATGCTTTGCATCACAGTTATTGTTTTAGACACTTTTTTCCAGCTCCATGGGTCCCTGTCTTCACTACACTTCTAGACCCGCATGTAAAAATCCTGAACGGACGGGTCACATGCAATGCTGCAGCAAATGACTGGCCTCGGCAGTGATGTGACCCAACAGCTGAGGCCAGTCATTGGCTGCACAGCTGAAGCAAGTCACAGGACCTTGTTTGTGAAGGAAAGTTCACATTTTGGGACTGAAGGTGCAGTGAAGACATCACAGGACCCCACAGAGCCATTCGCATCACAGGTCCAACGAATGGGGGTGGGATTTTTATATTTTTTTTGGTGAGTCATGGGAAATCCCTATCAAGCATGGTATAGATAATGTATAAAACAGGTTGGTTCTCACCCAGCATACAGTACAGACCAAAAGTTTGGACACACCTTCTCATTCAAAGAGTTTTCTTTATTTTCATGACTATGAAAATTGTAGATTCACACTGAAGGCATCAAAACTATGAATTAACACATGTGGAATTATATACAATACAAACAAGTGTGAAACAACTGAAAATATGTCATATTCTAGGTTCTTCAAAGTAGCCACCTTTTGCTTTGATTACTGCTTTGCACACTCTTGGCATTCTCTTGATGAGCTTCAAGAGGTAGTCCCCTGAAATGGTTTTCACTTCACAGGTGTGCCCTGTCAGGTTTAATAAGTGGGATTTCTTGCCTTATAAATGGGGTTGGGACCATCAGTTGCGTTGAGGAGAAGTCAGGTGGATACACAGCTGATAGTCCTACTGAATAGACTGTTAGAATTTGTATTATGGCAAGAAAAAAGCAGCTAAGTAAAGAAAAACGAGTGGCCCTCATTACTTTAAGAAATGAAGGTCAGTCAATCAGCCGAAAAATTGGGAAAACTTTGAAAGTAAGGGCTATTTGACCATGAAGGAGAGTGATGGGGTGCTGCGCCAGATGACCTGGCCTCCACAGTCACCGGACCTGAACCCAATCGAGATGGTTTGGGGTGAGCTGGACCGCAGAGTGAAGGCAAAAGGGCCAACAAGTGCTAAGCATCTCTGGGAACTCCTTCAAGACTGTTGGAAGACCATTTCAGGGGACTACCTCTTGAAGCACATCAAGAGAATGCCAAGAGTGTGCAAAGCAATAATCAAAGCAAAAGGTGGCTACTTTGAAGAACCGAGAATATGACATATTTTATTGTTTCACACTTGTTTGTTTTGAATATAATTCCACATGTGTTAATTCATAGTTTTGATGCCTTCATAGTCATGAAAATAAAGAAAACTCTTTGAATGAGATGGTGTGTCCAAACTTTTGGTCTGTACTGTAAATCATCAGGGCATCAGGCAGATTTGAAAATTATTCAACAAGATTTTAAATTAAAGAGCAAATTTTGATATCATAGGAACATGCGGTATGCCTTCTAGATTATCACAGTAAGAACAGCTTGTGTGTAGGGCCAAGTAGGGGTCATATTATTGGGCTTCCCCGTCTTAAATTCTGCTTGATTAGGAAGGGCTATACATTTATGGTAAATCCTCTTGATCTTCACTCTATACAAGACATCTAAGTCTAGATGTGGCAGATATTTTTCCCTGAGGTTTTTGGCTTAAATACACGGCAAATGGGTTACATGGGAAGGAGCATGTTGTGGCCTTAACATGCTGAGTGCATTCTGGGGCCTACAGTTCAAGCATCAGTTTCACACAGGAAGAGTTGTCTACTCCAATTTTGCTTTCCCTTGTTTCATCTCTGGCTTTGCATTTTATCGAATAAATGATTTGCTTTTGCCCTTGGCTGCAAAGGGTCAAAGTTTCTGGTGCTTGTGCTAACAGAAGCAAATTCATAATGTCTCCCGTCATTAGTGTACCCAGAAATGGCACCTAGAGGAATCTGGAGTTACTCAACTATGATGTCTCACCGCACCTTTTTCTGCCATATTGTTAAAATATGTTGGATCATGAAATGAAAATCATAATTCTGCTCCTACAGCTGGAACCTGATGAGGTGTAAATATGGAACAATGTGGTAACAATATATTGTGCTTCTTATGCATTAGAACAGGGAGGTCCAACCTGCAGCCCTCCAGCTCTTGCAAAACTCTTGCAAAACTACAATTCCCAGCATGCCTGGACAACCTACAGCTATTAGGGCATGCTGGGAGTTGTAGTTTTGCAACAGCTGGAGGGCCGCAGGTTGAGCATCCCTGAGTTAGAGGATTGCAGAAGTCTACAACTTTTATTTGCACTGGCCACCTGACTTTAGGAAGCAGACACCATCCAGCAGCCACCTTGGTGCCAGGCACAAAGACAAGACTGTCATGACATGTCTATGGCTGCTATGTGTGCAGGCCCCTGGGACAGAATTACACTGGGCTCCTGCCCCTCAACTCATAACTAGAAACCTGGTGCAGGGCAGACAGAGATATGAAATTGGCTGATTTTTCAGCCTTCCCTACAGTTAATTACACTACTTGAGTTTCCTACTCTACTGTACATTGTTTTTATATATTCCCTTTTAAACCTATTGATAGCGCATATTATGTTATTGCCAGTACAGTCAAAATGATAATCTGCTGTATGAATACAAGGGAAGCAGAGAATGGGATGGGATTAATGTTCACAGGTTTCAATGCCTTTTTTTATGCTTCCTTCCCTTGACTTTTGCCCCATGCGGTGTGACCTCTCTTCTCAGCACATTTATTCAATCATCTGATCTCTTTCTCTTGCCATCTGCCACTCCGTTTGCCTCTATTCTGTGAACAATGATATGATTAGCTCTGATATTAAGTGCCTGAATCATGGCTGAATAGCACATACCGTACACTGCGTGCAGAATTATTAGGCAAATGAGTATTTTGACCACATCATCCTCTTTATGCATGTTGTCTTACTCCAAGCTGTATAGGCTCGAAAGCCTACTACCAATTAAGCATATTAGGTGATGTGCATCTCTGTAATGAGAAGGGGTGTGGTCTAATGACATCAACACCCTATATTAGGTGTGCATAATTATTAGGCAACTTCCTTTCCTTTGGCAAAATGGGTCAAAAGAAGGACTTGACAGGCTCAGAAAAGTCAAAAATAGTGAGATATCTTGCAGAGGGATGCAGCACTCTTAAAATTGCAAAGCTTCTGAAGCGTGATCATCGAACAATCAAGCGTTTCATTCAAAATAGTCAACAGGGTCGCAAGAAACGTGTGGAAAAACCAAGACGCAAAATAACTGCCCATGAACTGAGAAAAGTCAAGCGTGCAGCTGCCAAGATGCCACTTGCCACCAGTTTGGCCATATTTTAGAGCTGCAACATCACTGGAGTGCCCAAAAGCACAAGGTGTGCAATACTCACAGACATGGCCAAGGTAAGAAAGGCTGAAAGACGACCACCACTGAACAAGACACACAAGCTGAAACGTCAAGACTGGGCCAAGAAATATCTCAAGACTGATTTTTCTAAGGTTTTATGGACTGATGAAATGAGAGTGAGTCTTGATGGGCCAGATGGATGGGCCCGTGGCTGGATTGGTAAAGGGCAGAGAGCTCCAGTCCGACTCAGACGCCAACAAGGTGGAGGTGGAGTGCTGGTTTGGGCTGGTATCATCAAAGATGAGCTTGTGGGGCCTTTTCGGGTTGAGGATGGAGTCAAGCTCAACTCCCAGTCCTACTGCCAGTTTCTGGAAGACACCTTCTTTAAGCAGTGGTACAGGAAGAAGTCTGTATCCTTCAAGAAAAACATGATTTTCATGCAGGACAATGCTCCATCACACGCGTCCAAGTACTCCACAGCGTGGCTGGCAAGAAAGGGTATAAAAGAAGAAAATCTAATGACATGGCCTCCTTGTTCACCTGATCTGAACCCCATTGAGAACCTGTGGTCCATCATCGAATGTGAGATTTACAAGGAGGGAAAACAGTACACCTCTCTGAACAGTGTCTGGGAGGCTGTGGTTGCTGCTGCACGCAATGTTGATGGTGAACAGATCAAAACACTGACAGAATCCATGGATGGCAGGCTTTTGAGTGTCCTTGCAAAGAAAGGTGGCTATATTGGTCACTGATTTGTTTTTGTTTTGTTTTTGAATGTCAGAAATGTATATTTGTGAATGTTGAGATGTTATATTGGTTTCACTGGTAAAAATAAATAATTGAAATGGGTATATATTTGTTTTTTGTTAAGTTGCCTAATAATTATGCACAGTAATAGTCACCTGCACACACAGATATCCCCCTAAAATAGCTAAAACTAAAAACAAACTAAAAACTACTTCCAAAAATATTCAGCTTTGATATTAATGAGTTTTTTGGGTTCATTGAGAACATGGTTGTTGTTCAATAATAAAATTAATCCTCAAAAATACAACTTGCCTAATAATTCTGCACTCCCTGTATATAGCTTATATATATATTGTGATACAGAGTCTGGTCTGTAAAAACAGGTATTTTCCTCCCAGCATGGTCTACTGGGCTGATTTACAGCCAGGTGAGGTCAAATACCGGACTGGATTTTATGTGCATACACAGAGACTTAAAAGACTACCCCACCGCGCTGGTGTCTCTAACCAGAGTGGCCGGTAGATGGACCCATGAGGTGGGAGAGACTTTCCGGCACTGTGGCCCTATTATGAGAGTGACTGATACCCATGAGAGAGGGGTAACCCTAGCAGAGTGGCCCAGCTCAGGGGGGAGAGCATAACCCTGGGAACCTGAGACCGAAGGGCCAGCGGTAGGGGTGACCACCACTTCGGTGGAAGAGGGGGAGACAACCCCGTTAAGTGTGATGGTGGGAAACGCCGGGTCCTGAATTGGCAGACCTCAATGTCTCCGGGGATAATTTTGGTACCGCCCAATGTTGGGATCCAACCCTATCCCAAGCCTCAAAAAATGTGTTAATAGTAGATGGTAAACCACAACAACATGGGGCAGTTCCAGGGTTTCCCAGTTTTGTAGTTCATCACGGTATGTTGTATCGGGTAAACCAACTACGGGGTGAGCCTATTGAACAGTTGGTGGTCCCCAAGGCTTATCGCAAGCTTGTGTTAGATCTAGCCAACCAACACGTTCTCGGGGGTCACCTGGGGCTGCAGAAAACTCAGGATCACATTCAACAGGGGTTTTACTGGCCAGCATAGTCAAAGAAGTGGAAGAGTTTTGTAAGTCTTGCCCGACCTGCCAGATAACTAGCCCCCAGCCACATTTACGTAGTCCCCTAGTACCTCCCCCGATTAATGAAGTATCGTTTGACCGAATAGCTATGGACCTCATAGGCCCACTACCAAAGTCCGCCAGAGGGCATCAACACATCTTAGTCATTCTAGACTACGCCATTCGGTACCCGGAGGCGGTGGCACTGCGACATACCTCGGCCAAACTCATATCTAAGGAGTTAATGGAGATATTTTCCTGAGTTGGACTACCTAAAGAGGTTCTGACTGACCAAGGGACCCCTTTTATGTCCAAGGTGACGAGGGAACTCTGTAAGTTGCTGCACATAAAACAAGTACGGACGTCCGTTTACCATCCGCAAACGGACGGTTTGGTAGAACGGTTTAACTAAACATTAAAAAATATGCTGAAAAATGTAGTGTCTAAAGATGGGAAGGACTGGGACCTCCTTCTGCCCTATCTCATGTTCGCAGTGAGGTACGCCAGGCCTCTACTAGGTTCTCGCCTTTCGAACTGCTATATGGCAGACACCCTCGCGGTCTCTTGGATGTGGCCAAAGAGGCGTGGGAACAACAACCCACTCCACATAAAAGTGTCATTGAGTACGTTACCCAGATGCAAGATCGGATAGATACAGTGTTGCCTCTTGTTAGGGAGCATATGGAAGCAGCTCAGCAAACCCAGAGTCCGGTCTAAAATCGGCAGGCTCGGGTCCGGATCTTTAACCCGGGTGATCGGGTTTTGGTTCTGGTGCCGACCGTGCACAGTAAGTTCCTGGCTAGGTGGCAGGGGCCCTACGAGGTACTCAAGAAAACTGGAGATTTAAACTACAAGGTACACCAGCCAGGGCGGCGAAAGCCGGAACAGGTTTACCATGTGAATTTACTCAAACTGTGGAAAGATAGGGAAACCTGTACAGAAGACAGCCAGCGGCCGGGTTTTCTAGGAGAAGAGATACAGGCCCCTCTGTCTGATGCAAGAGAGGCAGCTGCGACACTAAAAATTGCTGACAGCCTCTCCTCTAAACAGACTCAGGAGGCCAGGGAGTTTGTTAGTCGGAACATGGATGTATTCTCAGACCTCCCGGGATACACTTCCATAATTCAGCATGACATTGCCACTGAGCCTTAGGCAAAAGTCAGATTAAAACCATACCGGGTACCTGAGGCTCGGCGACAAGCCATATGCAGCTAAAGTTGCAGCTAGACGTAATTGAGGAGTCAAAAAGTGAGTGGGCCAGTCCTATAGTATTGATACCCAAGCCGGACGGGACGTTGTGGTTTTGTAACGACTTTCGAAAACTTAACGAGGTTTCCAAATTCGATGCGTATCCCATGCCCCGGGTGGATGAGCTCATCGAGAGGTTAGGACAAACCCGGTATTTTTCTGTTTTGGACCTAACCAAAGGGTACTGGCAGGTGCCCTTAACGGAGGCTGCCAAAGAGTAAACTGCCTTCATCACACCTAAAGGGGTTGTATCAATATACGGTCTTACCCATTGGTCTGCATGCGCCTCTGCCACTTTTCAGCGACTAATGGACATTGTGCTTCGTCCACATCATCGGTACGCTGAGGTTTTTTGCCCACTTTGCTACTCTAGCCGCACCCTTGACAGGACTCTTAAAAGGGACACAAGTCAATGATGGTTCGCTGGGATGATCGGACGGAAGAGGCTTTCTCCGCTTTGAAGTCGGCCTTGTGCGTGTCCCCGGTTTTGGTGACGCCCGACTTCAAAAGGGAGTTTATAGTACAGACCGATGCCTCCAAAGTAGGCCTCGTGCTGTAATGTCTCAGGAAGTTAACGGGGAGGAGCATCCCATTATTTTCCTCAGCCATAAGCTCACCCCAGCCGAGACCCGATATAGTATAGTGGAAAGAGAGTGCCTGGCTATCAAGTGGGCACTAGAATCTCTCCACTAATATTTATTGGGGAGAAAATTCTGCCTGGTGACTGACCACTCCCCTCTCAAGTGGATGAGCCAGGCCAAGGACAGAAAAGCCTGGGTCACCCAATGGTTTCTCTCTCTACAAAACTTTAAGTTTTCGGTGGAACACAGGGCAGGCCGGTTACAGGGAAATGCGGATGCCCTGTCCCGAGTACACTGTCTGGCATGTGTTCACCCCCTCAGGGTTGACGAAAGGGGGGTATGTGACACAGTGAGAGGTTTTGTCTGGGAAAACAGGTATTTTCCTCCCAGCATATGCTGCTGGGCTGATTTATAGCCAGGTGAGGTCAAATACCGGACTGGATTTTAAGTGCTGGTCCAGGTTTTGGCAACACCTGGCTGTCCCTAAATAGGCAGCTGGGCTCAGAAGCGAGGTCTCTGTGTTTGGATCTGGGAGCCTTGTGTCTGGATGAAGGCTTGCTACCTGTTTGGCGTGAAAACAGGTTGGTGCTGCTATGCTCAAGCACTCTTTGAGGCAGAATTGTCGTATGGTGTGAATTACCACCAACACCGCAAGGTAACTTTTTGCTTGTTTATGACTGTTTTGTCACTTGCCTAAAGTGTGAATAAAACACTGAACTGTTTGATCCAAAGAACTTGTAGCCTCTATACTGCGTCCGTTAATCCTGTCTACCAGAGCGAAACCCCACTATATATATATATATATATATATATATATAGGAAGAGAAATCAAGGCAGCACTCCCGGTAGTCAGGTATGGGTGCCAGCGGCAAGAAACACCTTACCAAGGTGTACAATGTAGGATAAAGAAAGACACCGCAGCACGTCCGTTTGGTGAAATAAGTGGGACCCTTTATTCACCTATGCGACGTTTCGGTCCGCTTACTGGGACCATTCTCAAGCATTGCTTGAGAATGGTCCCAGTAAGCGGACCGAAACGTCGCATAGGTGAATAAAGGGTCCCACTTATTTCACCAAACGGACGTGCTGCGGTGTCTTTCTTTATCCTATATATATATATATATATATATATAGGCACCTGAACATTTTCTAAGAACTGAATAACGTTGCCTGTGAACCTGCAGGTGCAACCCAACAACAGTGTATGATATATCTTCTACTACACAGAGACATCATCTTACTGTATGCACCTTCCCTTAGATCCATATTGAGCATGTGAAAGGCAAAATACAAGACTAAATATGGATATTGTTGCATAAAACACAATAGGGGAACATGACTTAATAGAGAACAGAAGGCAGGTGCATTAAGTGTATTGTGCAGGAAGGCAGTAAAAGAAAAGAGAGCTCTCTCTACAATGCGGACTAGCTGTCACTCCGGTGTGACATTCACATACTGTAGCTGTGCACAAAACTGATAGTTATCGCTGCCAATTCCAGGCAAATCTATTCATTCTTTATTAGCTTAAGTGTTTTGTCAGCTGCAATTAACTGCAAGGATACAAAACACAACATCTGCTCATCACCACAATAAGTATACCGTACAAGGTGTTCTATATACCGGAGAGTGACGCCAGGCGCGTGAAGCCTATTGTGACATTAATAATTGTGGCATATGTTGGTTCCTGCACTGTGTATGTTTTTTAGCAAAGCATCGATAGATATAACTCCAGCACCGAGCCAGCCGTCACTCGTCATTCACTTTAAAAATGAGTTTGCCATGTCTGCTGCGTGGTATTCTGTAAGATGAATGCGATTAGCGCAAATCTCCCATCCAAGCCAAAGGCTTACAGATCAGTTATACAACAGCTACATCCAAACTATTCCCTTCAGGGCGACACAAAGGGTGTTAAAACAGTAGTATTGATCGCGAATATTCTAATCTCAAATTTTTATCGTGGATATTGGCACTTCGAGAATTTGCGAATATCTACAATATAGTGCTGTATCTTCGTAATCGCGAATATTCGAGATTTTTTTTTCATCAGTACCTATGATCCCTCACTGCTTCTTGCTTGTGGGCCAATGAGAAGGATGCAATATATTTGACTTTAGGAGTAGTGTTGATCGCAAATTTTCGTATCGCAAATTTTCCGATGGCTGATTTTTGCAATCAAGAAAATAATGACGAGATCACGAATTCGCGCCTATATGACGAATATTCGCCCAAATATTGCGAATTTGAATATTGGCCCTGCCGCTCATTCAACAGCACCAAAACTAGGGTTTGACAAACCTGACCGATCCTTCCCTTATTCACAGCTAGTCTTCTAGTCAGCAGCCATGGGTCCATCTCAGGTTCCTGCCATCAACAACCTTAGCATTGGAGAATCAGGACATTTAAAAGTATCCTTTATATGTTACACACGTGAGGGGCCGTGATCTACTGGGACTAATCATATAGACAGTAGTAATGCCAGGCGGTAGATAAGCAGAGGTCCTCCAGGCTGGACATGGTGGGACACATGCAGCAGTATAGGCACACACAAGGACCACAGGGCTGTCAATGGTTGACTTCATAAGTGGCATTATTAATTAAAGGGTTGTATAAGAGTAGAATAAAAAATAACATGTGCCTCAGGCCACTCTTTTTTATGGTATTGCAGTTCTTCCTCATTAACTTGAATTGGAGGTGAGCTGCAATACCAGATACAGCCATACACAAGAGTGGCGCTGTTTCTGTAAATATAAAAAAGGATGGGCTTTGTAATTCCCTATAACTCATTTAAGGAGGGATGTAATGTCAATCTGTAGACGGTAGATGAGGCATTGTTAGAAGCTGTGGCAAATATCCCCAACATATGCAGTGTACAGCACTCACGGCTCACTGGCCCTGCCCTACCCTCCTGTAATAGTAAATCATCTCCTTTCAAGAAGGGTCTAACAGTATATATATATAAAACGCTACCCCTTGGTAGCCCCCCTATAGTATAATGTCCTCCTGGGTGGTCATATATAATGCCCCCACCCCACTGTAGTATAATGCACCCTATATATACCAGCTCTGTGTATCCCTAGCTCCTCCATTCATCCAGCATCCACACTGTTGCTATAGCTGTTAATGCCAACCGGATTGTAGCTAGATGGAATTAGAGATGTAGCAGAGCTAAGTCTTCACAATGCCTGGCGATGAGATCATTTAATATGTGTGTGCTTTTTACATAGGACTGCAAGTGCACCAACTCCATGAGCTCAAGATGCACAACGAATGCAACTCCAAAGAGTAAAATGACGGAGGTTCTGCCCCTAATCCAGACTCATTCTGGATAAGATCTTCTATTTCAGCTGAAACTTGTAACTTGCAGAAAGTTTGGAGATGTGCAGCAGCAGAGGAGGAGTGGGGCTGCTGGAAGCCAGCACCGAGGGCATGATGCCCCTCACTGCCATTAACTACTCTGCCTGTCATTGCCTAGGATGTCTGATGGCAGCAGATCTCACAGTCCACAGGTAGGCAGTGCAGACACCGGGCGAGGAGCAGACCTTACCTGCGCTGTGGGCATTCTCATCAAGGATCAGATCCTTAGAGTAATTCCAAGAAATCCAGAAAGAGAGAAGAAATCCCAAGACTTGTGTAGTAAGCCTAACCCTCCAGCCAAGTGCAGGCAGCGATATCCGGAGCGGGGTGCGATCCGGGCAGATCCCAGGGATCGGAGCTCTCCTTCCCCAGCAGAGATCGGCGCAGCGCGGGGCCAGAGTTCAGCACCAGCACACAAGTGGACAGAGCCTGCACGGCGATCGTCAACCCTGGCCACGCCCTCAGCCACTCCGCCCCGCCCCAGCCATCACGTCAGTCCATCTGCTCGTGCACGTGCTGGTGAAAGCCCCTGCTGGCAGCCCCCAGAGACAGGCGCACAGGAGGGGGGCGCACAGGGGTGCACAGGAGGGGGGCGCACAGGGGAGGAGAGTGGTGCACAGGAGGGGGGCGCACAGGGGAGCAGAGGGGCGCACAGGAGAGGGGCGCACAGGAGAGGAGAGGGGCGCACAGGAGGGGGACGGACAGGGGAGGAGAGGGACGCACAGGAGAGGAGAGGGGCGCACAGGGGAGGGGCGCACTATACCTTCACTGCTCCGGACTGTGGCGCCAGTTCTGTAAAGCAAGAATGCAACTTCTCCAGTCCTCCTGCTCTACAGAGAATACTATACAGAATACAGCACTCACTGTATATTATCCTTATCTGCTGATACCCTATAGAGAATACTATACAGAATACAGCACTTATATTATCCTTATCTGCTGATACCCTATAGAGAATAATATACAGAATACAGCACTTATTGTATATTACCTAGTCCTGATGATACCCTATAGAGAATACTAATACAGATACAGCACTTATATTATCCTTATCTGCTGATACCCTATAGAGAATAATATACAGAATACAGCACTTACTGTATATTATCCAGTCCTGCTGATACCTATAGAGAATACTAATACAGAATACAGCACATATATTATCCAGTCCTGATGATACCATATAGAGAATAATATACAGAATACAGCACTTATATTACCCAGTCCTGCTGATACCCTGTAGAGAATACAATACAAAATACAGCCATCTATCACATGGTCCTGCTGATATCCTATAGAGAATACAATACAGAATGCAGTACATACAGTATCCTGTCCTGCTGATACCCTATAGAGAATACAATACAGAATACAACACATATATTATCCTTATCTGCTGATACCCTATAGAGAATACAATACAGAATACAACACATATATTATCCTTATCTGCTGATACCCTATAGGGAATACTAATACAGAATACAGCACATATATTATCCAGTCCTGCTGATACCCTGTAGAGAATACAATACAGAATACAGCACATATATTATCCAGTCCTGTTGATACCCTATAGAGAATACAATACAGAATACAGCACATATATTATCCTTATATGCTGATACCCTATAGGGAATACTAATACAGAATACAGCACATATATTATCCAGTCCTGTTGATACCCTGTAGAGAATACAATACAGAATACAGCACATATATTATCCAGTCCTGTTGATACCCTATAGAGACTACAATACAGAATACAGCACATATATTATCCAGTCCTGCTGATACCCTATAGAGAATACTAAGTAGAAAATTGGTACCTGGAATTTTACTTTCCTTGAGTCCGAAGGCAGCACAGAATGGGTTAACGTTGACCTCTTTTAGTTTCATAGGACCGCCCACCTAGATTTAAACAATCAAACAATTAGTTAATCACATAATCAATACGCCTATAAGGTCTGGTGAATGCAACTGCCCCTTGTATTAAAAAATAGATCCACACAGTTGCAGAACAAAAAATACAATTTATTTAGGGAGGGTAAGCCTGTGCTGCCTTCGGACTCAAGGAAAGTAAAATTCCAGGTACCAATTTTCTACTTTCCCTTATCGTCCTCGGCAGCACAGAATGGGATTTTTATAGATTCCAAAGGGGGGGATTATACTGAAGCTGAACTTAGAATGCCTGTGCCAAAGGCTTAGCTCCTGGACTCGATGTCAAGGCGATAATGCTTGCGAAGGTGGAAGGAGTGGACCAGGAGGCTGCGCTGCAGATTTCTTGTATAGACACCTGCCCATATTCCGCCCAAGAGGCTGCTGTCGACCTCGTGGAATGAGCCTTGATGGAAAGTGGTGGAGTTTCCCCCTCTAACAAGTAGGTTTCTGTGATGGTGTTCTTTATCCACCGGGCGAGTGAATCCTTGGATGGCGTTTGCCCTCTTCTCGGTCCAGAATAAAGCAGAAAAAGACTTTCGTCTAAACGGAACTCTTCCGTTCTTCGCAAATATGTTTCTACTGCTCTTTTCACATCCAGCATATGTAATTGCTCCTGTTCTTCATCCGCCGGATTTGGGAAGAATGTAGGCAAGAAGGTTTCCCTATTAATATTCATAGTGGAAGGAACCTTTGGTTGAAAGGAAGGTATGGTTCTAATCAATATCCCATCAGGAAGGATTCGTATATATGGATGTCTGGAAGATAACGCTCGTAGTTCCCCCAATCTTTTCGCCGAAGTAATGGCTACAAGAAACAGAACTTTGCAGGAGAGATATCTGATGTCCACTTGTTCCAGCGGTTCAAAGGGTGGTCTTGTGAGTCCCCTTAGTACTAGGGATAAGTCCCACACAGGAAAGGGTTCGTGAATCACTGGTCTTAGCCTCTTCAAGGCCTTGAAGAATCTGACTATCAGAGGATGGAACAGATATTTATTCTCTGTCAAGATATTAATGGCAGTCATCTGGGATTTTAAGGTATTCGGCTTCAAGCCCATATCAAATCCTTCTTGAAGGAACTGAAGAATACTGGAGATGTTTATTTCCGTATATCCCTTTCCCGACAACCAAGACCGGAATTTTCCTAATACTTTGGCATATTTCACATTGGTAGAACGCTTGTGGGAATTCATTAATGTGTCAATGACCGAAGCTGGTAGGCCCTCTTCCTCTAATCTGCTTCTCTCAACATCCAGGCCGTGAGGTGCAACCTGTCTAGGTTCTGATGGAATAGACCCTGCTGGAGGAGAAGGTCGGGGGCACATGGAAGCTTCCAATAGTTCCCTTCGGACAGTTGGAGAAGAAGAGGAAACCATGACCTCCGGGGCCAAAATGGTGCTATTAGTATTACTTTGGGTCTTTCTACCGCAATCTTCTGTAGAACCCTCGGTATGAGGGGGTACTGGTGGAAATAGGTAGACAAATAGGCGACTCCAAGACATCGAGAAGGCATCTACCACTGCTGGCCCGTCGTGTTTGCTCAGGGAACAGAACTTCTGGAGTTTCCGATTTTGTCTGGAGGCCATCAGATCCCAGGTTGGACAACCCCATCTGGCTATGATTTGCTTGAAGTAAATCGGATTCAAACCCCACTCGCTCGGACTGACTGTCATCCGACTCAGACGATCTGCTTGTATATTGTAACAGCCTCTTATATGAATCGCTCTTAATTGCGAAAGATGTGATTCTGCCCAGGTGAAAATCCGTTTGCATAATTTCATCAAGGACGGGCTCCTCGTTCCTCCTTGTTTGTTCAGATAGAACACCGTGGAGAGGTTGTCTGAGCGAACCAGCACCGATTTTCCTTCCAGGAGGGTTTGAAAATGGACTAGTGATTCCAGAACAGCCTTCATTTCCTTGAAGTTCGAGGACTGTCGCATATCCTGGGGAGACCATTTCCCTTGGATCCATCTGTTCTGCACGTGAGCTCCCCAGCCTCTGGCTGAGGCATCCGTGGTCATTATTATCAGTGACAGATACTGAAATGATTTCCCTACTGTGAGCTTCTCCGTCTGTAACCACCAGTTCAGACTCTGAATAACGGAAGGCCTCAGGCTGATTCTTCTTTCCAAATCGCAATGACTGGTGCGTCTTGCCTGTATCATATTCCATTGAAGGTCTCGCATATGGATACTCGCCCAGGGGACCGCATCTATGGTAGAAGTCAGATGACTCAAGGTCTTCATCACTCTGCGTACGGATGGCTTGTGAATGGATCTCAAGGTTCTCACTTCCTCTCTGATCTTCTGACCCTTGTCTGAAGGAAGGAACACTTTCATGCAGCGGGTGTCTATCACCATCCCCAAGAATCTTTTCGACGTCGTTGGGGAGAGCTGAGATTTCTTCCAACTCATTATGAAACCGAGGGACTGGAGAAGCGAGATGACTGTACGGAGATGAAGTTGTAACTGTTCCTCCGTTGCTGCTGCCACTAGCCAGTCGTCGAGGTAAGGATAGACTTGAATGGCCTGTAAGCGTAGATGCACTGCTGCCACCACTGATATTTTGGTAAAAATCCTGGGTGCGGACGTCAGCCCGAAGGGCAACGCTCTGAATTGAAAGTGCAGGATTCTCCCTGCTCTTCTGACGGCCACTCTTAGGAACTTCCTTGAGGAAGATCTTATGGGCACATGCAGGTAGGCGTCCTCCAAGTCCAGGGACACTTATGGCAGCTTGCTCCAGCCTGCATCCACCTTAAATATTTGAATCTGGCGCCCTGGACGCCGCCTGGTGACGTCAGCCGCTCCTGCGGCGTCCCATTGGCCCCAGAGGGCGCGCTGACTGATGACGTCAGACGCTGCCCGAACCCGGAAGTGCGGCGGCCTCCTCCGATCCTAGGAGAGGCATGCTGGGGATTTCAAATGCCGGGCGTCGGGCGCACACTGCGCGGATCATCGGCAGGGCAGCGGCTATCAGACCGCAACAGAGACCTCCTGCCGGCGCGCACATCATGGATGCGGCATAGTGCCAGCGCCAAGGACACACCCGTGGCACTGCTGGACACTTGGCCTGGAGCCTGGGACACACCCCACGGCATAGGTGGCCGATCTTCACCACACCAGACAGGTGGGCAGATTCCTCAGAAATGAGGACATAAAAAAAATACAAGGGGCAGTTGCATTCACCAGACCTTATAGGCGTATTGATTATGTGATTAACTAATTGTTTGATTGTTTAAATCTAGGTGGGCGGTCCTATGAAACTAAAAGAGGTCAACGTTAACCCATTCTGTGCTGCCGAGGACGATAAGGGAAATACAGAATACAGCACATATATTATCCAGTCCTGCTGATACCCTATAGAGAATACTAATACAGAATACAGCACATATATTATCCAGTCCTGCTGATACCCTGTAGAGAATACAATACAGAATACAGCACATATATTACCCAGTCCTGCTGATACTCTATAGAGACTACAATACAGAATACAGCCATGTATCACAGGGTCCTGCTGATATCCTATAGAGAATACAATACAGAATAGGGCACTTGTGTGCACAATGTGAATACAGAATGCAGCACTTATTGTATATTACCCAGTCCTGCTGATATCCTATAGTGAATTCAATACAGAATGCAGCCATGTATCACATGGTCCTGCTGATATCCTATAGAGAATACGATACAAAATAGGACAGTTGTGTGTACAATGCGAATACAGAATACAACACTTACTGTATATTACCCAGTCCTGCTGATATCCTGTAGAGAATACTATACAGAATACAGCGCTTACTGTATATTACCCAGTCCTGCTGATACCCTATAGAGAATACAATACAGAATACAGCCATGTATCACATGGTCCTGCTGATATGCTATAGGAATACAATACAGAATAGGGCACTTGTGTGTACAATGTGAATACAGAATGCAGCACTTATTGTATATTATCCAGTCCTGCTGATACCCTATAGAGAATACAATGCAGAATACAGCACTTACTGTAAATTACCCAGTCCTGCTGATACCCTATAGAGAATACAATGCAGAATACAGCGCTTACTGTAAATTACCCAGTCCTGCTGATACCCTATAGAGAATACTGTATAGAATACAGCACTTGTATTATCCAGTAATGCTGAATGATACCCTACAGAGAATACAGTATAGAATACAGCCATGTATCACACAGTCCTGCCAATACCCTATAGAACAGTGGTACTCAACTACTTTTTGTAAAGATCCACATACCTGAGTCTGCTGTAGAACGAAGGTAAGCAGAGACAACACCAGTGGAGTGTAGCACTGCAATCATTTCTTCTTTACAATAAGTCCACCTAATCTGCTTTCTGCCGACCAAACAGTAAGAATGTCCTTCCAGATACCCCTAACAATAATGATGCCTTTTAGTGCCCCTCAGACAGTATGATATCCCTTTAGTGCCCCACAAAGTGTGTTACCCTTAAGTGCCCCCTCACAGCAGGGGGATCCGTTAGGTGCCCTTCACACAGAATGATGGCCTCTTAAAAGCACCGCCCCCACCCCGCTACACACATACACAAATAATATGATGCACTCTTAAAGCTCCCCTCAGAAAGTGATGGCTCTTATATGTCCCCGACACAATTTGATGCCACCTTAGGTAGACTTCACACAATATAATGCCCTGTTAAGTGCCCCCCACACAGTGCTGCCCCCTCAAGTTCCCCCCACACTGTATGATGCCCCCTTAAGTAGTCCCACACAAAGTGATGTCACCCTCACATATTATGCCCCCCCCTAATAAAAATACACCCCTTAGTGTCCCTCCCCACAGAGTTATGCCCAGCTCCCCACTCAGTTATGCTCCCTTTAGTGAACCACCACAGGTTAAGCACCTTTGGACACCCTCTCATAAAGTTATGCCCCCACAGTGCTGCCCCCTCAAGTGCCTCCACACACAGTGATGCCCCTTTAGGTGGCTCCCCAAACGTAGTGATGCACCCTTCATAGATTCTGTCCTCCTTGATGCCCCCCCCCTTCCCCGCACGCAGTTATACCCCTGTTAGTGCCTCCCTGACAGGTCACCTTAGGTGGTCCCCCACCCAGTTATGCCAACTTAAATGTTCCCACACACAGTTATTCCCCTTTTGTGCCCCCTAGAACACAGTTATTGTCCCTTTTTGTGGACCCCAACAGTTATTACCATTAGACCCTTCCTCAAAGTTATGCCCCCACAGTGCTGCCCCCTCAAGTGCCCCCACACATAGTGATGCCCCTGTAGGTGGCCCCCAAATTCAGTGAGGCTCCACACATACAGTTATTCCCCTTTAGGGGCCCCCCACACAGTCATGCCCCCTTTTGTGGACCCCCACACAGTTATGCCCCGTTTAGTGGCACCCTGTAAAAAAAAAAAAAATCCCACGTTCCCCCGATAAACAGAGCCGCTACACTTTGTGCTCAACTGTCTGTGGCTGAGCGAAGCAGGCGTGATGATGTCAGTAGCTGACGGCTCCCTGCTTCACTATTCTATCCAAGTGGATCTGCGTCCTCAGACTGAGTTGAACGCATGACATGCAGGGGCCCGCACAGCTGGCAACCAGTTGAGTATACCTGCTATAGAGAATACAGCCATGTATCACTCAGTCCTGCTGATATCCTATAGAGAATACAACACTTGTATTACCCAGTCCTGCTAATACCCTATAGAGAATACAGTACAGAATACAGCGCTTACTGTATATTATTCTGTCCTGCTGATACCCTACATAGAATACTAATACAGAATACAACACTTGTATTACCCAGATCTGCTGATGCCCTATAGGGAATTCCAATAAACAATACAACACTGGTATTATCCAGTCCTGCCGATACCTTATAGAGAATACAATACAGAATACAACACTGGTATTACCCAGTCCTGCTGATACTCTATAGAGAATACAGTACAGAATACAACACTGGTATTACCCAGTCCTGCTGATACCCTATAGAGAATACAATACAGAATACAGCGCTTACTGTATATTATTCTGTCCTGCTGATACCCTACATAGAATACTAATACAGAATACAACACTTGCATTACCCAGATCTGCTGATGCCCTATAGGGAATTCCAATAAACAATACAACACTGGTATTATCCAGTCCTGCCGATACCTTATAGAGAATACAATACAGAATACAACACTGGTATTACCCAGTCCTGCTGATACTCTATAGAGAATACAGTACAGAATACAACACTGGTATTACCCAGTCCTGCTGATACTCTATAGAGAATACAGTACAGAATACAACACTGGTATTACCCAGTCCTGCTGATACCCTATAGAGAATACAATACAGAATACAAAACTTACTGTATATTATTCTGTCCTGCTGATACCCTATAGAGAATACAATACAGAATGCAGTACATACAGTATCCTGTCCTGCTGATACCCTATAGAGAATACAATACAGAATACAGCGCTTACTGTATATTATTCTGTCCTGCTGATAACCTACATAGAATACTAATACAGAATACAACACTTGTATTACCCAGATATGCTGATACCCTATAGGGAATTCCAATAAACAATACAACACTGGTATTATCCAGTCCTGCCGATACCTTATAGAGAATACAATACAGAATACAACACTGGTATTATCCAGTCCTGCTGATACTCTGTAGAGAATACAGTACAGAATACAGCCATCTATCACATGGTCCTGCTAATAACCTATAGAGAATACAATACAGAATGCAGTACATACAGTATCCTGTCCTGCTGATACCCTATAGAGAATACTAATACAGAATACTGGTATTACCCAGTCCTGCTGATACTCTATAGAGAATACAGTACAGAATACAGCACTTGTATTATCCAGTCCTGATAATCTATAGAGAATACAATACAGAATGCAGTACATACAGTATCCTGTCCTCCTGATACCCTATAGAGAATACAATACAGAATACAACACTGGTATTACCCAGTCCTGCTGATACTCTATAGAGAATACAGCACTTGTATTATCCAGTCCTGCTAATAACCTATAGAGAATACAATACAGAATGCAGTACATACAGTATCCTGTCCTCCTGATACCCTATAGAGAATACAATACAGAATACAGCACTTACTGTATATTATCCAGTACTGCAAATACTTTATAGAGAATGCCAATACAACACTGGTATTACACAGTCCTGCTGAGGTTAGAGGGGATACCCGGGACCCACAACTACCAGCTGTTTGTGAAGGAGTAGTCACCGCGACTTTCTCTCAGCTCACTAAGCACAGTGTTGTACATTGTACATCAGGTCTACTTGGTATCACAGTTAAGCCTCCTTTGCTTTAATTGGGCTGAGTTGCGCGTAGTCCATGTGACCAATGAACATAACGTCACCTGGCCTTGGCTAAGCCGCGAGAAGGCCACTGGGCTACTACGATCGTCAGTGCCTACTCAAACAGTTGATTGGGGGGGGGGAGTCCTAATAACTTATCCAGAGCATAGGTCGTCCATATAAAAGTTTCGGAAAAACCCTTTAATTATGAATTAACCCTTTAAAGGGGCATTAAACCAGTTCAGTTGAATGCTATCAGTTGTACTGGTGTATCCATGTCCATTTACCCTCTCCCATCGGTCACAGCCACCATTGTATTCACCCCTGCAGTGGTACCGTGGTCTGTGCCACTTATGGTTACCCTATGCCTCCTTTTTCCAGCTTGTGTGTGCTCCCTGAGGGCATGCACAGGCTTTCTATATGGCACCTTCCCTTATGGGAGGGGGCGAGAGCAACAAGGTTCCTAGCTTATCTAGCTCCTGAAAAGATATACTGATACTGTGATTCTGGCCTCCTATGTCTGCCTAGTGATCATATTAACCCTGTGCTGCCTTTACTGACATTATCCTGATAACCATATACATCCTGTGCCACCTGCCCTAACCTACTGCCTGTTTTACCATGCTGCACGTCCTCTGTCTGTCTAGATCCCAGCTGTCACCTTGGTGCCACATGCCTAGAGGTAGCAGCCTTGTGGATCCCCTGCAGCAAAGTCCAGATTACCATATGGGACAAAAAGGGTCAATACCAAGGGCTCACCTGAACCCCCCCCCCCCCCCCAGGACTAGCCCCAAGTCAAATCAGTTCAGTGGCATAGTGGGTCTATACAAATGTCTATTCATACCCAGGAGAAGCCATTTGAGGCTGGAAGCAGCTGACTGTAGTGTTCCTTATTATCTGCGAAAGATTTGAAATGGATGTGAGCAACCTGTTTTAGAAGGTGAGCAGGACTGGTTGCCTCCATTTGCAGAGCTGTCTAGTGGAGTGAAGGGGCAGGGTCTCACTACACTGCTCTACAATACAGTGTAATGATGCAATCCTGTCTACCATGTGCCATTATGGCTGAGCAGCCTGACAGGAAAAGTCACCAATATGTCCTATATGCAAGTGTCATGAGCCCCTGTCCCTTGACCGACCTAGAAAGCCCTGCAAGTAGAGACAGATATTAAGACAGGTTACTTGTGGCTAATTGAAATCATTAACAGAGAATCCCTTCAATAGCATTGTTGGCAGAATGTCCAAAAAAATAGTGTGCCCCATAATCTCTATTTTTACCTCACATATATTCAGAGAACCTTAATGGGTTTACAATTAAATGCACAGCAATAGTAAATGCACTAAAATAACAAAAGAAGTCATATGCAATACTTTTCTTCCCTGCCAATTCCTGCATAGTGCTCCAATCCTTTCTGTAGGTGCTTCTTCTCCTGGGTACAGAAGTAATGTCCCATACACACTCGGTCACCAGCCTCAGCAGTCACATGCTGTATTGGCTGCACAGTGGCCTGGTGTGGATGGGACAGCACCACTGCAGCCAGGAAGATGACATAAACGGATGCTGGAAGTGAAAGGGGAGAAAAATGGTAACTATACCTTCTTTTGTTATATTAACTTTTGCTAGTCGAGGGAGAGAGCTTCCTCGCGGGGTTATCACAGCCTGCGCCCCTGTGGAGGCCCCCAGGTCTGTCATAGTAAGCTACCCATTATTCCGTGCCTGCATCATGACTTGACAGGCAGCCAGTAAGATCCCATACGCTGCATTAGTGTTCTATTGCAGTTTATGGTTTAAGCGATTAGAGGATCACACCTTTAAGTCCCTTAAGGGGACTAAAACTTACAGTCAAAAACTGCAAAAAAAATTGTGAAAAATGTTTAAAAAAAAAAGACAATATAAAAATTTTTTAAAAATTCTAATGACCTCCTTTCCCAATTTTACATACAAAAATAATCAATAAAAAATTAACATAATCGGTATCGCCGAGTCAAATAAATGTTAAAACTATTTAAAAAATAAAAATATATTTCCTGCAAGATAAACACTGTAATGGAAAAGTAAAAAATGCATGATTCGCCATTTTTTGTCAACTTCCACCTAAATTTTTTTTTAATAAAAAGTAATAAAAAGAGTTGTATGTACCCCAAAATGGTACTAATACAAATTACATATACTACCCCCACAAAACAAAAAACATCCATATAGCTCTGTAGAATAAAAAATAAAAATAAAGTTATGTGTGTCAGAATATGAGGGTTCAAAGAAAATCGATATATTTTTAGAAGGTTATTTTGGGGTTAGAAAAGCATAATAAATTCTATATACATTTGGTATCACTATAATTGTATTGACCCACAGAATAAGATTGTCATGTCATTTTTATCGCACAATGAACACTGTAGAAACAAAACTCCACACCACACAAATAATATTTCTTGTTTCCAATACAAAATATGGTAAATGAAATAGTGCTGTTAAAAAATATATCATATATTGCGGCTCATAATAAGCACTTTTTAGCAAGAAAAAATCTTGCTAAAAAGTGGCTAGGTCTTATAGTCCAAAGTAAGAAGGGTGGTCCAGCAGTGTCAGACCCCCATGACTGTTTCCTATTCAGCAGAGCTCTCATATAACACTTCACTGGATCAGTGAGAGAGCTATGCATCTGCAGTACAGATCTATGTCATCAGTGTAGGCAGGAGAGGAGACTAAGCAATACATGCAGTGCAGCAGAGGACTGTAAGAGTTAAAAAAATACAAATCTGGGGCTGAAGGTCTATAAGCTGCAGTTACTGACATGAAAGCTCTGCACTGCAGCTTCAGGGGGTTTCCCATGATTAATGTAAAAATAAATGAAAATCAGATATCATATAGTACACCGCAATCTCTTTCTAACAAAGCTAGAACCAGCCCTGTACCCCAGAGATCGCCACATAATTGCTCTACTAGAATCATATCAAGCTGGCAGCTGAAGGGGAGTGTCTTTTCTCTTGCAGCTCAGGGGGCGTGTCCATGCCCTTCTATCACAGCTCAGGGGGCGTGCCCATGCCCCTTCTATCACAGCTCAGGGGGCGTGTCCATGCCCCTTCTATCACAGCTCAGGGGGCGTGTCCATGCCCCTTCTATCACAACTCAGGAGGCGTGTCCATGCCCCTTCTATCACAGCTCAGGGGGCGTGTCCATGCCCCTTCTATCACAGCTCAGGAGGCAGTTGAAGGATAGAACTGAGCATGTGCGGCCTTCTCAGTGAGCAGGTCAAAGAAATAAGAAAAAGAACAAACAGCAGGTGGCGCTAGACAGATAAATTTTATTGAATAACTCAATGGCTATACTACATTTTTAATTGCATGCAGTTACAGTTCAGATCCAAATGCTGGTTTGAAAACGAATGAGTATTTTTTGTGGGACAACCCCTTGAGGAACCTTTGATGATATAACAGATGGGTGGAGGTGGAGCAGAAAGTGCAGAAAATTGAGTGTTTGATAAAGATGCATATGTGTGCGTAACAAAGCTGTGTGTGTGTATGTAGCAGGGCTGTGTGGGTATGTAGTCTCCAGCAGAAGAAATGTAGTACGGAGCAGAACAAAGAGGCCATAGTGCTTGCTGACCTTCTGTGTCCCCTTCACTAGCATCTGGCTGAGCAGTGTGTATAGTATACATGTAGAAGAACTGTGTGTGCTTGGGTGTGCATGTATCAGATCTGTGTGTGCATGTAGCAAAACGTTGTGTGTTCATGTATCTGAGCCGTGTGTGGGCATGGAACAGCTGTGTGTGTATTGAATGTCATGATCATGAAGATGAAAAAAACAAACAATTAAATAAATTATCTGGCAGAACAAGCATGGCAGGACACCATAGAACAATGACAGGAGACACAATTAGGCCTCATGCTCACATCTGTGTATGTCTTGCAGCGCTTGCTCTATGTCCTCTTCCTTAGCATCTGGCTGAGCTGTAGCAGGGCTCTGTGTGTATAGTATACATGTAGAAGAACTGTGTGTGCTTGGGTGTGCATGTAGCAGATAACATCCGTGTGCTGTCGTTTATTTTTTTTTTTTTTTGTGGACCCATAGAGTTTAACGCGCAGTCCAGAAATAATTGGGATCGGATGCAAAATACAGTCGTGTGCTTGCCTTACTTGCATGCATTTAAGGAGGTTACCAACTGTGCCATTGCTGTTAGTTTCAGTGGTCAGCAGATGACACACTAAGGTTAACAGGAGCTGGCCTAAGATAATGACTTTGACCCCTCCGCTTCAATAAACCACCCGGGAAGATTTAATAAGTGGAAATTAGTTTTTTTTACATTTAGTGTTGTCTAAACCTTGGGAGCATCTTGGAAGAAGCAAAAATGAAAAATTAACCAGGTCTTTAAGGGCTTAAAAAAAGAATAAAAAATGCCACACAGTCTGACTCAAAGCTGCATGAGTGAAGAGGAGTCCAAAAATGAATTAATAATGCTATGTATTAACCCAATGAAGTCAAATACCACAGATACTTTATAAAACCAGCACAAAATCACCCTGTGTGCAAATGACTTTAGAAATAAGGGGCATGTCAGAGCTAGCTGATAACAGAACTGCTTCTTCACTGCTTCTGAACATCATCGGTGCCTTCTTGTTGTCTGTAAGTGTGATTTATCCCTCCTTATCTGTTCTGTGAGTTCTGAAGCTGAAACAAAGGAAGGATGTGACAGCAGTAGAGTGCTCACAGATGAGACACCCCCCCAGCTTCTGAGTGAAATGCATCTAGCTGTGCAGCTGAAACATGGAATAATATGGCTGAAAAACATTAGGGAAGCCCAAGCATAACTGTTCTTTCATAACTATGATTGTACAAAGAAGCACAGCCATTATGCAAACTTTTTTTGAAAACTTAGGTACACCTTTCAGCTACATTTCATGGCTAGTAGTAAATGGATGGCTCAAGTCTCCTACAAGCGGGGGCCGGGGCATTGTATGTTGGCAGTGTGTAGCCTTATCACATAAACAGTGATCAGAGTACTCTGTAAATGAGTAAGCGGGTCTCACAAGTCTTTTCCAGATAAAAGCTTAACTTGAAAACAGAGTCTTGAGATTTGACCCCCACATAAGGGGTTAACAATGCTAAATAGGCGGGGAAGCAGTTCAAAAAGCCACATGTTTGCTGTGATTAAGTCTGCATAGCTGAAAAAATGATGTTTTATTGATGCAGTCTCTATATGCTAATGCAGCCTTAAGTGTCAGGACATATACTCTATAGGGAAATTCCTTGGCTGATCAAGGATAACCCTTCCTCTCTTGACTTACAGATGTAGTTGGGCTAAAGTTGATGGTTAACGGGTTAAGTAAACAATGGCAAGAAAATATAAATTGACTTTTTCTATGGATTTCAATGTCTTTGTTCTGGGATAACACTGTGACATGTGTTATGAGAGTCAATTTTAACTTGGCTACATCTATGCTTGCCATGAGCCATCTAATGTCCGTTTCAGGAGATGTTAATCAAGATAAGTGAATAAGCCAGCTCACTTGACCAAGTCCATCTGTGTGTTACCAGTTGGGGGTGTATCCATGCACAATCTGACACTATCTAATCAGTTCTACCAGGGCAGACTATGCAGGGGCGCATCCCAAACTGGTAACACCCTTTTAGACCAAGGCCTCTCCTTAAGGTGGAAGTCTATCCCCTGTGATCCCAAGCAGAACAAAAATGTTATGATGCTCTGTGTCCCCTTCACTAGCATCTGGCTGAGCTGTGGTACCAGGGACATATATGCCATGGCCATGTCTAATAAAATTATTCAAGTGGTCTCAGGGCAGGAAGCTCCACTGCACCTTCATTTTGCTGCTTCCTGTAGGACCCAAACCAATCACATTGGGGGCCTTTCCTGTGGGTAAGTTATCAATGTGCATTCCTGGAAAACACTTTAAAGCCCAAGTTCACTGTGAACCTATAAAATAAAAAGCAGAGTAAATCTGTAAATGTATTGTATTACTTATTTTGTACTAATCCTGATTTAAAGGTGTATTATAATCTTGAGCTGCAATTATCATAAATTATGCAAATCTGGTAAAATGATGTTCATATACTTTAAGAAGGAGACCTTCCATGAACTCAGTAGGCGAGCACTGTGTTAGCAGCTGTATTTTATGCTATATTTAAATTCCAGCATCTGCTGATTTTCCTTTGTATGTGTAAAATGCAAATGCTAGCTTTTGTGATGAAACAGTCTAGTGACTTTAGTGACTTTTACAATAAAATTATATTATACGCTGTATATAATGGTATTGTGAGGTTAATCATGTACCTTTTCCCATGTGCCACAAACACTGTAGATGTGTTGAAATCTCCAAAATGTATGTTCCTTATTGCCCTGCATCTCTTGCATCTACTCTTTAGATAGTAACATAAAACACTATTGAATGTTTAAACTTCTGATCTAATCTGAGCTATCAGACACTCGGCTGCCTTAAAGGGAATCTGTCACCAGTGAGCTCCCTGTCCATGTGTTTGGTTAGACACAAAGTTGTGATTCACCTAAAGCTCCGTTCCCGAGTTATAATAGTTTTCCCTTATATGCAAACTAGGCCTTTGGTGGAATGAGGCTATCACCATTGCTCTTGTTGCACCCGAGCTCCACTCATTTCCATGGCCAGCCCTTCCATGGATGCTTTGATTGACAAGGCCAGGCAATAGCAAAGCAGTGAAGGGGGGAGGGGGTGGTGGCCACAGATCACATCCTTAGGGTACGTCCTGGTGGTGGTACTGCCATGCCCACCTGAGGCAGCCAATGACAGCATGATTTTGAGGTATTGGCTGGGTAACCTTTACAGCAGTGGGGTGGAACCTTTAATGCAGCAGTAAAAATTATTTTTTGTTGGCAGCACTTGTCCCGTGTAAATAGGTTATGCGTTGCCAACAACAATGAAAATGAATGGCTGCACAAATGCTCAAAAGTTACACTCCTCTACATTGCAACACCAAGAAGGACAAGCAGTAAGGTTCTGAAAATTGAGAAAGAAGCAGAAGATATGCAGATGATCACATTTTCAAGCACCTAGCTCCAATATGTGGCATGTCGGAGGGGCAAAAAAAGCCAGATGAAAAGCAAAGTTTTTTAAGTCGTATAAAACCTTAAAAATCAGATCAACTCATGTGCACAGAAATAGAATCCTTGAACTGAGAGACTTTGGAATATCACTCCGGCAGATCACTACATGCCTAGACCGAGATGTCAGCACTGTTCAATGTTGGGTGTCCCGATGGTTGGGAGAGCATAAATGAACTGGAATGACAGCAAGAGGTGCACAGGGGAGAACCTTTTCAAGGACAGATCGTCTGTACAGTAACTGAAATTGGTAGTCACATCCCAAGCCAAGGTGGCAAATGGTGTGTACACAAACCATCTGAAGGCATTTTCACAATTTTGGACTACGAACCAGACATTGAGCTACAGGTATTCTTCTTGCTGCCACACTCAGAGGCTATCATGATACACAGCAAGAGGCAATGGAGGCTGGAATGGAGAGATGTTCTCTTCAGCGATGAGTCCCTCTTTTGTTTTGGATGCAATGATAACCGAGGAATAGTCTGAAGACCGTATGGGCAACACCATTAGGAGGCTTTCACAAGGGAATGGCACACCAGTCCTATAGTGTGGGATGACATAATGTATGGTAGCTGGACCTCTCTAATATTCATTTCAGGTTCACTAACAGCTCAGTGTTATATTGATTTAGTCATGGAATCAGTGGAATGGCCATTTCTCCAAAGTGTCCCAGGAGCCATTTTTCAACAGAACAACACCAGGGCTGTGAGCAGCTTGCATGGCCTAACTGGACTGCAGTGCCTCCGGATTTGTCTCCTATCAAGCACGTCGTTTGTTGCAAAGGGACCAGCTAGCAGTGGATGTTCATGATTTGCATGTTCAAGTGCATTCAGTATGGCTGAACATTCCTAGGACAACCATTAATTACCTCATTGATAGCATGCCACCGCATGTAAGTGCATGTATTTCTGCACATAATCTCTTACTCAATATCAAATAAATTGAAATGTTTCGAATATTTGGTTTCCAGCTTTTTATTATTTACAGTACATATCATAAACGTCTTTCGGTCCTCTGATTTTCATAATTCCACGATTTTTCCTTTTTTTGTTGCAACTTCAGTGGTGAGGATTGTATGAACAATCAGTCATACAACGTTTCACTGCCAACAACTGTCCAGTGCAAAAGATCTTTTTAATCCTGATCGATTTGCTATATTGTCAATTGGAGCTCGTTATGAGCACTTATCTGCATGTGTTATAGGATCCTTAGGCACATTACTGATATAACTCCAAACCAGAGGCATTACTAGTTTCTTTTCTAATTAAAGATTGCCAATATGCCTTTTTTTATGCCATTGTCAATGGATCTTACTATCAAGCTCTGTGTTTTTATGTCACTCTAGATATTCATTCAGTTATAGTTCAGGTGCTCAGTAGTCAGAGACAGGCAAACACCCACAATAGCAGACTAAAACCTTATTTCAATTTTAATGAATTTTTGTTTTTTATATATATATATATATATATATATATATATATATATATATACAATACAGACCAAAAGTTTGGACACACCTTCTCATTCAAAGAGTTTTCTTTATTTTCATGACTATGAAGGCATCAAAACTATGAATTAACACATGTGGAATTATATACATAACAAACAAGTGTGAAACAACTGAAAATATGTCATATTCTAGGTTCTTCAAAGTAGCCACCTTTTGCTTTGATTACTGCTTTGCACACTCTTGGCATTCTCTTGATGAGATTCAAGAGGTAGTCACCTGAAATGGTCTTCCAACAGTCTTGAAGGAGTTACCAGAGATGCTTAGCACTTGTTGGCCCTTTTGCCTTCACTCTGCGGTCCAGCTCACCCCAAACCATCTCAATTGGGTTCAGGTCCAGTGACTGTGGAGGCCAGGTCATCTGGCGCAGCACCCCATCACTCTCCTTCATGGTCAAATAGCCCTTACTTTCAAAGTTTTCCCAATTTTTTGGCTGACTGACTGGCCTTCATTTCTTAAAGTAATGATGGCCACTTGTTTTTCTTTACTTAGCTGCTTTTTTCTTGCCATAATACAAATTCTAACAGTCTATTCAGTAGGACTATCAGCGGTGTATCCACCTGACTTCTCCTCAACGCAACTGATGGTCCCAACCCCATTTATAAGGCAAGAAATCCCACTTATTAAACCTGACAGGGCACACCTGTGAAGTGAAAACCATTTCAGGGGACTACCTCTTGAAGCTCATCAGGAGAATGCCAAGATTGTGCTAAGCAGTAATCAAAGCAAAAGGTGGCTACTTTGAAGAACCTAGAATATGACATATTTTCAGTTGTTTCACACTTGTTTGTTATGTATATAATTCCACATTGGTAATTCATAGTTTTGATGCCTTCAGTGTGAATCTACAATTTTCATATGAAAATAAAGAAAACTCTTTGAATGAGAAGGTGTGTCCAAACTTTTGGTCTGTACTGTATATACACACAAACACACACATATATATATATATATATATATATATATATATACAGTTGCATGAAAAATTATGTGAACCCTTTGGAATGATATGGATTTCTGCACAAATTGGTCATAAAATGTGATCTGATCTTCATCTAAGTCACAACAATAAACAATCACAGTCTGCTTAAACTAATAACACAAAACAAATTTAATATTACCATGTTTTTATTGAACACACCATGTAAACATTCACAGTTCAGGTGTAAAAAGTATGTGAACCCCTAGACTAATGACATCTCCAAAAACTACTTGGAGTGAGGTGTCAGCCAACTGGAGTCCAATTAATGAGATGAGATTGGAGGTGTTGGTTACAGCTGCCCTGCCCTATAAAAAACACACACCAGTTCTGGGTTTGCTTTTCACAAGAAGCATTGCCTGATGTGAATGATGCCTTGCACAAAAGAGCTCTCAGAAGACCTACGATTAAGAATTGTTGACTTGCATAAAGCTGGAAAGGGTTATAAAAGTATCTCCAAAAGCCTTGCTGTTCATCAGTCCACGTTAAGACAAATTGTCTATAAATGGAGAAAGTTCAGCACTGCTGCTACTCTCCCTAGGAGTGGCCGTCCTGTAAAGATGACTGCAAGAGCACAGCGCAGACTGCTCAATGAGGTGAAGAAGAATCCTAGAGTGTCAGCTAAAGACTTACAAAAGTCTCTGGCATATGCTAACATCCCTGTTAGCGAATCTACGATACGTAAAACACTAAACAAGAATGGATTTCATGGGAGGATACCACAGAGGAAGCCACGTTTACAGTTTACACAAATGCACCTGGATGTTCCACAGCAGTACTGGCAAAATATTCTGTGGACAGATGAAACCAAAGTTCAGTTTGGAAGAAACACCCAACACTATGTGTGGAGAAAAAGATGCACAGCACACCAACATCAAAACCTCATCCCAACTGTGAAGTATGGTGGTGGGGGCATCATGGTTTGGGGCTGCTTTGCTGCGTCAGAGCCTGGACGGATTGCTATCATCGAAAGAAAAATGAATTCCCAAGTTTATCAAGACATTTTGCAGGAGAACTGTCCACCAGCTGAAGCTCAACAGAAGATGGGTGTTGCAACAGGACAACGACCCAAAGCATAGAAGTAAATCAACAACAGAATGGCTTAAACAGAAGAAAATACGCTGACCTCAACCCGATTGAGATGCTGTGGCATGACCTCTAGAAAGCGATTCACACCGGACATCCCAAGAATATTGCTGAACTGAAACAGTTCTGTAAAGAGGAATAGTCAAGAATTACTCCTGACCGTTGTGCACGTCTGATCTGCAACTACAGGAAACGTTTGGTTGAAGTTATTGCTGCCAAAGGAGGTTCAACCAGTTATTAAATCCAAGGGTTCACATACTTTTTCCACCTACACTGTGAATGTTTACACGGTGTGTTCAATAAAAACATGGTAACATTTAATTCTTTGTGTGTTATTAGTTTAAGCAGACTGTGATTGTCTATTGTTGTGACTTAGATGAAGATCAGATCACATTTTATGGCCAATTTGTACAGAAATCCATATCATTCCAAAGGGTTCACATACTTTTTCTTGCAACTGTATACACATATATATATATATATATATATATATATATATATATGTATAGAATTTTAAAATAAACATTTGGTCGGCTGTTACATAATCAGAGCTGCTGTTCCTGCTAAAGCAGCTATGAAGAGCTAAAACAATCAACAGAATAATCTGTATATCGTATGAAAATGTTTTTGACAGTGGAGGTGTAAATCCTGATGATAATACATTTAGAAATACAGAAAACTATCCTATACTGGATATTAAGTATGATTATGTTTTGAAAAAATATTTAATTGATGAATGATCTTTAAGCAACACCAATCACTTGTAATATGTAATATGTAATATGTAGTCTTGAAAATTAAATTATTTTGAATATTTAGAAAGCATAAACATCATTCCTTTTGGTGATCATTTTCTTCCTTATAATAAATGCTAATGAAACCTTAAAAGCCACCATGTAATCCACAAATCTATATCACAGTTCTTCATTATCACTGATGTTCTTGTTAACTGAAGAACTTTAGTGACACCTACTGACGAAACGAAAGTACATTATATGAAAAGTGGGAATTATCTACTGCTCCCAGTGTAGATAAATAATCGAACACATCACATTCTGTTATATGCTTAGAAAAAGATTCTGTTATTTATTACCTAATTTGTAGCTTTACAATAAAATGTAGCATCTTTCATGGCTTGCTTTAAGTATATATGTCACTGTACAAAACTATGTTATGTGTTTTTAATGATAACAGTGAATTTGAGTTATATCTTTTGTGGTTGTTTTATTTTCCTAAAAAGTATTTTGAATTAGTCAAGTGCATATGTTATATAGAAGCAGACCATGTGGCTGCTACTAGGGCCTTGGAGAAAAGGGGCCCAACTATAGTTAGTTTCCTCCTCAGACAAGAAGCTCTGCAGCATTCCCATCTCAAAGGAGACATTTTTAGCAAACAAGGGAAACTATAGATCCAAGAGTCAAGGAAAAGACGTGTATGGGAAAGCAAACAATATACCCTCTGTTTTGGATACTAAACCATAGAAATATGGTATGGAGCTTGGACCCATTTTATTCTTTGCCATCAGCCCCTTGGACTTAAGAACCAGGAAATAGGATGATTTCAATGACACGTTTGTTTATGACAAGACTATGAATTCAATAGATGGCGCTGTTCATGAGTAGTGTAGATCGCAAATTTTCCATGCAAATGATTTTTAAGTTGAAAAACAAGACAGATTCTGCTCATTTGCATGTCTTTCCCATATGCTCATGTTTATGCAAATTAGTTTTTACATGACAAAACTGTATAGAAAGGTTATTGAAAATTTTTGCCACCATAATCGTATTGATCTAGGTGCGCAAGTCCACCCAAGCCATCCAACAGATGAGAAGCAACTTTGAGGTTTACTGGCTCTCAGTCAGATGAGAGCTGGTTTGGAATGTCTCATAGTGCACAAGGCTGCCATTGTAAGGTATGCTGGCTGTTATCTGTCTCATGAATAGATTGCTGGCTTCCTCATACCTGGCTTTTGGCATATAGCCTTTGTGTAGTTGTCTATTGTATGTCATAGATAATAGGAGTCTAATGCGCATCCAGCCATCCTTTTAATGCTGTTTCCAAACAATTTTGATGGGGTTTCCATCAATTTCACATTTTTTTTTGTGAACCAGACACCCTCTTTTCTTCCGAGCAGGGGGTGCCTGGGGTTCTCCCTTTGACCTCCATTGTGCTCGGTAGTGCACACGAGCATACCGATGTGTTCGGCCGGAGCACACAAGCACTTTGGTGCTCGATCAACACTAGTCTCCATGTCTGGAGAATAAATTTGTATTTCATCCAGATATATAACAACAAATCTCCCTACGAGATGATGAAAGATGTCATTGATAAAGTGCTGAAAAACCGCTGGAGCGTTGTTTAACCCAAAGGGCATGACCAGGTTTTCAAAATGACCTTTAGGGGTATTAAATGCGGTCTTCCACTCATCCCCTTCCCTGATCCTTAACAGATTATATGCCCCCCTCATATCCAATTTAGAGAACACCTTGGCACCGACAATCTGACTAAACAAATCCGGAATCAAAGGAAGGGGGTAAGGATCACGGACGGAAATACGGTTGAGCTCACGGAAGTCCAGACATGGTCTAAGGGTACCATCTTTTTTTTTTACAAAGAACAACCCAGCAGCCACTGGGGATTTGGATGGTCTGATATGACCCTTTGCCAAGCTCTTGGTGATATACTCTCGCATAGCCTTTCTTTGGGGCTCCGAAATATTATACAACCGATATTTGGGCAGTTTAGCTCCAGGAATAAGATTGACAGGACAATCATACTCAATATGTGGGGGTAACTCCTGGTTTCAACTCTCAACAAACACATCAAATTCGGAAATAAACATAGTAACATAGTAACATAATATATAAGGCCGAAAAAAGACATTTGTCCATCCAGTTCGGCATGTTATTCTGCAAGTTGATCCAGAGGAAGGCAAAAAACCCTGAGTTAGAAGACAATTTACCCCACTTAAGGGGGGAAAATTCCTTCCTGACTTCAATAAGGCAATCAGAATAACTCCCTGGATGAACGACCCCTCTCTAGCAGCTATAGCCTATAATATTATTACACTCCAGAAATTTATCCAAGCCCTCTTGAATTCTTTTATTGTACTCACCATCACCACCTCCTCAGGCAGAGAGTTCCATAGTCTCACTGCTCTTACCGTAAAGAATCCTCTTCTATGTTTGTGTACAAACTTTCTTTACTCCAGGAGCAGAGGGTGTCCCCTCGTCACGGTCACAGTCCTGGGGATAAATAGATGATGGGAGAGATCTCTGTACTGACCCCTGATACATAGTAATTAGATCTCCCCTCAGTCGTCTTTTTTCTAAAGTGAATAACCCTAATGTTAATAATCTTTCAGGGTACTGTAGTTGCCCAATTCCAGTTATTACTTTTGTTGCCCTCCTCTGAACCCTCTCCAGCTCTGCTATGTTTGCCTTGTTCACAGGAGCCCAGAACTGTACACAGTACTCCAAGTGTGGTCTGACTAGTGATTTGTAAAGTTGTAGGACTATGTTCTCATCACGGGCATCTATGCCCCTTTTGATGCAACCCATTATCTTATTGGCCTTGGCAGCAGCTGCTTGACACTGGTTTATGCTGCTTAGTATGCTGTTTATTAAAATTCCTAGTTTCTTTTCCATGTCAGTCTTACCCAGTGTTTTACCATTTAGTATGTACGGTTGATTGCATTATTCCTTCCCATGTGCATAACCTTACATTTGTCAGTGTTAAACCTCATCTGCCACTTCTCTGCCCAAGCCTCTAATCTATCCAGATCCATCTGTAGCTGTATAGTGTCCTCTTCAGTGTTAATCACTTTACACAGTTTAGTGTCTTCTGCAAAAATTGATATTGTACTATGCAAGCCTTCTACAAGATCATTAATAAATATATTGAAGAGAATATGGCCCAATACTGACCCCTGAGGTACTCCGCTAGTGACAGTGACCCAATCTGAGTGTGTACCATTAATAACCACCCTCTGTTTTCTATCATTGAGCCCGTTACTTACCCACATACAGACATTTTCTCCCAGTCGGAGCATTGTCATTTTATATACTAACCTTTTATGTGGTACAGTGTGAAATGCTTTGGAGAATTCTAGATTTACAACATCCATTGATTCACCGCTGTCAAGTCTAGAACTTACCTTTTCATAGAAACTGATTAAATTAGTTTGACATGACCGATCCCTCATGAAGCCATGCTGATATGATGTTATTTGCTTGTTTTCATTGAGATCCTCCAAGATACCATCTCTTAGAAAACCTTCAAACAGTTTACCCACAACAGATGCTAAACTTACCGGCCTAAAGTTTCCGGGGTCTGTTTTTGCACCCTTTTTGAATATTGGCACCATATTTGCTATGCGCCAATCCTGTGGAACACTTCCTGTCAGTATAGAGTCCTTAAATATCAGAAATAAGGTTCTGGCTATGACATTACTTAATTTTCCTATGATACGGGGGTGTATGCCATCTGGCCCTGGCGATTTGTCTATTTTAATCCTTTTAAGTCGCTATTGTACTTTTTCCTGGGTCAGACATGGCACTTTTAATGAGGAATTCACTTTTACATTCTGCATTTCATCTGACAGTTTATTTTCCTCAGTGAATACAGTGGAGAAAAAAATATTTAAAAGCTTTGCTTTCTCTTCGTCGCTCTCTGCAACTCCCCCCTCATTACTCTGTAGAGGGCCAACACCTTCAGATTTATACTTTTTACCATTTATATAATTGAAGAACATTTTAGGGTTAGTTTTGCTCTCTTTTGCAATTAATTTCTCGATCTCTAGTTTGGCGGCTTTTATTTGTGGTGACCACAGAGAAAGAAACATTAAGACAGTTGTCCATGCAAAAATCACTCCAATCGAGAATCTGTCTCGCTTGCCAGTCGATGCTAGGGTTATGTTTGCCTAACCATGGTAAGCCCAAAATCATCGGAGCAGGCAGACCCTCCAACACATAGCACGAGACAGATTCCTGATGGAAATCACCCACTCCTAAATGGATATCATTTACCACCTGCGACAGGCATTTTTGGGTAAGAGGTGCAGAATCAATTGCAAATACAGAAATGCTTTTCTCTAGTGCACTATTAGTCAACCCATGAATACGAGCAAACTGTCCATCAATCAGGTTAACCCCAGCCCACTGTCGATAAATACCTTGATTTCCACAGTTTTGGACTCTAGCGCCACCTCGGCAGACACGAGAAATCGGGTACTACCATTAAATAACAAAAGTAAGTTTTCTTGCTTCCCACCCACACCACCAATAGTAATTTGGGGATTAAGAGTTTTTTTTTTTGTTCACACCATGACGCTGAATGTACGGACAAATATTCACAAAATGTTTCTTCTTTCCACAACAAAACCAGACTCATATGACCAGAGCTCTTACCAGCAGTCCCAGGAGTAGCTCCCCCCAACTGCATAGGCTCCTCACAAGACGTAACCACAGGTGTCTCTTTACCATAAGTGTCAAAGTAAGCCTCCACCTTATTTGACAGTACGTTCTGAGTATTAGGACCTTTAGCTCTCCCCCTCAAGCATCTATCTAGACGTACAGCAAGGGACATAGCTGCTTCCAATGACTCAGGTTTTTCATGAAATCCCAACGCGTCCTGCAGTCTCTCAGATAGACCCTGACAGAACTGGCTATGGAGAGCAGGATCATTCCACTCTGTATCCGTAGCCCATCTCCTAAATTCAGAGCAATAGATTTCCGCGGAGCGTTCTCCCCACCGTAAACCACGTAACTTGGTCTCAGCCTGAGAGATCCGATCCAAGTCATCATGAATAAGACCCAAGGCTCTAAAACATTAATTTACCGACTGGAGGGACGGTGATCCGGTCGGCAGAAAAAAGCCCAAGACTGCATCATCCTTAAGCAAAGAAATGATCGTACCCACACGTTGACACTCATCCCCAGAAGAGTATGGATGCAGCTTAAAGTACAACTTACACGATTCCCTGAACTAAATAAAATTGTCACTACCCCCAGAAAATCTGTCCAGGAGGGCAACCTTAGGTTCAGGGCAGGCCTGGTACCCACCATCGGAACACGCCGCCTGTGGTCTCTGAATCCGTAAGACTGTCGCACGAAGGTAAGCTACCTCCAAAGATAGTCCCTGCAGCTGTTCGGCCAATACAGACATAGGATCCATAGCTGCACTGACCTGAACGAAATGGCGGTTAATATGGCGGTAGATAATGTCACGATCAGCGTGAGGGGGAAACTTCACACTGAACACAGGAGGGAAGTGGAACAGTAACTGGGCCTGGAAACTAGGGAAGAAACAGGTCACCTCCTAGACGACCCTAATCCAGGCCCTAACTATCTATCAATATGAACAGACCCTGAAGGTAGGAATATTCATATGCAGGATACCTAGGCCTTTATATCCCTATAAGGCCCTGGAAAAGGTTAGGACCAGAGACAACCGATTACTCCCCAGATGGACGAATGGAAGTCTCTGTCTCAGGCTCAGATACAAACAACAGGGAATATAACAAACACAGACAAAAGTGACACTTAACTTCTGTAGAGACGGACGAGCAGGAACACCAGAAACAAACTCACACCAGCTCAGACAAACCCAAATGAAGATTTCTACTGCATAGTCAGAAGGGTCGTGTCTGACTATAAAGGGTAGAAGTGATGACCACTGAGCAATAGCTGAGAAAATGGTCTTTAACCCTATCAACACTGAATCAAGAGAAATCAAGAAGGCTGTTAGAGTCCTCCACGCTCAACCAATCTCCTTGATTTCCTGACATCAGTCACCTGAGGGACCTTGACAATAGTACTATATTCTACATCTTTGTGAATTCTCGAATATTCGCGATAAAAGAATTGCGATTAAAATATTTGCGATCAACACTACTTCCTTTGTGCGCCATCACCCATCCTCGCGTAGGTCTTTCTGGGAGGGCCCTCTGTGCTCATGTTCCACTGTCATGGCTGCTGGGGTAGTTGGGGTAGTAGAAACAGTACTTTAAGTCTAGAGTCGCTGATGAGCAGTTTTCTTAACCCACCTACTGAAGAAACTACTCCCCAGCAACAGCTGGCCGAGTTTGCCCTGGACACGCTATTCTGCCCGGTCAGCAGTGTGGTATCAGAGCCCACCCAAAATGTGGAGAAACTGACCTTTGTGAAGATGAATAAAGGGCGTGGATTGGCCAGGATTTTCAAAAACTAGTGCCTGATGCATCAGACTAGATAATCAGTGGTGCCACACCTAAACTTTGTCAAAAGAGACCTGTTTCTTCTGGCTACCTGCTTTAGCTACTATTCTGATGCTGCCAACCGTCTGATGCCACACCTGCTGCCAGGTGCTCCTACTGCCACCCACCATCTTCAGCTGGTACTGGTATTCCCCCCAATCTCCCCACTCTGTCACTGGGCCACTCTGTGGTCTCCTCATGTTGCTGCCACCTCCCCACAATGTCACTGGGAACTTTGTGGTCTCTTCATGCTGCTATCACTCTCCCCACTCCAAGACTGGGACACTATTTTGCTTTCTTGGCCTGGTTGATATAATTTATTTAACCGTTCTTCTGATCTGTCAGAAGGAAGGAAAAATGAGACGCACAACGGATCCTGTCTATGTAGCAGCTGTAAGGCCTGTATGCCATGGTCCCTATTTTGCATCAGAATTGGCCTATGATTTGGTAGCCAAAAGCAGGAGTGGGTACAAAACACAGAAGACATGCAAATATTCCATTCACGTGTCATCTCTGTTTTTTTTACACTCCTGTTTTTTTTTTTGCTTTAGCAATACTGATGGATTACTGACCAAATGCTGACCAAGTGAAGGCGGATGCTCAACAGACAGAATCAGTTTTTTGGGGGTTATTGTTCTGATTGATCAGGGAAGGGCAAAATAATCAGTGACGTCAACACAAACTTACTGCTGACACCTTCTCCACTCTGTCATGGGGGTTTGTATAAGCTTTTAATAGAACAGGTTCTGTAGACATCTATGTGGAATCAGGTGACGACTGTCTAAAAGGAGTGCGCTCTTTCACGCTATAGTATGATCTTGGGCCTCTGCACGGTTCTTTATACATGACGGTAACATTGACCTGTAAGGCTGAGTTTATACTTGAGTTTTTAGTCAGTATTAGCCCCATAACTGCCCAAATAATTCAAGTGTGCAATGTTTCCAAGAGTGACGCCTGTCATCTGCATGTCATACTGACTCACAGTATTGTTTCACTACCACAGCAGACTCCCTATGTGTGTTTCTGCAAGGCACAGTGTTCTACACCACTAAACAGGCTCTCTGCAGCCAGGAAATAGCAGTTTTTTTTAACGCAATTCGCCATGAATAAATTCGGATGGCGAACTGACAATATTGAAATTTTTAGAAATTCACTCATCTCTAGTCTCAATACAAAAAAGTTAAAAAAGTGATTTTAACAAATTTTTATGCAGTTTTCATGCTGAGTTTCTGCATACAAATAGGCAATATGTACAAATTACCTTATAGTGCACTGAAAGAAAAATACACTACAAATATTAATTTTCAACGGGGTAACAGAATTTATGGTTAACTTCTTGAAGAAAAATGCACTAAAATGCTTGAGTATTTTACAGACGAGTGTCTTAAAGTATTAACTCAGCTTGATTCTTGACAGAATATTTAAAAGTTGCAAACATTAGAAATAGTCAGAAATCCTAGACTTATCCAAAACAGCATAAAAGTTAATGTCAAAACAAAAAGCCACAGTAGAGACTTTAAAAAGCATCTGTCAGCAGATTTGTACCTCTGAAACTGGCTGAATTGTTGCCTGTGCACTTGGCAGCTGAAGGCATCTGTCTTGGTCCCAGGTTCATATGTGTCCACATTGCTGAGAAATATGAAGTTTTGATATATGCAAATGATCCTCCAGGAGCAACAGGGGCGTTGCCATTACTCTGAGAGGCTCAGCTCTCTCTGCAACTGCAGCAGCCTCTGCACTTTGTCAGGCCAGGTGTGTTGACTAGGGTTGAGCGAACCCGAACTGTAAAGTAAACATTCGGGTTCGAGTTAGGTGTTCGGCGATTTAATGGCGCTTTTTTAAAGACTGTAGAGCAGCCAATCAGCAAGCGTTTTACTCATGTGCCCTTAGAAGTCATCACAGCCATGCCTACTAATGGCACGGCTGTGATTGGCCAGTGCAGCATGTGACCCATCCTCTATATAAGCTGGAGTCACGTAGCGCTGCACGTCACTCTGCTGTTACTAGTGTAGGGATAGGATGCTGCTGCTGTAGGGGATAGAATGGGAAATAATCTGTTATCAGAAGTGCTTCTTAACTCTGCGATCTACAGTGATTTTGTTTTGTGGGTGCAGTGCACTATTTTTTTTACCCTGCACTGAGCCCAGATAATACATTTTGGGTCCTTTGCTGAATTTGTGACATTCAAATACAAACTTTAAATACTGCAGTTATATTCTGGGTTTCAAAAAACACAATTTATTTGCAATATAATACATTTGCGGCCTTTGTTGCATTTGTGACAGTCAAATACAAACTTTAAATACTGCAGTTATATTCTTGGTTTAAAAAAACACCCATTTTTTGCAAGACTCTATATCTGGGGCCTTTGCTGCATTTGTCTCAGTGAAATACAAGCTTTAAATACTGCAATTATATTCTGGGTTTAAAAAAACACCCATTTTAGGCAAGATAATAAATTTGCGGCCTTTGCTGCATTTCTGACAGTCCAATACAAGCGTTAGATACTGCTGTTATATTCTGGTATAATAAAAACACCCATTTTGAGCAAGATAATACATTTGCGGCCTTTGCTGCATTTCTGACAGTCCAATACAAGCATTAGATACTTATATAGGTGAACAGGGCACTCAAGGATAGCTGCGACCGTGTATTTTAAGCAAAGATGAGCTTTATTGATAATATAAATATATTTGATGCATAAAACAATCAAGAATGCAGTAGAATAAATAGGTTATTAACAAATAATGAATATTCGACAGAGCAAAGGCTATTATTCGATTAATCAACAAATATTCAAATAGTCCAATATTGTAAATCTTGGATCCAATGATTGTGAACATCCAAAGACTTGTTTGCAATAAGTCTATTCGTTTTTTCCTCAGTATACCACTGAGGAAGGGGTTGGACCCCGAAACGCGTCTGGTGCTACACCCCATCTTTGTACTGAAAAACCTACCTTACCATCAAATCGACCATAACCGAACAGAGAGCCGGCTTTAATCTCCTGACTGAATACTGCTACAAATATCTAAAGGCAGATCCTGGGAGTAAGTACACTTGAAGGCTCTTGTGATCATTTCGGACGAATACTTGGTCGATACAAAGGTAATGGACTTAATTCGCTTGCAAGCTTTTCAGCAGTGAGTTGCTGCCAATCACGTCGCTTTGGCGGGACGCCGCCGCGACTATTTGAATAACTGCAAAGCATATGACTGTTGTCTCAATATGAAAGTAAAAAACGAATAGACTTATTGCAAACAAGTCTTTGGATGTTCACAATCATTGGATCCAAGATTTACAATATTGGACTATTTGAATATTTGTTGATTAATCGAATAATAGCCTTTGCTCTGTCGAATATTCATTATATTTATTTGTTAATAACCTATTTATTCTACTGCATTCTTGATTGTTTTATGCATCAAATATATTTATATTATCAATAAAGCTCATCTTTGCTTAAAATACACGGTCGCAGCTATCCTTGAGTGCCCTGTTCACCTATATACGTATATACTTTTCTATATTGAGTGAGTGGCCTCAATTTACAGGAGCACCTGGTGTCGTTTGAGTGTTCTTAGTGCGACATCTTACTTAATTTTAAGCGTTAGATACTGCTGTTATATTCTGGGTTTAAAAAACACGCATTTTGTGCAAGACCCTACATCTGGGGACTTTGCTGCATTTGTCACAGTGAAATACAAGCTTTAAAAACTGCAATTATATTCTGAATTTAAAAAAACACCCATTTTGGGCAAGATAATAAATTTGCGGCCTTTGCTGCATTTCTGACAGTCCAGTACAAGCGTTAGATACTGCTGTTATATTCTGGTATTAAAAAAACACCCATTTTGGGCAAGATAATACAATTGCGGCCTTTGCTGCATTTCTGACAGTCCAATACAAGCGTTAGATACTGCTGTTATATTCTGGGTTTAAAAAAAACTGCCATTTTATGCAAGACCCTACATCTGGGGCCTTTGCTGCATTTGTCACAGTCAAATACAAGCGTTAGATACTGCTGTTATATTCTGGTATTAAAAAAACACCCATTTTGGGGAAGACCCTACATCTGGGGCCTTTGCTGCATTTGTCACAATCAAATACAAGCGTTAGATACTGCTGTTATATTCTGGTATTAAAAAAACACCTATTTTGGGCAAGATAATAAATTTGCGGCCTTTGTTGCATTTGTCACAGTCAAATACAAACATTAGATACCGTTGTTATATTCTGGTTTTAAAATAACACTGATTTTGTGCAAGACACTATATTTGGGGCCTTTGCTGCATTTGTCACAGTCAAATGCAACCAGTCAATACTGCAGTTTCATTGTTGGTTGACAAATTAAATTTTTTTGTGACCATGAAGTTATTGTATAAAATTTGCCTGTCACACTGTTGTGTGACCTCAAGAAATGTTTAATCTTTATGACACCGGCACTGCCTTACTCTCAGTTAACTTAATTGTTGACTATTGGCGGTTACATTGTCGTCTGACATAAACCATCTGTTAGTTTGGTGGTTGAACGCAAAGAATGAGGAGAGCGTCAAATAAGGGACATTGTCCCGGTTATGGTGCTGCTGGTGGAGCTCCTGTTGCAGGGAGAGGATGTGGTCGATCTGTCCCAGTTACACGCACAAGTGAAACACCTTCCTCAGGTGCGAGTAGGCGACAGAACCTTCAGCGTTATTTGGTAGGGCCGAATGCTGCTCTATGAATGGTGAGGCCAGAACAAGTAATGGCGATAGTAGAATGGGTGGCTGACAGTGCCTCCAGTTCCTTCACATTGTCTACCACCCAGTCTCCTGCTGAAAGATCAGAGTTGGCACCTGCAGCCCATGGCCATCAGTCTTTCACCTCACCCCCTTGCAAATCAGCCAAGCAGTCTGTGCCCCAAGTCATGCAGCAGTCTCTTCTGCTTTTTGATGACTCTGCTAGAAGGGTTTCCCAGGGCTATCCACATAGCCCTGGCCCAGAAGTGGAAGAGATTGAGTGTACCGATGCCCAACCACTTAAGTTTCAGGATGAGTACATGGTAGGTCCACCGCATCACGTCTCGAAAGATGACGAAACACAGGTGCCAACTGCTGTGGCTTTCTGCAGTGTGCAGACCGACAAGGAGGGCAGGGGTGAAGACTGGGTGGGAGATGATGTGGAGGACGATGAGGTCCTCGACCCCACATGGAATCAAGGTCATGCGAGTGACCTGTTGTTCGGAGGAAGAGGCGGTGGTCGCACAGAGCCACCAGCACAGCAAAAGAGGGAGTAGGGTGCAAAAGCAGAGCGGCCGTCCCCTAGACAGTACCCTGCTACTGCCTACCGCACCAAGGAACCGAGCACACCAAAGCCAGCTCCAAGGAGTTCCCTGACGTGGCAGTTCTTCAGACAATGTGCTGACGACAACACATGAGTGGTTTGCACGCTATGCAATCAGAGCCTGAAGCAAGGCATAAACGTTCTCTACCTGAGCACAACCTGCATGACCAGGCATCTAAGTGCAAAGCATGAGCTGCAGTGGAGTAGACATTTCAAAAACCAAGAAAGGACTCTGGCTCCTCCTACTTCAACTTCTGCTGCAGTCGCGGCCTCTTCATCCCCCTCTGGAGTGACAGTGGCACCTGCCACCCCGCAAACAGAGGATCTGCCAGCAACGCCACCACCTGGGTCACCAAGCATCTCCACAATGTCCCATGGAAACGTTCAGCTGTCTATCTCCCAAACACTGGAACAAAAGAGGAAGTACCCCCCTACCCACCCGCGATCCCTGGCCCTGAATGCCAGAATTTCAAAATTACTGGCATTTGAAATGCTGTCATTCCGTCTGGTGGAGATGGAGAGTTTTAAAAGCCTTATGGCGGTGGCTGTCCCACAGTACGTCGTGCCCAGCCGCCACAACTTTTCCAGGCGAGCCATCCCTTCCCTGCACAACCAAGTGGGGGACAAAATCAGGTGTGCACTGCGCAATGCCATCTGTGGTAAGGTCCACCTAACTACGTATACGCGGACCAGTAAGCACGGTCAGGGACGTTATATCTCCCTAACAGCACACTGGGAAATGCAGTGGCGGCTGGGCCTGAGGCGGATAGCAGTTTGGCGCATGTACTTCCACCACTGAGGATTGCAGGGCGCTTCTCTTTGCCTCCTGTTCCTTCCTCCTCCTACTCCGCTTCCTCATCCTCTACCACCTCCTCATCCGGTCAGCATAACACCTTCACTATCAACTTCCGCACAGCCAGGGGTAAACGACAGCAGGCAGTTTTAAAACGTATCTGTTTGGGGGACAAACCCCACACCGCGCAGGAGCTGTGGACGGGCATGGAACAACAGACCGATGAGTGGTTGGTGCCAGTGAGCCTCAAGTCCAGCTTGGTGGTGTGTGATAATGGGCGAAATCTCGTAGCAGCTCTGGGCCTAGCCGGTTTGACGCACATCCCTTGCCTGGCGCATGTGCTGAATTTGGTGGTGCAGAGGTTCCTTAAAAATTACACTGATATATCAGAGCTGCTGCAGAAAGTGCGCGCTTTCGGCATTCTCACCCTGCTGCTGCTCGCCTGTCAGTGCTGCAGCGTAACTTCGGCCTTCCCACTCACCGCCTCATTTGCGACGTGCCCACAAGGTGGAACCCCTTGCGAGCAGCAGCAGGCGATAGTGGAGTTTCAGCTGCAGCACGCACGGGTGAGTCGCTCTGCGGAACAGCACCACTTCACTACCAATGACTGGACCTCCATGCGAGACCTCTGTGTCTTGTTGCGCTGTTTCGAGTACTCCACCAACATGGCCAGTGCCGATGATGCCATTCTCAGCGTTACTATCCCACTTCTATGCCTCCTTGAAAAAACGCTTTGGGCACAGGAGGAGGAGGAGATATCACTTCAAAGGGTTTCAGGCCAGTCATTCACAAGTGGCTCCGAGGGTGGGTTACTGCACCCACAAACGCCAGGTACACAATTGTCCAGCACAGTTCTGGAGGATGACTAGGTGGAGGATGAGGAGATGGAGGAGGAGGAACCGTGTTCACAGCAGGGTGGCACCCAAACCAGCTCATGGCCATCACTGGTGCATGGCTGGGGGGATACAGAGGACACAGACGATACACCTCCCACAGAGGACAGCTTGTCGTTGCCTCCGGGCAGCCTGGCACACATGAGCGATTACATGCTGCAGTGTCTCCGCCACGACCGCCTAGTTGGCCACATTCTACCTTGTGCTGATTACTGGGTGGCCACGCTGCTGGATCCCCGTTACAGGGGAATGTCAGGGGAATGTCAGCTCCAGTAAGCAGGGGACCAGGAGAGCAGGGCAGGGCAGACAGGTGTTGGTAGTAGGAGACTCTATTATTAGGGGTACAGAAAGGGCAATCTGTCACAAAGACCGTGATCGCCGAACAGTGTGTTGTCTTCCTGGCGCTAGAGTTCGATACATCGCGGATCGGGTTGACAGATTACAGGGAGGGGCTGGAGAAGATCCAACGGTCATGGTCCATATCGGAACCAAAGACAAAGTTAGAGGAAGGTGGAGAGTCCTTAAAAATGATTTAAGGGATTTAGGTCAAAAGCTTAGGGCAAGGACCACAAAGGTAGTGTTTTCCGAAATACTGCCTGTACCACGAGCCACACAAGAAAGGCAGTGGGAGATTAGGGAGGTTAACAAGTGGCTCAAGAACTGGTGTAGGAAGGAGGGGTTTGGGTTCCTGGAGAACTGGGCCGACTTCTCTATCGGCTACAGGCTCTATCGTAGGGATGGGCTGCACCTCAATGGGGAAGGGGCAGCTGTGTTGGGGGAGAAGATGGCTAGAAGATTGGAGGAGTGTTTAAACTAGGGACTGGGGGGGAGGGTAATTACGTTATAGGATGGGAAGATAGTGCAGATAGAGACCGGGGGCAAGGTAGTAGGACTAGGGGAGGAATGGAAGGAGGGACTAGAACAGTTGAGAAGAAAATGTGTAGGAAAAAATATACATTAACCTCTTAATTGTATGTATTCTAATGCCAGAAGCCTGACTATTAAAACTGGGGAACTGGAATTAGTGATGTGTGAGGAGGACTATGACATAGTGGGAATAACTGAGACATGGCTGGATGATAGCTATGACTGGGTGGTTAATGTATAAGGTTACAGTCTGTTTAAAAAGGATGGTCAAAACCGGAGAAGGGGGGGGGTCTGCCTTTATGTAAAGTCCTGTCTAAAGCCCACAGTCCGAGAAGATATAAGTGAGGGACATGAAAATGTGGAGTCACTGTGGGTTGAAATACTGTACATGGGGGGTGTGGCCTGACCAAGCTTGATGGCTGCTGCTTGAGAGCGGAGCTCCCGCCACTAGATCCTAATTAAGCCTTGTAACAGCGATACCCGAACCACAGGGATGAAGATCCAGTCCAAGGAATTAACCAGAGTCGCCTCAGAGCAGAAGAGGGACTCACCGCACCAATCTGATATGGAGAAATACCTCCAGAAATCAGCTTCTCAGACCCCTGCGCGCACACCAAAGATGGCGCTGAAGCAGTAGGGAGAAGGTGACTCATGCGAGGCCTCAAGCCCTGAAACTCTACATGAGGACGCAAACGAGGTGAGCGGGTCGCAAGCAGAGACCGGGAGAGCTGCGCTCACTAGGGATTTTATAGAACAGGCACTACAAAGAGCCCTGGCCCCCATTGCAGTGGACCTGGCTGTTATAAAGACGGATGTCCGCCATATTGGGGACAGAGTCGAGTCCTTAGAGCAAGTACAGGATGCCATGCTTACTTTTAATACGGCGGTCAAGGACTCACTAGGCTCCCATACTAGAGCCATGAACTCCCTGTTGCTGCAAATGGAAGATCAAGAAAATAGAAGCCGCCGCCGTAACATCAGAATACGGGGACATACTGTTCACCTCTCTGTTGGGCCAAGAAAGAGCTCAGAGCGTTACTGTGGAAAGGGTTCATCGTGCACTGAGACCCAAACCGAGCACCTCAGAGAACCCCAGAGACATCATATGCGGCATACTGAGTTATAGAGACACTGAGGATCTCTTACTAAAAGCAAGGGAGCTGAAAGAAGTGACACTGCAAGGCAGAAGTATTCAGATATTTCAAGACCTGGCAGCATCTACTCTTCAAAAGAGGAGACTGTTGAAACCATTAACGGATCTCCTGCGTACTTTGAAATTCCCATACCGGTGGTTATTCCCATTTGGAATATTGATAACAGCTGGAAACCGCCGTTTTACCGTGAGATCGCCTGCAGACCTAGTCCCCTTCTGGGAAATGATGGACATTACCCCTGTGGAGATCCCCTCCTGGTTGCCGGTTCCTTTAGAAGAAGAAATACCGCCCCTGCCAGCGATCTCTCCATGGATGAAGCCTAAACAACAGAGGAATGGGCGAAACAGGAAAGCGACCAGCAGAGATATGGATATTTGACCCCCTAATAATTTGTCATAGCATGTGATTATATCTATAGAAGGACGGTTTCCTTTTCCTTTTAACGTTCTTCAGAGAAGTATTATTCACACTGTTTAACCCATTACCTTCTAGCATCTGTACTCATGCGGCTATGTGTCACAAGGCGTGCTCTAAGCGCTCTACAGTGCCTCTTCATTATATGGTTAATATTCGCATTATTAGTGTTAGAAGTGTATGCAAGAGTGGGTATTACCCCTGTTGGGGTTAGAATATAACCTGTCGGGTATGTCAAAAGGATCTAGGCCGATCAGGATATATTTATGATACAGATTATCACCCCCCAAGATACAGAGTCCTATCTAGGAATCTGGTTCATGAGTGTTTTTGCTTGTACTTTACATTGTTTGTTTTTAGTTATCTTGAAGTGTTTTATGTTTTTATACTCCATACTTGGTCCTACTAAGTATACGCAGGGTGACTTTTTTTATAACGAGCATGAATGGCGCCATTAGTTCTTAAGATCGCAACATTTAATTTACATGACTGTAAGGGCCCAGTGAAACGGAGTCGGATTTTCCGATCTGTCAAGACAGCATCGGTGGATATTATTATGCTACAGGAGACACATTTCACTACTAGTCATATCCCCAACTTGGGTAACTCTAACTTCCATTATTGGTTCCATTCATGTTCTGATAAAACTGCGTCCAAAGGGGTTAGCATTGGGCTGCGGAAAGATGTCCCTTTTACTTTGCATTCCTAGCTGATTGACCCAGAGAGGCGCTACTTCCTGGTAAACTGCGAATTAGGTCATACAAAGGTTACATTATGCAATTTATATGCCCGCAACGTTAGAACGGTACAGTGGCTACTGGAGACATTAGACAAAATCTCCGCTTTTGCATTCGGTAGGATATTGCTGGGGGAAGACTTTAATTTGACTTTAAATCCCTTGTTAGATTCATCGACCCAACGATCAGCTATTTCATTTAGGGCCCTGAAATCCTTACAAGTGCGATTAAAGGCATTGCACCTAGCTGATGTCTGGCGGTCTGTGCACGGGATTAGAAGGGATTATACATTTTACTCTAATCCACATAGGTTGTACCAGAGATTAGATTATCTCATGTTCCCAGAGAACAGTTTATCTTTAGTGAAATCTGCTAATATAGATAGTATAACCGTGTCGGACCACGCCTTGGTGTCTTGTGCCATTCAGCTTCCTGATTCAGTTGGGAGTAGATAATGGCCAAGGAGAGGAAAAGGCGCTTATAGGGTAAATAAGTTAAGAGCCGAGCCTCCAGACGCCACACGTGCCAGGAGCTAGAAGCAGCGCTCTCTCCACCAGCGGTATCCACCCACCGACTTGAAAAAAGGGGTCCGCAGAACCCCGAAACGCGTTGTCACTTTAACAATAAAAAAAACATTGGTTTCTAAAAATTCTCTGGTTGCGTTTTTTGCGCCTACGGTCCACCCCTCCACTCGACCCCCGGTCCAGTGGAAATATATCCTCCTGATTCAGTTGGGAGAGAGTGGTCTTGGAGACTGAATCACACAATACTTGATACGCAAGCTCATGTGGAGCCGATCGCGAAAAAGTTGCAAGACTATTTTGATCTGAATGTGAACACTGTTGTATCTCCAGCTGTAACTTGGGAGGCGCACAAGGCGGTAATACGAGGGGAGTTCATCGCATTGGGTTCACATATTAAGAAAGAGAGGGCAAAACGCATATCAGAACTTTTAACCCGTATCTCCCAGATAGAAAGAACGCACAAGAGGTCCCTAGCAGAAAAAGAGTTTGAACAGCTTGTGTCACTTCGGCAAGAACTGAAGTCGGTACTAAATGTTAAGGTGGCCAAAGCATACATGAGGGTTAAACATAAACATTATATTCATGGCAATAGGGGTAGTAAGGTCATGACGGCGTTGATAAAAAAGAGGGCAGAGCAGTCTTATATTAGACAAATGATGACACCAGACGGCCTTCTCTCCACAGATGCCAAGGTCATATCCCAGGTATTTACCACGTACTATCATGATTTGTATAATATACGGTAGGGTGACTCTAGTGAAGTGCATAAGGACCGTCAGGATAAGACAGCTTCCTACCTTCAAAGACTCAACTTGCCAGTTTTATCAGATACTAACAAGGAGGCGCTAGTGGCCCCAGTGACTTTAGAAGAAGTTAAGAAAGCCTTAAAATCGACCCCTAAGGGCAAGAGCCCAGGACCAGATGGTCTAACCATTGCCGACTATAAAAAATTCTTCACCACATTAGGCCCTCATTTAGTATCTCCGTTTAACTCCTTACTGAATGGCACTGCACTCCCCAAACAGTCATTAGAGGCTCACATCACTGTCTTGCCTAAGCCTGGAAAATACTTAAATCTCCCATCTACGTATCCAGCAGCATATGTCCAACATCACTTTGGCTGCCCGGGATAGGGCTGAAAAGGAGAAACCTCTCACTTCTGTGGCTACTCACTTTCTGGATCACCATGCTGGTAAGTACAATAGTTTGGAGGTGGTGGGTCTAGAAAATATCCAGCACAATATTAGGGGTGTACGTATGACACAATGTTTGCTTAAAGCTGAATCCCGCTGGATTTTCAATTTGGATACCTTGTCCCCTCAGGGTCTTAACGAGGAACTTTTATTCACAGGTTTTTATTCTGGGTAACACTGTATTTATGTGTATTTGTCTTTTTCTTTGTTTATAGATTTGCACATTTTCTGTGCTCTTTTGGCTCACAAGATCACCGCTTCTCACTTCAGCTGTTGCTGGAATCTACATTGTTTCTTCTCTTCCTACCTGGAACAGCCCAGTATGAAACACAAAGAAGTCTCTGGATTTTCGCCTAAGGTCTCCCCACACGGATGTATATCGATGGACTTATTGTTCTCATTAATATATATACAGTAATGTCCAGAATTGTACTGTTATATACAGCATATATGATAGTCATTGTTGGCATACACGGAATTTGCTCTCTTGTCCTCCCCTCTCCCCCTCCTTTGTGGGCCCCGGTCGGATGGGTTGTGGACCATGTGACAAAGCGTTCTCCTTTCCTTCTTTTTCTTGTCCATTTTCTTTGCCCCTTTTTTTTTTTTTTTTTTGTAGAATATAATACAAGGAACTATAAGTAAACTGCACAGTAAGTATTCAAACACAAAATAGACATATGGAAAATAATATAGAAAATATAAATAGTATATAAAATATTAATTTATATAATAAAATATAATAAAAATAATAAAATATAAAAAATAAAAAATAATAATTAACAAACGATTAATAAATTTATATAATATAACAAAATATAATAATGTAGAAAATAAATTATTTAAAACACTAATATAATAAAACACATAAAATATAAGTAAAAAGTAAAAAATCATAAAAAGAAATAATACAAATAAATTATATTAAGAAATGAGATATATAAGCACAAATAGTTCACGTAATTAGGGATTCTTTATAAAGTAAGGGATAACGTTCATCTAGCTTGACTATCATGTACATGGGTATTTGTGCAGCATTGCACTGTTTATGTCATTTGATGATGTTATTATAGCACATGGCCATTCCAATGAATATGGTGCTTCATGTGCGGTAATCTATTATGGTCATGGATTTTGGACAGAGCATTGCTGCACAATACACATCGTTTTCACATATATTTTAATTTGGTGTTCCTTTGTTTGTCTCCTTTTTCTGTGGATAATGTTGACTTTTGTCTACTTAGACAAGGGCTTATTGCGCCTGGTACGTTTAATTATTCTTTTTATTGTTTCATTGTTTTTCTTTCTTTCCCCTTCCCTCCCTTGTTGCCATACTCCGCTTTGTCTCCTTGTCCGCAGGTCCCTTCCTTCCGGGTGCGTCTACGGCGCCTTACACCGTAGGACTTCCGGTGTTTGGCACGCAGTGTTTGTCCTGTGAGCATGCGCGCCCTGCTATTTCCGGTAATTGGAACGCAGGACGCGCCGGCTCGGCGGCTCACACTGGTGCACAGTATGGTTGGCTGTTGTTTATGCCGGACTTCCGGTGGTTGGCACGCAGCGTCTGTCCTGTGAGTGTGCGCGCCCTGCTATTTCCGGTAATTGGAACGCAGGACGCGCTGGCTCGGCGGCACACGCTGGTGCATAGTATTTCCGATTACTGCCTATGTCGGAGGTTACATGGGCATTAACCGCTTGCCGCCACGCTAACGCCGAAAGGCGTCATTGCGGCGGCTCCCCCAGGCTACGCTAACGCCAATAGGCGTCATCTCGCGTGAGCCGAGATTTCCTGTGAACGCGCGCACACAGGCGCGCGCGCTCACAGGAACGGAAGGTAAGAGAGTTGATCTCCAGCCTGCCAGCGGCGATCGTTCGCTGGCAGGCTGGAGATGTGTTTTTTTTAACCCCTAACAGGTATATTAGACGCTGTTTTGATAACAGCGTCTAATATACCTGCTACCTGGTCCTCTGGTGGTCCCCTTTGTTTGGATCGACCACCAGAGGACACAGGTAGCTCAGTAAAGTAGCACCAAGCACCACTACACTACACTACACCCCCCCCCCCCCGTCACTTATTAACCCCTTATTAGCCCCTGATCACCCCATATAGACTCCCTGATCACCCCCCTGTCATTGATTACCCCCCTGTCATTGATTACCCCCTTGTAAAGCTCCATTCAGACGTCCGCATGATTTTTACGGATCCACTGATAGATGGATCGGATCCGCAAAACGCATCCGGACGTCTGAATGAAGCCTTACAGGGGCATGATCAATGACTGTGGTGATCACCCCATATAGACTCCCTGATCACCCCCCTGTAAAGCTCCATTCAGATGTCCGCATGATTTTTACGGATGCACTGATAGATGGATCGGATCCGCAAAACGCATCCGGACGTCTGAATGAAGCCTTACAGGGGCATGATCAATGACTGTGGTGATCACCCCCCTGTCATTGATTACCCCCCTGTAAAGCTCCATTCAGATGTCCGCATGATTTTTACGGATGCACTGATAGATGGATCAGATCCGCAAAACGCATCCGGACGTCTGAATGAAGCCTTACAGGGGCATGATCAATGACTGTGGTGATCACCCCCCTGTCATTGATTACCCCCCTGTAAAGCTCCATTCAGATGTCCGCATGATTTTTACGGATGCACTGATAGATGGATCGGATCCGCAAAACGCATCCTGACGTCTGAATGAAGCCTTACAGGGGCGTGATCAATGACTGTGGTTATCACCCCATATAGACTCCCTGATCACCCCCCTGTCATTGATTACACCCCTGTCATTGATCACCCCCCTGTAAAGCTCCATTCAGATGTCCGCATGATTTTTACGGATCCACTGATAGATGGATCGGATCCGCAAAACGCATCCGGACGTCTGAATGAAGCCTTACAGGGGCGTGATCAATGACTGTGGTGATCACCCCATATAGACTCCCTGATCACCCCCCTGTCATTGATTACCCCCCTGTCATTGATTACCCCCCTGTAAAGCTCCATTCAGACGTCCGCATGATTTTTTACGGATCCACTGATAGATGGATCGGATCCGCAAAACGCATCCGGACGTCTGAATGAAGCCTTACAGGGGCATGATCAATGACTGTGGTGATCACCCCATATAGACTCCCTGATCACCCCCCCTGTCATGGATTACCCCCCTGTAAAGCTCCATTCAGATGTCCGCATGATTTTTACGGATGCACTGATAGATGGATCGGATCCGCAAAACGCATCCGGACGTCTAAATGAAGCCTTACAGGGGCATGATCAATGACTGTGGTTATCACCCCATATAGACTCCCTGATCACCCCCCTGTCATTGATCACCCCCCCTGTCATTGATCAACCCCCCTGTCATTGATCACCCCCCTGTCATTGATCACCCCTCTGTAAGGCTCCATTCAGACATTTTTTTGGCCCAAGTTAGCGGAATTATTATTATTTTTTTCTTACAAAGTCTCATATTCCACTAACTTGTGTCAAAAAATAAAATCTCACATGAACTCACCATACCCCTCACGGAAACCAAATGCGTAAAATTTTTTAGACATTTATATTCCAGACTTCTTCTCACGCTTTAGGGCCCCTAGAATGCCAGGGCAGTATAAATACCCCACATGTGACCCCATTTCGGAAAGAAGACACCCCCAGGTATTCCGTGAGGGGCTTATTGAGTCCATGAAAGATTGAAATTTTTGTCCCAAGTTAGCGGAACGGGAGACTTTGTGAGAAAAAAATTAAAAATATCAATTTCCGCTAACTTGTGCCAAAAAAAAAAAAATTTCTATGAACTCGCCATGCCCCTCATTGAATACCTTGGGGTGTCTTCTTTCCAAAATGGGGTCACATGTGGGGTATTTATACTGCCCTGGCATTCTAGGGGCCCCAAAGCGTGAGAAAAAGTCTGGTATCCAAATGTCTAAAAATGCACTCCTAAAAGGAATTTGGGCACCTTTGCGCATCTAGGCTGCAAAAAAGTGTCACACATCTGGTATCGCCGTACTCAGGAGAAGTTGGGGAATGTGTTTTGGGGTGTCATTTTACATATACCCATGCTGGGTGAGAGAAATATCTTGGTCAAATGCCAACTTTGTATAAAAAAATGGGAAAAGTTGTCTTTTGCCAAGATATTTCTCTCACCCAGCAAGGGTATATGTAAAATGACACCCCAAAACACATTCCCCAACTTCTCCTGAATACGGCGATACCACATGTGTGACACTTTTTTGCAGCCTAGGTGGGCAAAGGGGCCCATATTCCAAAGAGCACCTTTAGGATTTCACAGGTCATTTACCTACTTACCACACATTAGGGCCCCTGGAAAATGCCAGGGCAGTATAACTACCCCACAAGTGACCCCATTTTGGAAAGAAGACACCCCAAGGTATTCCGTGAGGGGCATGGCAAGTTCCTAGAATTTTTTATTTTTTGTCACAAGTTAGTGGAAAATGATGATTTTTTTTTTTTTCATACAAAGTCTCATATTCCACTAACTTGTGACAAAAATAAAAACTTCCATGAACTCACTATGCCCATCAGCGAATACCTTGGGGTCTCTTCTTTCCAAAATGGGGTCACTTGTGGGGTAGTTATACTGCCCTGGCATTCTAGGGGCCCAAATGTGTGGTAAGGAGTTTGAAATCAAATTCTGTAAAAAATGACCTGTGAAATCCGAAAGGTGCTCTTTGGAATATGGGCCCCTTTGCCCACCTAGGCTGCAAAAAAGTGTCACACATCTGGTATCCCCGTACTCAGGAGAAGGTGGGGAATGTGTTTTGGCGTGTCATTTTACATATACCCCTGCTGGGTGAGAGAAATATCTTGGCAAAAGACAACTTTTCCCATTTTTTTATACAAAGTTGGCATTTGACCAAGATATTTATCTCACCCAGCATGGGTATATGTAAAAAGACACCCCAAAACACATTCCTCAACTTCTCCTGAATACAGAGATACCAGATGTGTGACACTTTTTTGCAGCCTAGGTGGGCAAAGGGGCCCATATTCCAAAGAGCACCTTTCGGATTTCACAGGTCATTTTTTACAGAATTTGATTTCAAACTCCTTACCACACATTTGGGCCCCTAGAATGCCAGGGCAGTATAACTACCCCACAAGTGACCCCATTTTGGAAAGAAGAGACCCCAAGGTATTCGCTGATGGGCATAGTGAGTTCATGGAAGTTTTTATTTTTTGTCACAAGTTAGTGGAATATGAGACTTTGTATGAAAAAAAAAAAATCATCATTTTCCACTAACTTGTGACAAAAAATAAAAAATTCTAGGAACTTGCCATGCCCCTCACGGAATACCTTGGGGTGTCTTCTTTCCAAAATGGGGTCACTTGTGGGGTAGTTATACTGCCCTGGCATTCTAGGGGCCCGAATGTGTGGTAAGGAGTTTGAAATCAAATTCTGTAAAAAATGACCTGTGAAATCCGAAAGGTGCTCTTTGGAATATGGGCCCCTTTGCCCACCTAGGCTGCAAAAAAGTGTCACACATCTGGTATTGCCGTACTCAGGAGAAGGTGGGGAATGTGTTTTGGGGTGTCATTTTACATATACCCATGCTGGGTGAGAGAAATATCTTGGCAAAAGACAACTTTTCCCATTTTTTTATACAAAGTTGGCATTTGACCAAGATATTTATCTCACCCAGCATGGGTATATGTAAAATGACACCCCAAAACACATTCCTCAACTTCTCCTGAGTACGGAGATACCAGATCTGTGACACTTTTTTGCAGCCTAGGTGGGCAAAGGGGCCCACATTCCAAAGAGCACCTTTCGGATTTCACTGGTCATTTTTTACAGAATTTGATTTCAAACTCCTTACCACACATTTGGGCCCCTAGAATGCCAGGGCAGTATAACTACCCCGCAAGTGACCCCATTTTGGAAAGAAGAGACCCCAAGGTATTTCGTGATGGGCATAGTGAGTTCATAGAAGTTTTTATTTTTTGTCACAAGTTAGTGGAATATGAGACTTTGTAAGAGAAAAAAAAGAAAAAAAAAATCATCATTTTCCGCTAACTTGTGACAAAAAATAAAAAGTTCTATGAACTCACTATGCCCATCAGCGAATACCTTAGGGTGTGTACTTTCCGAAATGGGGTCATTTGTGGGGTGTTTGTACTGTCTGGCCATTGTAGAACCTCAGGAAACATGACAGGTGCTCAGAAAGTCAGAGCTGCTTCAAAAAGCGGAAATTCACATTTTTGTACCATAGTTTGTAAACGCTATAACTTTTACCCAAACCATTTTTTTTTTACCCAAACATTTTTTTTTTATCAAAGACATGTAGAACTATAAATTTAGAGCAAAATTTCTATATGGATCTCGTTTTTTTTTGCAAAATTTTACAACTGAAAGTGAAAAATGTCATTTTTTTGCAAAAAAAATCGTTAAATTTCGATTAATAACAAAAAAAGTAAAAATGTCAGCAGCAATGAAATACCACCAAATGAAAGCTCTATTAGTGAGAAGAAAAGGAGGTAAAATTCATTTGGGTGGTAAGTTGCATGACCGAGCAATAAACGGTGAAAGTAGTGTAGTGCCGATTTGTAAAAAAGGGCCTGGTCTTTAGGGGGGTATAAACCTGTGGTCCTTAAGTGGTTAATAAGCGCATGTTTGAAGCGCACATTTGATATACCCAGCCCCCTCTTCCGTCCCTCATTCCTCCCACTAACCAGCTGAGCGGAAGGTTGCCGCCCCCATGCTCCACTCTGCCGCCTCGACACAGGTGAAATCAACCATTACTAGTGATTATTATGTGTATATATTCACCTATGTGCTATTCAGGGACAGGCACCCCTGAAAAAGCCAGCAGAGCCTGGCGATACGCGTTGGGCTTGTTCTGACTACCACACATACCCCCACCATGCTACTTTAAATGATAAGTATTGTAGCTTTTCATTTTTTTTTCATTGTTGATGGATTACATGTATTTTCAGCTGCTGTTTACCTGCATTTGTGGGGGTTTGTTCATGCATTTGTGGTGAGTCAGGGGGACATGTGTTTATATTCAGTTCACATGGCCCAGATTCATTGTATACAATGTTTTGAATTCATTCTCTGTCGTGTCTGTTGCTTTAAATAAATTAGATATTTTTATAGATGTGCGGCTATTATCTCGGTATTCTTTCTTCTTTTTTGTGTATCCTATTGCGTATTTCATACCGTGTGCCGGCACTCTTGTTACAATTTTGATGTGCCCCCGCTTCCTGCATTACATAAATCTCCCATCTAGTTACCGTCCAATTTCTTTGCTTAACGCGGATATCAAGCTTTGGGCTAAAATCTTGGCTTATCGCATAGCAGTTTTGTTGGGGGATCTGGTCTCCCCTGAAGAATCTGGCTTTGTGAATGGTAGGGAGTGCAGGGACAGCACATTTCGGGTAATACAGGCACAGCAATACGCTCTGACTCATGGTCAGAAAGTTATCCTATTAAGTACGGATGCCGAAAAGGCATTCGACAGAGTCGATTGGCATTACATGGAGGCCACCTTACACAGGTTTGGGTTTCCCCCTCAATTTGTGACTGCTGTGCTGTCCCTGTACTCCGGCCCCATGGCGAAAATTCACATAAATGGCATTCTCACGCCACACTTTGAAATACGAAATGGGACCCGACAAGGCTGTCCGCTCTCTCCTACCCTCTTCATTCTTTGTTTGGAGACTCTTCTGCAGGCTATTTGGCAAGACAAAGACATACAAGGTTTACGTATCGGACCCCAGTCACATACTATAGCTGCATTTTCAGACGATAGGCTCTTTTTACTATCAAACCCGAAAGTAGCATTTCCTGCTTTGTTGAGGCAACTGGATGACTTCGGATATGTTTCTAATTTTAAAATACATTTAGCCTAATGTGTAGCTCTAGGAATCAACACCCCTCAGACAACTATAACCCATCTCAAAAAGAATTATCTCTTCCAGTGGGAAAGCGACCACGTCAACTACCTAGGGGTCCAAATTACCAGAGATCCGGACAAACTCTTCTCCCAGAACTATCCTAAACTATTAGCTGACATTAGACTTCAACTGAAAGAGCTGAAAATACCGTTCTTGACTTGGTTAGGGAGAAAGAACATTTTAAAAAACCTACATACTCCCCAAGTTGCTTTATTTAATGCAGGCATTACCAGTGCAACTACCCCACCACTTCTTAACACAGGTTAGAAAAACCTTTTCAGCATTTATATGGAACCAGGCTCGTCCTAGGCTAGCCTACCAGAGATTGATTTTTCCTAGATCCAAAGGGGGCCTTAGTTTACCGGATATAGGCAGCTATTATAAAGCTATACAACTGAGACTGCACTCGGAGATAATAAGTCCCAAAGTAAATAAATTAGGATGCCTAATTGCTAGGAGAGTACTGGGGTCAAGTGCTTTAGCGCAGTTGTGGGATCCAAGTGGGTCTCCACAGCATAATTCTAAAACTACATTATTGAAAGGAGTGATAGATTGTTGGCATAAACTGTCAAGTTATTTAAGCGCTTCCACATCCATGTCGCCTCTCACACCTATTAGGCACTTACCCTACCTATTCAATGCTGATTTCCAGGACGACATGGGCTTGTGGGCAGCGATTGGCGATATGGCAATCAGTGACTTCCTCACTAATCGTCAAGTTCCAGAGGTATCGGCTTTGAAAACTTGATTTAGTCATATCCCCTGGACTACACCACAATATTCTCAACTTAACTGGTATTGCAAGCTATATTTATCCACTTCACCAAGTAATTACACTCCCACTTGGTATGATGCGGTATGGAATCAATCTGTAAGTAAAAAAGGCATGATATCCCTTCTTTATAGGAAAATTTTAGAGACTAGCTCAGATACTAGACCCTGGTTTATTGAGCAGTGGGAGAAGGAGATAGGGCAGCCTTTGAATGAAGAGGTCACAAGTCGAATACTATCTCACTCACATGGCTACTCGAGATGTATTAAATTGCAGGAAAACTCCTATAAAATAATAACCAGATGGTACAAAACTCCAGCAAAACTGCATTCTATCTCACCTACAAATTCCGCAGATTGCTGGAGGTGCGGTAGAGGCAAGGGAACCATGTACCATATATGGTGGTCTTGTCCTCTTATTTCAGAATATTGGGATATGATATCTAAAGTAGTACAAGAAATTTGCCAGGTGGGTTCTCCTGTTACCCCGACTGTAGCTCTACTGAATTTACCTGACTGCAACTATACACATGCCAAGCACTCCCTGTCGGCACAACTCATAGCTGCAGCGAAACTGCTCATACTAAAATATTGGCTGTCCAAAGACATCCCCAGTCTTCGGGAGTGGATTAATAAAGTACAGGAGATATGTCAACTAGAGGAACTGACGAGCTGGGAATCGTTGTCTCATGACAAATTATTACAGACCTGGGATAAATGGGTGGACTGGTATAAAAAGAGAAATGAGTAGGAGATCACTATGTAAGGGTCCTAGAGGTTCAACATGAGGTGGTTGGGCTATGCTAAGAGTGAAGGGTTTTGTATTAAAGAAAGGATAGAATGTTGTTCACTTGCTTTATTGGCCGGATGGATATACAGTAAGATGTAGAACATAATGTGCGATACCACAAAGATTGTCCATGCATGTTTGATGTTTTAAGACTTATTATGCTGACATCCTGCATTCAATATTCAATATTGTTGATCATGCTTTGATGACCATTGTTCGGATATGGAGTACTATGGTTTTTGTTTCTCTGTTATTGTAAATCTGCTTGTCAAAACAATAAAATAAGATTTGAAAAACAAAAAAGAAATACTGTACATGGAGGCAAAAATAATAAAAGATTAAATAGGAGTTTATTATAAACCACCTAATATACCAGAGTTCCACAGAAAATCTACTACTAAATTAGATAGACGAGGCAGCAAATCATAATGAGGTGGTTATTATGGGGGACTTCAACTACCCAGATATACACTCACCTAAAGAATTATTAGGAACACCTGTTCTATTTCTCATGAATGCAATTATCTAGTCAACCAATCACATGGCAGTTGCTTCAATGCATTTAGGGGTGTGGTCCTGGTCAAGACAATCTCCTGAACTCCAAACTGAATGTCAGAATGGGAAAGAAAGGTGATTTAAGCAATTTTGAGCATGGCATGGTTGTTGGTGCCAGACGGGCCGGTCTGAGTATTTCACAATCTGCCCAGTTACTGGGATTTTCACGCACAACCATTTCTAGGGTTTACAAAGAATGGTGTGAAAAGGGAAAAACATCCAGTATGCGGAAGTCCTGTGGTCAAAAATGCCTTGTGGATGCTATAGGTCAGAGGAGAATGGGCCGGCTGATTCAAGCTGATAGAAGAGCAAAGTTGACTGAAATAACCACTCGTTACAACCGAGGTATGCAGCAAAGCATTTGTGAAGCCACAACACGCACAACATTGAGGCGGATGGGCTACAACAGCAGAAGACCCCACCGGGTACCACTCATCTCCACTACAAATAGGAAAAAGAGGCTACAATTTGCACAAGCTCACCAAAATTGGACTGTTGAAGACAGAAAAAATGTTGCCTGGTCTGATGAGTCTCGATTTCTGTTGAGACATTCAAATGGTAGAGTCCGAATTTGGCGTAAACAGAATGAGAACATGTATCCATCCTCTGATGGCTACTTCCAGCAGGATAATGCACCATGTCACAAAGCTCGAATCATTTCAAATTGGTTTCTTGAACATGACAATGAGTTCACTGTACTAAAATGGCCAACACAGTCACCAGATCTCAACCCAATAGAGCATCTTTGGGATGTGGTGGAACGGGAGCTTCGTGCCCTGGATGTGCATCCCTCAAATCTCCATCAACTGCAAGATGCTATCCTATCAATATGGGCCAACATTTCTAAAGAATGCTATCAGCACCTTGTTGAATCAATGCCACGTAGAATTAAGGCAGTTCTGAAGGCAAAAGGGGGTCCAACACCGTATTAGTATGAAACACAGGGAGAGAATGCACCAAACAGATATACTACTGACTATACTGGCAATTCATAAATGCAGGTATTAAAAGCTGAGACTTTCGCCAATATATTCCTATCAAAAAAACATTGGAGCCCATCATGCACCACGTCACGGTCACTCAGCATGGCAGAGGGTCCTAACCGCTGCTCTAACTATGGTGTGAACAAGGTCTGGGGGTGATATAATTCAGCTCACAGCCAAGCTTCCACACAAAAGCCCAGCATGAATACTGCGGCAGTACAATGTGAACCAAGCCAGACTGTGAGCCACACCTACACCAGACCATGTGATGGAGGTTACCAGGTGCAATAGAGTGTACACACACTCAAATCTAACAAGACAGAAACAGAGAAATATAGTGGCAATTCTGGAGGAGCTGCTCAGCCCCTGACACTGTGGCGTGTCTTTCATTGGGGAAGCAGCCCGACCGCATGTGGACCGCAGTAATCGACTATCCCCAGCAAAATATGCATACAATGGAGGACGTCGGCGCGGTCCACATGCACCACAAGAGCAAACTACACAGAATGTAGAAAATAATCATACGAAACACAGGGAGAGAATGCACCAAACAGATATACTACTGACTATACTGGCAATTCATAAATACAGGTATTAAAAGCTGAGACTTTCGCCAATATATTCCTATCAAAAAAACATTGGAGCCCATCATGCACCACGTCACGGTCACTCAGCATGGCAGAGGGTCCTAACCGCTGCTCTAACTATGGTGTGAACAAGGTCTGGGGGTGATATAATTCAGCTCACAGCCAAGCTTCCACACAAAAGCCCAGCATGAATACTGTGGCAGTACAATGTGAACCAAGCCAGACTGTGAGCCACACCTACACCAGAAAATGTGATGGAGGTTACCAGGTGCAATAGAGTGTACACACACTCAAATCTAACAAGACAGAAACAGAGAAATATAGTGGCAATTCTGGAGGAGCTGCTCAGCCCCTGACACTGTGGCGTGTCTTTCAATGGGGAGCAGCCCGACCGCATGTGGACCACAGTAATCGACTATCCCCAGCAAAATATGCATACAATGGAAGACGTCGGCGCGGTCCACATGCACCACAAGAGCAAACTACACAGAATGTAGCAAATAATCACATTCTGTGTAGTTTGCTCTTGTGGTGCTGAATTATATCACCCCCAGACCTTGTTCACACCATAGTTAGAGCAGCGGTTAGGACCCTCTGCCATGCTGAGTGACCGTTACGTGGTGCATGATGGGCTCCGATGTTTTCCTGATAGGAATATATTGGCGAAAGTCTCAGCTTTTAATACCTGTATTTATGAATTGCCAGTATAGTCAGTAGTATATCTGTTTGGTGCATTCTCTCCCTGTGTTTCGTATGATTATTTGCTACATTCTGTGTAGTTTGCTCTTGTGGTGCATGTGGACCGCGCCGACGTCCTCCATTGTATGCATATTTTGCTGGGGATAGTCGATTACTGCGGTCCACATGCGGTCGGGCTGCTCCCCCAATGAAAGACACGCCACAGTGTCAGGGGCTGAGCAGCTCCTCCAAAATTGCCACTATATTTCTCTGTTTCTGTCTTGTTAGATTTGAGTGTGTGTACACTCTATTGCACCTGGTAACCTCCATCACATGGTCTGGTGTAGGTGTGGCTCACAGTCTGGCTTGGTTCACATTGTACTGCCGCAGTATTCATGCTGGGCTTTTGTGTGGAAGCTTGGCTGTGAGCTGAATTATATCACCCCCAGACCTTGTTCACACCATAGTTAGAGCAGCGGTTAGGACCCTCAGTTCTGGGGTCCTGTGAACAAGGCAGATATAGCATTGCTGGAGAGGGTTCAGAGGAGGGCAACTAAGGTAATAACTAGAATGGGGCAACTACAATACCCTGAAATATTATTAACATTAGGGTTATTCACTTTAGAAAAAAGACGACTGAGGGGAGATCTAATTACTATGTATAAATATATCAGAGGACAGTACAGAGATCTCTCCCATCATCTATTTATCCCCAGGACTGTGACTGTGACAAGGGGACATCCCCTGCGTCTGGAGGAAAGAAGGTTTGTAGACATAGAAAAGGATTCTTTACCGTAAGAGCAGTGAGACTATGGAACTGTCACCGCCAGTTCTGTAAGAAGGTCTGACAGACGTTCTTCCCTACCTTTTGTATGACTTTCTTTGTTTTGGTTTCACTTTGTCATCTCCTTTCCTTCTGCCAGGTGTCACTTATTTAGACTTATCGTCTTCCTTTATATTCCTTCCCATACTGCCTCACTTTGCGGTTTATACTACTTCCTGGATGAAGTGTTCACTGCTGGGAGCTGCTGCTGCTGTTTGCTCAGATAAGTCTTTTCCTTTATTGTGTTTCCTTGCTGGCTTGATTCTAGTTGACCCTGACTCCGTCCGTATTAAGTGCAGGGAGCCGGTGGTCGTGTCCCCTCACTTTTATAGGGTTTTCAGGTGTCACACAGTCTTAGGTACGTGGGCATGCAATCATCTACCATTGAGACCCTTGAATGTGCATAGCAGTCAGGGAGAGCTCTTAGGGTTTTAAAGGGCTCACCTATATGCTCCTTAGTTTGGGATCAAGCCAGTCGGTCATTTATTTATAAGTTCCAGCTATCTGCAAATTCATCCGCGACATTATAAACCGCCAAAACCGTCTTAAGCATGGATCCGGTTTCAGCCTTGATTGACCGCATGCAAGGTCTTTCGCTGGAGGTAGCAGATCTCCGTAAAACTGTGTCTCAGTTTCAGGTGACCGGTTCTGCTGGCGTTCATGGAGTTTGTTCCGAGCCTAAGATGTCGCTTCCGGATACGTTCTCCGGGGGTAGTGAGAATTCTGTTCGCTTTAGAGAGGCTTGCAAACTCCATTTTTTCCTACTTCCCCATTCCTTTAGTCATGAGGAGCAGAGGGTGGGGATCATCACCTCGCTGCTCAGGGATAACGCTCAGTCATGGGCCTTTTCGCTGCCGGTGGGGGCACGGCCCCTTCGATCGGTGAATAAATTTTTTGTAGCCCTGGGGCAGATATATGATGACCCGGATCGTATTGCTCGAGCTGAATCTAAACTGCGTCTGAATTTCGGAGATGGGTAGCTGATACTGGTTGGAATGATGCTGGACTCCGAAGTCAATTTTGCCATTGTCTTTCGGAAAGATTGAAAGATGCATTTGCTTTTCATGAGAGACCAGCGTCGTTAGAGTCTGCCATGTCTCTAGCTGTTTGTATTGACAGGCGTCTTAGAGAGAGAGAGAGAGAGAGAGAGAGAGAGGAGATTACTCTTTCCTGTCATATTCAGCCCAAGGACAGTGGGGCTGTCTCATTCAGTGTGCAGGGGTCTCAGTCTGTCTCAATCCCCTCTGAGGAGGAGGCCATGCAGCTAGGTTGCTTGCCTCTGATAGTAGAGGATTCAGCTCTCAGAGGAGGGTTTGTTTCTGTTGTAAGGGTATAAATCATTTGGCTAATGTTTGCCCCTCTAGGAGATTCATGGAGTTTTCTGAGGGTAATAAAAAAAAAAAAAAGAAACCCTCAAAAAACTTTCCATTTGCTACTATTGGCAAGGTTGATGCGGAAATTGAAGGTTTGCCGTTTGCTTGTAGTTCCCGTTTTCTCCTACCTGCCAGGGTGGCGCTAGACAGCAAGAACATTGTTTGTGAGATTTTTGTAGATAGTGGAGCAGCTGTCAATCTCATTGATAATCAATTTGCAACAACGCATGGTTTCCAGGTGTGCACTTTGGAAAAGGATATACCTGTTTTTGCTACCGATTCCGCTCCACTTTCTCAAAGATCGTTAAAGGGCATAGTTCACAATATCCGTTTGACTGTGGGTGACGCTCATGCTGAGGATATGTCATGTTTCATCTTAAGCGGATTACCTACTCCTCTAGTGTTGGGGCTACCCAGGCTCACTAAACATAACCCCACCATTGATTTGCAAGCAAGGCAAATAAATGGTTGGAGTGAGTTTTGCAGAGAGAATTGCCTTATGGAGTCTCTTCCAGAGGTTTCTACCAAGACTGTGCCATCTTTTCTCTCTGAATTTTCTGATGTGTTTTCCAAGTAGTGTCCAGGAGTTGCCCCCTCACCGGGAGTACGACTGCCCTATTAATCTCATCCCAGGCGCCAAGCTGCCAAAATCCCGTTTATACAATCTCTCCCAACCTGAAAGAGTCGCTATGCATACTTATATCTGAGAGCCTGAGAAAGGGACACATCCGAACCTCGAAGTCACCTGTTGCCTCTGTTTTTTTTTTTTGTTAAGAAAAAAGATGCTTCTTTAAGACCTTGTCTGGATTTCAGGGAGCTGAACCGTATCACGATTCGTGACCCATATCCACTTCCTCTTATCCCGGACCTGTTTAACCAGATTGATGGGGCTAAAGTTTTTTCTAAGTTGGATTTAAGAGGGGCATACAACCTAGTCAGGGTCAGGGAAGGGGACAAATGGAAGACGGCCTTTAATACCCCTGAGGGTCATTTTGAGAATTTGGTTATGCCCTTTAGTTTAATGAATGCTCTGGCCGTCTTCCAACATTTTGTAAAACAGCATTTTTTATCATTTAATGGGGAAATTTGTACTGGTGTATCTAGATGACATTTTGATTTTTTTCTCCTGATTTCAAGACTCATCGGGACCAACTATGTCAGGTCTTGCTGATTCTGCGGGAAAATAAATTGTATGCTAAACTTGAGAAATGTGTGTTTGCGGTTCCGGAGATTAAATTTCTTGGTTTTCTTCTCTCCGCTTCTGGTTTTCGGATGGACCCTGAGAAGGTCCACGCTGTGCTTGATTGGGAGCTTCCTGAGAATCAGAAGGGGCTGATGCGGTTTTTGGGTTTTGCCAATTATTACAGAAAGTTCATTTTGAATTATTCCTCTGTTCCACTGATATGACTAAAAAGGGGGTGGATTTTTCCTCGTGGTCGGTAGATGCGCTTAAAGCCTTTTCTAGTATTAAAGAGAGTTTTGCTTCCGCTCCCATTTTGGTACAACCTGATGTCTGTCTACCTTTTATTGTTGAGGTGGATGCTTCTGAGGTGAGTGTGGGTGCGGTCTTATCTCTGGGTCCCTCTCCTGCCAAATGGCGACCGTGTGCCTTTTTCTCAAGGAAACTCTCCTCTGCAGAGAGAAATTACGATGTGGGAGATAGGGAGTTGTTGGTCATCAAATTAGCTTTTGAGGAATGGCGCCATTGGTTAGAGGGAGCCAGACACCCTATTACCGTGTTTACCGACCATAAGAATCTGGCCTACTTGGAATCGGCCAAGCGTCTGAACCCGAGACAGGCCAGATGGTCTTTGTTCTTTTCTAGGTTTAATTTTGTTGTTACGTTGCGCCCTGGGGTTAAAAATGTGAAGGCGGATGCCCTGTCGCGTTGTTTTCCGGGAGGGGGGAACTTTGAAGACCCGGGTCCCATTTTGGCTGAAGGGGTGGTCGTCTCTGCTCTTTATTCTGATTTGGAGGCAGAGGTTCAGGCAGCCCAGGCAGAGGCTCCTGATCTTTGTCCTCCTGGGAGGTTGTTTGTGCCTCTCGCTTTACGACACAAGGTTTTTAAGGAGCACCATGATACTGTCCTTGCTGGGCACCCGGGGAGTAGAGCCACAGTGGATCTCATTGCTCGGAGATTCTGGTTGCCGGCTCTTTGCAAGACGGTTGAGGGTTTTGTGGCAGCCTGCGAGACCTGCGCTCGTGCCAAGGTCCCTCATTCACGGCCAACGGGTTCTCTCCTCTTGTTACCCATTCCTTCCCGTCCTTGGACGCATCTGTCCATGGACTTCATTACGGACCTGCCTCATTCCTAAGGGGAAGACTGTGATTCTGGTGGTAGTGGACCGTTTTAGAAAAATTGCGCATTTCATTCCCTTTCCTGGGTTACCCAATGCTAAGACGCTGGTGCAAGCGTTTGTTGATCACATTGTTAAATTGCATGGCATTCCTTCCGACATCGTTTCTGACAGGGGCACGCAATTTGTTTCCAGACTCTTGAAGGCCTTCTGTTTTCGCTTCGGGGTTCAGTTGTCATTCTCTTCTGCTTTTCACCCGCAGTCGAATGGTCAGACCAAACGCGTCAATCAGAATCTGGAGACATAACTGTGCTGTTTTGTGGCTGAGAATCAGGAGGATTGGTATTCTTTTTTGTCCCTTACTGAGTTTGCTTTAAATAACCGTCACCAGGAGTCCTCTGATAAGTCACCATTTTTTGGTGCATATGGGTTTCATCCGCAGTTTGGGACATTCTCTGGAGAGGGGTCTTCTGGTTTACTTGATGAGGAGAGATTTTCCTTGTCTTTGTCATTTATTTGGCAAAAGATTCAGGGTAATCTGAAGAGGATGAGTGAGAGATCTAAGCGTGTGGTGGATAAGAGACGTGTGCCTGGTCCAGACCTGAATGTGGGGGATCTGGTGTGGATGTCTAAAAAGAATATCAAACTGAAGGTTCCCTCCTGGAACTTACAAGATCTTGTCCGTCATCAATCCCGTTGCCTTCCGTCTTGATCTTCCTCAGACTTGGAAGATCCATAATGTTTTTCACAGGTCCCTATTAAAACCTTATGTCCAACCCACTGTACCCTCCTCTGTGCCTCCTCCTCCGATTTTTGTTGATGGTAATCTTGAATTTCAGGTCTCTAGGATTTTGGATTCTCGCATTATCCGCGGTTCTCTTCAGTACCTCGTTAATTGGGAGGGTTATGTCCTGAGGAGAGGATGTGGGACCCAGTGGCGGACATTAAGGCCACTCGTCTCACCAGGGCTTTCCATAGGTCTCATCCTGAGAAGGTTGGCTCTGAGTCTACGGAGTCCACCCGTAGAGGGAGGGGTACTGTCACCGCCAGTTCTGTGAGAAGGTCTGATAAACGTTCTTCCCTACCTTTTGTATGACGTTCTTTGTTTTGGTTTCACTTTGTCATCTCCTTTCCTTCTGCCAGGTGTCACTTATTTAGACTAATTGTCTTCCTTTATATTCCCTCCTATACTGCCTCACTTTGCGGTTTATACTACTTCCTGGATGAAGTGTTCACTGCTGGAGGCTGCTGCTGCTGTTTGCTCAGATAAGTCTTTTCCTTTATTGTGTTTCCTTGCTGGCTTGATTCTAGGTGACCCTGACTCCATACGTATTAAGTGCAGGGAGCCGGTGGTCGTGTCCCCTCACTTTTATAGGGTTTTCAGGTGTCACACAGTCTTAGGTACATGGGCATGCAATCATCTACCATTTAGACCCTTGCATGTGCATAGCAGTCAGGGAGAGCTCTTATGGTTTTAAAGGGCTCACCTATATGCTCCTTAGTTTGGGATCAAGCCAGTCGGTCGTTTATTTATAAGTTCCAGCTATCTGAAAATTCATCCGTGACAGGAACTCTCTGCCTGAGGAGGGGGTGATAGTGAGTACAATAAAAGAATTCAAGAGGGGCTTGGATGAATTTCTGGAGTGTAATAATATTACAGGCTATAGCCACTAGAGATGGGTCGTTGATCCAGGGAGTTATTCTGATTGCCTGATGTCACCGCCAGTTCTGTGAGAAGGTCTGGCAGACGTTCTTCTCTACCTCCTGTATGACGTTCTTTGTTTTGGTTTCACTTTGTCATCTCCTTTCCTTCTGCCAGGTGTCATTATTTAGACTAATCGTCTTCCTTTGATTCTAGGTGACCCTGACTTCGTCCGTATTAAGTGCAGGGAGCTGGTGGTCGTGTCCCCTCACTATTATAGGGTTTTCAGGTGTCACATAGTCTTAGGTACGTGGGCATGCAATTGCCTACCATTGACACTCTTGCATGTGCATAGCAGTCAGGGAGAGCTCTTAGGGTTTTATAGGACTCACCTATATGCTCCTTAGTTTGGGATCAAGCCAGTCGGTCGTTTATTTATAAGTTCCTGCTATCTGCAACTTCATCCGTGACACCTGATTGGAGACGGGAAGGAATTTTTTCCCCCTTAAGTGGGGAAAATTGGCTTCTACCTCACAGGTTTTTTTTTTTGCCTTCCTCTGGATCAACTTTCAGGATAACAGGCCGAACTGGTTGGACAAATGTCTTTTTTTGGCCTTAGATGCTATGTTACTATGTTACAAGCGCATGCTGGTAGACCTGCTGCTGGTGGCATTCCCACCTGACAGCGGGGGCACAGTGGAAGCACAAGGCAGAGGAGGAGGAAGAGGTAGCCAACGCAGCTGGGGTACCACCAGCACCTCAGAAGGCAGGGTTAGCATGGCTGAAATGTGGAAAAGCTTTGTCAGCACGCCACAACAACCAGCACCACCAGATGATATGGAACATCTTAGAAGGAGGCAGCATTTCAGCAACATGGTGGAGCAGTATGTGTGCACACGCCTACACATACTGGATGATCGGTCTGCCCCCTTCAACTTCTGGGTCTCCAAATTGGGCACATGGAGGTGCTGGCCTGCCCTGTAGCCAGTGTATTGTCTGAACGTGTGTTTAGCACGGCAGGGGGCGTTATCACAGCCAATGTGGACAAGCTCGCGTTCATTAAAATGAACCAAACACAAAGGGGGGAAGGGAGGGGTCAGCACATACCAATGCGCAGGTGCACGTTGCTTGTGGCTGCAAATATACATCTGAAAAACACATAGTGAAACAGCACTCTACAACCCAAATAGAGTACAAAAGTATATTACATTGCAAATGCTATGCTATGCTAATAACTTAGAGATGCTTAGCAAATACATTTTGTACAAAATCATTTGAGCCCGTCTGCCGCAAGCCAAGGCGATCTCTATATTAGCATAGCATAGCATTTGCAATGTAATATACTTTTGCACTCTATTTGGTTTGTAGAGTGCTGTTGTGTTTTACAGATATATATTTGCAGCCACAAGCAATGTGCACCTGCGCATTGGGATGTGCTGACCCCTCCCCCCTTTGTGTTTGTAGTATTATATATAGGAGTTGTGGCTGACTCCTATGGTCCTGCACTCCTATAGCCCCTCTTCTCTCTCACAGGCTGATTTTTAATTAGCATGAGTACATAGTCTGCTCAGCATGCATGCTGGTATTTGTAGTCCCTGGATTCAATTAAGGCCATTTTGGCACCACACAGATATAAACCAAAAGGGGCCCAGCATGCATGTGGGACCTGTACTTACTGGATTTCATGGTCGCTGTCATGGCACATAATAGGTGAGCTTTAGTGTTAGGACCCGTCTTATAGAGATCGCCTTGGCGTGCGGCAGACGGGCTCAAATGATTTTGTACAAAATGGATTTGCTAAGCATCTCTAGGTTTTTAGCATAGCATTTGCAATGTGATATACTTTTGTACTCTATGTGTTTTTCATTAAAATGAACCAGGCATGTATACCACAGGACTTGTCCATACCTTGTGCAGAATAGACATGTATACCGGCCTTACCCAGCCATTGTTATACTCTATCGCAATTGCTCATTGTTTTCTTTTTTATATTTCCCACTTTTTTGGGGTGTACCCTAATTTAAACAAAAAATTTTAAAAAAAAATTAAACCAAAAACCAGTGTTGGCTACCCCCTCCTCCTCCACTGCCGCTTCCACCTACACCACTATGTCCACCGCCTCCTCAACCCCCTACTCCATATGGATCTCCACCTCATAGATCAAGATTATAATTTTTTTTTTAACGTATTTTATTTTAAGTCATTTCACTAATTTGTCTGATACATTGTTGGGTTACATATCCCACATTTTTGACTGTGATATACCCCTGCTCTACATTGTGGACAGGGAAATGCATTTCACTAATTTGTCTGTTACATTGTCGGGTGAAATTCACCAATTTTTGGCTGTAATATACCCCTGCTCTACCTAGTAGACAGGGAAATAAATTTCACTAATTTGTCTGTTACATTGTCGAGTGAAATTCACCAATCTTTGGCTGTGATATACCCCTGCTCTACATAGTGGACAGGAAAATACATTTGACTAATTTGTCTGTTACATTGTCGGGTAAAATTTACCAATTTTTAGCTGTGATATACCCCTGCTCTACCTAGTAGACAGGGAAATAAATTTCACTAATTTCTCTGTTTTATTGTTGGTTGAAATACACCAATTTTTGGCTGTGATATACCCTTGCTCTACCTAGTAGGCAGGGAAATAAATGTCACTAATTTGTCTGTTACATTGTCGGGTGAAATTCACCAATTTTTGTCTGTGATATACACCTATTCTACCTAGTGGACAAGGAAATACATTTCACTAATTTGTCTGTTAGATAGTTGGGTGACATTCACCAATTTTTGGCTGTGATATACCCCTGCCCTACCTAGTGGACAAGGAAATACATTTCACTAATTCGTCTGTTACATTGCTGGGTGAAATTCCCAAATTTTTGGCTGTGATATACCCCTGCTCTACATAGTGGAAAGGGAAATACATTTCACTAATTTGTCTGTTACATTGTTGGATGACATTCACCAATTTTTGGCTGTGATATACCCCTGCTCTCAAATAAAAAGAAAACAGTCTCCAATTTTTTGTGATGTACTTATCGGCGCTGCAGATTCACCAAGCGACGTGAGTAAAAATCACTTCACAGTTAAAATGTCCAAAGAATGTTGATCGCGCTGCCCTCTGAGTGTAAAGTTCCTAACCCGGACCTTTCTTTTCAATGCTCAGGGTGTTCCACCTTGTAGCCAAACAATCGGTTACCAGAGGCTAGGTGCACTCACGTACACCTGCACCCTAGAGGGAAGTGTTAGTACAAATAGTGAAGTTCCACCAGGTATTATCGCAAACAGCAGGTTTTATTCTACTTACAAAAGGTCTTAAAATCTCAGTCATAAAAACAAATCTCTTTTCATCACAGATCCACCCGACCCAGGTTTCGCCAGTCTAGCTTTGTCAGGGGCGATGATGTCCGGCCTCACAGGTGCAGTACTTATTGAGCCACTAACCCTCCCAAGGGCCGCCCACTTATATACATAAATCATTTTTTTTTTCTTCTCCCACCTTTCAAATGTTCACATAATACAATGAATAAACACAATTCCCATAGCCCACTCAGGCTAACGGTATTCTAATATAAAAAATCACAATAACAACAATGAACAGAGCATGCAATACAAAAACATTACCATCCCTCTATTTTCATTCATAAATAAGGGTTGCTGGTTCTTCAACCACATGATTCCACTCGAGCCCATACCAGCCCACTATTTTCGCTCCATTCATAGTTGAGCATCCAAGGACAGCGGCAATAGACCACCCACATCTCCAGCATCACCAAAAACTGCAAGGACTGCTGTTAACCTACATGGATCCACAACGGTAAGGGCACACCCCTTTGCTCATCTCCAGCATCACCAAAAACGTGACACTGCAAGGACTGCTGTTAACCTACATGGATCCACAACGGTAAGGGCACACCCCTTTGCTCTCTCCTCAATCCACCAGACACGGTTTTAAATCGAACTCCATATTGAGTCCTGCTGGTTTCATGGTCCCCAATTTATAAATCCATCCGACCTCCTTGCGGTTGATATTCGCAACAGGGTCCCCTCCCCTCCAATTCCTCTCCACCCTTTCCAGACCACTGAACCTCAAGCCTGCCGGATTCTTGCCATGCGCAAGCTTGAAGTGCAATGGGACACTATGGTCCTCTTTACCTTTCCTGATATTTCCTATATGCTCCTGCAATCGGGTCTTCAATTTGTGAAGGGTTCTGCCCACATACTGGAGCCCACAAGGGCACTCCAGCATGTAGACAACCCCCATCGTCTCACAGGACATTTCCCTCTTGATCTTATGTGTCTGCCCTCCTCTCGACAACACTTCCTGCTGGTTCCTTTTCTTTTTATCATCCTTGGTGCGGTTCCTACAAACATTACAGAAACCGCACCATGTGAACTGGTCTTTACTTAATTTTTTACTTTTCACTATACAGCTGTGAACTAGTGCGTCCCACAGGTTTGGTGCTCTTTTGTATAGTATCCTGGGTCGCTCGGGGATAACCTGCCCCAACACTGGGTCATTTTTTAAAATGAACCAGTCTTTCTGCAGGGAATTCTTCAGTGGTCCTATCTGCGTATTATATTGGGTCACTAATTCGTCTGTTACATTGTTGGGTGAAATTCCCAAATTTTTGGCTGTGATATACCCCTGCTCTACAAAGTAGAAAGGGAAATACATTTCACTAGTTTGTCTGTTACATTGTTGGGTGACATTAACCAATTTTTGGCTGTGATATACCCCTGCTCTACCTAGTGGACAAGGAAATACATTTCACTAATTCGTCTGTTACATTGTTGGGTGACCAATGCTCATCTTTTGCGCTAGAAAGTACATTTGCAGCCTACACTGCATTTAGGACAGTACGAATGGTGAGGCCAGAACAAGTACAGATTATAGTAGATTGGGGGGCTGACAGTGCCTACAGTTCCTTCGCATTGTCTCCCACCCAGTCCCCTGCTGAAAGATCAGAGTTGGCACAACAGCCAATCAGGCAAGCAGTCTGAGCCCCAAGTCATGCAGCAGTCTGTTATGCTTTTTGATGACTCTGCTGGCAGGGTTTCCGTGGGCCATCCACATAGCCCTGCACCAGAAGTGGAAGAGATTGAGTGCACTGATGCCCAACCACTTATGTTTCAGGATGAGGACATTGGAAGACCACCGCAGCACGTCTCTGATGATGACAAAACACAGGTGCCAACTGCTGCAGCTTTCTGCAGTCTGCAGACTGACAAGAAGGGCAGGGGTAAAGAGTGGGTGGAAGATGATGTGGAGGATGATGAGATACTAGACCCCACATGAAATCAAGGTCATGCGAGTGACCTGTCTAGTTCGGAGGAAGAGGCGGTGGTCGCACAGAGGCTCCAGCACAGCAAAAGAGGGAGCAGGGTGCAAAAGCGTCTGTTACATTTTTGGGTGACATTTTACCATTTTTGCCATGAATTAACCCCTGCTCTGCATAGGTAACAGGGACATAAATTTCAAAAAATCGTCTGTTGTCAGGTGATATTTTACCAATTTTGCCATATACAAACCTCTGCTCTGCATAGGTGACAGGGACCTAATTTTTTGTAAAATAGTCTGTTCAATTGGTGGGTGACATGAACACATTTTTCCTGTGAATAAACCTGCTCTGCATAGTTGACAGGGCCCAAAATATTTTAAAATCGTCTGTTACATTGGTGGGTGACATTAAGCCATTTTTGCAGATGAAAAACCCCTGCTCTGCATAGGTGACAGTGACTTAAATTTCTAAAATTTGTCTTTAATTGACGTGCGCCACCTCCTTTCATCAACTTGTCCCACATTTCCACTCGATCACATTTCAGCCTTTGACCTCCCTTGGATGTGGTATCCCTTTCTCACGCTCCCTCTCCGGTGTGGAACCCTGATTCGCCGCTAACTGTGATCAACATGGTAGGCGCAGAAAAGAACATCGAAAGTTGATAGAGAAGATATCCAATTGGATCGTGGACGTTACGGGGACATGCGATCAGGAAGAAGTTATCTAGAGTCAACAAAGCGGCAGCAGGGCCTCTCCTGTCTAACGTTTGCAAATCCAAAATACCCCAGTGACATTCCCTGTAATTTTTTATTAATCATTTCAATAACAGGGCATCTTAAGAGTCCTGTATTGTTATTTAACGTCACTACCTCCCTGAGTCGGGAGTGGGTAATTGCCGCGTGCCCCCTCCTTCACTTAGAAGCTTCGGCTTCAATAATTTGTCCCACATTTCCGCTTGATCGCATTTAATTTCATCCATTGACCTCCCTTGGATGTGGTATCCCTTTCTCAGGCTCCCTCTCTGACCTGGAACACTGATTCTCCGCTACCCATGATCACCATGGTAGGCGCAGAAAAGAACATCGAAAGTTGATAGAGAAGATATCCAATTGGATCATGGACATCACGGGGATGTGCGACATGGTTGAGCAGTATGTGTGCACACGCCTACACATACTGACTGATGGGTCTGCCCCCTTCAACTTCTAGGTCTCCAAATTGGGCACATGGCCTGAGCTTGCCCTTTACGCCTTGGAAGTGCTGGCCTGCCCTACAGCCAGTGTATTGCCAGCACAGCTGGAGGGGGTTATCACAGGTTATATTTCCCAATGTTTTGGGGTCTACCCAAATTGAAAATAAAAATAAATAAAAAATATAATAAAATAAAAAACAAAGCCAAAAACCAGTGTTGGCTACCTCCTCCTCCTCCACCGCCGCTTCTACCTACACCGCCACATCCACCGCCTCCTCAACCTCCTACTCCATATGGATCTCCTTCTCCTAGACCAAGATTATTATTTTTTATTTTTACATATTTTATGTGATTTGAAGTCATTTCCCTATCCATATTTGTTTGCAGAGCATTTGCCATGCTCTTAACCACATTTTGCTGTCATTTGCAGCACTCTAGCCCTTTCCATGACTTTTTTAAAGCCATTTTAGTGCTCAAAAGTTCGAGTCCCCATTGACTCGGGATCAAGTTCGGGTCCTGAACTCGAACTTTTTTGTGAAGTTTGCCCGAACCCGTCGAACCCGAACATCCATGTGTCTGCTAAACTCTAGTGTTGACGTTTTCACTGCCTGGCCCTGTCAATCAAAGTACAGAGGGTACAGCAGTTGCATAGAGAGCTGAGCCTCTAGGTGCAACAGCAATGTCCCTCTTCCACCTACAGGCTCATTTTCATTTATTAAAATTTCATTTTCTCAGCAATGTGGGCACATATGAACATGGGACCAACACAGATGCCATCAGCTAAGTGCACATGCAACAGGTCAGCCAGTTTCATAGGTACAAATTTGCTGACAGATGCCCTTTAACATGAGATCTATACTATAAGATCCCCTTTATTGGAAGGAAGAGATAATGATAGCAGGGAAAGTATAGACAGTATGTGGAAATGTTGGGTCATGCCCTTGCCTATAATGTGAACTAGCATGCTAAAGCTTGCTAAAGTTATACTGTATGTGTAACAAATTCCACTGACAAGAAACATGATTATTTCCAGTATTTTGATGGAATAATAATAATATATTTTGGCAATAAAACTAATAAATGAATATAAATAATAAATTAAAAATAGTTTAGTAAGCTACCACTTAAAGAAAACCTGTCCCCACAAAATGCAGTGCAATCAGGCAGCATGTTATAGAGCAAGAGAAGTCGGGCACTGCCTGTCCCAAAAAAAAAGCTGCCACCTGGTTTTCACTAAGCAAATAGTTATAAGCCTCCTACTGGATAATTACTGCATGGGCGATTATCTTTCAGCTGGCAATAAGTTATTTAACCCCAACTGGTGCAATGAGTTTCTTCTCATTTCTTAAACAACCATGTCGAAAGACACATCTCGTGGTCGTGGAAGATGTTAGTCTGTTTTAGAAGGGTCAAATCATTGGCATGCATCAAGCAGAGAAAACATCTAAGGAGATTGCAGAAACTACTAAATTTGGGTTAAGAACTGTCCAACGCATTATTAAAAACTGGAAGGATAGTGGGGACCCATCGTATTCGAGGAAGAAATGTGGCGGGAAATAAATCCTGAATGATCGTGATCGGCGATCACTTAAACGTTTGGTGAAATCAAATAGAAGAAAAACAACAGTAGAACACAGGGCTATGTTTAATAGTGAAAGTAAGAGTATTTCCACACACACAATGCGAAGGGAACTCAAGGGATTGGGACTGAACAGCTGTGTAGCCGTAATAAAACCACTAATCAGTGAGGCAAAACAAAAAAAGGGCTTCAATTTGCTAGGGAGCATAAAGATTGGACTCTGGAGCAATGGAAGAAGGTCATGTGGTCTGATGAGTCCAGATTTACCCTGTTCCAGAGTAATAGGAGCGCATCAGGGTAAAAAGAAAGGCAGATGAAGTGATGCACCCATCATGCCTAGTGCCTACTGTACAAGCCTGTGGGGGCAGTGCTATGATCTGGGGTTGCTGCAGTTGGTCAGGTCTAGGTTCAGCAACAGTGTGTGCTCCAAGAATGAAGTCAGCTGACTACCTGAACATACTGAATGACCAGGTTATTCCATCAATGGATTTTTTCTTCCCTGATGGCACGGGCATATTCCAAGATGACAATGCCAGGATTCATCGGGCTCGAATTGTGAAAGAGTGGTTCAGGGAGCATGAGAGCATTTTCACACATGGATTGGCCACCACAGAGTCCAGACCTTAACCCCATTGAGAATCTTTGGGATGTGCTGGAGAAGGCTTTGCGCAGCAGTCAGACTCTACCATCATCAATGCAAGATCAGTAGCCACTAGCCATGTGGACAGTCTTACTCACTGATTGACAACTGTCATTTGTATAAGGAATGCTGTTTGTCACTGATAAGGCGACCCACATGGTTAATGTGCAAAGATTCATCTAAGCTTTTCCTAATCTTTTCCTATAAAACTATATACCAATCTACTCAGCTCTTCCTGCACTATAATATTTTGCCTGTATATTGCACTGCATTTATATGATGACAGGTTTTCTTTAAAATGCAAACATTTGAAAGCTGTCTTAAAGTATTAACTAATAAGCATTCACAATACATTAAGCTACTGCCCCTGGCAAAAATATAAGATTACCGCACGTCTTCATCACTAAACCTGTTTTATCAGTGAAATGATAATAATTAGTGTTGAGCGAATCAAAGTTCATGAAGTGGACTTTAATCCGAAGTTCAGGAAAAATTTGATTCGCCTCGAAGCCAAATTTCCTTGTGCTTCATGGTAACGAATCATGGTAACAAATCTATTTCCCCTGAAATGGCGATACTTTCCTTATCCATTTGAGCATGAAGAGGCTGTTATGGCCATCTCGTTTGAAGATCCTGAGCAAAATCTTGTGCGCGTGACATATGACGTCACCACACTGGCTGATGTGATGTCATCATGTGCCGTGCAAAATTTCGAGCTGGATATTCAAGCAAGATGGCTACGGCAGCCTCTTTGCGATCAAATGGATCAGGTAATTACAATTTTTTAAATTAGCAACCACTAAAATGCATTAATATGGATCTCTGAGGGGTTCAATGATGGCGACATTTACAAAGAAATGTGCTTTTGTAAAATTTGGCGAAGCAGCTGAATCGAATTTTTGAGAGGTTCGCTCATCTCTAATAATAATGTACAAACTTGTACACCTGTGCAGATCCTAGATGAATGGCGCAAAATGATTTTCTTCTTCAGGGAATCATCATACTATGTTCCTAGTTGTCACAAACCAGTGGGTGTGAACCCACCGTGCCACGTGTCTTACCTCCTCTAAGGGCGTTGTCTAAGTGATCTCCTTGTTCTTCACAGTACCCCTGATGGTGGTGATAGGCTTTCCCGAGAGGAACACCAGGTCACTACCCCTTAAGGAGGCTTGGCACACAAGGAAGCTGGTCCAGGTGGACCAGGAGGTACCTGAGCAAGGTAACAAAGGTACAGATGAAGTCAGCAGGCCAAGTCATAACCAGGAGCAACAGTGCAGGACCAAATTATAAGGCAGAGGCAAAGTCAAACAAGCAATAGGTCAGGGCAGGTTGCACAGGTACAGGTCAGCCAGTCCGGTTCGGCAACAGGAGAGTCAAGGCAAGCAGGCAGCGATCAAACAGGTAGCGGAGTCAAGGAACACAAGCATGGGTCAGGTACACAGAAACACAAGCAGAGAAATCAGTAACCTTTGCAAGACACAAGGACCTTAACACTCAGGCATCTGGGGGCTGAGCCATGTATATACATGCAGAATGGCTAGGATTAGTCCACAAAGTCACATGATCTAACCCATAAAGCACATGAAGTGACGCGCGCCGGCCCTTAAGGAAGTGCTGCAGGGAAGAAGCAGCAAGCATGCTTTGGCCAGGGCTGAAAGGAAACTGTGGAGCGGATCCCAAAACAAACAGTACCTTCAAGGTCAGAGCCCAGGACTGCAGCAGTGAATGGGGAAGCACAGGCAGCAGATCACCGCTTAACACGGCGCCCAGGACCGCGGCGGTAAGCAGGAGAACAGCGTCGCACAGCAGCCGCTGTTACAATAGTTTAGCACCTTCTCAACATTTGCTGTACATATATGGTGGATGTCAGGTCTTAAAAGGGGTATTTCCATCTCCCTCCAATCACAGACTTTTAAACCCTCTGATGCTGTATTCAATTGTGACATGGCATCTGAACAGTTATTTAGCTAGAGCCCTAGAGCTGTTTGATTGCTATGGCAGCCCGAGGCCTTCCAAAAGCTCAGAGGCCTATAGGAATGCACTTCCATAGACTGCAATGGTAAATCACCTCAGCAGGTCGAAGAACAGATCAGACGATCATATGTTAAATTCCCATAGGGGGACAAAATTAAATGTAAAAAAAAGTAAAAGCAAATTAAAAATAAATAAAAATTCTGATTATACCCTTTCCCCATTTTCAAATGAAAATGACAATAAAAAAATAAAGATAATTGGTATCGCCAAAAGTAATAAAATCTAAAAAGATTCATTCCATATGGTGAACAGAAAAAAAAAAAACTGGCTAATTTTCCAATTTGGTCACTTCATCAAACTCAATAAATATTTTTCTGGGGGTGCCGTGAGTCGGACCCTTCCAATCTGATATTGATGTATTATGTTCATGTATTAATGAGTATCTAATAAAGGATACAAGGAGAAGATACTGGTCATCAACATGTACTGGCTGCACAATCCCTTTAAATAAAAAATCTTCCCCACCATCTACTACAGTACTTAGAAACATAGAAACATAGAAACATAGAATGTGTCGGCAGATAAGAACCATTTGGCCCATCCAGTCTGCCCAATATACTAAATACTATGGATAGCCCCTGGCCCTATCTTATATGAAGGATGGCCTTATGCCTATCCCATGCATGCTTAAACTCCTCCACTGTATTTGCAGCTACCACTTCTGCAGGAAGGCTATTCCATGCATCCACTACTCTCTCAGTAAAGTAATACTTCCTGATATTACTTTTAAACCTTTGCCCCTCTAATTTAAAACTATGTCCTCTTGTAGCAGTTTTTCTTCTTTTAAATATTCTCTCCTCTTTTACTTTGTTGATTCCCTTTATGTATTTAAAAGTTTCTATCATATCCCCTCTGTCTCGTCTTTCTTCCAAGCTATACATGTTAAGTTCCTTTAATCTTTCCTGGTAAGTTTTATCCTGCAATCCATGTACCAGTTTAGTAGCTCTTCTCTGAACTCTCTCCAAAGTATCAATATCCTTCTGGAGATATGGTCTCCAGTACTGAGCACAATACTCCAAATGAGGTCTCACTAGTGCTCTGTAGAGCGGCATGAGCACCTCCCTCTTTCTACTAGTAATGCCTCTCCCTATACACCCAAGCATTCTGCTAGCATTTCCTGCTGCTCTATGACATTGTCTGCCTGCCTTTAAGTCTTCTGAAATAATGACCCCTAAATCCCTTTCCTCAGATACTGAGGTTAGGACTGTATCACTGATTTTAATACTTAGCAATGACAATAACATATTTTACTATTCAAAGCAATAAAGCTCTTGATTTTGTGATGGTCAGAAAATCTCGTAAATTGAAATAAGTTATTTTCTTTTTCTTTTTAAACTCTTTTTCTTGGTTTTCAAGTTAAAGCAGAATAACAAACTGTATACAATACAGTAACAGATAAAGCATAATGGTATACGGCATAGGTAACTGAATGCTTATATAATCCCTAACCCCTGAAGACACCGGTAATCGGCGAAACATGTCGGGGGGCAGCGTGGACCTCATGTTTTAATACAGCATAGTCTTGAGCAATATCAGTAGGAGACACTTGATACATTGTACCTACAATCATGCTGGCAGCGCGCAGCCAGCAAGGTAACAATGTTGAATCCTAGATAGGCGATTACCAATAGGAAGTACAGCCACAGTGGTGGATTACAATAGGGACGTTCGGGTCGGCAGCCCCATAGGCCTGAGGCCTATGCGGTAGTGAAATCCCGACGCAGGCGTGCGTGATGACGTCATCACGCGCCTGTGCCGGGACACAGCACATTGACGTGTGCACGCCTGCCTCATCCCATCTTCATCTGCGAGCAAGTGCCTGGCCCTGGACGGTGAGTATTTAGCTTTAAAAATTTTTTATTTTTTTTTTAATTTTATTTCATGTACCTACTTTGGGGGACATGTGGGGGACGACACACAGAGGAGGACATATTAGGGAAGAGACCTCGAGTACATGAGAGGGGGAATGTGGGGGCTTTGTGGGGCTTATTATGGGAGATACTACTATGTGGGGGCAAATTACTATGTGGGGGCAAATTATTATGGTAGGGACTAATATGTAGGGGCAAATTATTATATAGGGCTGTGTGGGGCCAAATTATTATGGGAGGGACTACTATGTGGGGGCAAATTACTATATGGGGGCAGTGTGGTGGAAACTATTGTGTGAGGGCAGTGTGGGGTAATTGCTATGTAGGGACAGTGTGGGGCAAATTACTATGTGGGGGAAACTATTGTATGGGGGCAGTGTGGGTGAAATTGCTATGTGGGGACAGTGTGGGGGCAGTGTGGGGAAATTTCTATGTGGGGAAAAATTACTATGTGGGGGAAACTATTGTGTGGGGGCAGTGTGGGGTAATTGCTATGTGGGGGCAGTGTGAGGTAATTGCTATGTGGGGGCAGTGTGGGGAAATTGCTATGTGGGGACAGTGTGGGGGCAGTGTGGTGGAAATTACTACGTGGGGGCAAATTACTATATGGGGCAGTGTAGGGGAAACTATTGTGTGGGGGAAATTGCTATGTGGGGGCAGTGTGGTGTAATTTGTATGTGGGGGCAGTGTGGTGGAAAATACTATGTGGGGGCAGTGTGGGGCAAATTACTATGTGGGGGCAAATTACTATGTGGGGGCCGTGTAGGGGAAATTACTGTGTGGGGGTAAACTACTATATGGAGGCAGTTCGGGGGAAATTACTGTGTGGGGGAAAATTACTATGGGGGATTACTATGTGGGGGCAGTGTGGTGGAAATTACTATATGGGGGTGTTGCTATTGGGGAGGCACTGTAGGGGCAATTCTATTATTTTTGGGGACACTATACAGGGATTATTGCCTGGAGCACAATAGAGGGTGGTATTATTACTGGGGACACTCTAGGGGACATTATAGCTGCTGTGGACACTATAGGAACATTTGGAGTAATTTATCAAACTGGTGTAAAGTAGAACTGGCTTAGTTGCCCATAGCAGCCAATCAGATTCCACCTTTCATATTTGACAGCTCTTTTGGAAATCCAGTTCTACTTTACACCAGTTTGATAAATGACTTCAATTATGTCTCCTGGGGTCACACTTTTTTCAGCAGTATAGTACCTTGGACATTGGGGAGCAAAACGGGCACAGTATTGGGAGTGGCAGCAGGATGACACTGTGGGGACACCAGGATAAGGAGGTTGATGAAAAATTTAGAAATCTAACGTGTCTGTGTTACAAACTGTAGAGACGAGATGCGATGGTGATCTGGGTCAAATGGAGGAGAAGAGGAAAGAGAAGGTCTACATGACAGGAGATGTCACTGGATGTAAGAGGTATGTGGTGCTGTATTCTCCTCCATGTCTTTTTTATTATAATTATATGTATTTTAAATTTGGCAACCAAATTTTTCAGTTTAGGACCCAATTTGGGGTATTTTTTTTTTGTCTGAAGATGTCATATGGCCTAAGAAGAGACTGTGGCGCTCATGAAGCACCGCAGCCTCTTCATACAAAAAAAAACTAAACTAAAATGGAGGGAAGGGGGGGGGGGCCCAAGTTGGTTAGACAGCCCCGGGCCTGTCATGCACTTAATCCGCCCCTGTACAGCCATCATACACAATGGCTGAGACGTACTGGCAATTTAAAATATCCTTTAGTTATTTATTAGAATACTATTGAATAAAGGTTAAGTTTTAGGATTAAGGAGGTATACAATGAAGTATGTGCACCTGGACATAGGTGAGCATTTAGCTTTTCTTTTTTTTTTTTTTTTTTATGTGCCAACTAGAGATGGCCTTGCAGTTCGCCCAGCGGTTGTTTCGCAGTGAACTTTGCGCGTTCGTGATTCGCCGAACATGCGAACATATGGAGATATTCACGTCCGCCATATTCTTTTACATTGTGATAAACTTTGACCCATGACACATCCATCAGGTGTACTGTACAGGACAGCCAATTTCAGCACATGGACATACCCCCTACCTTATAAATAGACCAGATCTGGGCACCATTTCACATTCAGTCTTTTGCCAGTGTAGGGAGAGGTTGCTGTGTGGAGCAGGGATAGACTGTTAGAGACACCAAACGCTAGCTAATAGGGCCACAAAAGTCCTTTTAAGGACTGGTATAGGTGTGCTATTGATAGATGCGACATACAGAGGGGTGTGATATACTTATAATATTCTTTCTAACATAGAAAGTATATTATAGTGCAATTGTATACTGCAGCCACACAGAGTGACAAACGCTATTGGAAAAAATAATTTCTACTGGTGTGATTTACCAGTTGCCCCCCAAAAAACCTGATTGAAGCAGGGGTGTTATTTACCAATAATATACTTTCTATATAGTGCATTTAGGTAGTGCAGCATTTGTTTGCGGTTTTGCTGCGTTACCGCATCTTCACAGAGTGAAAAACACCATTTGAAGAAATTATTTCTACTGGTGTGATTTACCAGTTGCCCCCCCCAAAAAAACTGATTGAAGCAGGGGTGTTATATACCAATAATATACGTTCTATATAGTGCATTTAGGTAGTGCAGCATTTGTCTGCGGTTTTGCTGCGTTAACGCATCTGCCCAGAGTGAAAAACACTATTTGAAGAAATAATTTCTAATGGTGTGATTTACCATTGCCCCCCCAAAAAACTGATTGAAGCAGGGATTTTATATGCCAATAATATACTTTCTATATAGTGCATTTGGGTAGTGCAGCATTTGTCAGCGATTTTGCTGCGTTACCGCATCTACACAGAGTGACAAACACTATTTTAAGAAATAATTTCTAATGGTGTGATTTACCAGTTGCCCCACAAAAAAACTGATTGCAGCAGGGAGCTTGTTTTTTTTCACCGCGCCAGTGGCTGCTCATGCAGACTTCTGCGGCCATTTGATGAGATCACCAAACTGGTCAGTTGCAGCCAGGGCGCCATCAGTGACATCGTACCTTAGGCCGTTTTTCTGGAGCGTGCATTGCGTTGTGTCATTGATCAAGCTGTCGAGGAGCAGGAGCAGGAAGGTGAGGAAGTCGCAATGCTGGATGAAATACCAGGGGGGGCTACTCCATCTGAGACAAGTCAACAACAGGAGTCTGAAGAGGAGTCAGAGGAGGATGGTGCCGGGGCGGAGGAGGAGCAAGAAGAGCATGCTTTAAACATTTCTCGAATCCCTGGTGTTGTCCGTGGATGGGGGGAGGAGAACGAGGACGACATTATCCTGGATGATGAGCAGGAGCCAGGCCACTCCACCGCTTCCAGTTTAGTGCAAATGGGGGCCTTCATGCTCCAGTGTTTAAAGAGGGACCCCCGTATAAAAAGCATAAAGAGCAAGGACCAGTACTGGGTGGCAATGTACTTAGACCCACGGTACAAACACAAAATGGCGGAAATGTTTGGGTCCTGTACTGGCCGACAGTTACATATTTATCCTGTGACCGCCTAATGTACCTCCAGCCACAGAATTCAAAGTTCTTTGTTGTCAGGTGAACGCCAATTGGCTAATTTTTGGGGGCTGTACTGGCCGACAGTTACATATTTATCCTGTGACCGCCTAATGTACCTCCAGCCACAGAATCCCAAATTCTTTGCTGTCAGGTGAATGCCTATTGGCTAATTTTTGGGCCTATACTGGACGACAGTTACATTTTTATCCTGTGACCGCCTAATGTACCTCCAGCCACAGAATCTAAAGTTCTTTGCTGTCAGGTAATGCATATTTGCTAATTTTTGGGGCCTGTACTGGCCGACAGTTACATTTTTATCCTGTGATCGCCTAATGTACCTCCAGCCACAGAATCCAAAGTTCTTTGCTGTCAGGTGAATGCCTATTTGGCTAATTTTTGGGGCCTGTACTGGCCGACAGTTAAATTTTTATCCTGTGACCGCTTATGTGCCTCAAGCCACAGAACCCAAAGTTTTTTGCTGTCAGGTAAACGCCTATTGGCTAATTTTTGGGGCCTGTACTGGCCGACAGTTCCATATTTATCCTGTGACCGCCTAATGTCCCTCCAGCCACAGAATCCTACAAAGTTGTGTGCTGTCAGGTTAATGCCTATTGGCAAATTTTTGGGGCCTGTACTGGAGTGGCAAGTTCTCACAACAATACTTAGTGCACCAATCACTATTATCTCACGAGACCTTATAAAATGTGAAGTTGTGTGTACTGCGAAAAAATTAATCGCATCATTAGGGATTTTTTCGAAATGGTGCTATTTTTAAACACTCGATCTGCATATACAGCGATTGTTATAACATGCATGTGAAATGTAATCAAATACACTGCTTTAATGTCAAATGACTTACAGTGATCAGAAATTCTTCCTCAACGTCACGAAAATTGTTGCCAACCATCTTTTCTGATCGTATCCGACTTCAGTCTGGTGGAAACCCAGTTGCTGTAGTAGGCCGTGCCTATTTTGCGCATGCACATAAGCGAATATTACATTGACGATATTTCGCATTGAAAAAATAATGAATGGAGATCGCAAATTTGAATAATACATCTGGTATGTCACTGTCCATGTTGTGGGACTATTTGTGCACTTCTAGTAAGTATTTGGTGGCTGCAAATATGACCTGAAAGTATTCCAGGTTCGCCTGCCTTTAAAGTGAATGGGGCCTGCCGCAAACTTGCGGTTCGCGAACATTTGATCTCGTTCGTGCGATCACGTTCGTGAACCGTCTGGCCGAAATTCGTCCATCACTAGCGCCAACTTTGGGGGACATGGGGGGAACGCACAGGAGTACATGTAAAGAGAGTACATCAGGGGGAAATTGCAGTATGGGGGCAAATTACTATGTGGGGAAAAAATATTATGGTGGGATACTGTGTGGGGGCAAATTATTATGGGAGTAATTATTATGTGGGGGCAAGTAATTATGGGAGGGATTACTATGTGGGGGCAAATTGCTATATGGGGCAATGTGGGGGAAACTACTGTGTGGGGCAGTGTGGGACAAATTACTATGTGGGGAAATTAATTTTTGTGGGCAGTGTGTGGGGAAATACTGTATGGGGCAATGTAGGGGAAAATACTGTATGGGGGCAGTGTGGGAGAAATTACTGTGTGGGGGAAATTACAATATGGGGGAAATTACTGTATAGTAGTTATGAGCAGCAGGGGCAATATTCGAATTCGATATTTCGTGAATATTTTGTAGAATATTTGTCATATATTTGCGAATTTCGAGAATTTGAGATTATATTCTTGATTGCGAAAATCGGCAATGTAATATTCGAGTAATGCGCGCAAAATACAGGCGTGGGTCACTTATGCTACATTTTTCAAGCTGGTATGTTTCCTGAGACCGGAGAAAATGGTTGCCACGGCAGAACATTAGAATAGCTTTATATGCAGATCGGCCTCTTTCACACGAGCGTTCCGGATTTGCTCCGGATGCGTCGCATGTGCATTGCGGGAAAACTGCGGGAGTAGGCACGCAATTGCAGTCAGTTTTGACTGTGATTGAGTTCCAATGTTTCGTTTTTTCCGCGCGAGTGCAATGCGTTTTGTACACGTGTGAGAAAAAACTGAATGTGGTACCCAGACCCGAACCCGGTGTTCTATTCATTTTATTATTTTCCCTTATAACATGGTTATAAAGGAAAATAATAGCATTCTTAATACAGAATGCTTACTAAAATGTTGCTTGAGGTATAAAGCATAACATGTATCAGCAGAAAGCATAGAACAGCATGTATGATAACATTACATTAGCACTGGGCATATGTCCAAAATGGCTACCTATACATGGATTGCATGTCTAGCATCTAACAGTTATAACCTCTTTCCTAAGTAACACTTACACCTAGCTAAACAGCACTGCATACATAATACATACAAAAGGTAGAATTCTTACCAGATATGCTTGTACAAGGATTGTGGGGTTGAAACGGAAATATGCAGGAGACAGCTCTGCTGGTGTGTCCTTAATGACTTTAGACAGGAGACTGGGCTTCTCTTTCCCAGAATGCATTACACTTCCACAATGCCTTGCACCACCCACAAATACAATAATCTTTATTAACAGAAAAACAAGGAGTAGTACATATTTATGACCGCTAGATGGTGCTATAACTTAACTAATCACTACAGAAATACGAGAATTGTAGCAGAAGGAATTTGAAATTAAATAGACATGATCTGAAATGAATCTCCCTGTGCTGGGGCAGAACAATGACCTTTAACTACAACTGGTCTAGACAGTCTCTGGAGAGTTTAATAATTGAGTGCGTAAGCAAAATTGGTGTAAAGATAGACATTAATTTTCAAATACTGTAATAGAGATAATATGGAACAATTTGGCACAAAAATGTTCACTTTGTAAGGAACATTGACATTTTACTACCTGTAAGCATGGATACAATTATTAAATTATAGTCATATAACTTATTTAAAATTCAATAAAATAGTTATATTTGAACTTGAGTATATATATTGAAGTGGAATTTACAGAAGTAATAACCTTCTTTTCCTTGAGCTTTAATTTTTAATATGCTTTTATTCAATTCTATTGCTTATTTTTGCAGACCTTTTAAATTTGTGATCTTTAAAAATTGTTTTGTTGTTTTGAATTCCATAGTGTGAACAACAGCATGAAATGCTTTTTATTCATGTTTAAATGTAAAACAGTCTGCAATAAGGATTTTAGATTTTATGAACAATAAATGTGAATGCACGCTGCCTCAGTTAAAATTATATTTACATTGAGCAGGAAGCTGTCTGAGGAAAGTAATATTGAATTTATTAGTTCAACCAAATGTAATGGTTTGCAATATTGCTGTCACACATGCATCCTGTTGAATGTTACTTAGAACAAAATGTCTGCAAATGCAAGCACTTAAAATAAATCTCATTTGAGTCTTTTGTAACAGATTTGAAAAATAAGGCCTCATTGAATTTATGTTTCCATCAGGAGCATAAAACCAATGTTAAATGCAGCAAAAAGCCCATTAGTGTTGATGTTCCCTGTGATATAATGATTACATAGTTACATGTTAATTAACTCAACAGAATTCATGACAGTTTCTCTCTAAAGTATTGTCAAACATCTAGTTGACAAATTCTCATTTTGCTTCATTAGGGTTGCATCATAAAATCAATCACGCTTATTTTTCCATAGACTTAAGCTGACTAATTTTATGCTTTTTTATACGCAGTCTGAGATTTCAAAGATCATGCACTTTACAGGACAGATGTGGATGAGTTATCATAATTAGTATATAACGATATGCTGTATGCAAAATTGAATTATAATAAAAACAAGAACATTAACAGCAATGAAAACAACAATAAAAGAACTGCAAAAGTCCACTAGTTTTGTCAATTTGTACATTTTGGGAGAATAAATTACTAGCCTCTACCCATATTTAAGTCTCATTCACACGTCAGTGTTTTGGTCAGTGATTTCCATCAGTGATTGTGAGCCAAAGCCAGGATTGGAGCCTCCAAAGATATAAAATATGAGGGAAAGATCTGCACCTGTTCTGTGTTTAGAGCCGCACCTAGTTTTGACTCACAATCACTGATGGAAATCACTAACCAAAACACTGACGTCTGAATGAGACATTAAGCCTCATGCACACTTCCGTGGAACACGGACCGTAAAATACTGGCCTGCATTCCTGCTGAGTGCAGGAGCGCACGGCGTCATTGGTTGCTATGACGCCTTGCGCTTCGTGCCGCCGCTGCTGTACAGTAATACACTCGTATGATCTATACGAATGTATTACTGTACAGCGGCGGCGGCACGAAGCGCACGGCGTCATAGCACTGAAGGCATTAACATACAACATATTTTAATAACACATGTTCTTCTTTTTCATACTCCAAAGCCTCCAAAAATTGTCCCTTATGAGGGGCAGATGATGTTTAAACAAACATGGTGTGGCTTGGGGAACTTGCACAATTTCTGTAATTTTGTTGCAGTTGTATTGGTAATTCTCTTTCGGTTATATGTTTTTCTCCCCTTACACTTATTATTTATATCCCTTTTCTACTATATAGACAAACACTGTCCATTGACTTACAATTACAAAGTGAGGGCATTCATTACCATAGTCCTATTTATAGCATCTTTGCATGTGCACGCTTCCCCTGACATCACACGCTGATGCCCGAGGTTCCGTCCTATAGTGTTATCATACAAATCCAGACTTCCCTATTCTGATGCCTACTGCGCATGTGTGCACTCATTATGACGTCAGACACCCAACGTCTAAGGCTCTCACTGCGCCACCCTTACCCTTCATAAACGGGACATGCACACTAGCATGCCCCAGATGCCATCCATCTCCATTACCCTGCTACATTCTAGGTATGTACTCTCCGCCTACTTTTCATGCATGACCTTCTATTTCTATATTTATACGGCCACCTGAGCTCCCAATATGTAACATTGGGCTTTTGCTGTGATTATTGCTTTTGATATTCTCTGCATTGTTGCCTGTTGACTAGTTAAGTCTAACACATATAATGGACCTTATGGCTGTCTAGTCACCCTCTAGCCTTTTCTGTTGACTCCTATCATATCTGATTATATTTTGTTTGAATGCTACAATTCACAATGTGATTGCATTAGGGCTACCCACACTTCACTAGACTCACTAACATTTGACTCTTCACTTTTGGATATACACTCACCTAAAGAATTATTAGGAACACCATACTAATACAGTGTTGGACCCCCTTTTGCCTTCAGAACTGCCTTAATTCTACGTGGCATTGATTCAACAAGGTGCTGATAGCATTCTTTAGAAATTTCGGCCCATATTGATAGGATAGCATCTTGCAATTGATGGAGATTTGAGGGATGCACATCCAGGGCAAGAAGCTCCCGTTCCACCACATCCCAAAGATGCTCTATTGGGTTGAGATCTGGTGACTGTGGGGGCCATTTTAGTACAGTGAACTCATTATCATGTTCAAGAAACCAATTTGAAATGATTCGAGCTTTGTGACATGGTGCATTATCCTGCTGGAAGTAGCCATCAGAGGATGGATACATGTTCTCATTCTGTTTACGCCAAATTCAGACTCTACCATTTGAATCTCTCAACAGAAATCAAGACTCATCAGACCAGGCAACATTTTTCCAGTCTTCAACAGTCCAATTTTGGTGAGCTCATGCAAATTGTAGCCTCTTTTTCCTATTTGTAGTGGAGATGAGTGGTACCCGGTGGGGTCTTCTGCTGTTGTAGCCCATCCGCCTCAATGTTGTGCGTGTTGTGGCTTCACAAATGCTTTGCTGCATAGCTCGGTTGTAACGAGTGGTTATTTCAGTCAACGTTGCTCTTCTATCAGCTTGAATCAGTCGTCCCATTCTCCTATGACCTCTAGCATCCACAAGGCATTTTCGCCCACAGGACTGCCGCATACTGGATGTTTTTCCCTTTTCACACCATTCTTTGTAAACCCTAGAAATGGTTGTGCGTGAAAATCCCAGTAACTGAGCAGATTGTGAAATACTCAGACCGGCCCGTCTGGCACCAACAACCATGTCACGCTCAAAATTGCTTAAATCACCTTTCTTTCCCATTCTGACATTCAGTTTGGAGTTCAGGAGATTGTCTTGACCAGGACCACCCCCCTAAATGCATCGAAGCAACTGCCATGTGATTGGTTGACTAGATAATTGCATTAATGAGAAATAGAACAGGTGTTCCTAATAATTCTTTAGGTGAGTGTATATCTGTGCTTGCATTACATATATGCAATTTATATTGTTTGACATAATATTTTTATTTTACTTTATTTTTACTTTACTTTCCCTTTTTCCCCAATTTGTACTGCAATCTATACCTTTGTACTTATGGGTCTTGTTAGACTCAATGCTGTATATATTGTATATTTATAGACCGTGAACAAGGTCCGATATGGACAAAAACGTTGGCCACATCTGCAGTTGACATAATTGGATGGAATAAATACTACAATTATTGGCAATCTACAGTGCCTTGCAAAAGTATTCACCCCCCTTGACTTTTTTCGTATTTTGGTGCCTCACAACCTGGTATTAACATGTATTGTTTGAGGATTTGCATAATTTAATTTACAGAACATGACCACAACTTTGAAGACTTTTTATTTTTATTTTTTATTGTGAAGCAAACAACAAATAGGACAAAATAACAGAAAAAGTCAATTTGCATAACTATTCATCCCCCTAAAGTCAATACTTTGTAGAGCCACCTTTTGCGGCAATCACAGCTTCAAGTCGCTTTGGATAAGCTCCAGCTCCTTCAAGTTGGATGGTATCCGCTTGTGAACAGCAATCTTTAAAGGGAACCTGTCACCGGGATTTTGTGTATAGAGCTGAGGACATGGGTTGCTAGATGGCCACTAGCACGTCCGCAATATCCAGTCCCCATAGCTCTGTGTGCTTTTATTGTGCAAAAAAACGATTTTATACATATGCAAATTAACCTGAGATGAGTCCTGTTTCTGACTCATCTCACATACAGGACTCATCTCAGGTTAATTTGCATATGTATTAAATCGGTTTTATTACACAATAAAAGCACAGAGAGCTATGGGGACTGGGTATTGCGGATGTGCTAGCGGCCATCTAGCAACCCATGTCCTCAGCTCTATACACAAAATCCCGGGGACAGGTTCCCTTTAAGTCTGACCACATATTTTCTTTTGGATTGAGATCTGGGCTTTGACTAGGCCATTCCAACACATTTACATGTTTCCCCTTAAACTACTCAAGTGTTGCTTTAGCATTGTGTTTGGGGTCATTGTCCTGCTGGAAGGTGAACCTCCATCCTAGCCTCAAATCACGCACACAGTGGTACAGGTTTTGCTCAAGAATATCCCTGTATTTAGCACCATCCATCTTTCCCTCAACTCTGACCAGTTTCCCGGCCCTGGCTGCTGAAAAACATCCCCAAAAGAGAAAAAGGGGCTAGCACAAATAGTAATGAATATAAGCTTTATTATAGTCTCAACACAAGACAGAATGCATTAAAATACAAATAAAAGACAATGTAATGGTGGATAGAGAACACACAGAATGACATGGAACACCACTAATCACTAAACATATCAAGACTAAAGAGATAATATAAATATCATAAAATGTATGTATGGCCCAGACAAGATGTAAAAATACATATAGCTAGCCAAAGATATCAGGACAGAATCAGAATCTAATACAGTACACAAAAAGGTATAAAGTGCATAGTGGAAATATAACAAAGTGCATGGATATATTATGCTGAAAGGCCCATTAGGGAGCCATAGAGTGAATACCTGAGTGGTGAACCAGCAGAGCCCCAACGCACGTTTCGCGTAAGCTTCTTCATATGTAATGACAGATCAGATTGCACACAGGTGGACATCATTTCACTATTTTTCTGACTTCTGAAGGTAATTGGTTGCACCAGAGCTTTGTATGGGCTTTCTAACAAAGGGGATGAATACATACGCACATGACAATTTTCTGTTTTCTATTTCTAAACAATAGTTTTATTTATATATTTTTCTCATTTCACTTCACCAACTTAGACTATTGTGTTCTGATCCATCACATAAAATTCTGAGTAACAAAACATTGAACTTAAGGCTGTAATGTAACAATTTACGAAAAAAGTCAAGGGGGGTAAATACTTTTGCAAGGCACTGTATGTCCGTGTGCTGTGATCCTTTTCTCTATGATTATATTGGGTCACTATCACAGAGTACCGGTTCTGTAACTAGAAGTGGATTGCCAACCAACCAATATTAATTGTAAGGCTGTTACCAGCCTGCATTTGTGGGAGGGGCGTCTGGCTATTTAGTCACCTTCCCTCCGTTCAGCCAGGCGCCCGAGCCTCACGCATTCCGTGGTATCGCGCTCCTTCCTCTCCTTCCTCTCTGTTTCGTGATCTCCTTCCGGTTCCAGCATACAGGCACCGCCGGCGTCCGAATCATCCTCTCCATCGCCCTCCTCTCCAGGTAATCGAGGTGCAGTTCGCGTCGCACCGGCTGAGCCTCACGTCAGGGCTCGCGCCCCCTGGTGGTACTGGTCAGGTGCCACTCTCCCCCTGCCTAGTTCCGATTCCGGCTGCAGCGCCGGCAACCGGCGTCCTGGTTCACTATCTTGCCGGTCACGTGCCGCGCTACTGGGGGTACTAAGTAGCTTTCACTTTGGGCTGTCAGTTTTGTTCCCTCTCGCCACCCATGCACTCTCCTAAATTTTGTTTTTTTTTTCAGCAAGGGTCAGCACAAGTAATTCGGGCATTTTTCTGGCTATGTGATGCAGGCAACGTTTTCATTCTGGGGGGAAGGGAGACGCAGTTTTCAACCATATGCCCTCTATTAGGCAGGGCATGAAAAAAATAAAAAAAGAGACAGCAGAAGAAGGGGGCAAAAAAAAAAAAAAAAAAAGGAATTTTCATAAATGCCATTTATCAGGGGGGGAACGCTTCCCTACAGTCAGTCCGTCCTCGTCACTGCCTCAGCATCACATTGCCAGAATTTGCGCCGTGAAGTTGGTGATACATTACTGTCCAATTCTACGGTTCTGCTACGTCACGTTGCTTCCGTCTCCAGATCCTTCCACTTTTTGGGGTCCGGTGGATCATCCGGGGTCTTCCCGTGCCTTGCGGTCTTCCCAGGGTGTCACGTCACTGGTTCCGCCCAGGTTGTCAATTGTCTGGATCACCCAGGTGGTCAACATTCCTGGATCGCCCAGGTTGTCAGTGTTCCTGGATCACCCACGTTGTCAATGTTCCTGGATCGCCCAGGTTGTCAATGTTCCTGGATCGCCCAGGTTGTCAATGTTCCTGGACCGCCCAGGTTGTCAATGTTCCTGGACCGCCCAGGTTGTCAGTGTTCCTGGATCGCCCAGGTTGTCAATGTTCCTGGATCGCCCAGGTTGTCAATGTTCCTGGATCGCCCAGGTTGTCAATGTTCCTGGATCGCCCAGGTTGTCAATGTTCCTGGATCGCCCAGGTTGTCAATGTTCCTGGATCGCCCAGGTTGTCAATGTTCCTGGATCGCCCAGGTTGTCAATGTTCCTGGATCGCCCAGGTTGTCAATGTTCCTGGATCGCCCAGGTTGTCAATGTTCCTGGATCGCCCAGGTTGTCAATGTTCCTGGATCGCCCAGGTTGTCAATGTTCCTGGATCGCCCAGGTTGTCAATGTTCCTGGATCGCCCAGGTTGTCAATGTTCCTGGATCGCCCAGGTTGTCAATGTTCCTGGATCGCCCAGGTTTTGTCTGCATTTTCTTAGGTTTTTACATCTATGCTGATGTCGGTTGTTCCTTCCTTTAGATTGGGCAGTTGTTATTTTTCCTTCCTCTCCTTCGTTTCATCTAGGAATTTCGAGGCAATTCCAGGTAAGTCGGCTCAGAGACGGTCACTGGGGTAGGGTTAACTCTCAGTTTGATACTCAAGTCCGTTCTTTTTATTAGTTTCCACTTAATCGATTGGGGTTTTTGGAAATCATCTTTCTAAATCCGTTCACATTCCCATCAGGTAGGTTTTCGTTGGTCACTTTCACACGCTTCAGTCTCTCACCTTCTTTCGGCCGCTACCACCGCTTCCGTCTGTGCTACTTTTCCGTTTTTCCGGTAGACATAAGTTCCCTTTTTTCCCAGGTCATCATGTCTCACATGTCCGATATGGAGGACAACCTCTCCATGCCAGGATCATCCGTCTCGGGGCATTTTAGCAACACATCTCTGAGGAGTTGGACTGTGCCAAAGTTAATCGCCGAACTCAATCGCAGGGGGATTCGGCATCCCGCGACGGCCCGCAAGGCCGAATTATACCGGCTCCTGATGACCACTCCGGGTCCGACAGCTGAGCAGTCCAATAGCGACTCCATCCGGCTGGCTCTAGCCCAGATCCAGTCATCCATCACCGGACTCGTTAGCTCAGTCACGGACATTCAGAACAGGGTCGCGGTTTTAGAATCCAGGCCAGCAGCCTCACCGCAATCTCCAGGTTCGGCAGTCATTCCTGCCATTCCTCCGGACGTTGCAGGTAGGCCTTCTGCCACCCCCCAAATTGCTCCTTCCCACTTCGTTCCGGAGCATATTAAGAAGGATATCTTGGCAGGCAAGGACGTTAATTTAGCATCCATTTTGATTGCCTCCCAGGATATCTCCGAAAACCAGGTGATTAATTGCGGAGAGGTTTCCGTGGTGTTGAAGGCCAAGGATGCTCGGTTAAATAGGAAGCCGTCGGTTTCCGAGTTCGTCCTGGCCTTCAGTCTCTACAGGGATGTAATATGCTCCGCCCATCCCAATCGCAGGGAAGAATTAGATACTTACTTGTACCGGATTACGGATTTGGAGCACAAGTACGGCGGCTCGGCATTTTACGATTATCATCGTTCGTTTTCTGCCAAAGCCGCCGCAGCCCTGAATCAATTTCAGTTCATGTCCAACTGGGCAGACTTGGACATGGAGTTATTCTGCCGGCACTTCGCAGGTCTGAAGTCTCCCCTGTGTGCCATCTGCCAGTCCATCTTTCATTCCACGGAATGGTGCCCTAATCCGGTGCAAGATCCTCAGTCAGCGCCCACTCCAGGTCCGTCCGGGTCCTCCAGGTCTTCCTCATCATTAGATAAACTGGGTAGGCCCATTGTGTACCTTGGCAGTAGCCAGGTGTGCAATAATTTTAATGCCAAGGGCTGTGCTTTCAATGCGTGCCGAGCACTGCACATCTGCTCCCTTTGTTTTCGGGCCCACCCTCGTCCTTCCTGTCCCAGGAAGTCAGCCAGGGACTCCTGACTAGCCGACCTCAACTTAAAGTTACTGGCTGCACTCCTGCAGGACCACCCAGATCGTTCCTTTGTCGCCTTCTTATTGGATGGGTGCAGAGAGGGGTTTCATACCGGCATTATCACGCCCCCCCAGGGCTGCTGGTTGGGCCCCAATCTGCTATCCGCCTCCAGTGACCCTGAGGCGGTGACCACTCTCATTCAGGCAGAGGTCGACAAAGGGTTCGTCATTGGTCCTTTCCTTCAGATCCCATTCCGGTCGTGGCGCATCAACCCTATCGGCCTGGTCACGAAGTCATCTTCAAATAAAAAACGTCTCATTTATGATCTCTCCGCGCCTCATATGTCCTCCATCCCCAGTCTTAATTCACTCATTCCGTCTGAGGAATATTCCATGCAATATTCCTCAATTGACGAGGCCATCCAGTACATTCTTCAAGCAGGTGTCGGGGCTTGGTTGGCCAAGGTAGATATTGCCGACGCTTTTAAGCTGCTTCCAATACACCCGCAGCTTTGGAAGTACTACGGCATCCAGTGGGCAGATAAATTTTATTTTGCCAACCGGCTTACTTTTGGCTCCAAGAGCAGCCCTTGGCTTTTTGAACAGCTTGCTAAAGCCCTGCACTGGATTCTCAACCATCACGGTGGCCTATCCATGGTCGTTCATTACTTGGACGATTTTCTCCTCATTGAAAGGCCCAGTCAGGTCCCTTCCATTCCCCATTCACTTCTGGATATTTTTTCCCGACTCCAGGTCCCCGTGGCCACGGCCAAGACTGAGGGTCCGGCCACTACAGTCACCTTCCTGGGCATTATTCTAGATACCGTTAGAATGGAAGCTAGCCTCCCCAGCGAGAAGTTGCTCAGGATCCGCTCAGCCATCTCCCGGGCAGTCCAGTCTCACTCGCTGACCAGGGCGGAGCTCCAATCCTTGCTGGGGATGCTTAATTTCGCCACCAGAATTATGCCTCAAGGCAGGGCCTTCCTTTCCAGGTTGCTATGTCTCCTGCCCTCGGCCCCGGAACAAGATTCTGTCGTCCATTTGGACAGCCAGGCCATTGCAAATCTCGACATGTGGGGCAGTTTTCTCGCTAACTGGAACGGCATTTCCTTGTTCGTTCCGCAGTGGGATTCCTCTTCCCCCATGGTTTTCTCCGACGCCGCCGGTTCCTCCGGGTTCGCTGCCATTCTCAGATCTCATTGGCTGGCTGCCGGATGGCCGCCAGAATTAGCCTCGGACTCTGCAGCTCTAAAATCTTCCCCCCTTTTGGAACTATATCCCATAGTGGCGGCTGCTCAGGCCTGGGGTCACCTCTGGTCTAACTCTTCCGTGACGTTCGTTACGGATAGCCAGACCTTGGTGGACATCGTCAACAAGGGCAGAGCCCAGTCCCTCAGGATCATGGCGTTATTACGCAAGTTAGTGTGGTTATCCCTCCACCATAATTTTCACATGCGCTGCGTGCACATCTCAAGCGAGCAGAATAGGGCTGCGGACGCGCTTTCCCGTGCTAACTTTCCAATTTTCTTTCAGGAAATACCCGACGCGGATCGGTCAGGCACCCCGGTGCCCCAATTCAGCACCCTCATTCTGGTTTAGATTCGCTCTTAGAGGAGGCCAAGGGCCTGGTCGCCAAATCATTGTCACGTAATACGGCGAGGAATTATCAGGCTGGCCTAAGGGCGTTTGATAAATTCTCTAGGAATCATCCGAGGGGTCAACACTCCGAGATCTCCTACATCATGGCCTTCCTGGCCTATTGTCACTCGCATCTCTCTCTGTCGTATGGTACCATCAGACTTTATTTGGCCGGACTTCAACATCACGCTATGCTGGCCAATCCTCGTCACAGGTCCTATTTTTCCATCCAAGCTATTAAAGCCACTCTTCGGGGCATTCAAAAGGAAGGGAAGGGATCCGTGAGCCATAGGCAGCCAGTATCCGGCCAGTTGTTCAGGGATCTCTCCTCGTCATTGGATGGTAATCCTTTTGGGCCCTCCACTAGCCTGATTCTGAAAGTGGCTATGTTTCTCTCTTTTTATGGGTTCCTCCGGCCCGGAGAGGTTCTGGCTGGTCCAAATCGAAAAAACCATCCTCGGAAGCAACATCTGTCATGGGGCCAGGGCCATTACACTCTGCTTCTACCCTCCACCAAAACCAATCAGACGGGTCCTCCCTCTGAAATCAAGTTCTACCCGACCTTGAACAATTGGTGCCCAGTTCAAGTGCTGCATCAACTGACAGCACTCATCCAAGGTTCATTGCCCGACAGTCCACTCTTGCCGCATGCAGGCAAGCCTCTCAGCACCTCGCAATTCATCGCTTATATCCGTGCCCTCGCCCAGGGTTTAGGCTATGACCCCAAGGTAATTTCAGGGCACTCATTTCGTATAGGGGCAGCCTCCGCTGCTTCCCGACATCAGGTGCCGGCTCACGTCATCCGGTCCATGGGGCGGTGGCGATCCTCCTGCTTTACCAGGTATATACTCAATCCTCAAACCGAGATATCTCATGCCTTTCGTTCTCTGGCTTTGTAATTTGTAAATAAAAGTGTTGCACCTACCTGTTGTTTTTTTGCCCCCTTTTCCTCACTGGTGTACCCGCGCCCGTGGCTTCCGGCACAATTCAGCCACTATGTTCAGGGCAGGTTTCTCTGCGTACGCCGACGTTGTCCTAGCCCTGACCATAAATTGTAAGGCTGTTACCAGCCTGCATTTGTGGGAGGGGCGTCTGGCTATTTAGTCACCTTCCCTCCGTTCAGCCAGGCGCCCGAGCCTCACGCCCCTCCCTCCCGCCCTTTTTCTCAGGCTTCCATCAGGTATGCCCCCTTTTCCTCACTGGTGTACCCGCGCCCGTGGCTTCCGGCACAATTCAGCCACTATGTTCAGGGCAGGTTTCTCTGCGTACGCCGACGTTGTCCTAGCCCTGACCATAAATAGTAGTTAGACTGACAGACAGCAGCAGTGGCAAGATGGGGCACCACCAGCAAAGGCAAGGTCTATTAATCGGAATTAGCCTGAGCTGTGAGAAAATGTCGGTATTGATGCATGAATCATGTACATTGATGCTGCTTAAAGAAATTTAAATCCCCCAATAAAAAAGTTAAATTTTAAACGTGTGCAAAGTGAATGCACATAAACTGACGATTGAGGCATTAGTGGCATGATGCAGGCTACAGCCGTACAGAAAGTGATGGTAAGCAAACACACATCAACAGTGGCAAGATAAGGCGACTGCCAGCAAGGCGAGGTCTATTCATCTGAATCAGCCTGAGCTGTGTGAAAATGTCGTTATTGATGCATGAATCACGTACATTTATGCTGCTTTCAAATGAGAGAGTGTCATGCTCCGGACTCACGCAGCGTGAGCATGTAACAGCTCCTGTCCTGACCTCCCAGCGCTGCCGGGGTGTATACTATTTATGATGCTATGTAACCATTACAGCTCTGGAATGTTTTGGATAACACTGACATAATGCTGTCAGTGTTATCCAATAAATTCCAGATATGTAAGGGTTACATAGCATCATAAATCAGTATAATGCTATGTGACCCGAGCAGTGCTCCTGCGTTCAGAATGGGTGCTCTTCCTGACACACGCTGCAAGTCCGATGCGTGGGACTCGCTCGTGTAAAAGGGACCTAAATAAATTAAAGCCTCCTCCCAAAAAATATGTAAAATTTCAACAGTGTGTGGCAACTGAATACATGTAAACTGACAATTGAGGCATTAGTGGCACGATGAAGGCAGCAGCAGCCATACAGAACATGATGGTAGACAAACAGCAACAGGGGTAAGATGGGGCACCGCTAGCAAGGCGATGTGTATTAGGGCTCTTTCACACCTGCGTTCTTTTCTTCCGGCATAGAGTTCCGTCGTCGGGGCTCTATGCTGGAAGAATCCTGATCAGGATTATCCCCATGCATTCTGAATGGAGTGAAATACGTTCAGGATGCATCAGGATGTCTTCAGTTCCGGAACGGAACGTTTTTTGGCCGGAGAAAATACCGCAGCATGCTGCGCTTTTTGCTCCGGCCAAAAATCCTGAAGACTTGCCGCAAGGCCGGATCCGGAATTAATGCCCATTGAAAGGCATTGATCCAGATCTGGCCGTAAGCTAAACGTCGTTTCGGCGCATTGCCGGAGCCGACATTTAGCTTTTTCTGAATGGTTACCATGGCTGCCGGGACGCTAAAGTCCTGGCAGCCATGGTAAAGTGTAGAGGGGAGCAGGGGAGCAGCATACTTACCGTCCGTGCGGCTCCCGGGGCGCTCCAGAGTGACGTCAGGGCGCCCCAAGCGCATGGATCACGTGATCGCATTGGACACATCATCCATGCGCATGGGGCGCTCTGACGTCATTCTGGAGCGCCCCGGGAGCCGCACGGACTGTAAGTATACCGCTCCCCCGCTCCCCACTACTACTATGGCAACCAGGACTTTAATAGCGTCCTGGCTGCCATAGTAACACTGAAAGCATTTTGAAGACGGTTCCGTCTTCAAATGCTTTCAGTACACTTGCGTTTTTCCGGATCCAGAGTGTAATTCCGGCAAGTGGAGTGCACGCCGGATCCGAACAACGCAAGTGTGAAAGAGCCCTTAATCGGAATCAGCCTGAGCTGTGATAAAATGTCAGTATTAGAGATGAGCGAATTGAAGTTGATGAAGTGAAATTCGATCCGAATTTCAGGATTAATTTTATCGAATTTCCTCACGCTTCTTGGTAACGAATCACATTTTTTTTTTTGTTGCTGCACATGTTAAGACATGGAGCAAAGATGTGAAATTAAGGGGTAATTGAATACACAGTGAAAAGTTGAAATAGGGCCACCAAGGAGATATTAATCACCACAATCCAATACTCCAAAAAATATATATACGACAGTTATACTTTAAACTTTACTACTGAAAAATGTACTTTACTGGGGCTCTGAAATAAACTGTAAATAACCGATCTCACCACTTCATCCCCTGAGCAAATAATTGAATGCTAGTAGAAAGAGGATTAAAAGGTTAATCGACAGGAGGCCAGTGGGGCGCTGCTCAACACCTAATGTCATTGTATTTAATTAATATTAAAAAAAATGGCAGCATCTCTGTATCCTAATAACAGTAATCTGCCATTTTCTTCACTGCCAGGTCTTTTTTATAGCTGGAGCGCTCAATACAGAATATTCAGTGAAAAGGCACCAGCAGTGAAAGGGTCTCCAGCAGGAAAATAACCTGCACTTTCAGCCATTTGCAGGCAATACCCCCCTTCCCCCAAACAGGGAGTTCCTTTTGTCTCCGGGCTTCAGTGAATGGGAGGGCAGGGCATCAGTGTGTAGAGAGATAGCACGCAATCTAATTCACAGACAGCAAGATCCCTGTAGGGGGATAACTGGCAATGCATTTTTTGCAAATATAAAAATATATTAAAAGTTATATTATAATATAAATAATAATAATAATAATAATATAATTATAATATGTATATGTGTTAGAGTAGGTCCCACCTGATAAGAAGCTACCTTGTCGTCTGGTAGGTAGGCCCAACATATTTTTGATCAATAATATGCTCTAAGAGCTTCTTCCGTAAGTATTGGCGTCATGTATTTGACCCTGTTCACACATTCACCTGTTCGCTCAGTCTTAGTGCATTTAGTGGTGTGCTGCTGCTTTATTTGTTTGCTATATATGTAAATATATATATTTATATATATATATATATATATATATATTTATATAAACGCACAAACATATATATACACATAAATGCATGTATACACAGACACACACATATATACACATATATGCACACATGTATATACACATATATATATATTAAATTTTACTACTGAAAAATGTACTTTACTGGGGCTCTGAAATAAACTGTAAATAACCGATCTCACCACTTCATCCCCTGAGCAAATAATTGAATGCTAGTAGAAAGGGGATTAAAAGGTTAATCGACAGGAGGCCAGTGGGGCGCTGCTCAAGCGAAACTTTGATATTTACTGTATAGCGCACGGGAACTAACTAACTGACTGTAGTTCCATGCGCCATCTGGTGTTCACAAACCAACATTGCACCCTGAATTTTCTCAATGGCTATTTACGCGATTCGGGTTTGCTAATTGAATTGGAAATCGCTTTGCGCTGCCGCGATTCTGAAGGGAGCGCTAGCGATGCTATATCTGTATGTGAATAATAAAATATTTGTTGAATTTTTATAAACAGGCTTCTTACTAACACCTGCTGTGTAGCGTGTTGAAGAAAATTATATTTACTATAATAATAAAATACACCAATTGCCAAAGGGGAAAGCGCTAAAGAAGTTTTGACCATGTGAAACTACAGCTCCCAGTAGTATATAAGCTCTGGTAAGGGTATGCTGGGATTTGTAGTTTTACTAATCATAACTACAGAAGTGTGACTACAACACTGCATAGTCAGGAAGAATACAAATTGATATAATCAAATTACCAGTCACATCTTCTCTGTAGTCTTTATTGTTCTTCTTCATCTGGTCCAGACCACCATGACTTCTTCCAGCATTACACTGTCCCCCCTGAATATAATAATGCCACATACTGCACCTTCAGAATGCAATACCGGCACATACCATAGCCCCTAAAACCCTGCCACCCCAGATATTCCTTATGATAGACACCATACAAAAATTCAAAACATAATGTGCCCCACAAATAAACTAGTTATATAGCAAAAGAGGCCAGAAATAGCATGTTGTAGCACAAAACAGCCGTTGTCTTGTATTGCCCCTGTGTAGTTCGTAATGACCCCCCCACTGTATGTAACCTTTGCATAATAAAGAAGAAAGAAAATATTTGGCAACATATGGTGAGTGCCACATCTTTATATTGAATTAATTATACACTGTGCTCCCATATTCAAATTATTTACTGTTCTCTCATATGTTATATACTGTGCCCCTTATATTATATCCTGTGTCACCAGATATCATATACTGTGCAACTGTGACTGCCACATCAGACACCATTAGATGTACCTATGATAAAAATTACAGACCTACACATGCTTTGTAAGTAGGAACACCTGCAAAATGAGCAGTATATGAAATACTTCTTATCCCCACTGTATAGGACAGTAGTATATTGCTACAGTTACATCTACGACGGTGGTATATTGCTACAGGTACATCTACGACGGTGGTATATTGCTACAGGTACATCTACGACGGTGGTATATTGCTAAAGGTACATCTATGATGGTGGTATATTGCTACAGGTACATCTGCGACGGTAGTATATTGCTACAGGTACCTATATAAGGCTAAAATACTATGTATTGCTATGGGCACCTCTAGGATGGTAATACTGTTATGAGCCATAACAATATACATAACATGCTACCATCCTAGAGGTGCCCATATCAATATACAGTACTGAATGGTAGCGTGTACTGTACTGTCTATTGCTATGGGCACACCTTACTGCAGGCCACAACAAATGCCAGGCACAAGGTCGCCATGGCGACCAAAAATTTGGTACTGGTGGCTGCGATCTCTTCAGCCTGTTTTTAAAGTGAACCTGTAAGGTCCCCTACATGCTATCGGCCCTTTCCAGTACATTTTAGATAATTAGTGCGCTGTGCCCATAAGCTTCTCTGGATGTCGTAAGTTGTTAAAAACAACTTTAATAGCTGCTGCTCACCGCAAGGTAAGTGGTCCCTTAAAATTGTGGACAATATCCAGCTCACCTGCTGCCCCTATCCCTTGGATTGACTTCCCTGATGCACGGAAACCTTGGTAAGACCGTGAACTTGTAGGAATAAAAAGATGAATCCAGCATCGAAGTTGAAAATGTTGTGGGTTCCTTTATTCAATATAGTACAGATCCATACAGTTACAGTGTGACGGACTGAACCGTCACTGGGGCTGCTGGAGAAGCCTGAGGGCTAGCCTCCTTCCTACAGACTATGGACCCAGAACTATGTAGACGCCCCCTCAGACCTTTTGGGGTTACAAGGAACTATGAACCCTGATTTATGTGTGGAATTTATATGCCACATATTTCCTATTGCCCATTAAAAAGGCATGTTGTGGATTCAGCAACACAAAAAGGGTTAACTCTGCACTGAGACTCCCACTGATTGTGTTAGTGATGGGATTAAGATAGCTGACTCTAGGAGCAGCCGACTCCAGTGTAGATGAGTAGATCACTCTATGATACACTCAGGAGATAATCCCATCACATGTGTCTCCTCTCTCCCTATTCATTCATTATGGAGGGGGGGAGATGTCTGTTTGCATGTTGTTCATGGTTGATTGCGTTATGTTGTTAGACTTCTTGAACTGTATATATACTGAGTTGGTCTTCAATAAAGTGAGTTCCTGTTTTACCCTCAACATAGAGCCTCGTCTCATGTGTGTGGAGATTGCTATATTTACTCTGGGGATTGCTATCAGTATTATCCTCCCCTGGGATTACAACACGGTTCTACCCACTGGAAGCTGGATCCTGGTCTTAGGCCCAAGGTGGGTGGAAGACGGGAGAACTCAACCAAGCTGCGGCGGTTCGTGGGGTCGGCAGTGATTACGGAGTCAAGTGGAGTGCTTGGAGCCCTCAGGAAGCACTAGGAGCATCCATCAACGGAGGTACCCAGTCGGGGTGGCAGGAGATCCGTTACAGACAGCATCACCTCAGTGTTCCAAGTGATCATCTACGCGTTTCGAACAAACGTGTTCTTAATCATGATTAAGAACATGTTTGTTCGAAACGCGTAGACGATCACTTGGAACACTGAGGTGATGCTGTCACTGTATGGATCTGTACTATATTAAATAAAGGAACCCAAAAAAATTTCAACTTCGATGCTAGATTCATCTTTTTATTCCTATAAGTGGTCACTTAGGTGGGGTCGCTGTGCATGTAGTCACACTGCCTCCGTTCTTCTCCCAGATTATCCATCTTGATTGGCACTCTGAGTGTCGGGAACTTCATGCAAAGCCCAACACTCAGAGTGTCAATTAAGCATGAGAGGCTGGGAGGAGAACCTAGGCAGCATGACTACATGCACTGCGGTCCCACCTAAGGGACTACTTACCTTGCGGTGAGCAGCGGCTCTTAAAGTTGTTTTTAACAAGTTTCAGCATCTGAAACAGATTAATGGCACATTGTCCAAATTCTGTGTCCTTGTCACGGGGTAATGTGCATAACAGGTACACCAGATTCTCCCAGGGGGGGGGGGGGGAGGGACAGGCTGGACAGTGACTCACCATGCACCATGATGCAGCCACTGACCCACACGCGCCTCTCTTCTCTGTTGCTCCTCAGTCTGCAGTGCAGTCCACAGCCGAGCCTGAACCGAACTGAAGCAAATTCATATTTATCAGATCTGTGTCACCATATATTATATTATGTGCCCCCCATATATACAGTGCCCCCAGCCCCCATATAGTGCCAAATATATACAGGGCCCCCATATAGTACCTGTGTGGCTGCCCTCATACATACAGCGCCCCCATATAGTGCCTGTGCTCCCATTTAGTTCTCAATATATACAGGGTCCCCATATATACTAGGTCTGCATGATTTGGGGAAAATGTGCAATTGCGATTAGTGAGGTAAATATTGAGATTTCAATATATGATTGCAATATAATAAACAAATGGTGAAATTCCCCAATTTCACATCCACACCCCCTCTTCACATCACCTCTTTTCATATCAATCCCTCAATGTCACATTTCTCCCCACCATGTCACATTTCTCCCCCGCCATGTCACCTCTTGATCACCTCATTACCCCCCCGCCCGGACGGCCCTGGCCACATCCATGATCACATCATTACTCCCTATTGTGTCAAATTTCTTCCCCTCCCCCCCATGGCACATCATTCCCCTCCCCAATAGGGGGTAATGATGTGATCATGGATGGGGCCAGGGCCGTCCGGGCGGGGGGGGGGAATGATGTGCCTTGGGGGGAGGAGAAATGTGACACAATAGGGGGTAATGATGTGATCATTGATGGGGCCAGGGCGATCCGGGCGGGGGTGGGGGGTGGGAAATATGTTAATAATAAGGGGTTAATAAGTGACAAGGGGGGGTGTAGTGTAGTGTGGTGATTGGTGCTACTTACAGAGCTGCCTGTGTCCTCTGGTGGTCGATCCAAGCAAAAGGGACCACCAGAGGACCAGGTAGCAGGTATATCAGACGCTGTTAACAAAACAGAATCTAATATACCTTTCTGGGGTTAAAAAAATTGCATCTACAGCCTGCCAGCGAATGATCGCCGCTGGCAGGCTGTAGATCAACTTGTTTACCTTGCGATCCTGTGAACACGCGCTCCTGCGTTAGGCGGTCGGGAGGTGGTTAAAGGGGTGGGCACTGTGAAAGTCATTGTTAAAGGGGCAGGTACTGTAGAGGTCACTGTTATGGGGTAAACTGTCAATATCTTTTTACGACACACAGAAGTGCCATGGGGGGAGAAATGTGACACAATAGCCTATTGTGTGTCACATTTCTCCCCCCCCCCCCATGGCACATATTTTCACCATTTGTTTATTATATTGCAATCATATATTGAAATCTCAATATTTACCTCACTAATCGCAATTGCACATTTTCCCAAAATCATGCAGACCTAGTATATATGGGGACCCTGTATATATTGAGAACTAAATGGGAGCACAGGCACTATATGGGGGCGCTGTATGTATGAGGGCAGCCACACAGGTACTATATGGGGGCCCTGTATATATTTGGCACTATATGGGGGCTGGGGGCACTGTATATATGGGGGGCACATAATATAATATATGGTGACACAGATCTGATAAATATGAATTTGCTTCAGTTCGGTTCAGGCTCGGCTGTGGACTGCACTGCAGACTGTGGAGCAACAGAGAAGAGAGGCGCGTGTGGGTCAGTGGCTGCATCATGGTGCATGGTGAGTCACTGTCCAGCCTGTCCCCCCCCCCCCCCCCCCCCCGGGAGAATCTGGTGTACCTGTTATGCACATTACCCCGTGACAAGGACACAGCATTTGGACAATGTGCCATTAATCTGTTTCAGATGCTGAAACTTGTTAAAAACAACTTTAAGAGCCGCTGCTCACCGCAAGGTAAGTAGTCCCTTAGGTGGGACCGCAGTGCATGTAGTCACCTTTAGGATTTCACCGGCCATTTTTTACAGATTTTGATTTCAAACTACTTTGCATGCATTTGGGCCCCATAAATGCCAGGGCAGTATAACTACCCCACAAGTAACCCCATTTTGGAAAGAAGAGACCCCAAGGTATTTCGTGATGGGCATAGTGAGTTCATGGAAGTTTTTATTTTTTGTCACAAGTTAGTGGAATATGAGACTTTGTAAGAAAACAAAAATCATCATTTTCCGCTAACTTGTGACAAAAAATAAAAAGTTCTATGAACTCACTATGCCCATCAGCGAATACCTTAGGGTTTCTACTTTCCGAAATGGGGTCATTTGTGGGGTGTTTGTACTGTCTGGCCACTGTAGAACCTCAGGAAACATGACAGGTGCTTTAGAAAGTCAGAGCTGCTTCAAAAAGCAGAAATTCACATTTTTGTACCATAGTTTGTAAACGTTATAACTTTTACCCAAACCATTTTTTTTTACCCAAACATTTTTTTTATCAAAGACATGTAGAACAATAAATTTAGAGAAAAGTTTATATATGGATGTAGTTTTTTTTGCAAAATTTTACAACTGAAAGTGAAAAATGTCATTTTATTTGCAAAAAAATCGTTAAACTTTGATTAATAACAAAAAAAGTAAAAATGTCAGCAGCAATGAAATACCACAAAATGAAAGCTCTATTAGTGAGAAGAAAAGGAGGTAAAATTCATTTGGGTGGTAAGTTGCATGACCGAGCAATAAACGGTTAAAGTAGTGTAGGTCAGAAGTGTAAAAAGTGGCCTGGTCATTAAGGGTGTTTAAGCTAGAGGGGCTGAGGTGGTTAACAGTGACTTTCACAGTGACTGCCCCTTTAACAGTGACTTTCACAGTGACCACTCTTTAACAGTGAATTTCACAGTGACCGCCCCTTTAACAGTGACCGCCCCTTTAACAGTGACCGCCCCTTTAACAGTGACTTTCACAGTGACCGCCCCTTTAAGAGTGACTTTTACAGTGACTGCCCCTTTAACAGTGACTTTAACAGTGAACGCCCCTTTAACAGTGACTTTCACTGTGACCGCCCCTTTAATAGTGACTTTCACAATGACTGCCCCTTTAACAGTGACTTTCACAGTGACTGCCCCTTTAACAGTAACCGCCCCTTTAACAGTAATTTTCACAGTGACCGCCCCTTTAACAATGACTTTCACAGTGACCGCCCCTTTAACAGGGACCTTCATGACGCCCACCCTTTTATCAACAGTGACCTCCACTGTGCCCGCCCCTTTAAAAACAGTGACCTCCACAGTGACCACCCCTGTAAGCAGTAAAGAAAAATGTCTGGGTTGTTATGGAAACCTGGAGTAAAACTGTGTTTATGGCAGTTGGGATTTGAAGAGAAAGACTTGCAGGCTTGTATTTGCTAATGTGGGTCATTTTTTTGGGAATATCTCAGGAACTGTACGTCCTAGAGAGCTGAGACCCTGTCTAAAACCTTCCCGGACACCTGATGTACCTGTGTGCCAAATTTAGTGAAGATCGGTCCTGTCGTTTGGTCGCGCATAAAGAACGTCCAAACAGACATCTAGACAGACAGACAGAAACTATTTTATATATATATATATATATATATATATATATATATACAGTTGCAAGAAAAAATATGTGAACCCTTTGGAATAATATGGATTTCTGCACAAATTGGTCATAAAATGTGATCTGTTCTTCATCTAAGTCACAACAATAGACAATCCCAGTCTGCCTAAACGAATAACACACAAAGAATTAAATGTTACCATGTTTTTATTGAACACACCATGTAAACATTCACAGTGCAGGTTGAAAAGGTATGTGAACCCCTAGACTAATGACATCTCCAAGAGCTCATTGGAGTGAGGTGTCAGCCAACTGGAGTCCAATCAGTGAGAGGAGATTGGAGGTGTTGGTTACAGCTGCCCTGCCCTATAAAAAACACACACCAGTTCTGGGTTTGCTTTTCACAAGACGCATTGCCTGATGTAAATTGCGCCTCGCACAAAAAAGATCTCAGAAGACCTACGGTTAAGAATTGTTGACTTGCATAAATCTGGAAAGGGTTATAAAAGTATCTCCAAAAGCCTTGCTGTTCATCAGTCCACGGTAAGACAAATTGTCTGTAAAAGGAGAAAGTTCAGCACTGCTGCTACTCTCCCTAGGAGTGTCCGTCCTGTAAAGATGACTGCAAGAGCACAGCGCAGACTGCTCAATGAGGTGAAGAAGAATCCTAGAGTGTCAGCTAAAGACTTACTAAAGTCTCTAGCATATGCTAACATCCCTGTTAGCGAATCTACGATACGTAAAACACTAAACAAGAATGGATTTCATGGGAGGATACCACAGAGGAAGCCACTGCTGTCCAAAAAAACCCATTGCTGCACCTTTACAGTTTTCACAAGAGTACCTGGATGTTCCACAGCAGTACTGGCAAAATATTCTATGGACAGATGAAACCAAAGTTGAGTTGTTTGGAAGAAACACACAACACTATGTGAACTATATGGAGAAGAGGGGCACACCTCATATGATGATCAAATGGAACTGCAGCCAATGCGTTTAAACTATTTATTTGTTACAATAAAATAATATACGGTACCTAAATAGCATAAAATACGTTCACTAAAATACAATTAATACATAAATAACTATCTGTGTAAATTGAGAAAGCCAGTATAAATGTCACTGATATCCAATAAGATTGGTATATTTGATGGTGTTCAAGTTCAATTGCGCAATGGAAAATGCGCTATATCTCTCCTATTGGTCTTGACCACTGAGGAAGGAGTCACTGCCAACTCCGAAACGCGTCTGGTGCACAAGTCTCAACTAAAGCAAGTAAGAAACCGCAGCGTATTATCTGCGCAACATTTGAAGTTTTTTCTGGAGCGCTTTCTACATATCAATCAGGAAGAAATGCAAGTCCATCTGTGTCTAAACCAACAGACACCAAAGTAACGCCGATAATCAAGTGGGTTAAAACATTTATACCCCGGCGTCTAAAACGGACAGTTTCTTTGCCTGCTACAGTACCTTACTCACATATATTGAGAGCGGACCGGAACTGAGGCTTCTTGTGCTGCAACACGTGGGACGCCACGCCAAGCACGAGTGACCGGACATTATACCGCTTCAAACAGTGAGTAGTGTGTTCATACACACCAAGCCATTATAGCGCATCAATTGATATGCTGTAACAAACAGCAAGTAACATACGAGACTTTGTATCACATTGCAATATACTAGCCATAGCTGCTAGTTATTTCCCGACAATAGGAGAGATATAGCGCATTTTCCATTGCGCAATTGAACTTGAACACCATCAAATATACCAATCTTATTGGATATCAGTGACATTTATACTGGCTTTCTCAATTTACACAGATAGTTATTTATGTATTAATTGTATTTTAGTGAACGTATTTTATGCTATTTAGGTACCGTATATTATTTAATTGTAACAAATAAATAGTTTAAACGCATTGGCTGCAGTTCCATTTGATCATCATATGAGGTGTGCCCCTCTTCTCCATATAGTTCATCTACCTACCTAGAAGATTGGGGATATCTTTCTTTTAGGGGGAGCACCCATTCCGTATAAATTGGAGGGTGAGCCAATCCAATCCTATTTCTATTGATACACAACACTATGTGTGGAGAAAAAGAGGCACAGCACACCAACATCAAAACCTCACCCCAACTGTGAAGTATGTTGGTGGGAGCATCATTGTTTGGGGCTGCTTTGCTCCGTCAGGGCCTGGACGGTTTGCTATCATCGAAGGAAAAATGAATTCCCAAGTGTATCAAGACATTTTGCAGGAGAACTTAAGGCCATCTGTCCACCAGCTGAAGCTCAAGAAGATGGGTGTTGCAACAGGACAACGACCCAAAGCATAGAAGTAAATCAACAACAGAATGGCTTAAACAGAAGAAAATACGCCTTCTGGAGTGGCCCAGTCAGAGTCCTGACCTCAACCCGATTGAGATGCTGTGGCATGACCTCAAGAAAGCAATTCACACCAAACATCCCAAGAATATTGCTGAACTGAAACAGTTCTGTAAAGAGGAATGGTCAAGAATTACTCCTGACCATTGTGCACGTCTGATCTGCAACTACAGGAAACGTTTGGTGGAAGTTATTGCTGCCAAAGGAGGTTCAACCAGTTATTAAATCCAAGGGTTCACATACTTTTTCCACCTGCACTGTGAATGTTTACATGGTGTGTTCAATAAAAACATGGTAACATTTAATTCTTTGTATGTTATTAGTTTAAGCAGACTGTGATTGTCTATTGTTGTGACTTAGATGAAGATCAGATCACATTTTATGACCAATTTGTGCAGAAATCCATATCATTCCAAAGGGTTCACATACTTTTTCTTGCAACTGTATAGGAGATAAGATATATATATATATATATATATATATATATTAAAAAAATCATACTTCTGATATATATGAATGCATAATATGTGGGAAACTACTACTGATGTTTTTATCCATAATATATTTCCATATATTATAATATGTGTATTATATAAAATGAAAAAGCTTGGACTGGGAAAAAATGTCTGTATGTGGGTAAGTAACTGGCTCAGTGATAGAAAACAAACGTTTCTGCCAGGATTTGAACTCACAACCTCCTACATCAGAGGCAAGAACCTTAAAGGGATTCTGTCACCTCTCATAACACAAATTCAGATTTTAAACCAGTCATGCTCCACAGCTTACCTTGAATCGGCTGTGCTGTTCTATATTGTAATCCGTTCAGTAGTTTTGCAGAAAAACGACTTTTATAATAATGCAAATTGACCCTGAAGGTGCAGAGAGGGGCGTTATGTTCCCCTTTGTGTGCCCAGTAACGCCCCTCTTACAGTGCCCAAAACGCCTTCCTCCAGAATCCCTAACCGCCCACAGCGTCTCATCCCTCTCCTCCCCCTCCGTGACGGCCGAGCGAAGTCTCGCGCAGACGCAGTTCCCACTGAGGGCTGCGCCAGTGCGATTTGCTGGAAACTGAGGGCAGGAGCTTCATTGTCGTCAATGGGCATGCGCCGAGCCCAGTGACGTCCGATGCTCGCTCTTCCCTCAGTCTCCAGCAACTCGCACTGGCGCAGCCCTCAGTGGGTACTGCGTCTGCGCGAGACTTCGCTCGGCCGTCAGGGAGGGGGAGGAGAGGGATGAGAAGCTGTGGGCGGTTAGGGATTCTGGAGGAAGGCGTTTTGGGCACTGTAAGAGGGGCGTTACTGGGCACACAAAGGGGAACATAACGCCCCTCTGGGCACCTTCAGGGTTAATTTGCATAATTATAAAAGTCGTTTTTCTGCAAAACTACTGGACGGATTACAATATAGAACAGCACAGCCGATTCAAGGTAAGCTGTGGAGCATGACTGGTTTAAAATCTGAATTTGTGTTATGAGAGGTGACAGAATCCCTTTAACCACTATGCTATAGAGCTGCATATTAACCTGAAGTTAAATATAAAATGATAGTTCTGCTGTATAGAAATACTTACTATCTTAGAAACTACTATGAGGTTTTTCTGGCACAGGTTAGTATTCAGTATTATAGCTGAGTGGTTAAGGTTCTTGCCTCTAATGTAGAAGGCTGTGAGTTCAAATCCCAGTAGAAACTTTTCAGAAAGGGAGGCTAAATTAGATTTAAATACACTGACTCGAGCACACGCGGTGTTCGGCCGAGCATTGCGATGCTCGATTCAAAATGGTGTTTGGCCGAGCATGCTCGATCAACACTATTTTGAACAAGACAACAAGTGAAAGGGGCTGAAGACTTTCCAATTGTACTGTATTTAATTAAGGAAAAAAGAAATATCAAATTTTTAAACAATAGTTCTCTGATTAGAGATAAACAAATTGATTTGTATGAATCAAATTAATTCAGACATCAGCCTCCTTTAGCAGCTAGTGGCTGGACTTCCTGCTAAAAAGACTTCTCTCTCCCAGTTGATTGACAGGACCAGACATCTTGGATGGCCCCGTCAATCTTGTGTCTGAGAAGTGGTACAAGCGCAAGGGCTCTGCTACTGCTACCTAAGCAGCACAGATCATTTCTGGGTACACCTGGAAGTGTCGCTGTGCATGCACAGTCAGTATTTGCACTGCTCTAGTAGAAGCAGCAGAGCCTCTGTCAATTAAGGGGGAGTATCTTGAGCAACAAGGGTAGCCACTGGCTGATAAAGGAATTGCTCATCTCTAGTTCGGATATCACATTGCTGTCTTACAAGAAGGACATTATTATCTACTACTAAGAGTCCATGCGCACCCAGAGTAAATAAAGAGGACAAACAAATCTACTGCCAAGTATCTAAGGATATTATATTCTGTAGGAGTCACTTGCTTTATCAAGAGAGCCTAGAGCCTTAGTAAAATAATTGTCATCTGCACTATCTCTGCACTACATTTTTTTTTGTCACTGTAGTGTGCCTGGAGGTCGCGTGGAATTTTCTGATATTCATTTTTTAGCTGGGAGGTAGAGTGTTGATATAAATAGTCCAGACTTAATAATTTACAGCAGTATAGACTTTGGATGAAAGTGCTTGGAAGTGCGCACCTGTAGTAAAAAGAAAAACTGTAGGTTATCAGGAAATGATATCTAGGCAAAAGTCATCCTCCTTATTGCTTAGATTTAAAAAAAAATGCCTTCCAACCCAAAATAGGAAGTCAGGACGAGGGGCTCCATCCCTTATGGGCTCTGTGCACAAATCAGATGGGATAAATAAGATAAAGTTATTTGCTTTTTGCAACATTTATTTGCTTTTACATCTCTGATGACTTGCTACTGCCTGAGCTCAAAATAACCCATGTTCCCTGCTGTGGTGGTCTGGTGCATGAAGTAATCTTTGACTACTTTATTCTGCTTATACAGACAGTCCAGGATATGCAAGGTGGAATTACGGTTTTGAAATGTTGCAGATCAAGTGGTGCAAAGTCAGACAATTCTATCACTGAAAGTCCAGGAGGGCATTCGTAGCCACATAACAGTCAGTAGCACCTGACCTCATTGTGGTGGTGCATCATTGCCACTGCCACGTAAAACACTGACCCAGTGGGTTATTAAAGGCAAGTACTATAATGATGGTTGCATGCATCTTGCCACAGTATGACAATTCCAAGGAGCACTTCAAATTCTCCTCCACTTGAGGGTATAAAGCAGGGATGACTTTTTTAAGAAATTATGGTAGCTAGGTATTCTCCATAGAGGTTGAGTTCACGCCATTAGGTGTGTAAAGGCAGTGGAATACACTGAGTGGTACGGCAGCATCTGTACCAGCAGCAACTTGGCCACCTGTGAGTTCAGTTGGTACACAAATTATTTAAAGTGTTGTTTTCAGACCAAGCATTCCATTATGGATGACTGACAATGAACCTGATGAAGTGGAGTAAGAGATGAAGTACCAGATGTTAAGGGGGATATTTTTTGGGGATGTTACATGGCTTAGAAGTTTAGAAGCAAATTTTGAAATTTTTCAGAAATTTTCGAAAAAACTATTTTTAGGGACCAGTTAAGGACTGAAGTCACTTTGCAAGGCTTAAATAATAGAAACCACCCAAAAATGACCCCATTCTATAAACTACACCCCTCAAGGTATTCAAAACTGATTTTACAAACTTTGTTAACCCTTTAGGTTTTCCACAAGAATTAATAGAAAATAGAGATACAATTTCAAAATTTCACTTTTTTGGCAGATTTTCCATTTTAATAATTTTTTTCCAGTTACAAAGCAAGGGTTAACAGCCAAACCAAACTCAATATTTATGGCTCTAATTCTGTAGTTTACAGAAACACCCCATATGTGGTCGTAAACCGCTGCACGGGCACACGGCAGAGCGCAGAAGGAAAGGAATGCCATACGTTTTTGGAAAGCAGGTTTTGCTGGACTGTTTTTTTTTACACCATGTCCCATTTGAAGCCCCCCTGATGCACCCCTAGAGTAGAAACTCCATTAAAGTGACCCCATCTAAGAAACTACACCCCTCAAGGTATTCAAAACAGATTTTACAAACGTTGTTAACCCTTTAGGTGTTCCACAAGAGTTATTGGCAAATGGAGATGAAATTTCAGAATTAACATTTTTGGGCAAATTTTCCATTTTAATCAATTTTTCCCAGTAACAAAGCAAGGGTTAACAGCCAAACAAAACTCAATGTTTATGGCCCTGATTCTGTAGTTTACAGAAACACCCCATATGTGGTCGTAAACTGCTGTACGGGCACACGGCAGGGCGCAGAAGGAAAGGAATGCCATACAGTTTTTGGAAGGCAGGTTTTGCTGGACTGTTTTTTTTTACACCATGTCCCATTTGAAGCCCCCCTGATGCACTCCTAGAGTAGAAACTCCATAAAAGTGAACCCATCTAAGAAACTACACCCCTCAAGGTATTCAAAACAGATTTTGCAAACGTCGTTAACCCTTTAGGTGTTCAACAAGAGTTATTGGCAGATGGAGATGAAATTTCAGAATTTCAATTTTTTGCAAATTTTCCATTTTAATCCATTTTTTCCAGTAACAAAGCAAGGGTTAACAGCCAAACAAAACTCAATATTTATGGCCCTAATTCTGTAGTTTACAGAAACACCCCATATGTGGTCGTAAACTGCTGTACGGGCACACGGCAGAGCGCAGAAGGAAAGGAATGCCATACGGTTTTTGGAAGGCAGATTTTGCTGGACAGTTTTTTTTGACACCATGTCCCATTTGAAGCCCCCCTGATGCACCCCTAGAGTAGAAACTCCAAAAAAGTGATCCCATTTTAGAAACTACGGGATAGGGTGGCAGTTTTGTTGGTACTAGTTTAGGGTACATATGATTTTTGGTTGCTCTATATTACACTTTTTGTGAGGCAAGGTAACAAGAAATAGCTGTTCTGGCACCGTTTTTATTTTTTGTAATTTACAACATTCATCTGACAGGTTAGATCATGTGATATTTTTATAGACCAGGTTGTCACGGATGCGGCGATACCTAATATGTATACTTTTTTTTATTTATGTAAGTTTTACCCAATGATTTATTTTTTAAAACCCAAAAAAATCATGTTTTAGTGTTTCCATAGTCTTAGAGCCATAATTTTTTCAGTTTTTGGGCGATTACCTTGGGTAGGGTATGATTTTTGCGTGATGAGATGACGGATTTATTGGCACTATTTTGGGGTGCATATGACTTTTTAATCGCTTGCTATTACACTTTTTGTGATGTAAGGTGAAAAAAATGGTTTATTTAGCAGTCTTTTTTTTTAAGGTGTTCATCTGAGGGGTTAGGTCATGTGATATTTTTATAGAGCCGGTCGATACGGATGCGGCGATACCTAATATGTATACTTTTTTTTATTTATGTAAGTTTTACACAATAATATCATTTTTGAAACAAAAAAAAAAATCATGTTTTAGTGTCTCCATATTCTGAGAGCTATAGTCTTTTCAGTTTTTGGGCGATTTCGTTAGGTAGGGTCTTATTTTTTGTGGGATGAGATGAAGGTTTTATTGGCACTATTTTGGGGTGCATATGACTTTTTGATCGCTTGCTATTACACTTTTTGTGATGTAAGGTGACAAAAAATAGTTTATTTAGCACAGTTTTTATTTTTTATTTTTTTACGGTGTTCATCTGAGGGGTTAGATCATGTGATATTTTTGTAGAGCCGATCGATACGGATGCGGCGATATCTAATATGTATACTTTTTTTTATTTATGTAAGTTTTACACAATAACAGCTTTTTTAAAACCAAAATAATTATGTTTTAGTGTCTCCATATTTTGAGCCATAGTTTTTTTTATTTTTTGGGCGATTGTCTCAGGTAGGGGCTCATTTTTTGAGGGATGAGGTGATGGTTATATTGGTAATATTTTGGTTAGCAAACGCCTTTTTGATCGCTTGCTGTTGTACTTTTTGTGATGTAAGGTGACAAAAAAATTGTTTATTTAGCACAGGTTTTATTTTTAATTTTTTACGGTGTTCATCTGAGGGGTTAGGTCATGTGATAGAGCCGGTCGATGCGGACGCGGCGATACCTAGTATGTCTACTTAATTTTTTTCCCATATTTTTTCCCAATTTTTTTCAACTTTATTTGGGGAAAATGACGTTTTTGTTTATTTTTACTTGAAACTTTTAATTTTTGGGGGGGAAAATGTTATTTTTTAAACTTTTTTTTTCACTTAATTTTTTCCCCATTTTAGGACTTTAACTTTTGGGGGTCTAATCCCTTTTACAATGCATTCCAATACTTCTGTATTGGAATGCATTGGCTGTATGAGTAATACAGTGTGTATTACTCATACAGCTTCCGGCCTGTGAGATCCAGGGGGCTGGATCTCACAGGCTCGTCACCGGAAGGCAGCGCAGATGCCTAAGGAAGGCATTGCACTGCCTTCCATGCCATCGGGTCCCCCCTACAGCCGCATGGGGACCCGATGGCACCGCCGCCCGCCGGATAAGGTAAAACCGCAAACCGCAGGTCTGAATTGACCTGCGGTTTGCGGCGATCGCCGACACGGGGGGGTCACAGGATCCCCCCGGCGTTATGACAGGATGACTGCTTAATGATTTCAGCGGACATCCTGTTCCGATTAACCCCCGCCGCAATGTAGTTTTAAAGTTAGGACGTACCGGTACGTCCTGGGTCCTTAAGGACTCGGCAAACATGGCGTACCGGTACGACCTAAGTCCTTAACGGGTTAAAGCTTGTAAAAGAGCGGGATCTTGACATAGGGGCCACTTAATATGGTGGATTTGGTGATCTCTGTAATGGGGACACCCCTTTGCTCGGTTTTCTTTCCTTTGAGGGATATCTGGCTACCAATGTGTTGAAGACCCATAACTTTGCACTTTGGATTGCTGTGTCGAGACTCTTAAATTAGGCTCCACAGTGGTTTCTGTAGCTGGTCTCCCTAATATCAGCCATTGTTTTGTTTGAGTAGTCTCCAAGGCATTGCTCCTGGTTAGCCAGAATCCTACTCCACACTGATGAGGGGCAACACCCTGAAACAGTTGTCTGTGGATAGATAACTGGCTTAGGTCTTTTCCGTCACATCCTTAAAGCTTCTAAAAGAGCAGGATCTTGACATAGGGGCCACTTAATATGGTGGAGTTGGTGATCTCTGTAATGGGGACACCCCTTTGCTCGGTTTTCCTTCCTTTGAGGGATATCTGGCTATCACTGTGTTGAAGACCCATAACTGGGGCTCCACAACTATTTTGCCTATCAAAACAAGAGCACAGTTAGGTAGCTATAGCTTAACTGAATAAAGATTCCCCCCCCCAACCCAATCCAAAGCTCTGTTCCTGATATGAACAGTTTTATGATATGCAAATAAGCTGTTTGGTGCAATGAGGGTGTCACCATTGCTCTTGCTACACCAAAGTGCTGCTCCATAGAGAGCCCAGCCCTCCCCTCCCTACTCTGATTGACAGGACCAGGTGGTTGTGATGTGATGTTACCTGATTTCATGTTGTCATGCATGCAGCATGTATTGATGCACATGTAGCATAGCACTGATACTATGGATGCTATAGCACTGATCCAATCCATGGATGCCATGGAGGAAATTACCAGGCACTGGCAATGTAATATCACCTGCTGCTGTGGTGTCGCAAATGAATCATCACTTCTGGTATCACCACATGGGCAGTATAGCGGATTTCTGCCAGACTCCCTGAGCCTGCCTAAGTAACATAATGACATACTGACTTCCTATCTCTAAAATCTATCTATCATTTAATTGTAAATCTATCTATTGTTTTCTCCTCATAAACACACTGCCATTGAAATTTGAGATTTGATTGATTCACATTAATAAAAAGATAAATTGTAAATATTTTACTGCTGCAGCACTCACAAAAATGGCTACCATCCTTCCTGAGCCTGTCTGACTAAGTAACACAATCACTAGCTAACCCCTGTCTCTAAAAGCTATCTCCCTATGAATTAATTGTAATTCTATGTATTGCCTTCTCCTTACCATGAAACACACTCACTGACACTATGTGATTTAAGATCTCTGCCTGCCAAACATCCCATCAATCTTAAGTATAAGCCCAGAAAACACATGCATTTCCTGTTGGGATGTTATAGTGCCTATGTCACACTTTAGTCCCTCATGATTGGCTGAGATTAACTGCAAGGCCTTGTGGGCAAGGCCGCCGAGTGATGTGATCCTCCTTCATATTCTCTGTTTTCTGATCTGTAAAGTGGCAAAAATGCAGTTTTGAGCAATGAATCACAAAAGTTCTGGATTTGCAGAAAACCTTAGGTATTAGAAAAAACATACTACATTTCATTTGTTTGGAATGAATTCCCTCATCTCTACTCTTAAGAAAACAATTGAGAGAAATACACTGGTACTATCTGTGTTCCACAGTGACAATGGGTGTAGAACAAGTCCATTACATTTTTATAACACTTTGCCAACTTCCTTTCTTGCTGACTTGCATCTTTGCAAAAATTGCAATTAAAATGAAACTTATACCACTATAAGAAATCAGATTCTCTGCAGCAAAGTCATCCCACGGAGTAATGGATCTGCAGAAATAAAACAAACCATGACATAGATGTGGGTGAAAAAGTTAACAAATTTATGATTGTGATAAACTGCAGACACATATTCTTCCTGTTTAGCATTTTGATTGAGTTACTGAAGTCATTTATCTTACTTGAATTTTGATTATTTCAGACATATCTTAATCAGAAAGAGTTGTAACATGCTGCACCTTACATAAAAAAACATATTTTAATTTAGCAGAAATTGATACTTGGATAATGCTTTCTGCACTTATAAACAAAGTAACCCTAAAAAGGATGTTCTAACTTTTAATATCTGTGTAATAAAATAGCTATTCAATTATTCTGTAGAATAATATGTTATTATTTTTGCCATCGGCTATCACATTATTGTATTGTATATATCGCTGATAAAATCATGGTGAAGAACAAATAAGATTCCCCTATGCTTAAATTCTTATTTTATTTAATCCAATTACCTTTTTTTTTTTTTTTACATTGCTTTCAAAGAGTCATAACTTTCTATATATTCCTTTTACATAGCCATGTGAGGACTTTTGGGGGACTAGTTTTTTTCCATATTTTATCATATCTTGTATTAAAAAATGGGCAAAAAATGTAATTTTTTCAGTGAAACTGAAAAAAATCATTTTTGCCATTGTTTTAGGGTTTGGTTTTTACAGCGTTCACTCTGCAATAAAAATGATATGACAACCTTATTTTAAGGGTTAGTAATAGTGTTGAGCAAATCAAAGTATCCAAAGTGGACTTTGATCCAAATTTCAGGGAAAATTTGATAAGCCGCAAAGACTTAACGAATCAATTTTCCCGGTAAAAAAAACATACTCACCTTATCAATTTGTGTGCGAAGAAGAGGCCGCGGCCATCTTGATTATAGATGTCGTGTGAAATCTCATGCATGGTGATATATGACGTCACCACGCTGGCCAACGCGATGACGTCATCACGCAGCACATGAGATTTCGTGCGGCGTCTTCAGTCAAGATGGCCCGGCCTCCTCTTCACGATCAAATAGATAAGTTGAGTATTAGTTTTATTTTTACCGGATTAACTCCTCATTATTATTCTCAGAAGCAGCGATCAGCGATGAATGCGGCATCTGAGGGGTTCAATGAAGGGGGGTGGCATTATCACCATTCCCTGTCATTGCACCTGCTGCTTAAAAAAATATGTGTTTTTTGACTAAGCAGTTCTTTGTGAAACTCAGTGAAGCAGCCGAATCAAATTTTTATAACTTTGCTCATCTCATGTTACTATGATAACAAAAATACCATATTTATATCATATCTATTATACTTTTTCTTGCATTGAAATATTCTGACATACATAACTTTTTTCTTTTTTTATCTACAGTACTATGCCAGGACTTGTGTTTTTTGCAGGACAAGCTGTAGTTTTTTTGGCACCTGGGGTACACTGGGGAATACTATTTTGTTTTTTTTAGGTGTTTTTTGAGGTGTTAAATGATAAAAATTAGATTCTTCCATTATGATGTTTTCAGTGCAAAGTTCACTGTGCATGATATATATAATTATATTTAAAAAGTTCAGACATGTTCAGATGTGGTGATATCAATCCATTTTATGTTTTCCTTAGTAAATTATTTTATAGGTAAAATTTGGAAATTAAAGTTGTAACGAGCCCCTGCTCGCTCTATTCTGCTCTCTTGACACTCCCTGATGTGACCACAATATCTACTGGTTCCGTCGTTGATGATCCGGCCTCAAACGACTGCTCGTGTCGTTTTAATTCTCACAGAACTAACACCAATCAGGCTGTATGTGAGTTCAAACTGACAAAATTCTTTATTGAATGCATCACATATATTTATATTGACAGTTGGAACACCTCTTTCAATTGGTAAATTGTAAAACTCCCTCTGATTGGCTATGCAAATGAGGTAAGCAGGGATTAGTTCAAGAGCTTGGCTGGGAGGCAGATGGGTGTGGCCATTGTCACAGAGAGATTCAAACCATAACATTACCCCCCCCCTCCCGGGAAACAGTCCAACAGCCAAAGTGGAACCCTCACCGGGTCAACTCGAGGATGTTGGAAAAGTAGTCTTAAGATTCCAGGTCCGTTTGCTGGGATAATCCATCCGCATTCCCGTTTTGAGGCCCTGACCGATATTGTATCGTGAAATTGTATGGTTGCAAAGCCAGGCTCCACCTTAGTAATCGGCCATTCTCTCCCGCCACCCAGTTTAGCCATATCAAGGGATTGTGGTCCGTCATGACGGTAAAAGAGCGTCCTTACACGTAGGGCTGCAATTTCTTTACAGCCCAGACTAAAGCCAAACATTCTTTTTCCACGGCAGCATATCCAACTTCACGGGGTAACAACTTGCGGCTGAGATACGCCACCGGGTGCTCCTTCCCGTCGTCGCCAACTTGAATTAGTACGGCTCCCAGTCCGAACATGGAGGCGTCTGTATGTACGACAAAGCGTTTGTTAGGATCGGGTTCCGCCAGTATGGGAGCTTGTGTTAGGGTGGTTTTCAACTGTTGAAATGCTGTTTCGCACTCCGGGGACCACAGGACCTGTCTAGGGAGATTCTTTTTGGTCAGGTCCGTCAGTGGTTTGGCTACGTCACTATAGTGGGGTATAACTTTCTGTAGTACCCGGCTGTCCCTAAAAATGCAAGTACCTGGGCCTTGGTTCTGGGAACCGGACAGTTTAAGATGGCCTAGATTTTTGCAGGCTCCGTCCTCTGCTTCTCACATCCCACTCTATGTCCCAAATATTGTACCTCAGACATCCCGATATTACACTTGTCTGGCTTCAGGGTCAGGCCTGCAACTCTGATTCTGTCTAGCACTATGCCCAGGTGTCTGAGATGCTCCTCCCATGTCTGGCTATAGATTGCGATGTCATCAAGATATGCGCATGCAAAATCCTGCAGACCACCGAGGAGTTGATCTATCATTTGTTGGAAGGTAGACGGAGCATTACCGAATGGCATTACCCGGAACTGGTAAAGGCCAAACGGGGCGATGTAGGCCGACTTTGGAATGGCGTCCGCCTCCAGGGGAATCTGCCAGTAGCCCTTACACAGGTCAATAGTCGTCAGATAATGTCCCTGAGCTATTTTGTCCAACAATTCATCCACTCGGGGCATGGGGTAGGCGTCTGTCACAGTACAGTCATTCAGTCGCCTATAGTCCACACAAAATCGGGTCGTGCCATCCCGTTTTGGGACTAATACTACAGGGGAAGCCCAGGGGCTTGCTGATGGTTCAATCACCCCTATCTCAAGCATCTCCCTAATCTCTGCTCTTATCCCTTCTTGCACAGCTCCGGGAATCCTATAGGCTGATTGTCTCAGGGGCTTCTGCCCAAGGGTCTCCACCTTGTGCACTGCCAAGTGAGTGTATCCAGGGAGTGTTGAGAACATCTCTTTCCGGTCCTGGAGTAATTCCCTGACCTGCTCTTATTCCTGGGGTCCTAACCCATCTCCTAACTAAACATCTTCCACCCCCCCAGAACGGTTACTGATTGCAGGAAGCTCCAGCATCGGCAGGTATTCAGAGTCCCCGGTGGCAGGAGCGCATTTGGCGGCTACTGCCTCAGCCCTCTCGTGATAGGCCTTCATCATATTGATGTGGAATGTCCTCTTAATTCTTGTGTCTGCACAGCTGGCGACCACGTAGGTGGTGTCGCACAGCTGTTTTACCACCTGATAGGGGCCCTGCCAGGAGGCCTGTAATTTATTTTGCTTCAAGGGTTTTAGTACTAGGACCTTCTGTCTGACACAAAAAGTGTGATTCCGAGCAGATCGATCATACCAAACTTTCTGCTGACTCTGGGCTGATTGCATATTCTCATGGACTAGCTCGGTAAGTTCCCGCAGTTGATCCCTGAGTTCCAAGACGTAACTAAGGATGGGGAGGCCTTCCGGATCCTCTCTCCCTTCCCACTGGGGCCTCACTAAGTCTAAGGGTCCCCTAACCCTTCGCCCATATAACAGCTCAAATGGTGAAAACCCTGTGGACTCTTGAAGTACCTCCCTGTAGACCAGGGGTGGGGAACCTCCGGCCCGAGGGCCGTATGCGGCCCACGGTATCATTTCATGTGGCCCCCGGCCCCCTGCCAGAACATAATGTGAAAATGCTTATGACCCCTTCCATTATGGAAGCGGTCATTAGCATACGGGAGGCACAGGAAGGTGAGAACAGCACTGCACTGGCTGTCCTCACCTTCCCTGGTCTTCTTTCAGCCCCACACTGTGTCCTGACACATCCAGCGTCAGGACGCAGTGCACGTAGACGTGCACTATGACCTGACGCTGTGCGGTGTGAGGTGACAATATAGTGCGGCAGGAAGAAGAACAGGGAGGGTAAGTGAATCTGCCAAGAGGCAGCGCCGTACGGAGCTGGAGACGTAAGTTTATTTGTTTATCTTAAATACAGTATCTGATCTGATGTCTGATTGGGGCTGATCTGAGGCTAAAGGAGGGTGGGGAGGGTTTGATGGGGGTCTGATCTGAGGCTTGGGAGGGTCTGATCTGAGGCTGGGGGTGTCTGATCTGAGGCTGGGGTTTGATAGGGGTCTGATCTGAGACTAGGGGGGCTGATGGGGGCTGATCTAAGGCTGGGGAGGGTCTGATGGGGGCTGATCTGAGGCTAGGGAGGGTATTATGAAGGTCTGATCTGAGGCTGGGGGGTCTTATAGGGGCTGATCTGACCCTGGGGGGTCTGATGGGGGCTGATCTGAGGCTGGGCGTCTGATCCGGGTCTGGTCTGAGGCTGGGGGTCTGATGGGAGTCTGATCTGAAGCTAGGAAGGGTCTGATTGGGGTCTAATCTGAGGCTTAGAGGTCTGATGGGAGTCTGATCTGAGGCTGATGTAGGCCCGGGGGGTCTGATAGGAGGCTGATTTCAGGCTGATGGAGGTGGGGGCAGATATTTTGCTGAGAAAGGGACAAAGGCAGGGACAGTTGCGAAGAAAGAGGCAGGGAGAGTGAAAGCTGGGTGAACCCCTCTCTGGACCCCCTGGGTTTAGCTTCCTGCCATTAATGTCAAATAAGTAACATTCTGAACTTAAAAATTAGACTGCTATGTGTGGTCAATATGGCGCCTGTATTGTATGTAATATACTGTATATATATAGTGCAGGCGCTATTTTGTGCTGCAAAAATACAGCCCTCTAGATTATTTTAATTGAAGTGCAATTTCTGTAACTTATCCCTAAGTCAATTATATGTTTGACCAAATACAGCAGTAAAAATTTTTTATTGAGAATTTTGTATGGCCCCCGAATGATGTTACAAATATCCAAATGGCCCTTGGCAGCGAAATGGTACCCCACCGCTGCTGTAGACGAACAGTAGGTGGGGAAGATATTTCTCCCAATCCTTCCTACTCTCCACGAAGGCCCAAAGTAGCTGTTTTAGGGTCCCGTTAAATCTCTCGCACAGCCCGTTTGTTTGGGGGTGGTAGGGTGCGCTCTGGAGGGTTTTAATTCCACAGAGGCGCCAGAGCTGCTGGGTCAGCTCGGCGGTGAACTGATTTCCTTGATCAGACAATATCTCCTGGGGAAATCCTACCCTAGTAAACACCAGCAGTAAGGCATCAGCTACCGTGTCAGCCTGGATATTGGATAGGGGAATAGCTTACGGGTAGCGGGTGGCGTAATCCACCACTGTAAGAATATACTTCTTCCCAGTGGCACTGGGGCGGGCCAGTGGGCCAATAATGTCTACTGCTATCCGGCTAAAGGGTTCCTTAATTATCGGCATGGGGTGCAGAGAGGCTTTTGGATGATCCCCCGGCTTTCCTACCCTCTGGCAAGTCTCACAGGTCTGGCAGTATTCTCGTACCTCTGCATGTAACCTAGGCCAGAAGAAACCACGAGACAACTGACTCCGGGTCTTACCTGGGAGGATTTGGTCTTACCTGGGTCCCCATAGGAGTGGAGTTGCCTTGTAGGTGGCTTTGTTGTTGGGTGGTCACGGCCATGGCTGTCTCTGGTGCAAATGAAGAAGTCAAATGCCCCAAGTCGTTCCCCAAAAGTACTTCCGCGGGTAACTCATGGAGTATCCCTACTCGCACTTGTCGCTTCCCTGAGCCCCAATCCAGGTGAACTCTGGCGGTGGATAAACGCAGCACCTTGCCCCCTGCTACCCTGACTGCCACAGTCTGGCCGGTTCGGGCCGACTGAGCACCATGTGAGGCTGAATAAGGGTAATTGTAGCCCCGGAATCAAGAAGTCCCTGGGCCGGCTGCCCATTAACCCATACCGCCTGACGATGGTGCTGCCGATTATCTTCAGCTGCGGCCTGGACAGGATCAGCCTCGAACAGCTCACCACACTCTTCGTGAACATCTAGAGGGTTGGCCTCGTTCTGGAGGCAATAAGTCGCCGACCTGGATAACTGGGCAGTCTCTTGGTACCTCGGGGATCGGTTAGGGCAATAACGCTGCAGATGAACCGTCTGATTACATGTATAGCACTTAGGCCCGGTAGAAGGTTTTGATCGGGCTAAGGCTCCAGAGGCAGCCCACTGAGATACTGGAGTTGAGCTCGAGGTCGGTACACTGGGCCGCGGTAGTGGATAGCGCTGGCCTCCAATGGATATCCGAGAGTCCAGATATTCATCGGTTGCAAGTTGCTGCTTGCTGTACCGTCTGTGGCCGCTTATCTCGCACCCAATCCCGTACTATCGGAGGGGTGTGGTCAAAAAACTGCTCTAAGAGAACTAGCTGGGTGATGTCCTCTATGGTATGAGCATGGCTTCCCTGGAACCAGCCCTTGAGGTTCCGCTGCAGACGATGTGCCCACTCCACGTAGGTTAGGTTGCCTTGTTTCCGGGATTCTCTGAACTTACTCCTGCTGGCTTCAGGGGTAATGGCAAATCGGGCTAGCAGGGCTTCTTTTACCCGGTTATAATCCATGGCGTCCTCATCCTCCATGGCCCGATACGCATCCGCAGCTTTGCCAGTTAGGTTACTCGCCAGTAAGGCGTCCCAATTTTGGGACGGCACTTTATGTATCTGGCACAGTCTCTCAAAGTCCTGGAGGAACTCTTCTATTTCCTCCTCTCCTTCCTTAAATAATTTGAATGCGCGAAAGGGCAACTTACGGACAGGTGCTGTATCTCTAGGTGCTGTCTCTGATTGCCGTATTTCCGCCATTCTCCACTCATGTTGTCGCTCCAATTCTCTCTCTTGTCGCTCTAGTTCTCTCTCTTGCCACTCATCCAGCAGCTGGATGTCTCTGATGGCATTCTGTATGGCGGTCTCGGATGGGTTGGCACCATATAATGCCAACCGCTCTCTAACTCGTTGCTGAAACAAATCTTCCATGGACCGAGATCCAGCATCACCATCCCTCTGATCCATCTCAGCTAACTCACTGATCAAGGTGGCTTTGTTCTTTGTCCCAGCGATCCCTCCTCGGCTCTCAAGTAAATCTTTCAGCTTGTCTCTCCTGCAGGCTGCGTAGCTGGTCATTCCTAGTTGTGATTTGGAGTGTCCCAGTAACTGGAGAGCCAATCCCACCGCTGCCACCAATGTAACAAGCCCCTGCTCGCTCTATTCTGCTCTCACGGCACTCCCTGATGTGACCACAATATCTGCTGGTTCCACCGTTGATGATCCGGCCTCAAACGACCGCTCGTGTCGTTTTAATTCTCACAGAACTAACACCAGTCAGGCTGTATGTGAGTTCAAACTGACAAAATTCTTTATTGCATGCATCACATATATTTATATTGACAGTTGGAACACCTCTTTCAATTGGTAAATTGTAAAACCCCCTCTGATTGGCTATGCAAATGGGGTAAGCAGGGATTAGTTCAAGAGCTTGGCTGGGAGGCAGATGGGTGTGGCCATTGTCACAGAGAGAGTCAAACCATGAAAAAAGTGATTTAAATGTTTTATATTTTTTGTCAATCGAAGATCAGAGAGAGCTTGTTCTCTCTGACTAACCTTTTAATTGCTGTGGTTGCTATTGATTGTGTTATCTGAGGGGTTATACCTTTATATTTCTAATCCCAATCACTGCAAGAGGGTTTTGGGTTTTTTATTTACTAAGTGTATACATTTACAATAAAGTATATGCCATAAATAGAGATGAGCGAATCAAAGCTGACGAAGTGGAATTCGTTACGAATTTCCGAAAAAAATTTATTTGCACCGAATGCGAATTTCCTCGCCCTTTGTGGTAACAAATCGCATTTTTCCTAAAATGGCAGCTGCACATTTGAGGACATGGAGAAAGGAACTCTGGGAAGGCGGCATCATTCATACTAACATGCAGCCAACCAACAGAGCAGCCAGCCCTGTGATGTCACAGCCCTACAATACAGCATTCATCTTAGATTCTGCTGTTCACCAGCATACTTAGTGCAGGGAGAGACATGTCTGCAAGAGCTAGGGACAGTGATAAAAAAAAAATGAAATTGTGGGGGGAAAAATAAATAACAATTTACAAGTGCAGGGAAAGATTATTCAAAGTGTAGGGAAAAAAAGGGAGGAATCAATCCACAGCATTTCTGTTGAACAGCCTGGGTAATAGTAACATTCCTATTAGATCTTGCAGCACTGACTGGGGATTCAAATTGCCATTATACAGCTCTGTAATTTCAGCAAACCGTTCTTATTAGGGTGAAAGTCCTGTTTGATACAGGCATTAACAGGAGTTATAACAAGGAAATATTTCTACGTTTTATTTGCCCTAGTGCAGTGCATTTATATGTTCTAAAGCATTTTTTGGCTTGTATTAGTGGGAAAAAATGGCTTATTAGCCGTTGTGTGGTGAAGTGTGAAAATTACAATTTTATAACATTTGACCTCACAGTACATGTCAACGTTTTAGTATTTTAAATTACTAACTGGTGGTCACTAAGGACCTAATTACGTTTTTGGATCAAGTACTGTTTTTTTATTTTTAAAACTTCACTTTTATTGTTTTATTTAATACAAATGGTCCTTTATTTTCACTATGTCAACTAATATTCTATAGACTTGTTTAAAACTATCAGTGATGCTGGCCTGCTCAATCTTATTATTTATATTCTTTTCTATTCCTTGTACATATACATGTATCACAGTTATAACTGGCCTATTAGTGTGTCGATATTTCTGCTATCATCTCTTGTATAGTCCTTAGAGAAGGGAATGGGGGAAGGGGGGGGCGCTCCTATCTTTACCCTGGTCTCTAGGGTCAGCGATATATTCCTTGCTATGTTTCTACTCGTTGTTGCTGCAGCCTCTGCTGCTTATAGGTGCCTCTTGTTCCCTATCAACTACTATTCTTAGCTTATGTTGTTCCTATATCTGCTGCCAGCTATGTAACTTTCTATATTTCTGCTCGTATATATTTGAGCTTTGGCCGCTATTCACTGCCTAAAACTTAACACTCAGACACCCTGCATCCCGACATGTTTCGCTGTGTAACCAGCGTCTTCAGAAGCATTATCCCCTGAAGACGCTGGTTACAGAAATTAGGGCCTATTTGCCATTCAGTGATGCAGTGAGATATTTTACAGCCCAGTCTGCCGTGTATTACTGGCGAAATACAAATATTTTCCAATTTCATCATTGCACTTATCTGTTGAAAAGCCTTTTTTGTAAAAATAGAAAAGATTTTGGGCCTACCGTATTTATCGCCCTATAAGACGCACTTTCCCCCCCCCAAAAGTGGGGGGAAAATAGCAGTGCGTCTTATGGGGTGAATGCTGCATTTTTCCGAATTTTCAATGATACGCCGCGCCACGATGCCGCACGGCAGGTGTATCAGCTGAGAGGGAGGAGGGGCTGGGGGCATCTGCTTTTATAATGACATCGGGGCCCGTGCAATGACTGTATTCTACTACATGGGCCCCGCTCACTGTATATAATCTTATCTATAATTGTAGGCATTGTTAATATATAAAAGTTCAAGGTAATCAGCGCCTGTATACCGTACTTACAAGCGCTCATAGCAGAGAGGAGAGAGGAGGCAGGTCGGGAGGACGGGCGCTGGCAGCGTAAGTCACTACGTCACGCGCCTGCGCCGCCCACTTTATGAATGAAGCAGGCGGCGTGGGCGCATGACGTAGTGACTCACGCTGCCAGCGACCGTCCTCCCGGCCTGCCTCCTCCCTCCTCTCTGCTACGAGCGCTTGTAAGTAATACAGGCGCTGATTACCCTGAACTTTTATATATTAACAATGTCTACAATTATAGATAAGATTATATACAGTGAGCGGGGCCCGTGTAGTAGAATACAGTCACTGCACAGGCCCCGCTCTCATTATAAAACCAGATGCGACCCCCACCCCCTGTATTGGGGGTCATTCACACCAAAGGGACACTATTATGGGGGGGATCTGTGCATGACACATAGCATAAGATGCTATATATGTGTGATCCACAGATCCCCCCCATAACAGTCATCCACAGATCCCCATAACAGTGCCATCCAGAGACCCCAATAGGAGCCATCCAGAGATCTCCCATAACAGTGTCTCCCACAGATCCCCATAACAGTGTCACCCACAGATCCCCCATAACAGTGTCACCCACAGATCCCCCATAACAGTGTCTTCAACAGATCCCCCATAATAGTGTCATCCACAGACCACCATTAGTTCAAAACCCACCAAAAGCACTCATTTTGGTTCAAATTTATTTTTTTCTTATTTCCTCCTAAAAAACCTAGGTGCGTCTTATGGGCGAAAAATACGGTAATTGCCATTCAGCGGTGCAGTGAGATATTTTACAGCCCAGTTTGCCGCGTATTACTGGCGAAATACAAATATATTCACATTTCATCATTGCACTTATCTGTTGAAAAGCCTTTTGTGTAAAAATAGAAAAAAATTAGGGCCTAATTGCCGTTCAGAGGTGCAGTTATATGTGGTGAAGCACTTTTCGCGGGATTGACCGAATTACGTAGTGGTGAACAGTGATGGCCAGTTCGCATTGTTCGCCCGCGAACACATGCGGGCTGCCATCTTTTCTCAGAAGTCCAGCGAGGCACAGGTAAGCCCTTACCTGTGCCACGAGCCGGTCTGAAAAAAATGCGGTCAGCGGGAGCAGGCAGTTCTGAGAACAGCCCGATGAAGGCCCCCGGCAGCTGTTCTCGGAACTGCCTGCTCCCGGTGACCGCATCTGATTTCAGAGCGGCTCCCTGCACAGGCACAGGTAAGGGCTTACCTGTGCCTCGCTGGACTTGTGAAAAAAGATGGCAACCCACATGTGTTCGCAGGCAAACAGTGCGAACTGGCCATCACTGGTGGTGACATTTTTTTATGTGAAACAGGCTTTTTTGTAAAAATTGATGGGTTATAGTAGACTTTCTTCTGTATAAACCGAATTCCATTATCCTTTCTTTGGTGAAAATTTTTATTTCAACTAGTTTGTCTTCTGGAAAATTGATGGGTGATTGTACACCTCATTTTGCGGTATGGACCGAATTACGTAGTGGTGAACTTTTTTATGGTAAACAGGCTTTTTTTGGGAAAATTAATGGCTGATAGTAGACTTTCTTCTGTAAGAACCAAATTCCGTTATCCTTTCTTTGGTGAAAAATTTAATTTCAACCATGTTTTCTTAGAAAAAATTGATGGGTTATTGTACACATTCTTTTGCGGTATGGCCCGAATTATGTCATTGTGGGTCCTGCAGTAAACATAATGAAAACGCTGATGACAACACACCAGCAGACTTTGCCTTTACTAGCTATTCACAATTAAATCAAGCAGCTTCACTAAGTTGAAAACATTCATGTGTTTTTATCTGCTCCGTCTGCATTCGATCTCCACAGCACACAAGACATGACAGGAGAGGCTCTGCTTTGGAGTCCAAGTCCAGTTTCATATGATCGGGAGTTCCATCAGAATTGTGCAGAATAATCTTGCTCCCTGTGCAAAGCCATAACAAAAGAACTCCGTAAGCATACACATCAGAGGAAGCTGAAGCTGGTTGCCCCAATTTTAATTCAGGAGCAGTAAACAACGGGAAGCAAATAGAGGTGGCTGAACTCCGCTGCTCTGAATCTCTTGTGAAGTCAATGTCTCCAACTATGCCCCTCTCGTGATTTACAGCAAATACATCATTTTCATGTAGAGATCCAAGAATTATGTTGGAGGCATGAAGTGTATGCAAGCCATGTGCGACCCCTCTCAATTAAAGGCGTACTTGCCGTTCAGCAGTGCAGTTATATGTGGTAAAGCTCTTTTTGCGGTGAAATTTTTTATGTGACACTGGCTTTTTTTCTGAAAATTTATAGGTGAATGTACACCTCCTTTTGCCGTATGGACTGAAGTACTTATTGGTGAAATTATTTATGTGACACTGGCTTTTATTCGGAAAATGTATGGGTGAATGTACACCTCCTTTTGTGGTATGGGCCGACTTATTGGTGAAATTCTTTAGTGACACTGGCTTTTTTTCTGAAAATTTATGGGTGAATGTGCACCTCCTTTTGCGGTATGGAACAACTTAATTAGTGATGAAATTCTTTATGTGACACTGGATTTTTTTTGGAAAATGTATGGGTGATTGATTGTACACCTCCTTTTGAGGTATGGGCCGAATTACGTAGTGGTGAAATGCGTTATGTGAAACAGGCTTTTTTTGGGAAAATTGATGGGTGACTGTACACCTCCTTTTGCTGTATGGGCTGAATTACGCAGTGTTGAAATTTTCAATTTCAAAGTAAACTCCGCTGCTCTGAATCTCTTTTGAAGTCAATGTCTTCAAATATTCCCCTCTCGCGATTTACACCAAGTATATTATTTTCATGTAGAGATTCAAGATTTCATGCAGTGTATGTGAGCCGTGTGCGACCCCTCTCATCACTCTCACGCTGTTCTGCACATGGTTTGCCTGGGCGAATGGAGTTACACAGGGAAGGAACTGCTCTGTGTCATTCAGCAAGAAATCGAATCCTGGCTTTCTCTGCGACAACTGAAATCGGAACCATGGTGACCGACAACGGAAAGAACATGGTGTCGGTGCTGCGTCAAGGAAGTCTGAGCCAGGCGCCCTGCATGGCACACGTGTTCAATCTGGTTGTCAAGCGGTTCCTGAAGTCTTCCACCCATCTGCAAGACATCCTAAAAATGGCCAGGAAAGTTTGCATGCACTTCAGCCACTCATACACCGCAAAGCACACCCTCCTTTGAGCTGCAGCGGCAGAACGACATCCCCCAACATAGGCAGAAATGCGACCTTTTCAACCATTGAAATTTCCACCCTCCATATGTTGAACCGACTGTACGAACAGAGAAAGGCCATAAACGATTTCTTGACAATCCAAGCGGACAGGAGTAGTCCCCTGTGTAATTTCGATGTCAGACAGTGGCAGTTCATGCGTGACACCTGCCATTTGCTCAGGCCCTTTGAGAAGGCCACGTTATTTGTCAGTCACCAGGACTACGGGATGAACGGTCATTCTACTGCTTCATGTCCTGGAACAGATGCTGATAAATCTGGCTGGTCAGGGAACTGGAGATGTGGCGCCTATATAGATAGTGGCAGAGTTTGATACGTTTGTCTGTCAATATCTCTGTTTACAGTCAGTGAACGGAAACATAATTTATTTCTAGGATATGTAAACACCAACCGATGGGGTGTTAACCGCCAGAAGTAGGTAATCGGCATAAAGGAGCAGTCATTTTCACAGCTCGAGGCATCCTCCCGAAAGCTTGACCTCTGCACATCGACCGTCTGCATTGTGTAGCTTGTCTAAAAGAAAAATCCTGCAGTGCACCCCCTTGGAGGAAACTCTGGATCCGCAACAGCTTGCTTTGCTCCTTAAAAAAAAAAATGGACTCTGTAAAGCGTGACACCGATGTGTAATTTCTCATACACCAGACTGAAAGATAAGGGAAAGGATTTTAGCAGCTCTCACCTCTGGTCACCTGCCTGAAGCACGGAAAGGGAAGTGGCTTGAACCTAGCCACACTTGATAAGTCCAAGAACAAAGAGAAAGGTGGATTCCAGCTTCAGCATATATAAAGTTTTCTTTATTCGGCTTGTAATAAAATCCAACAGAGATGTCACATGGAGAGACACAAGATTGTGACGCGTTTCGGGCTGTGGTATTAAGCCCTTCTTCAAGACAATACAAAAGTGTACTAAAAACAAATACTTTATATACCACACAAATGGGTTACTCCTCCCTCTTAGTTAATTGGAGACTGTGTCCCAGACCCAGGTGTTCCAAGATTAGGAGATCCTCCCTGGAGCACGTGGGTGGGGACGCAGTGCTTCACAGAATTGCACACTCAGAGACCACATATAAACATGTTGATGCACTACATATACTGCAGAGTTAAATCATGTTTTCTGTTCAAACCCTTTGGTATGCAAGTGTCAAGAATGAACATCCAATATGTTTCCCTACTTAGAAGCTTCTGTTTGCGATCGCCTCCTCTGACAGGTGTGGACACCACTTCCACTCCCTGTACAGAAAACGCAGAAGTATCGCCCTTGTGAACAGTGGCAAAATGTCTCGTAGCCGCTGAGACATTACGGGACATGCTGTGGGTGTGGCAGGGGGACACAGAGAGGATAGCTGACTGTATAGAATATCTAAATAATTGTACTACATCAATAAAACTCACCTTTTCCAGCGATCCAGGGAGAATTGTTTTTCTGGATTTATGTCTGGAAGGTGATAATGACACCAGCAGGGTGGTTACATACACCCATAGAAAGTCTACAGCTGGTAATACCATTCTCTCTGCCTCCTCCTGCCATCCACCACACGTCCTAAAAAATATCCCTAAGGGAGAAATGATATGGGCGAAGAGAAATTGCTCTACCCCAGAGCTCTTTGAAAGAGAAGCTAAAAATATTGCAGCCAGACTTAAGGTGAGGGGTTACACCCAAACTAATATTGAGAGAGGAATCAATTTTGCCAGATCAAAAGATAGAGAAACCCTAATTTTTCCAAAAAATCATAAAAATAAGAACATAGATAATGAGAACAAAAATGCTGATGGGGACATTAATGACAGGGGACACGAAAATAAAAATAAAAATAAAAATAAGAATAAAAATAAAAATATTATGATTAAGGACACTACTATTAATAAAGAAAAACCCATCACTTTTATTACTAATTATAGTAGAGACTACTTTAAGATTTGCAAAATTATACGCAAACATCTTCATGTTTTGAACTATAATGAAGAATGGAAAAATATAGCTTCAACAGGGATTAGATGTGTAGCAAAAAAAGCCCCTACAGTAGGGCAAAAAATCAGCCCCAGTCTATATAGGGAGAATTTCCCCAGAATGAATAGCTGGCCCAAAACAAACGGAAATTATAAATGCGGCAGCAACAAATGTATATGCTGTCGACACATGCTCATCTCGAAAGAGGTCACATCTAGGGCCAATAACAAACAACACATACTCAAGCAATATATAAATTGTAAAACAGACCATGTAGTTTATGTCATAACATGCAAAATATGCAACCTACAATACGTGGGCTGTACCACTAATGAACTGAAGGTGCGTATAAGAAAACATCTGAGCGATGTCCCTCATTTTATGTCCCGTAATGTCTCAGCGGCTACGAGACATTTTGCCACTGTTCACAAGGGCGATACTTCTGCGTTTTCTGTACAGGGAGTGGAAGTGGTGTCCACACCTGTCAGAGGAGGCGATCGCAAACAGAAGCTTCTAAGTAGGGAAACATATTGGATGTTCATTCTTGACACTTGCATACCAAAGGGTTTGAACAGAAAACATGATTTAACTCTGCAGTATATGTAGTGCATCAACATGTTTATATGTGGTCTCTGAGTGTGCAATTCTGTGAAGCACTGCGTCCCCACCCACGTGCTCCAGGGAGGATCTCCTAATCTTGGAACACCTGGGTCTGGGACACAGTCTCCAATTAACTAAGAGGGAGGAGTAACCCATTTGTGTGGTATATAAAGTATTTGTTTTTAGTACACTTTTGTATTGTGTTGAAGAAGGGCTTAATACCACAGCCCGAAACGCGTCACAATCTTGTGTCTCTCCATGTGACATCTCTGTTGGATTTTATTACAAGCCGAATAAAGAAAACTTTATATATGCTGAAGCTGGAATCAACCTTTCTCTTTGTTCTTGGACCAGACTGAAAGAGTATTCTAAGCACCTATCTGCCCACATAGCTGCTGAGAAGCAGAAGGGTCTTGCGATTGAAGTGGGCTCAGAGCTAAACCTAAAAGCCAAATTTTCCTGTTTACCTGGACTCAAAGGAAAGGACAGAGATCCACTGGCTGTGCTCATGCAGATTTCATCAAAGCCTCCACTCACCAAGGCAAGCACAGAGGACCGGATTGTGTGGACAAGTTGGTTCTGCGGGACGTACACAGAGGACGATCTCTTGGAGGTATTACCAAAGACTTTTACTTGCCTCCAGCTCTTCCTGCATAACGGCTCCGAGGCGCTCACGGCTATCGTAGGAGTTCACAGAGTTGTCAGCACTCAGACCTGATGTTATCCAGCACGGGAAGGAAATAAATCCACGATATAGTGAAAGGATTCCCAGTGAGCGCTTGTAGTCTTCAATTCATATGTTCTTTATTTAATCAACACATCAGAAAATATAATAATGGACGCTTTTCAGCCCGTCCGGCCATCGTCAGCTCACTTTAGTATATAATTCACAGACTTAAATCACAGTTTTAAACCACATGTGGTGACGTCAGACACCCAAAAGAAAGGGGCAGTACCAACTAATTAAAAACCTTAACATAATCTATCTACACTAAATGTTTCAAAACAAACACAAATACAAAAACATACAAAGACTGATACCCCTCAAACTGCAGCGAGTCATCTTTGGTTTGCTGACTGGAAAAGAAAAGTAGTTATTGTAAGTCTCTCAACTGTACAATAGAGATGGCCTTGTGGTTCGCCCGGCGGTCGTTTGGCGGCAAACTTTGTGTGTTCGCGGTTCACCGAACATGCAAACATATGGCGATATCCGCTGGCGCCATATTCTTTAGCATTGTGCTGAACTTTGACCCATGACACATCCATCAGGTGGGACAGGACAGCCAATTGAGACGTTTCAGCACATGGACACCCCCACCTTATCAAAGAACCTGATCTGGCAGCCATTTTACATTCTGTGTTTTGCCAGTGTAGGGAGAGATTGCTTTGTGGAGCAGGGGCAGGCTGTTAAGGACAACAAATGCTAGCTAATAGGGCCACAAAAGTCCTTTTGTATAGGTGTGCTATCGATAGGTGTGATATACTAACGGGTGTGATATACTTATAATATACTTTCTAACATAGAAAGTATATTATAGTGCATTTGTATTGAGCAGAAGTTGCGTGCGGTTCTGCTGCGATACCGCAGTTATATAGAGGGACAAATGCTATTGGAACAACTAATTGCAACGGGTGTGATATACCTGTTGCCCCCCAAAAAACTGATTGAGGGTGTGATATACCTATAATATACTTTTTAACATAGAAAGTACCGGTATATTATAGTACATTTGTATTGTGCAGCAGTTGTGTGCAGTTCTGCTGCGATAACGCAGCTATATAGAGGGACAAGCGCTATTAGAACAACTATTTGAAACGGGTGTGAAATACCTGTTGCCCCTAAAAAAACTGATTGAGGGGTGTGATATACCTTTTTCCACAAAATATTGATTGAGGGCTGCAGTATACCTGTTGCCCCAAATAAACTGGGTGGTGTGATATAGCTGTTGTTGCAAAAAAAATATATTACGGGGTGTAATATACCTGCTTCCACAAAATACTGATTAAGGTGTTCGATATAACTGCTTCGACCAAATATTGATTGAAGGGTGCGATATACCTGCTTCCACAAAATACTGATTGAGGGCTGTGATATACCTGCTTCCACAAAATACTGATTAAGGGGTTCGATATACCTGTTTCTACCAAATATTGATTGAGACCTGCAATATACCTGCTTCCACAAAATACTGATTAAAGGGTTTTTGATATACCTGCTTACATAAAATACTGATTAAGGGGTTCAATATACCTGTTTCCACCAAATATTGATTGAGGCCTGCGAGATACCTGCTTTTACAAAATACTGATTAAAGGGTTCGATATACCTGTTTCCACCAAATATTGATTGAGGCCTGCTATATATCTGCTTTCACAAAATACTAATTAAAGGGTTTGATATACCTGCTTCCATAAAATACTGTTTGAGGCCTGCGATATACCTGCTTCCACAAAATACTGATTAAGGGGTTCGATATACCTGTTTCCACCAAATATTGATTGAGGCCTGCTTATATATCTGCTTCCACAAAATACTGATTAAAGGGTTTGATATACCTGCTTCCACAAAATACTGATTAAGGCCTGCGATACATCTGCTTCCACAAAATAACGATTAAGGGGTTCTATATACCTATTTCCGCCAAATATTGATTGAGGTCTACGATATACCTGCTTACACAAAATATTGATTAAGGGGTTCAATTTACCTGTTTCCACCAAATATTGATTGAGGCCTGCGAGATACCTGCTTCCACACAATACTGATTAAAGAGTTCAATATACCTGTTTACACCAAATATTGATTGAGGCCTGCAATATACCTGCTTCCACAAAATTCAGATTAAGGGGTTCAATATACCTGTTTTCACCAAATATTGATTGAGGCATGCGATATACCTGCTTCCACAAAATACTGATTAAGGGGTTCGATACACCTGTTTCCACCAAATATTGATTGAGGCCTGTGAGATACCTGCTTCCACCAAATAATGATTGAGGTATGTGATATACCTGCTTCCACAAAATACTGATTAAGGGGTTTGATATACCTGTTTCCCCCAAATATTGATTGAGGCCTGCGATATACCTGCTTCCACAAATACTGCTCTTCTCTAGGCACTTAGGCACAGGGTCATTTTGAAAATGACAGGTAGAGAAAGAGGTAAGCAGGGCTGGTAGGGGTCGGGCAGGTGCACCAGGCCGAAGCCTAAGTGGGAACTTGGAGAAGGCGCGTGCAATTACTTCAAAGGGCGCACCAGAGTTGGTTGAGTGGCTCACTCAACCTTCTGCTACTGCCCCCTCCTCATCCTCTGTATCTGCACCCTCCTTACTCTCTGCTGTGTGCACCCCCAAATACACCCCCACCACCACCATAGACCCTCCACTCGAGTAAGAGGAATTATTTTCCCATCCATTCCCAGACCTTACCGATGCGCAGCCATTCTTGACATTGGATGAGGAAATGGAGGTAGCAACGGCGGCCACCCAGCAGTCTGACGACAATACCCAGATCAGCCTTAGGAGGGTGGTCCCCGCTGTTACTGCCTACTTCGAGATCTCTAATGTTAGTAGTGGTGAATGTGACGATGATGACATGTTGATGGACGTCACTTGGGTGCCCACAAGCGAGGAAGAGGAGGGGAGTTCAGCGGGAGAGACGGAGCAGCAGAGAGGGAGGAGAAGAAGGCAGAGCTCGCAGGGCACAGGAGGCAAAAAGCAGACTGCAAATGTATCTGGAGCGAGCCATACACCATGCACGGTCACTTCTGATGCTCCCAGGATGCCGGCACATGCCTCCGCAGTGTGGGCTTTTTTTAACGTGTCAGCTGCTGACAATAGTGTTGCCATCTGCAGCCTGTGCTGTCAATGCATAAGTCGCGGTAAGCCCAACACTCACCTAGGTACGACGGCTTTAAGAAGGCACCTGGCCTCCCATCACCAATCCCAGTAGGAGTAATGCCGTCAGAACCCACAAAGCCACACTCCTGGTGCTCCACGTCCTGCCTCTTCTCCTTCTCCTCTCTCCTGCCATTTGTCCTCCACTCCACCTTCCACCGTGCAGTCGTCGCGTTCATCTGGCAGAAGGCAGGCTTCGGTGACCCAAATGTTCGAGCCTAAAAAGTTGATGACGCCGGATAACCCTCTTGCCCAACGGCTGACCGTTGGCTTATTGGAACTGCTAGCCCGGCAACTTCTGCAATATAAACTGGTGGACTCGGAGGCCTTTAGAAAATTTGTGGACATTGGCACACCGCAATGGAAGGTCCCTGGAAGGAAATATTTCTCCCAGAAGGGCATCTCAGAGCTATATGGCTACTTTCAGCGGCAAGTGAAGATATGTCACACAGTGTCCATGCCAAAATACATCTGACCACAGACACGTGGTCTAGCAATCATGGGCAGGGAAGGTACATAACTTTTTCTGCCCACTGGATGAATCTTCTGACAGCTGTCAAGCATGTAACCCGTGGCTCCCGTGTGGATTTATTGTTACAGCCAAGGATTGCATGCAGGCCTGCCTCTTCTTCTCCTCCTCCTACTCCACCCTCCATCTCCTCCTCAGCTGACTCCTCCTTTTCCACTGCTACCCCCTCTTCCGCTGTGCCCCCCAAGCTCCCTAGAACCTATTAGACTTGCCAGGTGATATGTTGCCATGCTGTGCTGCGGCTGTTGTGCCTGGAAGCCAAGAGCCACACCGGTCCTGCACTGCTTTCAGCCCTGTGGTCACAGGCTGATCATTGGCTAACCCCACTCAATTTGACAGTTGGTAAAGTGGTGTGCGACAACGGTGCCAATCTGCTGAGCACACTGAAACAGGGGAAAATGACACACGTGCCGTGCATGGCACACGTCCTGCACTTAGTCGTGCAGTGATTCGTTGCCAAATACCACAGGGTCCAGCACATCTTGCGGCAGGCCAGGAAAATCTCTGGCCATTTTAGAAGATCTTACACGGCCATGGCTCGCCTTGTTGACATTCAGAGGCGACACCACTTGCCCGTCAGACGTCTGATTTTTGACAGCCCAATGCGCTGGAACTCCACCTTGTATATGCTTGATAGGCTGCTCCAGCAGCAACGTGACGTTAACGACTACCTGTACAAACTCTGCAGCAAGACAGGTTCTGAGGAGCTTGTTTTTTTTTCACTGCGCCAGTGGCTGCACATGCACGACGCATGCAGACTTCTGCGGCCATTTGATTAGATCACCAAACTGGTTAATCGTAGCCAGGGTGCCATCAGTGACATCGTACCTTATGCCTTCTTTCTGGAACATGCATTGCGTCATGTCATTAATCAAGCCGTCGAGGAGCAGGAGCTGGAAGATGAGGAAGTTGCAATGCTGAATGAATTCCCAGGGGGGCTACTCCATCTGAGACAAGTCAGCAGAAGTCTGAAGAGGATTCAGAGGAGTATGGTGCCTGTGGGGAGGAGGAGGAGCAAGAAGAGCAGGCTTTGAGGGGGACGTTAAACTTTTTAGGGAATCCCTGGTGTTGTCCATGGCTGGGGGGAGGAGACCGAGGACAACATTCTCCTGGGCGATAAGCAGGAGCCAGGGCGCTCCACTGCTTCCAATTTATTGCAAATGGGGGCCTTCATGCTCCAGTGTTTGAAGAGGGACCCCCCGTTTTAAAAGCATAAAGGGCAAGGACCAGTACTGGGTGGCAACATACTTAGACCCCCGGTACTAACACAAAATGGCGGACATGTTACCAGCATCACAGAGGGCTGGCAGAATGCAGCATTTCCAGGCCTTGCTGCGAGAGCTGCTGCATTCTGCGGTTGCAGGCACTCGCAGAGGAATTTCCACCCACAGCGAAAAAGGTGCGGGTACCAATTCTACCGCACCTGCAAGAAGAGGGCGGTTTGAAGATGTGTTGGTCACTTCGGATATGAGAGCATTCCTGCAGCCAACCCATTGACACCCGCCCTCTGGATCCAGCCGCAGGGAACATCTAGACCGACAGGTGTCCAACTACATCGGGTTAACGCCCGGTGTGGATGCTCCGAGAAGCAAGGAAACCCTGGACTACTGGGTGTGCAGGCTTGACCTGTGGCCAGAGCTGGCAAATTTGCCATGGAACTCTTGGCTTGCCCCTTGTCAAGTGTCCTGTCCGAAAATACGTTCAGCGCAGCAGGGGGATTCGGGACCGATAAGCGTACTCGCCTAGCTCACGACAGTGTGGACTACCTCACATTTCTAAAAATAAATGAGGCATGAATCTTGGAGGAATTTAACACCTGTGACGACCTCGTGTAAATGAATTTCCTGATGCCAGCCCACACATATCCGCCTCCACACAGAACAAAGAATGGTCCTTGTCTTATGTGTATACAACGGCATAAAAGGCCTTTTCTGTTTGGTGAATGCCTAATTTTTAGGGCCTCTACTCCAGTGGCCTACAGTAAAATTTTTATTCAGTGACTGCCTAATGTACCTCCAGCCACATAATCACAAGTTCTTTTCTGTCAGCTAAATGCCTAATTTTTGGGGCTTGTTCTGGCCTACAGTAAAAAAATAAAAATAAAATCAGTGACCGCCTAATGTACCTCTAGCCACATAATCACAAGTTCTTTTATGTCAGATGAATGCCTAATTTTTGGGGCCTGTACTCCAGTGGCCTACAGTAACATTTTTATCCTGTGACCGCCTAATGTATCTCCAGCCACATAATCACAAGTTCTTTTCTATCAGGTGAATGCCTAATGTTTGGGGCCTGTACTGGCTGTACGGATGTTGGATTTATGCTTGCATATGCGGTCTTTTACAGGTTGCATTGTCTCCCCAACATACGCCAAACCGCAAGGACACTTTATTAAATAAACCACTTCTAGTGGAATCACAGGTAATAAAAAACAACTTAATTTTAAAGGATCTACCTGTGTGTGGATGGTGGAAGACTTCTCCTTTAATAACATGGGAACACTGTACACAGTGCAAACAGGGATAGGTGCCATTTTGTTGGCTACCTATTGTTGTTTGTCTGGGAATTGTTTTCATGGAACCAATATCAGCATGGACCAGCTGATTGCAATAGCTGATACCACGCCTGTTGCAGATCAAAGGGGCACTTTTAAACTCCAATACCTGTGGGTATGCTTTATTCAACAGTGGCCAATGTTTACGAACAATATGATCAAATTTCCTATTAAATGGATGGAATTTAAGCGTGAAAGCTATGCTGGGGTCCCTATTGTTCCTCTTTACTTGTATGGGAGTAGTAGTAGCATTTTGTTGTGGTGGATAATCCCTCATTTCAAATCTTTGTAACATCTTGTTTATCCTTTGTTCCTGTAGCTGTGAATCAGAAACAAGTTTTATAACCGTGAATCAAATAGTCTTAGGGTGGCTCTACCTCCAAGTGGATGGTACCGGTGCTTGTATCGTGACTTACTGCCCTCACAGTCACCAAAATTAAATAGCAGATATATTGTAAATAGGCACTCGGACATCTGGTGTGATGCAGCAAAAGATAGTGTTTTATTCACTAAAATAATTAAAATAGATCACAGCAATAAAAGTAAAAATAAATCACAACAATAAAAATAATTAATTGTTAAAATACAAAAAATATAAATAAATATATGTTGCAATAATTACACTCAATATATTTTTACAGGTGGTCCATAAAATTAGAGGTATCTTAATCCGTTATTGCACTTTAATCCAATGAATATTCAATATGATGGAATAGAGCAAACAGTTCATATAGTGCTTTAGTCCACTAAGTACTCCATAAACTATCGGGGTCAATAATTCATATGAACATTTCTCCTTATTGTGTTTTTCAATCGATACAACACTGGCTTTCTTTCTCAAATTTAGATAATCGAGTCAGTGTATTTTTCCAATCGATAAAACACTGGCTTTCTTTCTCGAATTTAGATAATCGAGTCAGTATAGCAGTATGCGTATATTCGATATGTGTATATTCGATACCACACGATTTCAGAGGTACTCACTGTTCAGTTGGTTCTCTGCGAGGTATTTATGTGTAAAGCGTGACCACACTCCACATCAGTGAGGGTCTTTTCGCTTGTCCTCATTTCCAGCCTTTCTTGTTGAGTATCACCTCTAGTTCAGTGTGAACAGTTTTTCGATCCACATTCGGCGTCCCTCGTGTTGTCGACTCCACCTTCAATTGATCACGTGATGAGAGTCGACCAACTGAGAGTCTTTTTTCCCTGCTTGCCGGCTAAGCGGGGATTTCAAATTATGGATGTTGAATCAGCTGATTAAATGTTATTTTTCGTATCTTTTTCTCCAGTGCATACTTGATATAGATATCCTGAAGCCAAAGTTCCTCCCAGACGCGTTTCGAAGTCTTGTAAATTATCTTACTTCTTCCTCAGTGTTAACTTGGCTTCTAATTGAGACGTCGTTTTATACCTCACTTCCTATATTCCATTGTTAATTGCAAAACAAGGCACTGGAATTCTTTAGGATTTCCCCCCTCAAATGTCTTTGTTCCACCTCTCACCCTATTATTTCACATTGCATTATTCTTCACATTAAAAGAAATAACGACCATCACAAAATGAATATTGTAGGAACATATTGAATAAAAACACAGTATAGTCAAAATAAAAAAATAGACATAAAAAAATCGCATGCGTTTTCTATGCGATTTTTCCACATCCATTGCGTTTTTTATATAAAAGCTGCTAGATTCCCCCATTCTATAACAGGAATATTCACTACCTCATTTGTGGGCTAGTGTAATTAAGGTTAAAGTTCTATTATCCATTATATCTTCCTCTAATTATCGGATCCAGGTGCATAATGTAATTTATATGGTCCCTAAACTATTATGTTGAAATCTTCATACCAATAGATCCCAAAATAAAAAATGCAATAGATAAAAGATCCATTATTGGGATGTAGCTATAAGTGGGATCCAATATTCTCTAAAATAGTTATGTAGCCTAACCAGAATATTTAAAATCTTCAACAACCTTTAGGTAAAGGGTTAATAGATAGTCACGTAGGTAATCTAGACGATATGGTCCTTATGTTGTTTCTTTTGGATTTATTTCATTCGTCCATATTTGTAGAGAAAGGGGTGAGTGCTGACCGCAAAGGCGAGTTCAGACGTACGTAAAATATACCATCGGAACCCGCGTCGGCGGAAAGCACTCATCCCAATAACCTCTAAAGGAATCTGAATAGTTCTATTTCGGCATTTAAACTCTGCAGGGTAAGGGTGTTCATTTCAAAGATTCATCTAGATTCTATACGGGACATTTTTATAACCCTTTGTATCTGTGACTTGGGGATCTCTCTTTTAATGATAAAGGGTGTGTGCTTGTATAATGTAATATACTATTTCTGTCTGTCTCTTTTCTATGCAGATCTGTATACAAATTACCCTCCTCATCCTTGATCACTACAGTGTTAAGGAAACTCACTTTGGTTTGGTCATATGTTATGGTAAATTTCAGTTCTGCAAGTACCTCATTCAAGCAGTTAAAAAAGGACGCGAGGGACTCGAGTAGCTCCGCCCACACGCAAAACACGTCATCAATATACCTTTTCCATAACAAAACATGTTTTCATTAATATGGGTCATTGTATACATGGTTTTCTTCAAAGTATGACATGAAAGCATTTGCGTAGGGCGGGGCCACATTCGAGCCCATCGCGGTCCCACACCGCTGGAGGTAAAAGACATCCCCAAACATAAAATAATTTTAAAACAGAACAAGGTGTAGCAATTCCAACAAAAATTCTCTTTGTATGTCCGTATATACACTTGACTGCAACAAATACGAGACAGCCTCCACCCCTTCATCATGATTAATGGAGGTGTAAAGGCTACTACATCAATCGTGACAAGCCAGCTCTCTTTTGGAATCTTTTTTGTTTCTTTGATTACACGTAAAAATTGAGACGTATCCAGAAGAAAAGATGTATTTTTTACTAACGGCGTCAACAATTTTTCCAGGACTATAGCTAATGGCGACAAGACTGAGTCTACTGATACCAGTATTGGTCATTCTGGGGGGTCTACAAGAGTCTTATGCACCTTAGGGAGTGTATAGAATACCAGAGTAACCGGTGATTTTTTTAATCAAAAATTCACTCGTATTTTTATTAATCACCTCCAAAGATGCATAGTGATGAACAACAGTAAGTATCTTATTTTTGATCTTAAACAATGGATCATTATCCAAAACCCTGTAGATGTCAGTGTCTGTTAATTGGCGCATTATCTCATTCACATATTTATTACTGTCCATTATGACAGAATTGCGCAGAGAAGCGTATTGGATTCACACCCTAGTCACATTACAACCTAGTGGAATGAATAGGGAGTATGAGATTATGCATTTTTAATTAATCGAATCATTGTACAGTTGAGAGACTTACGAACGATAACTACTTTCTTTTCCAGACAGCAAACTAGAGATGACTCACTGCAGTATGAGGGGTATCAGTCATTATATGTTTATGTATTTGTGTTTGTTTGTTTTGAAATATGTAGCGTGGATAGATTATGCTAAGGTTTTTAATTACTTGGTACCGCCCCTTTCTTTTGGGCGTCTGACGTCACCACACGTGGTGTGAAAACTGTGATTCAAGTCTGTGAATTATATACTAAAGTGAGATGACAAAGGCTGGATGGGCCGAAACGTGTCCATTATTATATTTTCTGATGTGTTGATGAAATAATGAACTTATTAATTGAAGATTACAAGCGCTCACTGGGAATCCTTTCAGTATATCACGGTTATCGTAGGGATGTGGTTCCAAAGAAACTTTAACTGTTGTTTGAGTAAGCTGGTGATCAGTTCTCAGGACCTTATTTGGCTAGCAGCGATGTGGACCGGGTATGACGTGTCTGGATCAATGTCGGCCACATAGCTTGTTTTCTCTGTGCCCGTCGAACCTCGCATGGACATTTCTTATGCCATCCACGCAGAGGACATCAAGACTTTATGGAATGATATTCATAAATCAAAGGACGAGGTCACATTGGAGGAAGTGGACAATTTATTCCAATGTCTTTACTCGCATTTCTTCAAACACTTTAGAATCTACTTATCAGCAACCCAGCTCATCACGGAATGAGCAGGAGTCGGCTTGTTTGCTGGACTGTACTCCAGTTATCAGCCATAACCCCACACATTTCTTGATCCGTATGCATTACCCTCATGGTCACCCTGACACTGGTCGTCAATCCATTCTTGTTGATGAAGCACTTTGTTTTTCCAGTTTGTCTTTTAAATCTTGTGGTTTTGCCCCTCCTGTGTTGTATTTTATGTGTCTTAATATTTTGTTTTTTAAATAAATGTTTTTTCTCCCCCGGTCAAAAAAATAATAATTGGTTTGTGATTTGGTAGCCAAAAGCAGGAGTGGGTACAAAACACAGAAGACATGCAACTATTCTGTTCATGTGTCATCTCTGTTTTGGATCCACTCCTGTTTTTTTTCGGCATTAGCAATACTGATGGATTTCTGACCAAATGCTGACCAAGTGAAGGCGGATGCTCCACAGACAGGATTCATTTTTTGGGGGTTATTGTTCTGATGGATCAGAGGAAGGGAAAAATATTCAGTGATGTCAGCACAAACTCACTGCTGACTCCCTCTCCACTCTGTCGGGGGGCTTTACTTGTATAAGCATTTAATAAAACAAGGTCTGTATACATCTATGTGGAATCAGCTGATGATGGTGTAAAAGGAGTGCACTTCTTCTTGGCACTAACATTGACCTGAAGGCTCAGTTCATACTTGAGTTGTTTAACAGTTTTGGCCCCGTGACCACCCAAATAAGTGAAGTGTGCAGTGATTCTAAATGTGGCGCCTGTCATCTGCATGTCATACGGACTCATAGTATTATTTCACTACCAAAGGAGACTCCCTATGCATGTTACTGCAAGGCACAGTGTTCTACGCCACTATAAAGGCTCTCTGCAGCCAGGAAATAGCCATTTTTTATGTAATTTGCTGAAAATTTATTCGGATCTAACCAAATTTTTCCCCAGAAATTTGTCGAACCGGCGAATCTAATTTTTGAAAAATTCGCTCATCTCTAGCCATAAATATTTAATGGCCTTATCTCTTGGACCCACACCAATCCCATGCACAGGGATCTCCTAATCCCTGTCTTGTCTGGTGATATAGATGGAGAGTAGACTTTTTAGCAAGTTCTGGACCTGGAATGCATGTCCAAGAGCTACAATGCCAAATCAACCTATGCCATTCCTGCAACAACGAATTAATTCTTAATTTTTCCTACTGATTTAGAATTGGTTACAAATAGGCTTCAGCGAATCGAACTTTGGGTCATAGATCTGAAGTCGATTTCTTCAAAAACTCCGTATGAAATGCTGTTTCCATACAGCATTAAAATGTATTGGCTCCGTGGAGGAAAACTTCATCTCGTCCGAATTTGCGCAAGACTTTGGTAAGTAACTTCGGTATTACTGTCTGCTTACTTAAAAACATTAAAATAGGAATCAAAAGTTGGGTTCAGTACTAGCTGGTACCTCAGTACCATAGCCCACTTCAGATTCCTATTTTACATTTTTTTTTAAGTAAGCAGACAGGAATACCAAAGTTTTTTACCAAAGTCTTCGGGTGAGACAAAGTTTTCCTCCACTGAGCCAATACATTTTAATGCTATACGGAGACAGCATTTCAAACAAAGTTTTTGAATGAATCGACTTCGGATCTATGATCCAAAGCTCGATTCACTCAAGCCTAGTTACAAACTACATACATTAGGTTCCCAAACCTAAGACTATAGCAGCCTCTCTACTATTTATTGTTACCATATTGAATCTTAAAAGAGTTAAACCACTGTCAACCTCTATCAGACCATGGCATCGAGACTCCAGATCACTTTATGACAACTCCAGTAAAACCTATAGATTCCATCCAGCCACAAAACTATTCCAGAAAAACAAAATCAGTCATGGCTAGGCTTTTGCTGTGAAATTGTTTGATGATAGCAATGACAACCAGCACATAAGGCATATCCTCACTGCCCCCTCTTTCTCACACAAACAATTCCCTCTTACCAAAGAAAATGATCTCAGACTGGCTGTTAAATAGCTAGTATATTGGTCATGAGTAATGCATATATCTCTGTTGAATTTGAAGAACCTTCTCATGTTGGCCAAAGCATCTAACCTGCAGCATTTTATAAACCAAGAATGATGTGTAGTTTTATATGAAAAGATTCAGTATAACTTATTTTCTATTCATTTACGTGGTCACTATGTTTTCACACAACTTTGATTAAATCAATAGTTAAAGAGACTTTAAGAAACTTTGTATTATATCTTATGAGAGAAAATGCTTTGTTCAAGAGTTATCAGTTGTTTCTTCCCAGCCCGCCTTCTCTAAAGTAACTTTGTATCTGAAATTTATGCTGCCTGCTCACTCAAGGATCAGTTTACATCATTCCATGCAAATATATGGAGAGGGGAATAGTGAGCAGCAGCTGATCGATACATGATTCCACGAGAGGCAAAAAAATTCAATCAACTTTAAATAGACTGTTTCTTTCTCAGCCAAAGTGCTTTATTCACATCCATAGAGACTAGAACTCTCTGTAATGTCCCCCATCATCCTAGGGTTGCTTCTGTCTGAAGTAGTGTGAGACAGTAAGGATACAGATTCTCCTCCACATTCTATTTCCAGTGTATGCATGCCCTAGCACCAGATTTGGGAGAACAGAAAACTAGAAATCTAGTATACAGTAGTGATGAGCGGGAGGTGCCATATTAGATTTTGCGATATTTCACGAATTTTCGATTGAATATTTGTCTTATATTCGTCGAAATCGAATATTCGTCATTATTCTATTTATCACAAATAATATGCAATTAAATTATTTGTGTATTGCGAGTTTAAATGTATAAGGCAACTTTTCTATTGGTTAGCTCTCTAGAATTAACAACGATAACGAATATAGCACTATATTCTCTATATTCGTTAAATCAAGCAAGAAGCCATTAAATTGCTCTATATTTGTATTTAGCGAATATTCGCTAAATTGCTATATATTTTTGTTTTAGAATATGACAAATATTCTAAAAAACTAATATATATCAATATAGCGAATATTCGTAAAATACACAATATTTTACCAATATTCGCTATATTGCTATATATACATTTTTTAGAATATTTGTCATATTCTAAAATTTTGAATATGACGACTATTCTAAAAAACTAATATATGGCAATATAGCGAATATTCGTAAAATACACATATAGACTGCAATTTAGCTAATATAATGCTATAACCTTTTTTTCAAAGTTGTAATTTTTCTTCATATCTGAATTTCATAAGAATAAAAAAATTACGACTATGAAAATAAGTTTATAGCATTACATTACCTAAATTGCAGTCTATATGTGTATTTTACGAATATTTGCTATATTGCTATATATTCTTGTTTTAGAATATGACAAATATTCGAAAAATGAAGTTATAGCAATATAGCGAATATATTCGTTATTTAGAATATTTGTCTTTTTTTTTTCAATGAGTACTGTTATTCCACTTTGGCATTCTTCTCCCCGACAAGCGTCCCCGTCACCATGGGAACGCCTGTGGGTTAGAATATACCATCGGATCTGAGTGTTCACGATTTCAAGGAAAACTCAGATCCGATGGTATTTTCTAACCCACAGGCGTTCCAATGGTGACGGGGTCGCTTGTCGGCGAGGAGTATGCCGAAGTGGAATAACAGTACACATTGAAAAAGAAAAAAAAAAACTATATTCTAAATAACGAATATATTCTCTATATTGCTATAAATTTGTTTTTTAGAATATTCGTCATTTTTTTTTCAATATGAAAACATGATTCCTTCCTGCTTAAGTTGCTTGTGGGCCAATGACTCATTGACCCACAAAAAAGAAGCAGGGAGGAATCATGTTTTCAGATGTAAAAAAATTATGACTTTTCAATATAGCGAATATATAGCACTATATTCTAAATATTTGCGAATTAGCAAAGTTGCGATATTTGAGATAAATATTCGCTATTCGAATATTCACGCTCAACACTAGTATACAGATGAATATACGCTAATAATGCCAGATACAAGTCATATAATAACCAGAAATAGTACTATTCCTTATGTACACATACTACCATAATGATTAACCCTTTCAGCCCTGGAGTTTTTTGTTTTTTTTTGTGTTTTCATTTTGCACTCCCAGCCTTCCCAGAGTCATAACTTTTTTATTTGTCTGTTCACAAAGCCATATGAGGGCTTGATTTCTGCAGGACAAGTTGTACTTTCCAACGCCACCATTCAATATTAGCACAGAAAGTGTTCATTTTTTAGATCTTACGATATTTGTTCAGGATAACAAACTTAAAACAAAGACTTTCTTTAACCCCACTGATGTAAATGGTTATATTGACACATCGAGCTGTCACCATAGTGGATTGAAAATATCCCTAAGGGGCAATTTATGCGCATATATAGAAACTGCACCGAAAAAAGTGATTATAGAGAACAAAGTAAAATTATGATGGAACGGTTTGAGGAGAAGGGGTATGATAGGGGCTCTCTGGAAAAAACTAGGGACATTGTTGCAACAAGGGATAAGAAAGAGAAAAGATATAGGGGTAATCAGGAGAAAGATTATAGGTTTGTTTTTTTCACCAAGTTCAGTGCTATTGTGGAACCTCTAAAAAATTCCTTGAGAAAAAAATTGGTCAATAATCAAAAATGACCCGATCTTGGGAGATATTATCCCTGATAAACCAGAACTCCTCTTTAGGAAAGCACCAAATTTAAGAGATACTTTGGTGCATAGCCATATTCCAGTGAAGGCTGGGAAGTAAAGAAAGAACCAATTCACATGCTGCGGCTTCTGCATTGCGTGCAGAAACCGCACCTTTGAAGACAAAAAAGATCAGAAATGTTCAAAAAGTGTAATGAAAAAATGGTCAGAATTATAATATCAAAGGAGAAATCTCCTGTCAATGTATGGGGGTTATTTATCTCCTGAAGTGTCCGTGTGGACTAATCTATATTGGGAGGACCTTGAGGAAACTTAAAACAAGAATCCAAGAACATAAAAATAATATCAAAAAAGGGCTTGAGACACATAGCGTGTCCATGCATTTTAAAAAAATGCATGGAAAAAATCCTAAGGAGTTGTGGTTCATGGAGATAGAAAGGGTCAAACAGAACTGGCAAAGTGGAGATCCGATGGCAGCAATTTACCGCCAGGAGGTGGAATGGATCTTCAGAATGCGGTCTCTACAGCCGGATGGTCTGAACATCGACCTAGATTTGAAACCTTGTTTGGTGGAATAGTAATATATATATATTTTTTTACTGCAAATTATTACTGCTGGTATTAATTGTGAGGGTTAATGCTCCTTGTGAATAAGGGTTTGATCATATATCATCTGAGACAAGAACTATGATGTATTGGATAAATGAAGTTATTTTAGGTGGAGAAAGATGTGTGAATAAGAAAATGACATTAGCTGGTATGTGATTTAAATTATTATTATATTTTGTTCAAATTTTATTCGGACATTATGAGAGGAGTTGGTATTGTGATTGCTATTTTATATTAATCATTTTTTTCTATATTTCTTCTATTTTTATATGGATTTTCCTGTGAAAGAAAAAAAAAGTGGATTTTAATTGTTTTAAAAAAAATCTGTGGATTTATAATAGAAGGGGGATGGGAGAAGATTGAATGTTATTTTGACACCCATATAAAAGGAACGCCCATATGTGGGTGTATCATCCGCTCCTGATGAAGCTGGTGTGGTGAAACCTGGGTCGAGCGGTGTTATAACCACAGAGATTTTATTCTGTTTTATGCCTATTGATCTTATACCTTTGTGAGTATAATAAAAGCTATTACCATTGGAAACATTGGTGGACCTTCACTATGTGCCTGCACCTTTATATCTACAGAGGGGTGGTTTTGTGACCGAGATTATCCTCCCAACTCTTTATTTGGCATCACCTAAAAGCTGTCGTATCGTATCCTGATCAAGTCCTTTGAATCACAGCCAAGTGAGGCAGCGCCACACCTTCCTTTGAACCATTTAATATTGCATATGATGTAGTAGGAAGCGGGGAAAAAAATCCAAATGAGGTGAAATTGCAAATAAAAAGCAATTCCACCACAGTTTTACGGGTTTTTTATTTACGACGTTCAATGTATGATAAAACTGACTGGTTACTTTTATTCTACAGGTCAGTACAAATCCGGCTATGCCTCATATGTATAGTTTTTCTTGCATTTTGATACTGATACAAAAATTTAAATGTGGGACAAAAATCTGTTTTATTTTTTTGGTCGCCATATTTTTACCCCTATAATTTTTTTTGTAATTATGTGTACGGAGCTGTATGGGGGCTCAGTTTTTGTGGGGCGATCTGAACTTTTCAGTGATACTATTCTGGGCGTGTGTATGACTTTTTGATCACATTTTATTTAATTTTTATGTAGAGAATGAATCGGCCATTTGGACGCTTTTTTCAGTTTTGCTGTTTGCCGTATGGGGAATATATTTTAATATTTTTATACTATGGGCGTTTTCGCACATCAAGACACCCATGATGTGTATTTTTTAAAAAAATTTATTTCTTTTATTTTTATTTTAGGAAAAGGGGGGTGATTTGAATTTTTATGTTTTTTTATTTTAAAAAACTATTTTTTTTGCACTTTTTTATAGTTCCCATAGGGAACTATAACATGCAATCATTATATTGCTATTATCATAGACTCCAATTCACTAGCATTGGAATCTATGATGATTTTACTAGTTTCTTATGTAGCCCTATTACAGGCAAGGGCTCCATAGGAAATACTATGCAGCAGCCTCCTGTCATTCACAAAGACAGGGGCTGCTGCATACGCGCGCATTTTCGTTTTTCAGGGCACTCAGATGCCGGTTGCGGACATGAGCCGCGGGTGTCTGCTATAAGAAGCAGACGGCCACCCGCGGCTGTGGTGCCCGCAGCGCTCAGGAGCGGGCGCCATCTTTAAAGACCCGGCCAACGCCGTACTATTACGGCGCAGGTCGGGAAGGGGTTAACACAAAATGTGTCAAAAAGGTTCACTTTAAATCTCCGTTCTTTCTATGGACTTAGCAGTTTCTCCTGGGATTGTCAGCATTCCTGTATGATTTTGCATATAAAGATATCTGTCAATCACTAATAAAACTGTTACTAGACTCTTAAGCACAGAAAGAACAGATGTTTAAATAAAATAAAATACAAGTTTTACAGAATCTTTTCAAACAAAACTATAAATCAATCTGTTCATCACAAACTCTGCTTTACCCCATGTGGACCACAGATCAGACTGCATGTATAAGATGACAGGTTCTCCTTCATATCACATATATAGCATGTCCTGTATACGACTTCAATTTCATTGCTCTCCTAACTTAACCTTTCTGTTAGGATTTGATTTGGCGTCTTGTCCCTGAGGCTGTTCTCCTATACTGGGACTGCTTTTTGTTTTCTGTTGATGCTCTCTAGACTTTACCATGAACTCTGTGGTCTCAGGCCATGTCCGTATTGCAATCTCACTAAAGTTCTAAAGGTCATTCTTAAATGTTAAATGAATAAATTCCCCATTCAAGTGCGATCTGATTTGCTGGGACATAACATAATCTACCTGTGAATTCCTTTGTGTTCAGGAGTCATATCTACTCTACAAAGACACCCACCTACAGTATGACACAACACAAACATTTTCTTCACTTATTTCATAGAAATTCCTAGGTCTTCTGATTAGGCCTCATGCACACGACCGTTGTGTGCATCCGCGTCCGTGGTTCCGTTTTCCGTTTTTTTTCGCGGCTCCATTGACTTTCAATGGGTCCGTGAAAAAATCGGAAAATGCACCGTTTGGCAGCCGCATCTGTGATCCGTGTTTCCTGGCCGTGAAAAAAATATGACCTGTCCTATTTTTTTCACGGTCAACGGTTCGCGGACCCATTCAAGTCAATGGGTCCGTGAAAAATCACGGATGCACACAAGATTGTCATCCGCGTCCGTGATCCGTGTCCGTTTTCCCTATCATTTTCAATGCAAACTTGACTTAGTTTTTTTTTTCACTTTTCATGTCCGTGGATCCTCCAAAAATCAAGGAAGACCCACGGAAGAAGAAACGGTCACGGATCACGTAACAACGGAAATCCGTTTTGCGGACTGAAAAAAAAAACGTCCGTGTGCATGAGGCCTTAGTCTGAGTAGCCAGGGGTTGGAATTTCAATCTCCACCCTGGGGAGAAAGACTACTCTTGTTTATCCTAGTCTATTAATCATATTCTCGCATAGGCTTCACAGATAAGGTTCGTGTTGTAATATTGTACAGGCAATATAACATGACAATGCTCCAATCAGTGTTGAAATTGCTGAATAACCTTATTTCATAATTAAAGTCATTTTCTGGTTTGCATCAACATAGTTTAAAATAATCATTTATTAATCATTAAATTTTGTAATGTATTTAATTTACCTTTATGTGGGAGGTGGTAGCTGGGCATTGTTACGTTTTAGCACACAGTGAACACCATAAAAAGAAACAATTGCATTCCTTTTCGACTTTACCCCACATATTATTTTTTTCAGGTTTTCAATACGCAATATGTTAATTTAACATGTCCTACAACAAACAAGCCTTCACACAGCTATATGAACAGAACAGTAAATATGTTATTGGGTAGAAAAAATATATAATTATATACGATTAACGCTTCATTCCAGTTTTCGTATCTCTGCTTTGTGCCCCCAAGCTTGATGAATCCTGGCACAGCACTTATCAATGCGCTAGGCCAAGATTTCGGTGAGCGGAGTGGGCTCCTGTCTGACCCCACTCCGCTCAGCTGAAAGCTCTGAAAAGCAGATTGTTACAGCTGAGGGGTGACGTAAGAGCACATTCCCCTCAGCTTAATCTAGGCATAGTACATTGGTAAGTGCTGTGCCAGCATTTAGCTAAGCTCAGGGGGCAGGAGCAGCAATCTGCACAGCTTTCTACTGCACATATGCTACTAATTTATGCCGCTGCCCACAGTGGGTATTGTACGGCGCATGCCAAGGTCCAGTGGTGCTATGATACTGGGCTGGCTATAAGAAAAACAGGGGAAGAGTTATCGACCAGTAATCCCGGAGACCTTGAGCACTTGTAGCGATAGCTTAATTTGGAGTTGCTTTATAGATGCAGAAAAGCCTAAGAAATGTACGGTAGCATTTGTTTTATGTATATGTGTTCCACAGGGCAGTGTGAGCAGTTTGACACGTTATGGTGCTGACAGACAAACATGTTCTACTTCTGAAAAATGTATGGTTACAGATTTACCAAAAGAGTTCTACACAGACTCCCTAGTTCATGATATAGTATGCTTGTTTGTCCTAAGAGATTACCGGTTTTAAGATGTTCCTTGTGCTAATGCCATGTGAATAAGGCCACTTTCACACTCGCGTTGTGGCTTTCCGTTTGCGAGATCTGTTATGGGCTCTCACAAGCGGTCCAAAATGGATAGGTTTTGCCCTAATGCATTCTGAATGGAAAAGGATCCGCTCAGAATGCATCAGTTTGCCTCCGATCAGTCTCTCCGCTTGACGAAACTGAGCCAAACGGATCCGTCCTGGCACACAATGTAAGTCAATGGGGACGGATCAGTTTTCTCTGACACAATCTGGCACAATAGAAAACGGATACGTCTCCCATTGACTCTCAGTGGAGTTCATGAAGGATCCGTCTTGGCTATAGAAGACATAATACAACCAGATCCTTTCATGACGGATGCATGCGGTTGTATTATTGTAACTGATCCGTTTTTACAGATCCGTCACTGATCCGCCCAAAACGTGAGTGTGAAAGTAGCCTTATAATAATAAAAATTTTACTAGGTCACTTAAAATAGTTTCTAAACTTTATCTTGAAGATAGATCCATCTACAGTGTTTCTGCAGGTACAATTTTCATGTCAATACTGCCATCTAGTGCATGAAATAACTTAAGCTCAAGTATAATGCCAAGGGATAGAAAGTAAATTGATAGTATTTCCATTGTTACGGCATATAATTAACCCTTCTTGGCAGGCTGGCTGAGCACAAAATAGTATTTAGCTGTTTTCTAGTTGCAGTTATAAATACTTGGACGACTCACTCATTTTGGACAAACCTCGTCAACCCGCTCCATGGAATGAGCAATCTATTTCATCACATGTATGCAATGAAAAAGGTTTGTTCCTGACATATAGAGGAGAGGGAAAATGTTAGTTTTGCCATTACTGGTGAATGCTATATAGACTTTTCTCTCATGGCATATGATGTGTAATGCAGGATACTGTATAAAATACTACATTGTAGTTCTGCAGATGCAGATGTTGTCAAACCTAGGACCCCAGCACTGTGCTAACCACTGAGCCACAATGTTATACCTCATGCCTTAGACAATTTAAGCCAAAAATAGATTTAAACTGGTTTTAATTATTATGAAAATGTCACAACCAGTTCCTGAACTGCTTTCTAAACTATATACTAACACTGGCGTAGCTATAGGGGTCGCATCGGTCGCAACTGCGACCGGGCCCCTAAGTAAGGGGGGCCCACGGGGCCCCCTCAAGCCAGGAGAGCCACAGTAAAGCCGTACCTGCGGGCGGCACGTCCCGCAGCTAAGTTGCTAACTAAAATCACATAGGGGGCGGAGCGGAGGCTGAGAGGCGAGCCCTGTGTGCACTGTGCAGGGCAGGCGAAGTGAGGACGGGGAGCGGCTGTGTGCTGCTGACCGCCGGGTCAGTGAGACTGCACTGTCTCTGTTCCAGCAGAGCCTCTGACTCTGAGCACATGAGGAATGTCGGTAATCACTCACCTCCTCACACCCCTGAAAGGCAGATGTTATGGTAGACCCTACAGAGCTACAGGACCTGACCGCTTGGTAGTATGAAGGATAATTCAGGCTTGTTTTGCAGCCAGGGCTGAAACTGGATCATGCAACAGGACAATGATACCAGTAAATTTACAACAGAATGACTGAATAAAAAATAAACAAGGTGTTGCAATGAACCAAAGTCCAGACCTCAACCCAATCGAAATGTTGTGGCAGGGCCATAAGAGAGCTGTGCATAAGTGAATGTCTATAAACCTCAATGAACTAAGGCAACATTGCGCCAAAATCCCTCCAGAAGGATGCAAGACTGAAAATTCATACTGAAAATGATGACTTTAAGTTATTGCTTTTAAAGTTTAGTTTTTCCCACTTGGCTTTTCGATTTTGGCATTATTTTTTTAAAATAAATGAATAATGAAACGCTGGAATCTGTTGTGTGGTGTTTAACTGAGGTGGTAATTACCTAATGTTATGACTTTCTAAGGATGATATGTTTTTCATTATGTCCTGATAAATAAAACCAAAGTACCAACGAGGGTGTACTTTGTTTCTCTAATGACTGTACAGTATATACCATCCTATAGAATCAGTACAAAAAGGCCTATTCCATTTACAATTAACTGCTGGTATGGTCTTTTTCTATAACCCCACAACCAAACTCCACTCCATGTGATTGAAACCAAAAAAACATAATTTTTCAACCACTTCTTATTTACCAAAGGGGAATTATTAATTATATAGTGAGTTATTTTTATTCGTAAACCTCCTAAATGAATGCATACCAAAGGATTAGAAATTGTATTACTTTAAAAAAAATAAAGAATTGCAAGCACAAAAGTGGCCACAAGATAGCACTATCGGACTAGAAATCCCAATAACATGGTATGAGTTGTGCATATACTGAATTCTTTTCATGCATTTTTTGCTGTGTAAAATAAGCTACACTTTTTTTTATTTTGCATGTGCTATGCCTATCTATCTATCTATCTATCTATCTATCTATCTATCTATCTATCTATCTATCTATCTGTCTGTCTATCTATCTATCTATCTATCTATCTATCTATCTATCTATCTATCTATCTATCTATCTATCTATCTATCTATCTATCTAAATGGTCTTCAGCCTGCAGCTCTTTGGTTGAGAAATGCTATTACTAATCTCTGGAATTTTCCCCTAAAACCTACCATGACCTTCATCTTACTACTACAGTATGTGAGTACATCCCAAAACCACCAAGGGGTTTTTCCTTGTCCTTCTGCCACCTAGTATTCTACTGATCTCTGATATATACAGTATACCGTTAGCTGTCACCTTCTGCAACCTACTGCCCAAGACCTGTAACTCATGACTTAGACCTCATGCACATAGTACTAATTTTATTTCTATTTTTCATCATTGTTTACCCCCAAATCAGGATGAAATCAAAAAGAGAAGTATTAAGGTTTCCACAGGAAAGATACTGTACCTTTATAAAGTGTGTTTTGTCTTAAGTATGTGACTTGAGATTTAGTGATTTAGGGACTTTAAGAGGGAACTATATTTATTGTTTATCTTTTTCATTTCTGGTCTAATCCCCATTAGTAAATATGTGCTCCATGATTGACAATGCAGTCCAGTGCTCATCTTATTGTATGCAGTCCTTGAACAGCTCTTTGAGGGTTTATATTGCTGTACAAAACGTGAGCAAACTGCACATTTAGAAACCCAGATCCTGAATCTAAATGAGCAAATTGCAACATTGAGATGCCTTGACAGCATGGAAAGAAGTTTGCTGATCACTAAGCAGACACTAAATGGGGTATATGCAGTAAAGGGTAGTAGTATGATGGTGCAGGAAAATTAGGTAGCCAGCTGGGTAACAGAAAGTGGGAAGAGTGCCATAGAGGCTACCCTCATCTAATACATACTAATATGTTGGCCAAGTTGGCAGATGAGAGGTATTTCACTGCTCTGCTTCAGCAAGACACTTCCTCTGCCAGTTGGGAGAATGTCAGCTCCAGTAAGGAGGGGACTAGCAATGCAGGGCGAGAGAGACAGGTGTCAATAGTGGGAGACTTAATCATTAGGTAGCAGTACAGATAGGGCAATCTATCAAAAAGATGGGGATCTTTGGTCTGTTGTCTTCCTGGCATTCAAGTTTAACATGTTGCAGATTTGGATGAGAAGGAGATCCAACAAAAAACATACCGTATGTGTATAGACCCAATAAGTTAAAAGTAATACAAATACCATCTAAAAATCAAGATACTTCATTGAAACACATTTATAAAAAATTAATAAAAAATTCAGAAATCCACACAACAGTGAAAAAATAGAATAAGAGGGACACCTGGTGGACAGGAAATGGTATGGCGCCACAAATAAACATGTAACATGCCTAAGCCTAAAAGGTACAAGGGTGTACTCCTATACACAGCAGAATATAATTCTTACTACCAGTAAGTCCAGTAAGCTGTGGTTCAAAAATTGAGAACTTGGCAAAAGGAACCAATATCCAGGCACCATGACTTATTCAGACCAAAATGTTTTGTCAGGGAAACATGACACTGTGCAGTAATTGCCTTTTATATAACTAATGAAATGGATATGTACACCCAATCCCATTGCGTCGCAACTGGCATGTTCTAGCTTTGGCATAAAAGGCTTAGGTTTATTACATGTTTACTTTTGGCGCCTTACCATTTCCGGTCCACCAAGTGTCCCTCTTGTTCTAATTTTTTTACTGTTGTGTGGATTCCTGCATGTTTTATGATTTTTTTCTTATAAATGTGTTTCAATAGGGTTGAACGTGGCGGCATGACGTAACTGGTGCGTGCTGTGCTCCGTACCACCCCGCCCACCTCACCCGCTCACCGCGTGTGCACGCTGAGTATGATTTCCACGATTGCGACCTGCCTTTGCTTCTAGCCGCTGCATTCGCCCTATGCTCTTGGCTCCCTCTGATGACTGGTGGCGTTTTTTGGTCCCAGCTTCCACTCATGGTTAGCAGCGCAGTGCTGTGTGATGGGATGTGATCGGAGGCACGCTAAGGTGGATAGCTGAGGCCTGATAAAGGGCCTGCCACCATAAGAATAAGAATCCTCTGCCTGCTCATCCTTCACTGGGCCTTACCATCTTTGTCCAGCTTCTGTGTTGGCTTTAGCCGCGATTCCAGCAGCCCCGTCTGTGCCATTTGTGTAGCTGGTCTGGTAAGAGGGGGTGCGGGAGAGGAGCAGGCAGCACTATTTTAGGAAAGAAGGAGAGGAGGAATTTAGAAGTGGAGGTGGTGGTGGTTGGCGGTCCCTCATTCTGACTGTGCTCTCAACTTCAAGCATTTGACTTGTGTAGTCTTGCACCTCTGGGGAGGTGTATACAGAAGTTTTGTAAATTTAATAGCCGGAAAGCTGTGGATATTAAAAACCCCTCCAAGCTATATTTATAAGCTGGCTGACAGAGTATGGCCCCTAAAAACAGTAGAAAATCCGGTGAACTGTCCTTGCCAAAGTGTCGTTCAGGGGGCAGACCAGAAGGGGATGCCTCCAAGATTGACAAACATTTAAAATCCCCAGTGGCCAAAACAAAGTTTGCCTCCAAGAACATCCAGGGGGATTGCTCTAAAGGAAATAACCAGGACTACCTTGTTGAAGGAAAAGCCGTAGAATAGGGGCAGCCGGGGGTATTATCAGTTACCTCTACTAATCTGTCTGAAATAAATAATGAAGATTCTGAAATCTTAGGTATAATTCATGTCACACACATGTCAAGAAAACCAATAAGGCCTTAGAGAATCTAACAACACAAATGGGGTCAGTAAAAACTGATATATAGCTTATTAGACATGATCTAAATAAAGTACGATCAAAACTTCAAGAAATAGATGCTGTTTCTTCAGATGTGAGATCAGAGGTTGACATTATGAAACGTGATATCTTGCTTTTAAAGGAGGAAAGGGGGGGGGCTTTAAAAGCAAAACTTACTGATCTAGAGGATAGATCAATACGTTGTAATATTAGGATCATAGGGCTTCCAAAAGGAGCTGAAGGCAAGGACCCTGAAGTATTTTTGCAAACATGGCTACTGGAGAACTTAGGGAAGGACTATTTTTCTTTTTTTTGGGGGGTGGAATGTGCACATCGTTTGCAAACTGGAAAAAACCTTATGGGACATCCATCTGTAATGCTGGCTAAAATCTGAAGCTCCAAAGATAGGGATAGGATCCCGAAGAGAGCGAGGGAGAAATTGGATTTGTTTTATAATGGTTGTAAAATCTCCATCTATTCCGATCATTCTAAGGACACACAGGAAAAAAGACACAGCTTTGTGGCTGTCAAAAAAAGACTAGCACAGGCTAACATTAAGTACTCTCTTAATTTTCCTTCTAGATTGCGGGTTGTTTTTGAGGACAGTGTTCATATTTTTCATACGCTGGAGGATGCGGCAAGATGGATGGATATAAAGAGACTTAAATAGTCCTATGGACTTGTGAAGGCTGCAGCCCCTTTGTTTATGATGGTGTGCGGTGGGGGTTGGGGGGGGGGGTAAGGAGTAGTTCTGGAATAGAGTTCTCAGGTTAATATTAGCCGGGGGACAAGTGGCAGGATGGAGGGTGGGGTCAGGATGGGGTGATGTGGTTGGGGGAACTGGTGGAGCGAGGGTATTTTATTTATTTTTTAGAACAGGGGGCTCCATGTCTCGTATTGACTTGGCACTAATTAACCACGGATATATGGGTAGCGTAGTCAAAATGTGTTATGAGCCAAGATCGGTCTCCGATCACTCTCCTTTGTTGTTGGAGATCAATCTTGGCTGGGGTAGAAGGTGTGGAATTTGTCGGAGGGTTAATCCGCATTGGTTGAGTCTCATTGAAGAACATTGATCCATTCAGGAGGAAATCCCTGCTGTCTGGAATATTAATAATGGCTCTAAGAAAATGTATTATATCTGGGACTCTAAGAAAGCCTTTATTAGGGGAATCTTAATGAGTAGGATAACATTTATGAGGAGGGACTTCACTCTGAGAGTGAAGGAGCTTAAAGAAGAGGCTAATAGAAAAGAGAAAGCATATTATGAACATCAGACAGACGTTAAGAGAGAGGCTATGATAGAGGCACTACGATATATATGGTGATTTCATGTATGAAAAAGCTCAACAAAGGATTTTTTTTAAGGCTATAATGCTTTTAGAGAATCATGGAAACCTGGTTAGCTATTATCTGCCATTGTTAAGAACCAGGCTAGTGCCCCCTCCATACTTACATTAAGATCATCACAAGGTAATATTCTTCAGAGTCAGGAAGAAATTAGTTTACAGATTTATATAGAACTGAAAGTAAGGTATCTGAACAGGATATTGGAAGACTAATTAAACCAAATTAAATTTCTAAGTTTATCTGAGGAGCAGAGATCTGCTCTGGATGCACCGATCTCTGTGACTGATCTACAGAAGGCCTTGGACTTAATTCAAGGTAACACTTCTCCGGGCTCAGATGGGTTACCATTTGAGGTCTATAGGAGATATCTGGAGGTCATTAATGACTCAGCCCGGGAGGGGAAACTACCGAGATCTATGAAGGAGGCTATTATTGTGTTAATAGGAAAAAAGGGAAAAGATCTGCTGGAGGTCGGCGCATACAGACCTACAGTTGCAAGAAAAAGTATGTGAACCCTTTGAAATGATATGGATTTCTGCACAAATTGGTCATAAAATGTGATCTGATCTTCATCTAAGTCACAACAATAGACAATCACAGTCTGCTTAAACTAATAACACACAAAGAATTAAATGTTACCATGTTTTTATTGAACACACCATGTAAACATTCACAGTGCAGGTGGAAAAAGTATGTGAACCCTTGGATTTAATAACTGGTTGAACCTCCTTTGGGAGCAATAACTTCAACCAAATGTTTCCTGTAGTTGCAGATCAGACGTGCACAACGGTCAGGAGTAATTCTTGACCATTCCTCTTTACAGAACTGTTTCAGTTCAGCAATATTCTTGGGATGTCTGGTGTGAATTGCTTTCTTGAGGTCATGCCACAGCATCTCAATCGGGTTGAGGTCAGGACTCTGATTGGGCCACTCCAGAAGGTGTATTTTCTTCTGTTTAAGCCATTCTGTTGTTGATTTACTTCTATTCTTTGGGTCGTTGTCCTTTTGTAACATCCATCTTCTGTTGAGCTTCAGCTGGTGGACAGATGGCCTTAAATTCTCCTGCAAAATGTCTTGATAAACTTGGGAATAAATTTTTCCTTTGATGATAGCAATCTGTCCAGGCCCTGACGCAGCAAAGCAGCCCCAAACCATGATGCCCCCACCACCATACTCCACAGTTGGGATGAGGTTTTGATGTTGGTTTGCTGTGCCTCTTTTTCTCCACACATAGTGTTGTGTGTTTCTTCCAAACAACTCAACTTTGGTTTCATCTGTCCACAGAATATTTTGCCAGTACTGCTGTGGAACATCAAGGTGCTCTTGTGCAAACTGTAAACGTGCAGCAATGTTTTTTTTGGACAGCAGTGGCTTCCTCTGTGGTATCCTCCCATGAAATCCATTCTTGTTTAGTGTTTTACGTATTGTAGATTCGCTAACAGGGATGTTAGCATATGCCAGAGACTTTTGTAAGTCTTTAGCTGACACTCTAGGATTCTTCTTCACTTTATTGAGCAGTCTGCGCTGTGCCCTTGCAGTCATCTTTACAGGACGGACACTCCTAGGGAGAGTAGCAGCAGTGCTGAACTTTCTCCATTTATAGACAATTTGTCTTACTGTGGACTGATGAACAGCAAGGCTTTTGGAGATACTTTTATAACCCTTTCCAGCTTTATGCAAGTCAACAATTCTTAATCGTAGGCCTTCTGGGAGCTCTTTTGTGCGAGGCATCATTCACATAAGGCAATGCTTCTTGTGAAAAGCAAACCCAGAACTGGTGTGTGTTTTTTATAGGGCAGGGCAGCTGTAACCAACACCTCCAATCTCATCACTTTGATTGGACTCCAGTTGGCTGACACCTCACTCCAATTAGCTCTTGGAGAGGTCATTAGTCTAGGGGTTCACATACTTTTTCCACCTGCACTGTGAATATTTACATGGTGTGTTCAATAAAAACATGGTAACATTTAATTCTTTGTGTGTTATTAGTTTAAGCAGACTGTGATTGTCTATTGTTGTGACTTAGATGAAGATCAGATCACATTGTATGACCAATTTGTGCAGAAATCCATATAATTCCAAAGGATTCACATACTATTTCTTGCAACTGTATATCTCTGCTCAACACAGATATTAAAACTATTGCTAAGGTATCGTCGATTGTCGTTAGTTATAGAAAACATTATACATCCTGATCAATATGGTTTTATTCCGGGGAAGAGTACTCACTACAATATAAGGTGTCTCTTCTCTAGTATGCAGGTGATGGGGGGCCCTCGCTCCATCCTGTCATTGGATGCCACTAAGGCTTTTGACAGGGTGGAGTGGGGCTTTCTCTGGACAACAAAGAGGTATTTTGAAATTGGGGACTATTTTATTAATTTGACACAAATGTTATATACAAATCTGACGGCTTGAATTAGTGTCAATGGTGTGCTAACCCCTTATGTCTTACTATTGAGAAGTATGCGTCAGGAAGGCTTGCTGTCCCCTCTTTTATTTAATCTTTTTTTAGAACCTTTGGCCTTAAAGATCAGGCAGGATGGCTCAATAAGGGGTTTTGGAAAAGATGGGAGCGTAGGAAAAGTGTCTTTATATGCAGACGACATTCTTTTTTGCTTGGGGGACACCCCAAATACACTACCGAATATTATTCACAGTGTGGAGGAGTTCAGAGCTATGTCGGGGCTAGAAATTCATTGGAATAAGACTATTCTGTTGCCTTTAGAGGATATGACACTGGTTTATACCGGGGGAGTGAGGATACTTGGGCCACAGGAATCCTTTGAGTATTTGGGGATTAGAGTTTCGTCCTCTATGGATGGTTTTGTTCCACTTAATATTATCCCTCTAATTAAAAAAACTAAAGCTAAGATTGCGATCTGGTCAAAATTACCACTATCGATGGCCGATAGAATCTCACTTATTAAAATGATTATTCTCCCTCAATTTTATGTATCTGTTCATGGCCGCACCAGTCTGGATTGATAATAGTACATTTTTACTTATTGATAAGTTACTAAATGAATTAACTTGGGGAGAAAGCGTGTTAGAATGAAAATAAAATATCTTCATTATCCTGTTAGTTCAGGAGGATTGGGTGTACCCTTTTTTAGAGGTTATTATTTGGCAGCTCAGCTACAGAAGATAAGGGGATGGCAGCTAGACCCTGTGCTAAAGGATTTGGTTTATAACTCAGGATATAAAAGCATATTTGTGTTGTTTGAATCTGGACAACTAAATCAGATGAAGGATCCTGCTTGTCGTGCCATGGTAAATCTTCTTATTAAGGTGTGGGATTATACGAGGAAGTTATTAGAGGTTACTACTGCACTTAATTTAACGCCACTTTGGGGAAATGTTTATTTGAGTGAATTTTTTAATATGTCACAGGATAAGTTCTGGATAAACTCAGGTATTAATTATATTTCTCAGCTTTTTAGAGATGGGGTCATTCTTACATTAGATAATATTTCCCATTTAGAAGGGATTAGCAAGATTAAGTGGTTTAGATACAGACAACTGTATTCGGCTTACACTTCCACAGGTCAATCTCGGTTATTTATAGTGGAATATAATAGATTAATAGATATTCTGATGAAGACACGGGGCGGGGGGGGGGGGGAGAGATTAAATTATCAAATATATATAGGGTATTGATCCATGGCAAGTAGGGTGTTTTTTTCCTAGTTGGCGTGGAGACGTGAGGCTCCTGGATTAGTACAGATAGACTGTATCATCGGCTATACATGTTTCCTGCTCGAATAGCAGGGGTACATGGGGGGCCTAACTCTGGTTGCCCTAGGGGGGACCATGAGTTCTCCGACTTCATGCATCTTTGCTAGTACTGCAGATATGTTCAGGCATTTTGACAAGGTGTATATGGAATTGTTAAACATAGGATTGGGGTACAGCTGCCTTATAATGCTCAAGTGGCCATGTTAGGGAATATTGTGAAAGATCAGGATTCAGCTCATAAGTTTAAACTCATTTCCATGGTGTTTATGTTGGCCAGAGTGATTATACCTGTAGCATGTGGGTGGATGGCAAGAGCTCCCCCGGAGAGGGGGATTATGGGGTTATGTTTATGAGTTGTTTTCTATCTGTCAGGGGGTTTAATTGAGTAACCAGATGTTTAATATATGTGATACAACTCTCCACTGCTTTAAAAAAAAAGAAAGAAAAAAAAAAGTGTTTCAATGAAGTATCTTGATTTTAAGATGGAATTGGCATTACTTCTTACTCGTTGGGGGGGGGGGGGGTATACACACGTTTTTTGTAGGATCTCCTTATTCATTTAGTGTGACCCATATACAAGGTCAGGTTTATTTGGTAATTTGGATTGGGTTAATTGATTGCTGGGAGGGACTGGAACACATTGGCACCAATGACAAAGTTAGTGTAGCTGGAGGGTCCTTAAAACTATTTCAGGGACTTAGGCTGCAAGCTCAGGGCAAGGACCTCAAAGGTAGTATTTTCTGAAATACTACCTATATCACGAAACCACAACAGAAAGGCAGCCTTAGATAAGATAGGTAAACAAATGACACAAGAACTGGTATTGGAAGATGGGGTTTGGGTTCATGGAGAACTGGGCCGACTCCTCTGTCAGCTGCAGGCTTTATTGTAGGGATGGGTTGCACCATAATAGGAAAAATGCAGCTGTTTTTTTTTGGGGGGGGGGGAGATGGCTAGAAGGTTGGAGGAGTGTTTAAACTATGTACTGTGTCAGGGGGAGGGTAATTACATTAAAGAAGGGAGCATAATGAATATAGTGACCTGGGGCTAAGTAACAGAACTGGGGGTGGAATGGAGAGAGGGAGCAGTTCATAAGGAAAGGTGTAGGGTAAAAAACAAACAAAAAAAAAAACCCTCTTAATTGTATTGTATACTAATTCCAAAGGCATGACTAGTAAAATTAGTAAACTGGAATTAGTAATGGCTAAGGAGATCTATGACACAGTGGGAATAACAGACATGGTTGGATGATAGCTATGGCTGGGCAGTTAACTTCCAGGGTTACAGTCTGTTTAGAAAGGATCGTCAAAACTGGAAAGGGGGAAGGGGATTGCAATTATGTAAAAGTCCTGTCTAAAGCCTAGACTCCAGGAAGATATGAGTGAGGGAAATGAATATGTGGAGTCACAGTGGGAAATGGTGAGAAAACTAATAATAAAAAAATGATATGGGTTTGTTATAAGTCCTCTAAACATTATAAAGTCCACCGAAAATCTACTACTAAGGGAAATAGATGAGACAACAAATCATAATGAGGTTGTTATTATGGGTGATGTCAACGACCCAGATATAGATTGGGAAACTGGAGGCAGAGCAGAAATACATGAAAAGAATTTGGCGCTCATAAGGATGCATGAAGTTTTAACTTATAATAATAGCCATACTGTGACCTGGAGTAAGTTGAGGTTTTTTTATCTTTCCGATGTAACATAGTAACATAGTACATAAGGCCGAAAAAAGACATTTGTCCATCCAGTTCGGCCTGTTATCCTGCAAGTTGATCCAGAGGAAGGCAAAAAAAACCTGTGAGGTAGAAGCCAATTTTCCTCACTTTAGGGGAATAAAAAATTCCTTCCCGACTCCAATCAGGCAATCAGAATAACTCCCTGGATCAACAACCCCTCTCTAGTAGCTATAGCCTGTAATATTATTACGCTCCAGAAACACATCCAGGCCCCTCTTGAATTCCTTTATTGTACTCACCATCACCACCTCCTCAGGCAGAGAGTTCCATAGTCTCACTGCTCTTACCGTAAAGAATCCTCTTCTATGTTTGTGTACAAACCTTCTTTCCTCCAAACGCAGAGGATGTCCCCTCGTCATAGTCACAGTCCTGGGGATAAATAGATGATGGGATAGATCTCTGTACTGACCCCTGATATATTTATACATAGTAATTAGATCTCCCCTCAGTCGTCTTTTTTCTAACGTGAATAACCCTAATTTTGATAATCTTTCAGGGTACTGTAGTTGCCCCATTCCAGTTATTACTTTAGTTGCCCTCCTCTGGACCCTCTCCAGCTCTGCTATGTCTGCCTTGTTCACTGGAGCCCAGAACTGTACACAGTACTCCATGTGTGGTCTGACTAATGATTTGTAAAGTAGTAGGAAGATGTTCTCATCACGGGCATCTAGGCCCCTTTTGATGCAACCCATTATCTTATTGGCCTTGGCAGCAGCTGCCTGACACTGTTTTTTGCAGTGCAAATCTATTCATCTGAACAGAGGCTATTTCCAATGGGGTTTTAGTTTCTTGTCAGATTCTAGAAAAACTCTCCTCCAAAATATCAGCTGCTGGTATTTCAGAAGAAGCATCAACCGGAAGAAGAATGTTAGGTTGGTGACCGTATACAGCAAAAATTATTTGCCTGTGAACTCACTGACATGATTACTGTGAGAAAATTCTGCCGCAGGTAACAATTCAACCCAGTCATCTTGAAGTTCATTGGCAAAATGGTGTAGGAAATTGGAGAAGAATCTGATTGAAACATTCAACCTGCCCCTTATACTGGGGATGATATGCTAATTAAAAATCCAAAGAAACATCCAGGTGTTTGCAGACCGCCTTACACAATTTCAAAGTAAATTGAACACCTCTGTCAGACACAAAACGTTGTGGGAAGCCATGGAAACGGAAGATATGGTGTATGAACAACTTGACCAACTAACAGATGGAAGACCAGACATTTATATAAACAGTCCAGCTATTTTGGAATAATGTTGCCAGGTAAAGACCTCTTTTCTCTTATATTCTGGCATTTATGTTTTGACAGAAGGAATGTCTCTCATAGTGACTTGCGCCACTTTTACTATACTGCTGGAAGAAAATTTTTGAGTTAGAACTGCCGCAGCCCCTGTAGAAGATGCATCAACTTCTGCAAATAATTGTTTATTGGCATCTGGATGATGAAGAACTGGGGCTTAAGAAAAAGCTAGATTTAAAGACAAGAAAGCACTTCTGGGGTCCATGGTTTAACATCCGTCACCGTATGAGTTGAGGCTGAGATGGGTACCATGAGAGAAAAAAATTAGGAATAAATTGTTTATAATCATTTGCAAACCCCCCAAGACATTGAATTGCTTTCTAACCAGATGGATAACGGCAGTTGAATACAGCTGATAATTTGTCAGGAATTAGAAGTAGAGATGTCCCGAACTATTCGCCGGCGAACAGTTCCCGGCGAACATCGCTTGTTCACGTTCACCGCGGCGGGTGAACATATGCGATGTTCGGTCCGCCCCCTATACGTCATCATTGAGCAAACTTTAACCCTGTACCTCACTGTCAGCAGACACATTCCAGCCAATCAGCATACCCTCCCTCCCAGAGCCTCCCACCTCCTAAAAAAAAGCAAGGGCGGCAGCCCTCTTAAATTCATTCTGAAGCTGCAGTGTTAGTTAGAGCAGGGAGAGTGCTGCTGCTGAATTAATATGGAAATCGTTAGCTAGGTGTCACAGGGTTCCGAAGGTGCACTCGGTCCCCCATTGCCCGCAGAACTGTTGCTTAGCTTTTGGAATGAGGTTCTGTGTTTGACCTCATTCCCAGGGCGGCTTTACTAGCTGGGTGGCTCCTTGCTCCTAAGTCTGCCTTGAGCGCCGAGCTGATCACTCGGTGCTCGACTGGTTGGTCTGTCGGTCATGTGACGCTGGCCACGTCACATGACCCTCACTCCCCACTATAAATACAGGCAGCCTGCTGGCTACAGGTTGCCTGTTAATTTCTAGGTTCCTGGCTATTTGTTGGACTGCTGAATACTTACCTGATCCTGTTCCTTGACCATCCTTTTGCCTGATCCTCCTGTACTGCGCATCCGTCCTGGTATTGTGACCTCGGCTCCCACCTGACTACTCTCTTAGGACTCCTCTTGTACTTCTCTGCTCTCCTGGTATTTATGACCCCGGCTTCTCCTGACAATTCTCTGCTTGCTCCATTTGTACTTTGCAGCTTTCCTGGTATTGACTCGGTCCGTTCACGTCCTGTTGTTTGTCTGTCTGTCATCCCTGCACTTACTCCAAGTTAGGGATTGCCGTCCAGTTGTCCCCTGTCATTAGGACTCGGGAGGCAAGTAGGCAGGGCCAGGGGTAAGGGTGGAGCGCAGTGGTCACTTCCCTCCCCCCTGTGTGTGTGTGTACGCGACCGTTACACTAGGCCAGTGTTCTGTGTCCACTCCAGTCCTCAAAGACTCATCTGCTGTAAGGACAGCGTTCTGACAGCACCCCAAAAAGCCCTTTTTAGGGCTGGTACATCAGTCTGCTTTTATTTTATTTTTTCTATATATATATTGCAGTTGCCTGCCCGTGTGAGAGGCCACAGGCCCACAGACTGTACTGTGTGCACACCACTCATATAGGGTGGCACAGTTCCTTGCAGATAAAAAAATTCATTTAATTTTTCCTCTGTAATATAATTGCAGTTGCCTGCCAGTGAGTTTCGGGCCCACTGACTGTACTGTGCCCACTGCCCACCACTCATATAGGGAGGCATAGCAACTTGCAGATAAAAAAAGTCATTTAATTTTTCCTCTGTAATATACTTGCAGTTGCCTGCTAGTGAGTGTCAAGCCCACAGACTGTACTGTGCCCACTGCCCACCACTCATATAGGGTGGCACAGCACCTTGCTGTAAAAAAAAAAAAAGTCATTCAATTTTTCCTCTATAATATACTTGCAGTTGCCTGCCAGTGTGTGTCAGGCCCACAGACTGTACTGTGTGCACACCACTCATATAGGGTGTCACAGTACCTTGCACGCATAGTACCACTAATCTAAAAAAAAATGACATGCAGAGGCAGGCCACCCCGCAGGGGCCGTCGTGGTCGTGGTGCTGTGATTTCCTTTGGCCATAGAATAATGCACAGTGTTCAGAGGCCACGTACCCTGAACTCGAAAAATTCGGAGGACATAGTTGACTGGCTTACACAGGACACCCAATCTTCTACAGCTTCCGCTCGGAACCTTTCTCCTCCAGCTCAGCTTCGGGCACCTCTCAAGTTACCACTCGCCCGCTCGCCGCCACCACCAACACTAGCACCACGGCCGCTTCACCTGATCTGTCAGAGGAGTTATTTACACATCAGTTGGAAGAAATGAGTGATGCGCAACCATTATTGCCAGAGGATGTAGATAACAGGGATATGTCTCAATCAGGCAGCATTAAACACATTGACGTACGGTGTGATGATGATGTTGTACCCGCTGCTGCTTCCTTTGCTGAGTTGTCAGATACAAGTGAAGCGGTTGATGATGACGATGTGTCGTGGATGTCTTGTGGGTGCCCGCTCGAAGAGAAGAAGGACAGGGGGAAAGTTCAGATGGGGAGACAGAGAGGAGGAGGGGACAAGTTGGAAGCAGGGGGAGGTCGTCGCAAGGAGCTAGTGGCACAGTCAGACAGCATGTATCGGCACCCGGGGTCAGCCAGACAGCACTCCAATCAACGTATGCTGTTGCCACCACCAGAATGCCGTCATTGCAAAGCTCAGCAGTGTGGCATTTTTTTTGTGTGTCTGCCTCTGATAACAGCGATGCCATTTGCAACCTGTGCCAAAAGAAACTGAGTCGCGGGAAGTCCAACACCCACCTAGGTACAACTGCTTTGCGAAGGCACATGATCTCACATCACAAACGCCTATGGGATCAACACATGATGAGTACAAGCAGCACAGAAACTCAAAGCCACCATCCTCCTCCTTGTCCAGCATCTTCAGCCACGTCAACCACTGCTGTCCTCCTTGCCCCCTCTCAACCTCCCGCCACTCCGCCTCTCACCTTCAGCAGTTCCTGCTCATCTTCCCACAGTCAGGTGTCTGTCAAGGAAATGTTTGAGCGTCAGAAGCCAATGTCACAGTCACAGAGTCACCCCCTTGCCCAGAGTCTGACAGCTGGCTTGTCGGAAGCCAGGCAAAAGGAAATCCCCAACCTGTACTCTATTGTGGAAAAGGAAGTCATGGCATGTCTGGCACACAGTGTTGGGGCAAGGGTCTATCTGACCACTGATACCTGGTCTGCAAAGCACGGTCAGGGCAGGTATATCACCTACACTGCGCATTGGGTAAACCTGCTGATGGCTGCCAAGCATGGAATGCGTGGCTCTGCAGAGGAGTTGGTGACACCGCCACGACTTGCAGGCAGGCCTGCTGCCCCCTCCTCTACTCCTCCTACTCAATCCTCTTCGCTAACCTCCTAGGCTGAGTCCTCTTCTGCTGCTGCATCTTGCTCAACATCAACTGCACCCCCCCAGCTCCCCAGGGGCTATTCCACATGACGGATACGGCAGTGTCACGCCGTCTTGGGGTTGACTTGCCTGAAAGCAGAGAGTCACACCGGACCAGCACTCCTGTCCGCCCTGAACGCACAGGTGGATCAGTGGCTGATCCCGCGTCAACTGGAGATCGGCAAAGTGGTGTGTGACAACGGAAGCAATTTGTTGGCGGCATTGAATTTGGGCACATGTGTTGAATCTGATAGTACAACGCTTTGTGCATAAGTACCCAGGCCTACAGGACGTCCTCAAGCAGGCCAGGAAGGTGTGTGGCCATTTCAGGCGTTCCTACACGGCCATGGTGCACTTTTTCGATATTCAGTGGCGAAACAACATGCCAGTGATGCGCTTGATTTGCGACAGCCCGACACGTTGAAATTCAACACTCCTAATGTTCGACCGCCTGCTCCAACAAGAAAAAAGCCGTCAACGAGTATTTGTATAACAGGGGTGCTAGGACAACCTCTGCGGAGCTGGGTATTTTTTTGCCACGTTATTGGACTCTCATGCGCAATGACTGTAGGCTCATGTGTCCTTTTGAGGAGGTGACAAACCTAGTCAGTCGCACCGAAGGCACCATCAGCGACATCATACCATTTATTTTCTTCCTGGAGCATGCCCTGCGAAGAGTGCTGGATCAGGCCGTAGATGAGCGTGAAGAGGAAGAGTTGTGGTCACCGTCACCACCAGAAACAGCCTTATCATCATCGCTTGCTGGACCTGCGGCAACGCTGGAAGAGGAGTCTGAGGAAGAGGAGTCAGAGGAGGAATGTGGCTTTGAGGAGGAGGAAGACCAACCACAGCAGGCATCCCAGGGTGCTCGTTGTCACCTATCTGGTGCCCGTGGTGTTGTACGTGGCTGGGGGGAAGAACAGACCGTCAATGACATCAGTGAGGGCGAGGAAGGGGACATGAGTAGCTTGGCATCCAACCTTGTGCAAATGGGGTCTTTCATGTTGTCATGTCTGTTGAGGGACCCTCGTATAAAAAGGCTGAAGGAGAACGACCTGTACTGGGTGGCCACGCTACTAGACCCCCGGTATAAGCAGAAAGTGGCTGAAATGTTACCGAATTACCAGAAGTTGGAAAGGATGCAGCAGTTCCAAAACAAGTTAAAAAGTATGCTTTACACAGCGTATAAGGGTGATGTCACAGCACAACGGGAATCTAATAGGGGAAGAGGTGAAAGTAATCCTCCTCCTACCACGACCACGCCAGCAAGGACAGGACGCGTTACAGACGTGTTGTTGATGGAGGACATGCAGAGCTTTTTAAGTCCTACGCATCGCCACAGTCCTTCGGGGTCCACCCTCAGAGAACGACTCGACCGACAGGTAGCAGACTACCTCACTTTAACTGCAGATATTGACCCTCTGAGGAGCAATGAACCCCTTGACTACTGGGTGTGCAGGCTTGACCTGTGGCCTGAGCTATCCCAATTTGCGACTTCTGGCCTGCCCCGCTTCAAGTGTCCTGTCAGAAAGGACCTTCAGCGTAGCAGGAGGTATTGTCACTGAGAAGAGAAGTCGCCTAGGTCAAAAAAGTCTAGATTACCTCACCTTTATTAAGATGAATGAGGCATGGATCCCGAGGGGACTGACAGTGGGGTATGCATTTGACTAAAAAAGGCCTGATGAGATGCCTTGGTCCACACGCTGCTGTATTTAATATCTGCTTGCCGGATGACTTGCGTGACTTCTCCACCACCAACTAGGGTTCAAGCCGCAATGTTTTAGTGCACTTTCTGCCTGGAAAACATAAATTTTTCCGGCCGCTGCTACAGCAGCTAATGCTAATGCTAATTTTTCATGTGTGCATGCCTAATTTTTCTGGCCTCTTAGTGCCCTTGAAACAACTTTTCCATCACTATTGTGGCCAGAAAGAGTCCCTGTGGGTTTTAAAATTCGAATGCCTATTGAAGTCAATGGCGGTTCGCCCGGTTCGCCCGTTCGCGAACATTTAAATTCGTGCATCAGTCTGCTTTTATTTATTTTTCTGTATATATATATATTGCAGTTGCCTGCCCGTGTGAGAGGCCACAGGCCCACAGACTGTACTGTGTGCACACCACTCATATAGGGTGGCACAGTACCTTGCAGATAAAAAATTCATTGAATTTTTCCTCTTTAATATAATTGCAGTTGCCTGCCAGTGAGTGTCGGGCCCACTGACTGTACTGTGCCCACTGCCCACCACTCATATAGGGAGGCATAGCAACTTGCAGATAAAAAAAAATCATTTAATTTTTCCTTTGTAATATACTTGAAGTTGCCTGCCAGTGAGTGTCAGGCCCACAGACTGTACTGTGCCCACTGCCCACCACTCATTCGTCGTTCGCGAATGGAAAATTTTATGTTTGCGACATCTCTAATTAGAAGACTCTGGTAAGAAATGTTGTACCTAAGGAGTGGAAGTAAAGTTTTTTTTCAAAAATGCATTTTTCAAAGGCTGTTTTCCCTCTGGTGCACAAATCAGACATGTTTCTGGTCGGTTACAAGATCTGGAGAAAAATTTAAAATATTGCCTAGATATACGACAAAGCTAACATACAGTACTTCTCTGAAAATCTCATTGACAAATTCTTGAAATATTGCCCGGGCATTACTTAGTTCAAAGGGCATATAAACAGGTATTCGTAAAGCCCATCTAGTGTTTAAAGCAGTTTTCCTTTCATCACCTTGATGGATTCTGATTAAATTATAGACCCCATATTGGTCTACTTAAGTAAAAATGTTGGCTCCATGGGAGCGGTCAAATAACTTGGGAATTAGTGGTAGAAATTTGTTCTTGATAGTGATATTTTTGAGGTCTCTCTAATTCATATAAGGGCACAGATAACAATCTTTCTTTTTTTCCTAAAAAGAACCTGGCACCAGCTGGAGGAGATGATTTTCAAATGAACCCCCTGTCCAGGTTTTCCTTAGTGTATTCTGACTCTCGCTTGAGTCTCAGCAGAAATCAGGGGATACACTTGGCCATTAGAGAATGAGGATTCAGGTACCATGTCTATTGGAGAGTCATAGCACAGGTGTAGCAGTAGGTTCTCTGTTTCTTTTTCTTTTTTGTAAAAAATGTATGCAATTTTGTGGTAGGCTACAGACAAGCCCTTCAAGCTTTGTGGCACTGGTGGAAGTTGAATAGGCTGAACTAAGGTAGGCTATTGCCCAATCAAGAACCTCTGTGGAATTCCAGTCCAGAACAGGATTATCTCTTCAGAACCATCATAGCCCCAACAGAACAGAGATACACAATTATGTTGGCCCTATGAGTGATATCTTCTCAGAATGGAGAACTCCAACTTGTAATTCCAAGAGTTTGGTGAATAATTGTATGGACTAAGACAGAGCCCTTCTATCAACGGCTATCACCATCCAGTACCAGTCCACCATGGACTGATGCAGAAAACTACCTGCTGAATGAGAATCAAGGTGGGCAGGCACAGAGAACTAAGTATCCCCAAGCATCCCCAAGACTCTGGCGGAGTCAGAGATAGATAGGACTTATCCTTGTCCAGTGTCACCTCTTCTACCGACCCTGTTTTGATATTTTCCATCTTCTAGGGACAGGTACAGGCAAAATGACCTTTGCCTTCACAATACAATCAAAGTTCATTGGCACATCTGTACTGTGTTCCCCCTCAGACAGCCTAATCCTATCTGCCTGCACAGGTTCAGATGCTGACTGTAGAAGAGAAGGAGGTGACATAGGTTTCAGAAGTGTTGGTGTCAGGTGAAAAGTTCTTCTCTCTTGACATATCTCCTTGGCACAGTCACAAAATTGGGTACCTATTTGGGTAGCAAGAGTGATTAGGGCATCCAGGGAGACTGCAATGTCCTGACCTACTAACTCCTCCTTTATTCAACTGGAGAGCTCCTCCCAACAGGCTGCAATCAACACTTTAACACTCAATGCCAGTTCCAAAGCCAGGGCACAGATGCTGCAGAAGAAGCCCAACCAGGTTCCTAAAAAATTTTCCAAAAATAATCCTGTAAAAGTTGCAGGTTACTAGTAAGAGCACCATTCCTCTCCCAAATAAAATTTGCCTATGACAGGACTTCTTCACCCAGATGGGAAATAGCAAAGGTCACTTTCTGTCGAGAATTAATGCAGCAATAACTCAAAATGTACATAAGTTTAAAAAGCCACGGCAAGACTTAGGGTAACCATGCAGAGGCAGTACAGTGGTTGCAGTAACTGCTGGTTGTTGCGGTATCACTGCTGTTTCAATCAGAGAATCTAGTTAGACTTATACAGGGTGCAGATATAATAGTATTAGTAGAAATAAAGCAATGAATCCAGCATCGAAGTTTAGAAAATATTGTAGGTTTCTTTATTCAGTGTAGTACAGATCCATACAGTAACAGCATTACCTCAGTGTTCCAAATGATCGTCTACGAGTTTCGCACAGACATGTTCTTAGTCGTGACCGATCAGATATCCAATTGGCCATGTCTATATAGGCTAGTCGCAGCCTCTCCTCCCACCTCCAGGTGATAATTAGAAGGAGCTGATTGCAGCACACCCAAGGCACAGCCAAAAGGAACAACTGAAATTAACATTGGTGCAGGTGTAAAATCTATAAAAACCAAGTGAATGCACATAAAAATAAATATACTATTCAGGCTCCTGGGTCATATTCAGGAATAACAAAACATGCCAGTCTCCGAAAATTCAACAAAGTGAGACATTGGCAAAAAAACATATATGAATTCCTGAAAAAAATGCATGGTCTGAATAGTGGTTTACAATGTTAAAAACAGAAAATGCAAATTAGACATGGCGAAAGTATCCTCATGGCTGCTAATCTGGATGAAACAACACAATAAGAATATATTTATAAGCTCACCAAGAATGGACCAAATCCTAATAAAGATACATGAGTTCCTTTTTTAAGTTCAAACCATTCGGATGTCTTGTTTTTAATCGTAGAATCCAAAAGGCCTCCCTTTGTATTAATCGCCTTTGGAAATCGCCCCCTCGAATAGAGGAAAAAACTCGCTCGATTCCAAAGGCAGAAAAAGTTTGTAAGCTCCTACCATGCATCGAAACAAAGTGTCTAGCAGCATTCAAAATATTGACATAGGAGGAATTAGCGACATGATTCAAATGTTTGAGGATTCTGTTCTTTAACCATCTTGTGGTACTTCCCACATAAAGGAGGTCACACTGGGTACATCTGATAACATAAATTACCCCAGTGGTATTGCAATTTATGTAAGATTTAATGGAAAAGGTTGAGATATATTCTGAATCCTCGAAGATTTTGGTTGGGACAACATAGCCACAAGTTTTGCAGGGATGGCTGCCTCACCGTGTGAACTCTGTGTATTTAAGCCAGGTGTTGGTCTGAGTTCTTTTCGAAGCTGATTTAAATAATGAGGGAGACAGGGATGAAGCCAGCGTGGGAGACCGTCTGGCTGCCACTCTGTAGCCATCCTGCAGTAAACCATGTAAAATATCATCATCATATAGAATCGATATACATTCCGATACTACCCGTTTAACCTGCTGAAATTGATTACTGTAGGTAAGAACCAAAGTAGGTGGATTAATGCGATCTTTCACACCCACTGTGTTTCCTTCCTTCCCTGCCCTGTCATCTCTCCCAAAAAGTAATGTCTTACGATTTTTCGTCTGTGCTATTTTTTCAGCTCTCTTGATCATCCAGATAGGATAACCCCTTACTAATAATCGTGATGTGATGAGTCGACATTCCAATGTGAAGGTCGTATCATCACTACAATTTCTTCTGGCACGCAACATCTCTCCTACCGGAATAGACTTAATCGTATGTATGGGATGATGACTGTTAGCTCTCAGGATCGCATTCCCAAAGACTGGTTTACGGTAAGTAGTTGTATGTATATTCGAACAGGGAATGCCCGTGAGAGTTAAATCGAGAAAGTTAATCGTAAACCTATCCTGCGAATAAGTAACTCTCAGATTATAGAGATTGTCGTTGAGGTAGCGCATAAAATCAGGTATGGCAGGCACATCGCCGCTCCAAATGATGAGCAGATCAACGATGTACCTGCCATACCAATCCAATGCTGCTGCAAAAGGCTTATCCGTGGTATATATATACCTTTCTTCCCAGTACGACATGGTTAAATTCGCTAGGGAAGGGGAAAATTTGGCCCCCATCGAAACTCCCCATATTTGCAGAAAGAACCAGCCGTCAAAAGAAAAATAATTATGAGTCAATAAAAATTCAGTGACTTCTATAACATTATCTATGTAATATGGCTCATGGTAGATGTACTTGTGCAAATTAAATTCTAATGCGAATAAAGCCACGTTGTGAGGGATATAAGGGTAAAGCGAAGAAACATCACTGGTAGGCCAGGTATAACTGGAAGACCACTCTTTCTGGTAAAAACTTCTTAAGATATCGCCAGTATCTTTAATGTAACCTGGCGCTCATTTGACAAGGGACTGTAAAATCGCATCTAACCACTCTCCTAGTTTTTTGGTCATGGGGCCTATGCCAGAGACAATAGGCCGCAGTGGGGGTGGATTTAACCCCTTATGAATCATTGGTGGCCAGTGTGCGGCCTCCGTCGCCCCCCCCCCCCCTCTATTGTAATATCATTGGTGGCCAGTGTGCGGCCTCCCCTCTCCGCCCCCCCTGCCCGATCATTGGTGGCAGCGGAGAGTTCCGATCGGAGTCCCAGTTTAATCGCTGGGGCTCCGATCGGTAACCATGGCAACCAGGACGCTACTGCAGGCCTGGTTGACATGGTTACTTAGCAATATTACAATATTAGAAGCATCATACTTACCTGCTGCGCTGTCTGTGACCGGCCGGGAGCTCCTCCTACTGGTAAGTGACAGATCATTAAGCAATGCGCCGCACAGACCTGTCACTTACCAGTAGGAGGAGCTCCCGGCCGGTCACAGACAGCACAGCAGGTAAGTATGATGCTTCTAATATTGTAATGTTGCTAAGTAACCATGGCAACCAGGCCTGCAGTAGCATCCTGGTTGCCATGGTTACCGATTGGAGCCCCAGCGATTAAACTGGGACTCCGATCGGAACTCTCCGCTGCCACCAATGATCGGGGGGGGAGAGGGGAGGCCGCACACTGGCCACCAATGATATTCAAACTGGGGAGGGAGGGGGGTCCGCCCCCTACTGCCTGGCAGCCCCTGATCTCTTATAGGGGGCTATAATATGCACAATTTACCCCTCAGGTGCAGCACCTAAGGGGTTAATTGTGCGGATCACAGCCCCCTGTAAGAGATCGGGTGCTGCCAGGCAGCAGGGGGCAGTCATGTACACAGTTCGTAGTATATTCTAACTAGAAGCGTCCCCATCACTATGGGAACGCCTCTGTGTTAGAATATACTGTCGGATATGAGTTTTCACGAAGTGAAAACTCATCTCTGAAAAAGCTTTTATGCAGACGGATCTTCGGATCCGTCTGTATGAAAGTAACCTACGGCCACGGATCACGGACGCGGATGCCAATCTTGCGTGCATCCGTGTTCTTTCACGGACCCATTGACTTGAATGGGTCCGTGAACCGTTGTCCGTCAAAAAAATAGGACAGGTCATATTTTTTTTGATGGACAGGAAACACGGATCACGGATGAGGCTGCAAAACGGTGCATTTTCCGATTTTTCCACGGACCCATTGAAAGTCAATGGGTCCACGAAAAAAAACGGAAAACAGCACAACGGCCACGGATGCACACAACGGTCGTGTTCATGAGGCTTAAATCTTACATAAATTGCAATACCACTGGGGTAATTTATGTTATCAGATGTATCAAGTGTGACCTCCTTTATTTGGGAAATACCACAAGACGGTTAAAGAACAGAATCCTCGAACATTTGAATTATGTCACTAATTCCTCCTATATCAATATTTTGAATGCTGCTAGACACTTTGTTTCGATGCATGGTAGGAGCTTATGAACTTTTTCTGCCTTTGGAATCGAGTGAGTTTTTCCCTCTATTCGAGGGGGCGATTTCCAAAGTCGATTAATACAAAGGGAGGCCTTTTGGATTCTACGATTAAAAACAAGACACCCGAATGGTTTGAACTTAAAAAAGGAACTCATGTATCTTTATTAGGATTTGGTCCATTCCTGGTGAGCTTATACATATATTCTTATTGTGTTGTTTCATCCAGATTAGCAGCCATGAGGATACTTTCGCCATGTCTAATTTGCATTTTCTGTTTTTAACATTGTAAACCACTATTCAGACCATGCGTTTTTTTCAGGAATTCATATATGTTTTTTTGCCAATGTCTCACTTTGTTGAATTTTCGGAGACTGGCATGTTTTGTTATTCCTGATTAGGACCCAGGAGCCTGAATAGTATATTTATTTTTATGTGCATTCACTTGGTTTTTATAGATGTTACACCTGCACCAATGTTAATTTCAGTTGTTCCTTTTGGCTGTGCCTTGGGTGTGCTGCAATCAGCTCCTTCTAATTATCACCTGGAGGTGGGAGGAGAGGCTGCGACTAGCCTATACAGACATGGCCAATTGGATATCTGATCGGTCACGAGTAAGAACATGTCTGTTCGAAACACGTAGATGTTCATTTGGAACACTGAGGTGATGCTGTCACTGTATGGATCTGTACTACACTGAATAAAGGAACCTACAATATTTTCTAAACTTCGATGCAGGATTCATCGCTTTAATTCTACTATTTCACGGTCTTACCAAGGTCTCCATGCATCAAGGAAGTCGACACAAGGGATAGAGGCAGCAGGTGAGCTGGACATTGTTTACAATACGAATCATAACAGTATTTGTATGTGACTTGCACTTAAGAACTTGACTGGAGCACAGACAAAGAACACTGGAGTACACAGTCAGGATGGAAACAGAACTTACAGCATGGTAGGAACACAGGCAGGAAAAAAAACTAAGGATTAACACAGGTAAAATCACAATAGTGCCAGACTATCACACAGCACTGCTGGTCACAAGGGAACCTCTGACTGATGAGAGTGCCTTAAAAACCCAAGGACCACTTAGCCTAGAAAGTATAGGCCAGTAAGTTTAACATCTATTGTGGGCAATCTGTTTGAAGGTTTTCTAAGAGATGCTATCCTGGAGTATCTCAATAAAAATAAGTTTAATATGCCTCATAAGTATACGTTAAAGAGTGATCAGTCCTGTTAGACTAATCTAATTTGCTTCTATGAGGAGGTAAGTTATACACTGGACCAGGATGTCTCATTGAATATCATATATCTTGATTTCTCCAAAGCAGATACTGTGTCGCAAAAAAGGTTAGTACATAAAATGAGAATGCTAGAACTGGGGAAAAATGTGTATATGTGGGTAACTGTCAGTGTTAAAAAGCATGGTTATTAATGATACATACTCAGATTGCATCTCTGTCAGTGCTGTAACTATAAGGGTTGCAATTGCCCCTAAGCCAGTGGCACACCCCAATTATGTATTGTCGTACTCAGAGTGGCGATACAGTGACTGGAGCTCTCCCTGCCCCGCCTTTCACTCTGATAGGGGTTAGGCCTAGTGCCTGTAGCCTACCAGAGGCCAGCACAGGCGGCACGATGATATAATTATCATTGCTCTGCCTGAGCCGGGGAGCATAAAGCCCAAGAAACAGGCTGGAAGAGAGACATGCACTGAATTGCTGACAGCTACATGAATATAAGTATATATGTTTATTAGTTTTTATTTGGAACCTTGCTGTTGGGCCACTATGGGGGGCCTAGAGGAGCACTATGGGGGCATTCTAAGGGTATTTGTTGTATTGTGCACATTATAAGGGGGGTATTTTGTTTACTGGCTCACATTGTAAGGGGGCATTTTTCTACTGGCACACATTATAAAGAGAATTATCTCTGGGGGATATTACTAGGGGACTATGGGGAACATGATTACTGGTATGGGCACAATGGGGGCATTATTACTATTGGGGGCACTGTTAACACTACGTCCACTCTGGCAGAGAAACACTACTATTGGAGAAAGCACTATTACTGTGGGGGATTCCCTGGCACACTATTAGCTTAGCCAAATTATTTTTGGCAGACATTATGTTTACCACAATTTTAATGTCAGCATCACTATTTTTAGGTCACTGTGTGCCAATAATTATTAAAGGGGGCACTATCTACGTAGTACTAGTATTTTCAGGAGGAGTGTTTCTGCAGTATAGTATTGAGAAACATGGGCACAGTTGTGTGTTGGGGGTAGCAGGATGGGGTGTTCAGCAGCTGTGAGGATTATAGAAAAGTAAGACACTAAGATGTTTCTCAAACTAGAGACAAGAGATGGCTGAAAGAAATCACCATGGCGGTCTGGTCTAAATGAAGAAGATGAGGAAAGAAAAAATCTACATCAGAGGAGACATCATTGGATGTAAGAGGTATGTGGTGCTGTTTTACCCTGTATGTTTTGTAGTGCTGTATGTAATATTTTCCAAGTATGTCATTAACAGTTTGGCTGAAAGGAAGGGGTTAGGTTGAGAATTTGATATAGGGAGTGCTGTTTAAATTTTCGCCTCAGGCAGCAGAAAGGCTAGTTGCACCCCTTGCCACAAAGCACTGAGGGTAGGGGGGCCGAAGCTGAACCCTTGCATCAGGGCCCAAGAGCCTTTAGCTGCACCCTGGTGACAGGTGCCAGTTGGGCACCACAACGGGAACTATTGGGCCCTATTCTCTTCAGTATATTTATTAACAATCTTGTAGATGGGTTGCACAGTAAAATATCATTTATTTTGCTTATAATACTAAAGTGTGTTAAATAATTAACACAAAATAATACATTATCTTGCTGCAGATGAATCTGGATAGATTGGAGACCTGGATAAAAAAAATTGAGAATTAGGTTTAACACTGATAAGTGTAAACTTATGCACATGGGAAAAATGAAAATAAGAGTCACCAATACATACTAAATGCTAAAATACTGGAAAACAGTGACATGGGAAAGGACTTAGGAATTTTAGTTGACAGTAAACTTACTCTAAGTGTAGTATCTGCTACCAAGGCCAATAAGATCATGGGGTGCATCAAAAGGGAGATAGTTGCACGTTATGAGACATAGTTCTGACACTTTATAAATGATTTGTCAGACCCCACATGGAGTATTGTGCATAATTCTGGGCACTTATGCACAGCTTGAACTGCTTCAGAGAAGCGCAATTAAAATAATAATTGCCATGGGTGGACTACAGTACTCATAAAGATTATCAAAATTAGGGTTCTTTAGTTTGGAAAAAAATTGTCACGAGGGTGTCAAGAGCCACGTCTGACTCCGTTATACCCGGGGTCAGGAAGTCGCAGCGGGTGGCTGCGCGCTCTATGTATAAAGATAGTGCTGTTTCTTAATGGTAGCTTTCTGGGTTTGCCTTGCAACCCTTTTTGGCTCACTCAGGGATCCGTAGCTTCTTTTCCTCAGCTGTTTCTTGTCCAGCACTCCCAACCTCCTTATATTCCCCTCTCCCACCTCTCTGGTTGCCAGATATAGAGCTTCCTGCCTGGAATTCTATACTGACCCACTGGAGCTGTGTAGCTGTGATCCCTGGTTGTTGTTCCAGAGCGTTACCCTCTGGATCCCTGTTGGCCTTTTGTTGTCTGCTGTTGTCGCCCACCTGGGATTATATGTTTTGTCTGTATTGTCTGTCCTCTCCTTGGTGTTTTCCTTTAGTGTCAGTGGTGCGGACTAGTGTTCCCACCGCCCTATTCACTACGTAGGGCTCATCTTAGGGAAAGCCACGGTTTAGGCACGTGATCGGCGTACGGGTGAGGAACCCGTCTAGGGACGTCAGGGCAGTCAGGTGCCAGCCTCAAGGTGAGTGAGGGGTCACCGCCTTTCCCTCTCCCTTGGACAGGGCCTTCCCATTTCCCTCCCTTTGCATGATGCCGGTCATGACAAAAATCAGCTATGGGGTGATCTAATATCTAATATTAAATATATCAAAAGCCAATGCAGAGATCTCCCTCATCATCTATTTATACCAAGGATTGCTACTATGACAAGGAGACATCCTGTACTTCTAGAGGAAAGGATGTTTCTAAACCAGCATAGAAAGTGATTCTTTACTGTAAGAGCAGTAAGATTATGGAAAATTTGGCCAAAGGAGCTGGTGATAATGAACTCACTAGAAGAGTTCAAGAGGGGCCAGGGTGCTTTTCTGAAGTGTAATAATATTACATATTTGGTTACTAGAATTCCAGAGAAGGGTCATTGATCCATAGAATTATTCTGATTGTCTAAATGGAGTTGGGAAGAATTTTTTTCCACCAAAATGAGGAAAATTTTCTTCTGCCTTAATTTATTTTTGCCTTCCTCTGGATCAACTTTGAAGTACAGTACAGACCAAAAGTTTGGACACACCTTCTCATTCAAAGAGTTTTTCTTTATTTTCATGACTATAAAAATTGTAGATTCACACTGAAGGCATCAAAACTATGAATTAACACATGTGGAATTATATACATAACAAACAAGTGTGAAACACCTGAAAATATGTAATATTCTAGGTTCTTCAAAGTAGCCACCTTTTGCTTTGATTACTGCTTTGCACACTCTTGGCATTCTCTTGATGAGCTTCAAGAGGTAGTCCCCTGAAATGGTTTTCACTTCACAGGTGTGCCCTGTCAGGTTTAATAAGTGGGATTTCTTGCCTTATAAATGGGGTTGGGACCATCAGTTGCGTTGAGGAGAAGTCAGGTGGATACACAGCTGATAGTCCTACTGAATAGACTGTTAGAATTTGTATTACGGCAAGAAAAAAGCAGCTAAGTAAAGAAAAACGAGTGGCCATCATTACTTTAAGAAATGAAGGTCAGTCAGTCAGCCCAAAAATTGGGAAAACTTTGAAAGTAAGGGCTATTTGACCATGAAGGAGAGTGATGGGGTGCTGCCCAGATGACCTGGCCTCCACAGTCACCGGACCTGAACCCAATCGAGATGGTTTGGGGTGAGCTGGATCGCAGAGTGAAGGCAAAAGGGCCAACAAGTGCTAAGCATTTCTGGGAACTCCTTCAAGACTGTTGGGAGACCATTTCAGGGGACTACCTCTTGAAGCTCATCAAGAGAATGCCAAGAGTGTGCAAAGCAGTAATCAAAGCAAAAGGTGGCTACTTTGAAGAACCTAGAATATGACATATTTTCAGTTGTTTCACACTTGTTTGTTATGTATATAATTCCACATGTGTTAATTCATAGTTTTGATGCCTTCATAGTCATGAAAATAAAGAAAACTCTTTGAATGAGAAGGTGTGTCCAAACTTTTGGTCTGTACTGTATATTAGGCTGAACTGGATGCATTTCTTTTTTCAATCTTACAAACTATTGGGGTCGTTTATCAAACTGGTGTAGAACTGGTCTATTTGCCGATAGAAACCAATCAGATTCCACCTTTCATTTTCCAAAAGAACAAGTAGCAACTAGGCCAGTTCTACTTTACACCAGTTTGATAAATGACCCCATATGTTAATATGTTACTATGTAGCTGAACTAGAAGAAATAGGAGCATATCTGGTCACATCTGGAACTGCAGCCAGTCGGGTGTTCTGACAGAATTGCTAAATTGCTGGAGCAAAGAAAGGGTAAGTACTGCTGAAAGTGTCTTCTCTCCATGGGTTAGCAGAAAAGGCTTTATATGTACAGCCCTGGAGAACCCCTTTAAGTCTTGTATGCTTTCCTTTTATCTCTACCGCAATACTTGCTTTTGTTCTGGACCAAGGCCTCTTACCTGCCCCTATAGTTTCATGGGAAAAGATTCAGCAAAACATGTACAGTATATTATATATTTATATCTCTGCTTTTTCTAACTTAAAGTGTAACTGTCATTTTGGTTTATTTTTAATAATGTGTAGGGACATGTTAACATTTTCGTAATACACTTTATTAGAGAAAGATGTCTCTTTCCACTAAAAAACAGGGTGTAAAGAGTCTTTTTAGTCTCAAGAGTCTTTTTACCAAAGTGTTGCTAAGGAGAGTCTGTCTTCAGTCTTAAGTCTGCAGAAGACAAATGTGTGTACCATGCAGAGGTTTCCAGTAGTGTTGAGCAAGCATGCTCGGCCGAACTGCTGATCGGCTCGAGCATTGCTATGCTCAGCACATTGCAGTGCTCGGCCAAATACTGCGGGTGCTCGATTACAATTTAATACAGTGAAAGTCAATGGAAGACCCAAGCATCAAACCAGACACCCACTGCTCTGAAGAAGAGAGGGTGTCTGGTTCACAAAAAAAAAGGTTAGAAAGTGATGGAAAAACCCATCAAAATGGTTTGGAAACCGCATTAAGAGGATGTCTGGATGCGTCTTGGACTCCTATTATCTATGACATACAATAGACAACCACACAAAGGCTATATGCCAAAAGCCAGGTATGTGGAAGCCAACAATCTATCCATGAGACAGATATCTATTGGTTTCATAGTCTAGCAAATTTTCCATGCAAATGGTTTTTCAGCTGAAAAACAAGGCAGATTCTGCTCATTTGCATGTCTTTCCCATATGCCCATGTTTATGCAAATTAGTTTTTATATGACAAAACTGTATAGAAAGGTTATTGAATATTATGTTAGGACAATCAGAAAACTTATTGTCACCCTAATAATATTGATCTAGTGCGCAGGTCCACCCAAGCCATCCAACAGATATGAAGCAACTTTGAGGCTTACTGGCTCTCAGTCAGATGAGAGCTGGTTTGGAATGTCGTCTAGTGATAACTCTGCCTATTTATACCTAAAATAGAAATATCCTCTAATTTAGCTAATTGACTACCTAACTAGCTACCTTTGTTGCCGTTACACTACACTAAACTAAACTACACAATACACAATTAAATTCACAATTCCACCCCACACACACTATACAATACACTTACACATATACGTGTTACTTAGCAGCCCACCCAACCTATCTACACACTGTCCCTAAGGGAGCACAATAACCACCATGCAATGGGGTTACGGCTGCAGGGAACAGTAAAGGGGTAAGGGTAAATACCTGGTGGGATGCAGGGGTTAGGGGTAATAGTGGGAATGCAAGTCAACAATTCTTAATCGTAGGTCTTCTGAGAGCTCTTTTGTGCGAGGCATCATTCACATCAGGCAATGCTTCTTGTGAAAAGTAGACCAAGAACTGGTGTGTGTTTTTTATAGGGCAGGGCAGCTGTAACCAACACCTCCAATCTCATCTCATTGATTGTACTCCAGTTGACACCTCACTCCAATTAGCTCTTGGAGATGTCATTAGTCTAGGGATTCACATACTTTTTCCACCTGCACTGTGAATGTTTACATGGTGTGTTCAATAAAAACATGGTAACATTTAATTCTTTGTGTGTTATTAGTTTAAGCAGACGGTGATTGTCTATTGTTGTGATTTAGATGAAGATCAGATCACATTTTATGACCAATTTGTGCAGAAATCCATTTAATTCCAAAGGGTTCACATACTATTTCTTGCAACTGTATATATATATATATATATATATATATATATACACACATGAGATAACCCTGGGGCATAAATGGGCAAATATAAGCCCACATATATACCCATATACTGGGCCCACATACATGGGACCCATATGTCCCCACTGGCCATACAGGACCAATATATATAGATAGATAGATAGATAGATCTACGTGGATAGATAGATAGAATAATTCTACGTGGCATTGATTCAACAAGGTGCTGATAGCATTCTTTAGAAATGTTGGCCCATATTGATAGGATAGCATCTTGCAGTTGATGGAGATTTGAGGGATGCACATCCAGGGCACAAAGCTCCCGTTCCACCACATCCCAAAGATGCTCTATTGGGTTGAGATCTGGTGACTGTGGGGGCCATTTTAGTACAGTGAACTCATTGTCATGTTCAAGAAACCAATTTGAAATGATTCGAGCTTTGTGACATGGTGCATTATCCTGCTGGAAGTAGCCATCAGAGGATGGATACATGTTCTCATTCTGTTTACGCCAAATTCGGACTCTACCATTTGAATGTCTCAACAGAAATCGAGACTCATCAGACCAGGCAACATTTTTCCAGTCTTCAACAGTCCAATTTTGGTGAGCTCGTGCAAATTGTAGCCTCTTTTTCCTATTTGTAGTGGAGATGAGTGGTACCCGGTGGGGTCTTCTGCTGTTGTAGGCCATCCGCCTCAAGGTTGTGCGTGTTGTGGCTTCACAAATGCTTTGCTGCATACCTCGGTTGTAACGAGTGGTTATTTCAGTCAACGTTGCTCTTCTATCAGCTTGAATCAGTCGGCCCATTCTCCTCTAACCTCTAGCTTCAACAAGGCATTTTTGCCCACAGGACTGCCGCATACTGGATGTTTTTCCCTTTTCACACCATTCTTTGTAAACCCTAGAAATGGTTGTGCGTGAAAATCCCAGTAACTGAGCAGATTGTGAAATACTCAGATCGGCCCGTCTGGCACCAACAACCATGCCACGCCTCAAAATTGCTTAAATCACCTTTCTTTCCCATTCTGACATTCAGTTTGGAGTTCAGGAGATTGTCTTGACCAGGACCACACCCCTAAATGCATTGAAGCAACTGCCATATGATTGGTTGACTAGATAATTGCATTAATGAGAAATAGAACAGATGTTCCTAATAATTCTTTAGGTGAGTGTATATAGCAATACAGGGAAATATATCCCTATTTGCCATATAAGAGGCCAATATATATACACAGATCTACATATATATCAATAAAGGGGCAGATACATTTATACATCTATATACAGTATACACCAACCTGACTTCCCTCTACACCATCAATTTCTAACCTTTTTTTGTGAACCAGACGCCCTCTTCTGTTTCAAGCAGGGTGTGCCTAGGGTTCTCTCATTGACTACCATTGCGCACGGGTGCTCGGTAGAGCACACGAGCATACCAATGGGTGCTCGATCAACACTAGTTTCCAGCTGTCTCTTGTTACTAAATCATTCCCTGAGTATGGGCATATGGCATAACTATAACTGTCCATCAACCTGGCTATCTGACTTGTTACACACAGGCCTCCTTAGTGCTCATTAAAACTCTTAAGACTGAAGACAGACTTTCCTTAGTAACGATCAGTTACAGCTTTGATAGAAGACTGAAATGACATGAAAAACTTATGAATGACTGCCAGCTATCTATATATACACACTTACACAGAGAATGCTATGAATCACTGATAACAGCCCCGTGCACGCAACTATCAGTGACTGACAGCTATCTACAGGTGAAACTCGAAAAATTAGAATATCGTGCAAAAGTCCATTTATTTCAGTAATGCAAATTAAAAGGAATTGCATTATAGCAGCTTAAAAGTATAATTTTGTGAAGAGGTTAAATATTTTAGGCTTAAAGTCTCACACTCTAGTCAGCTAATTAATGCATACCCCCTGAGCAAAGGGTACCTCAAAATTGAGACTTTGGGGTTTCATAAGCGGTAAGCCATAATCATCCAAATTATAACAAGTAAAGGCTTGAAATATCTCGCTTTGCATGCAACGAGTCTATCTCATATATTAGTTTCACCTTTTAAGTGGCATTACTGAAATGAATGAACTTTGCACAATATTCTAATTTTGTGAGTTTCTCCTGTATGTATACAGTACATACTTATAGAGAGAATGCTATTATTCACTGATAATACATGACCTGTAAACAACTACCAGAAACTGCCAACTACCACTGTATACACACTTATGCAGAGAATATTATCAATCATTGATAACACCTCCCCTGTGTACAGGTATCAGTGACTTACAGCTATCCCTATACACACACACACACACACACACACAGAATGCCATCAATCACTAATAACACCTCCCATATGCACAGCTATCAGTGACTGACAGTTATCTGTGTATACATGCTTACACAGAAAATGCTATTAATCACTGATAATACCTTACTCATGTACAGCTATCAGTGACTGACAGCTATCTCTGTATACCCACTTACACAAATGCTATTAATCACTGATAACACCTCCCATGTGAACAGCTATCAGTAACTGACAGCTATCTTTGTATACACGTTTACACAGAGAATGCTATCAATCACTGATAACACCTCCCCTGTGAACTAACAGCGACTGACAGCTACCTCTTTATACACACTTACACAGAGAATGCAATCAATCATTTATAACACCTCCCCCATGTACAGTTATCAGTGTCTGACAGCCATCTATGTATACATACTTAGACATAGGATGCTATAAATCATTGATAACACCTCCCCCATGTTCAACTATCAGTGACTGAGAGAGATATCTGTATACATTCTTACACAGAGAATGCTATCTCTGTGTAAGTATGTATACAGAGAATGCTATCAATCACTGATAACACCTCCTCCATGTACAGCTATCAGTAACTAACAGTTATCTCTGTATACACACTTATACAAAGAATACTATCAATTACTGATAACACCTCCCCCATGTACAACTATCAGTGACTGAAAGCTATTTCTATATACATACTTACACAGAGACAGTGGCATACATAGAGAAGTAAGGGCCTCATAGCAAGGATCAAACCAGGCCCCCCACACAGAACCCTTTTCAATGACCCTTGGGCCATTTTTCCACTGCCTCATATTCTAAAAGTTGTTCCTTTAGAGGGCAGAGTCCTGACCAAGTTTTACCTCCAGTAGAAGAGGAGATAATCCCAACTAAGACTGGGCCCCCTCTTCCCCTAGGCCCCATAGCAGTTGCATGGTCTGCCGCTATGGTAGTTATGCCCCTGCACCGAGAATGTTATCAATCACTCATAATACCTCCCCCATTTACAGCTATCACTAACTAACAGTTATCTATGTATACACACTTACACAAAGAATACTATCAATCACTGATAACTAGAGTTGAGCGAACACCTGGATGTTCGGGTTCGAGAAGTTCGGCCGAACTTCCCGGAAATGTTCGGGTTCGGGATCCGAACCCGACCCGAACTTCGTCCCGAACCCCATTAAAGTCAATGTGGACACAAACTTTTCGGCACTAAAAAGGCTGTAAAACAGCCCAGGAAAGGGCTAGAGGGCTGCAAAAGGCAGCAAAATGTAGTTAAATCCCCTGCAAACAAATGTAGATAGGGAAATGAATAAAAATAAAAATAAAATAAATAAAAATTAACCAATATCAATTGGAGAGAGGTCCCATAGCAGAGAATCAGGCTTCATGTCAGCAGAGAATCAGTCTTCATGTCATAGCAGAGAATCAGGCTTCACGTCACCCAAAACTGGAACAGTCCATTGTCAGATATTTAGGCCCCGGCACCCAGGCAGAGGAGAGAGGTCCCATAACATAGAATCTGGATTCATGTCAGCAGAGAATCAGTCTTCATGTCATAGCAGAGAATCAGGCTTCATGTCATAGCAGAGAATCAGGCTTCACGTCACCCACCACTGGAACAGTCCATTGTCACATATTTAGGCCCCGGCACCCAGACAGAGGAGAGGTTCATTCAACTTTGGGTTGCCCCGCAATATAATGGTAAAATGAAAATAAAAATAGGATTGAATGAGGAAGTGCCCTGGAGTACAATAATATATGGTTAAGGGGAGGTAGTTAATGTCTAATCTGCACAAGGGATGGACAGGTCCTGTGGGGTCCATGCCTGGTTCATTTTTATGAACGTCAGCTTGTCCACATTGGCTGTAGACAGGCAGCTGCGTTTGTCTGTAATGACGCCCCCTGCCGTGCTGAATACACGTTCAGACAAAACGCTGGCCGTCGGGCAGGCCAGCACCTCCAAGGCATAAAAGGCTAGCTCTGGCCACGTGGACAATTTGAAAACCCAGAAGTTGAATGGGGCCGAACCATCAGTCAGTACGTGGAGGAATGTGCACAGGTACTGTTCCACCATCTTATTGAAATGTTGCCTCCTGCTAACACGTTCCGTATCAGGTGGTGGTGCAGTTAGCTGTGGCGTGGTGACAAAACATTTCCACATCTCTGCCATGCTAACCCTGCCCTCAGAGGAGCTGGCCGTGACACAGCTGCGTTGGCGACCTCTTGCTCCTCCTCTGCCTTCACCTTGGGCTCTCAGTAGCGCGTCTACCAACGTGCGCTTGTACTCGTGCATCTTACTATCACGCTCCAGTGCAGGAAGTAAGGTGGGCACATTGTCTTTGTACCGTAGATCCAGCAGGGTGGCAACCCAGTAGTCCGCACACGTTAAAATGTGGGCAACTCTGCTGTCGTTGCGCAGGCACTGCAGCATGTAGTCGCTCATGTGTGCCAGGCTGCCCAGAGGTAAGGACAAGCTGTCCTCTGTGGGAGGCATATCGTCATCGTCCTGCGTTTCCCCCCAGCCACGCACCAGTGATGGGCCCGAGCTGCGTTGGGTGCCACCCCGCTGTGAACATGCTTCATCCTCATCCTCCTCCACCTCCTCCTCATCCTCGTCCTCCAGTAGTGGGCCCTGTCTGGCCACATTTGTACCTGGCCTCTGCTGTTGCAAAAAACCTCCCTCTGAGTCACTTCGAAGAGACTGGCCTGAAAGTGCTAAAAATGACCCCTCTTCCTCCTCCTCCTCCTGGGCCACCTCCTCTTCCATCATCGCCCTAAGTGTTTTCTCAAGGAGACATAGAAGTGGTATTGTAACGCTTATAACGGCGTCATCGCCACTGGCCATGTTGGTGGAGTACTCGAAACAGCGCAACAGGGCACACAGGTCTCGCATGGAGGCCCAGTCATTGGGGGTGAAGTGGTGCTGTTCTGCAGTGCGACTGACCCGTGCGTGCTGCAGCTGAAACTCCACTATGGCCTGCTGCTGCTCGCACAGTCTGTCCAGCATGTGCAAGGTGGAGTTCCACCTGGTGGGCACGTCGCATATGAAGCGGTGAGAGGGAAGGCCGAAGTTACGCTGTAGCGCAGACAGGACGAGCAGCGGCAGGATGTGAACGCCGGAAGCGCGAACAGACGGCCCGCACTTTATGCAGCAGCTCTGACATCTTGGAGTAGTTGTGAATGAACTTCTGCACCACCAAATTCAGCACATGCGCCAGGCAAGGGATGTGCGTCAAACCGGCTAGTCCCAGAGCTGCAACGAGATTTCGCCCATTATCGCACACCACCAGGCCGGGCTTGAGGCTCACCGGCAGCAACCACTCGTCGGTCTGTTGTTCTATACCCCCCCACAACTCCTGTGCGGTGTGTGGCCTGTCCTCCAAACATATGAGTTTCAGAATGGCCTGCTGACGTTTACCCCGTGCTGTGCTGAAGTTGGTGAAGAAGGTGTGTGGCTGACTGGATGAGCAGGTGGAAGAAGAGGAGGAGGAAGCTGAGTAGGAGGAGGAGGAGACAGGAGGCAAAGAATGTTGCCCTGCGATCCTTGGCGGCGGAAGGACGTGCGCCAAACAGCTCTCCGCCTGGGGTCCAGCCGCCACTACATTTACTCAGTGTGCAGTTAGGGAGATATAGCGTCCCTGGCCGTGCTCACTGGTCCACGTATCTGTGGTTAGGTTGACCTTGCCACAGATGGCGTTGCGCAGTGCACACTTGATTTTATCGGACACTTGGTTGTGCAGGGAAGGCACGGCTCTCTTGGAGAAGTAGTGCCGGCTGGGAACAACATACTGTGGGACAGCAAGCGACGTGAGCTGTTTGAAGCTGTCTGTGTCCACCAGCCTAAATGACAGCATTTCATAGGCCAGTAGTTTAGAAATGCTGGAATTCAGGGCCAGGGATCGAGGGTGGCTAGGTGGGAATTTACGCTTTCTCTCAAATGTTTGTGAGATGGAGAGCTGAACGCTGCCGTGTGACATGGTTGGGATGCTTGGTGACGCAGGTGGTGGTGTAGGTGGTACATCCCATGTTTGCTGGGCGGCAGGTTACCCACGTTCCTCCAGAGGCGGAGGAAGAGGCCGAGGCGGCGGCAGCAGCAGAAGAGGCCGAGGCGGCAGCAGCAGAAGAGGTAGCAGGGGGAGCCTGAGTGACTTCCTTGTTTTTAAGGTGTTTACTCCACTGCAGTTCATGCTTTGCATGCAGGTGCCTGGTCATGCAGGTTGTGCTAAGGTTCAGAACGTTAATGCCTCGCTTCAGGCTCTGATGGCACAGCGTGCAAACCACTCGGGTCTTGTCGTCAGCACATTGTTTGAAGAAGTGCCATGCCAGGGAACTCCTTGAAGCTGCCTTTGGGGTGCTCGGTCCCAGATGGCGGCGGTCAGTAGCAGACGGAGTCTCTTGGTGGCGGGTGTTCTGATTTTGCCCACTGCTCCCTCTTTTGCTACGCTGTTGGCTCGGTCTCACCACTGCCTCTTCCTCTGAACTGTGAAAGTCAGTGGCACGACCTTCATTCCATGTGGGGTCTAGGACCTCATCGTCCCCTGCATCGTCTTCCACCCAGTCTTGATCCCTGACCTCCTGTTCAGTCTGCACACTGCAGAAAGACGCAGCAGTTGGCACCTGTGTTTCGTCATCATCAGAGACGTGCTAAGGTGGTATTCCCATGTCCTCATCATCAGGAAACATAAGTGGTTGTGCGTTAGTGCATTCTATCTCTTCCACCCCTGGGGAAGGGCTAGGTGGATGCCCTTGGGAAACCCTGCCAGCAGAGTCTTCAAACAGCATAAGAGACTGCTGCATAACTTGAGGCTCAGACAGTTTCCCTGATATGCATGGGGGTGATGTGACAGACTGATGGGCTTGGTTTTCATGCGCCATCTGTGCGCTTTCTGCAGAAGACTGGGTGGGAGATAATGTGAACGTGCTGGATCCACTGTCGGACACCCAATCGACTAATGCCTGTACCTGCTTAGGCCTTACAATCCTTAGAACGGCATTGGGCCCCACAAAATATCACTGTAAATTCTGCTGGCTACTGGGACCTGAGGTAGTTGGTTCACTAGGACTTGTGGCTGTGGCAGAACGGCCACGTCCTCTCCCAGCACCAGAGGGTCCACTAACACGACCATGTCCGCATCCGCGTCCCTTACTAGATGTTTTCCTCATTGTTACCGTTCACCACAATAAGAAAAATATTATTTGGCCCAATGTATTGAATTCAAATTCAGGCCTTTTTTTTACAGACACCTAACACTATCTGGCTATCTATTTAGGTACCGTATTACACTAATACAGGCACAGCAGTAATGACAGATTTAGCTGAATATAAATTTGAGGCCTATTATTTAGGCGCTGGGTGACAGGTATACGTTTACGGTCAGAATTAGACTTGGATCTGCACAGTAGCGTGTGTGTGAAGTTATTGAGAATTACCCTATCAGCACCTTGAATCTTATATACCCTTTTAGGGATAGATTTAAAGTAGGCCTGATACAGCAGAAACCACTAATTTAGAGAATTGCAAAATTGGGAATTGTATTTCAACCCAGAACAAAAACTGTGCTTTGACGGACACTAAATAACTTGAACAGCTAAAGCAATAATGACAGATTTGGATGAATATAAATTTGAGGCCTATTTTTTAGGCGCTGGGTGACAGGTATACGTTTACACACAGAATTAGACTTGGAATTGCACAGTAGCGTGTGTGTGAAGCTATTGAGAATAACCCTATCTGCACCTTGAATCTTATATACGCTTTTAGGGATAGATTTAAAGTAGGCCTGATACAGCAGAAACCACTAATTTAGAGAATTGCTAAATTGGGAATTGGATTTCAACCCAGAACAAAAACTGTGCTTTGACGGACACTAAATAACTTGACCAGCTACAGCAATAATGACAGATTTGGATGAATATAAATTTGAGGCCTATTTTTTAGGCGCTGGGTGACAGGTATACGTTTACGGACAGAATTAGACTTGGATATGCACAGTAGCGTGTGTGTGAAGTTATTGAGAATGACCCTATCAGCACCTTGAATCTAATATACCCTTCTAGGGATAGATTTAAATAACCACACTATTGATGGTTAAATGGACTTGGTGGCAGCTTGCCCCTGATGTAGGATATAGCCAAAAAATAACCACACTATTGATGGTTAAATGGACTTGGTGGCAGCTTGCCCCTGATGTAGGATATAGCCAAAAAATAACCACACTATTGATGGTTAAATGGACTTGGTGACAGCTTGCCCCTGATGTAGGATATAGCAAAAAATAACCACACTATTGATGGTTAAATGGACTTGGTGGCAGCTTGCCCCTGATGTAGGATATAGCCAAAAAAAAACACACTATTGATGGTTAAATGGACTTGGTGGCAGCTTGTGCTGGCGCACCACAAGCCACAAAATGGCCGCCGATCACCCCAGAAAAAAGTGACTGAAAAACGCTCTGGGCACCCTAAAAACAGTGAGCAATTGAATAGCAGCAGTTCAATGATCCACAGCTGTAGATCGATCACTGTCTTAAGTGTTTTGGAGGAGTTAATCACTGCCTAATCTCGCCCTAACGTCGCAGCTGCAACCTCTCCCTACACTTGTAACAGCAGAGTGACGTGCAGCGCTACGTGACCCAAGCTTATATAGAGGCTGGGTCATATGCTGCACTGGCCAATCACAGCCATGCCAATAGTAGGCATGGCTGTGACGGCCTCTTGGGGCAAGTAGTATGACGCTTGTTGATTGGCTGCTTTGCAGCCTTTCAAAAAGTGCCAAGAAAGCGCCGAACACCGAACCCGAACCCGGACTTTTACGAAAATGTTCGGGTTCGGGTCCGTGTCACGGACACCCCAAAATTCGGTACGAACCCGAACTATACAGTTCGGGTTCGCTCATCCCTACTTTTTAATCTTCGTGACTGTGATGGTTTGAGCATCTCCAAAATGGCAGACTTATGGGGTGTCCCTGCAACAGTATGAGGTGGTTAGTATCCACCAAAAATAGGACGACTGGTGAACCAAGTGAGTGGGCACCCAAGGCTCATTGATGTGCGTGGGAAGTAAAGACTAGCCTGTCTCTGCTGTAGCACAAACTAATTAGAAATTACAGCTGGCTATGATGTCACGGACACCCCAAAATTCGGTACGAACCCGAACTATACAGTTCGGGTTCGCTCATCCCTACTGATAACACTTCCCCTGTGTACAGAGAGCTCTTCATTGAGGTCTTAAAGAGCATCTGTTAGCATGATCAACCCTATTAAACCAGACACACTCCTTGGTAGGGTTGATCATGCTGATTAAAACAATACCTTAGTTAGGCTTGTAAGTAGCAGCGTTCCCAATATAGGAGCATTTTTATTAAGATGCACATTAGCTCTTTCGAGCATCAAAGGGTGGACCAAAAGCCTTGAAGCACTGCTATTCTAATACTTATCTGCTCTGGGCACTCCCACCTCCCGTTTAATTGACAGGGCCAGACATCTCATCTACACTTGTTCTCACACTTGTGCCACCCTTCCCAATTGTGTATCACCTAAATTACATTATACCCTGCCTCCTTATGTACCATATTTATTCTCAGCATACACCCCCAATATTTTCAATATATAAATACTTCTTGAGCTTCTCCAAAGAAATGTTGGTTGTCTTTTAATTATATGTAACGAGAAGTCATTAGTGGTCCAGCAGCTTCACAGATAGAACAGAAGAGCAACTGCTGGGAGGATCAAAAGGTAAGTATGCTCTGCTGCCCCAACAGCCCTCTGCTACGCTAACCACCAATGATTGCCAGGACACTCATGTAATCTGCAGCACAAGATTCGACGGGTACAGTAGGTGAATTTCCAAATTGTTCCACAGCTGATTAAGAACAGAATCATGATGGTTGTACAAGTGGTTTATGTCAAGAAAACATAATCTTCTGTGTTTAGCATGTACAATTTAAGGTTAATAACTGACTATGAAGCCCTTAAATAAGGTTTAAGGCTTGATCACCCTGGAAGAAGTCTGTGATCAAAGTGTGGCATGCAGCTGCTGTCTAGAAGGAAGGAAATCTTATTAACCATAATATAACTTTATAGTACAATATTTCAAAGAGAATATTTATATATGTTAAGTCTTTTGATGTAGATTATTAATTTTAATGTTTATGTTTTTATTTTTGCTTCCACAAGAAAACCAGAGGGCACTGCATACTTAATGTTTTGTATAGGCTTATATACAGTATTTACAATTGTGCTATTAATCTGTTCTAACATATTAATACAATAATGAGGCAGTGTCATTGACAGAGACAAAAACTACTTTAACAAGTATTAGGATAGGAGGACTTTATAGCTAAATGTTCATACTACGTAAATACATAGTTATTATAAAAACTTACAAAAACAAAACAATAACATAAAAGTATATTTTATACATTCAAAACATATACACATAGATAACATTTTCTGATTAGACAGACATACACACATAACAAATAACAAGAGGAAATACACTCTATTAAAATATGAACCAATGCTATCAATGACAAGTAGATGATTTGTGCAGTAATTACATGTTTGACACCCCTGTAAAAGGTAGCTGGCAGGAATGTACTGTATCTCCCTTCTGTTTTAGTAAGGAATATTTGGACAGTGACACAATTTTCACAATTTAGCATTTGTACATCATCATAATAGATTTGAAACAAAGCAATCAAAGTGTAAACTTTCATCTTGAGAATTTCCTGCCTTGAGATGCTTTGCCATGCCTTTATGGAAGCTGCCTTCCCTGCGCTTTTTTGTGGGCCTTTCTGGCTTCAGTTTTGCCTTCCGTAAGTGAAAAGTGTTCTCAGTCATGTGGTCAGATGACTGATTCAGCCATTAAATAATATTCAATTTATTTACCTTATGGCACTCCTGATTTCTTTCTGATGTACGTTTTGGGTCATCCATCTGCACTATTCAGAACCATCCTATCAATTTTGCAGCACTGGACTTAAACTGATCAGAATGTATAGCTCTGTACACTTCCAAATTCATCCAGCTACATCTCTCTGCAGTCATACTGTAATAACTGTATAAGAAGTAAATACCATTTACTTAGTTCCACTGGCAGCCATACATGCCCTTGCCTAACACTCCCTCTACTTTGTTTGATGGATTTTGTGGTATTATGGGCCCTTTCTTTCTTTCTTTGTACTGTTCTCTTTCCATCATTCTAGTAGTAGTTAATCTTGATTATATATGTCCATAAAATTGTGTTACAGAACTGGGGAGATGTTTGTAGATGTTTTTAGATGTTTCTTGTGTATTACCAGTGGTTTGATATAAATTATCTGTATTTGCATTTGTGAAGGCATCTGTTGATTGTAGACTTTTACAGTGCTACGTTCACCTCCTTGAGATTGTTCTTAACTTGGCTAGATTTTGTGAAGGGGATTTTCTTTACCAAAGGAAGCATTCTACAATCATCCACATTAAAAGTGTTGCCCGAGAATGAAAACTTATTTCCAGGTGGCCAGTGTCAAGTTAAAACAAAAAACTAATCAAAGTGATCCAGGTAAGGCTACTTTCACACCTGCGTTAGGCGCTGATCGGTCTGTTTTTTCATGATAATGCAAACGGATCCGTTTTGACTTACACTAAAAGTCAATGGGAGGTGGATCCATTTTCAATTGCACCATATTGTGTCAGTGAAAACGGATCCGTCCCCATTGACTTACATTGTAAGTCAAGACGGATCCGTTTGGCTCCGCATCGTCAGGCGGACATTTGGTGTCCGCCTCTAGAGTGGAATGGAGGCTGAACGGAGGCAAACTGATGCATTCTGAACGGACCCTTATCCATTCAGAATGCATTGGGGCTAAACTGATCCGTTTTGGGCTGCTTGAGAGAGCCCTGAAACGGATCTCACAAGCGGACCCAGAAACTCCAGTGTGAAAGTAGCCTTAAATGGTAAGTTCCCAGATCTGCTACTTTTGGTCTCTGCTGTGTCAGAAGAGTGATGGAAGCAGAAGAGGATGAAGCTTTATGCAAGGTGAGTGTGTTTTTTATTTCTTTTTTAAGTTTACTCAGTGTCCAGCCATCTGAAAATTATTTTCCACATGCAGGCAATCCCATTAACTGTTTTTTTGTGCTCTTCTAGGCCTTTTGTTGGTGAGCTCACTTGTGTATTTATTATTTTTAAGAATGTACCAAATTGAAGATTTGACCACTCCTAAAGTATCTGCTATATATCTAAAATGTTTTTTTAGCCTATTGACTTTCTTTACTTGCATTGTCACCTCTTTGAACTGCATATTGGGAGTTCCTACAAACAGCCACCTAATCTAAATTCATCACTGGAATAAAGATTAGCGAATTGATTTTGTTAGTCTAGTCTCTCAGTAGAATCGACATTTCCTCAGATTCGTTTGAGTGGAGAGAAAAAGAGATTTTCCAGGCATCTAAAGAACTTTCAATTTGGGTACAATCAAAGTCTACAATGAAATTGAATCCTTATGGCTTGGTTTTAAGTCCCTTGTGATGTAAATTATGAAAATTGTGTGACTGTCCAAATACTGACTTGATTGTGTATGACAAATTCTCAGCACTATCTAAATTAAGTATGAAGAAAATTAAGTTTTCTGCTGGAATACAGCATGCATAAAAACATAATATGGCATACTATTGAAAAAGAATCTCTGCTTAAGCTGACTATACACATATTGGTTGTCAGCTGAATGTTCGTTTGACCAACAGCTGTCTCTCCTGATCCTCCCATACATATGCATGCTCAGAAAATCAGACGTGTAGTGAATAGGGAGAGGAGAGAAAGCCACTTCCAGACACCTTTAAATCCAACAGGACATTACTTATCACATCTGTCTTATCCTTATTAGCCATTAGGATAGAGACGGGAAGCCACCATACAAATTAAATGCTTGACCAAACCTGCTAAAATCGTAAGATTTGGCCAATACACATCTAACTGTTTGGACAACTTTACATATTGCCCACTGTTCCGTTCCTCCTAATGTTATGCTGCTTGTTAGTGAAACTAAAGAGGCATATACTACAGGGTAAATCAATTAATGCATACACATCTTCCTTAGAAAATCAGATAACAATGTAATTTGTTTCATATTTAAGCCCCACAGTGAAGATACTTTTTATGGTAAGCACTCATTGAAAAAAAATAATAACACACCCACATAGAAATTTTGCATTGCTGCAAAACTCAGCATGCAGTTATGTCTCAGGCAGATAAGTCAATGGTTACACTGGGTCTTTCCACAAGAAAGCATAAAACTGCTTACCCTGTTGCCCTATAAAAAGGCTCTCTGAGGCTACTTTTGGGTAGTGTACCTCTTGAAAAAAAAAACACTGAGAAAAGATACAAAACATGCTGCTCGATATGATAGTAAATATGCGGATGTGAATGGCTACATTTATCAAGTCACGGAAAATAATGCACTAAAACAATAGATGCAAAAATAACATATGGACTAAGCCCTCACTGTAATAATAAAATCTGAGACTCTCAGCCAATATATTTTGATCAAAACACATCTGTGCCCACCCACCCGCGCCAAGGTGGTCTCAGTCAGGCAGGTTCTAGTCTACCTATGCCGTATGGGCACCTATATTCAGGAAAGCAGCCCTGCACATATCATGTGTTGCTCCTAGTTACCTTTGTGTGCACAAAGCAACCAATGAGAGGAGGAGCACACACAGCTATATGTACCACCTTAATCAAGGTCACCTGTTAGATAGGCGGGGAAAAAGGGCACAAGAATGCTACTCCCAGGATAGAAGCGCATTCACACCTTCAAGATAAATAAAAAAAATCACGGAGAAAAGATGCAAGACATCCTGCATGATATGATAGTAAATATGCGGATGTGCATGGCTACATTTATAAAGTCACTGAAAATAATGCGCTAAAACAATAGATGCAAACATTATATAAGAACTAAGCCCTCACTCTAATGATAAAATCTGAGACTCTCAGCCAATATATTTTGATCAAAACACATCTAGTGTACCTCTTGGTGGGAGATTGTGAACTGATAGACATTTAGCACGGATGATAGACTTTTAGAGGAAACACTTTACTGGACTGCGAGAAGCAGGATGCTTGTTTCAACAAATTGCCAGCTAGTCCTTTCTAACTTAGCTGGCAGAAGTTGTTCGAAGCAGGGGTTATTTAGGGCACACACACACAGCTAACAGGTTTTCTATGGCCCAAACCGACAACCAGTAGACGATTAGTGTTGAGCTCGAATATTCGAAAAGCGAATATTAATCGCGAATATCGTAACTTCGTAAATTTGCGAATATTACGAATATAGTGCTATATATTCGTTATATCGAATATTCGTCATTTCTTTACTTAAGCAGGGGGGAATCATGTTTTCATATGGAAAATAAAATGACCAATATTCTAAAAAACGAATACATAGCAATATAGTGAATATATTAGTTATTTAGAATTTTGGCATTATTTTTTTCCTATCTGTACAGTTGTTCGCATACTCCTCCCCGACAAGCGTCCCCGTCACCATGGGAGCGCCTGTGGGTTAGAAAATACCATCGGATCTGAGTTTTCCCTGAGATCGTGAAAATCAGATCCGATAGTATATTCTAACCCACAGGTGTTCCCATGGTTACGGGGACGCTTGTCGGGGAGCAGTATGCCAAAGTGGAATAACAGTACACATTGGAAAAAAAAAAAGACGAATATTCAAAATAACAAATTTATTCGCTCTATTGCTATAACTTCGTCTTTTAGAATATTACGAATATTCTAAAAAACGAAGTTATAGCAATATTGCGAATATTCGTAAAATACACATATAGACTGCAATTTAGCTAATATAGTGCTATAGTAATTTTTTTAAAGGTGTACATATTTTCCAAAACTGAGGTTCAGAAGAGGCAAAAAAAATTAGACAAAAAATAAATAAATGATTATAGCACTATATTAGCTAAATTACAGTCTATATGTGTATTTTACGAATATTCGTAATATTGCTCTAACTTCGTCTTTTAGAATATTCGTAATATTCTAAAAGACGAAGTTATAGCTATATATAGAATATTCGTAAAATACACATAGCCTAGCTATAGCCATAGGAACGTTGCCTTATACTGTCAAAAGAAAAATCGCAATACGTGAATAATTATATTGTATATTATTCGCGATAAATAGAATAATGACGAATATTCGGTTTCGACGAATATAAGACGAATATTCAATCGAATATTCACGAAATATCGCGAAATCGAATATGGCACCTCCCGCTCATCACTATAGACGATCTGCTGACAAGCACAAACAGCTCCCACAGTTTCTTTGTCCACCATTTAGACACAGGTGGCACCTTTATTACACACCCATGTCTCTGCCAAGACCATTTCCAGGCCCTTAGCAGAAGGATATTTGGTGTTATGGTGCCCATTGTGTGTCGTGCCATTAACAGCTAGCCACCATTGCTTTCGTTTGCAGTGGTGTCATGAATGAGGAAGTTTGACTGCTAAAGACTAGAACAATATCATCTTTAGTGACAAATCAAGGTTCTGTTTGGGATCCCACAATAGTCAGGTTAGAGTATGGAGGCATCGTGGTGGTGAGCGATTCAATCATACCTTTGCTGTGGAGTGACACATTGTCCAAACTGCTATTATAATGATCTTGTCACTGCTAGTAGTGATACGAGGGATACTAACAGCTCAGCGATATGTGCAGGACACCTGTGGCCACATGTGTTGCCTCTCATGGCAGGGCTTCCAAATGGCATGTTTCAGCAGGATAATGCTTGGACATACACAGAAAGGGTCTCCCAGAAAAGTCTCCACTAGATTGCAACACTTCCATGGCCTACTGGTCACCATATTTATTTCCAATTGGGCATTTATGGGATCAGCTGGGATGCCAGCTTTGCCAACCTATGAGTGTACAGGATCTACAGGCTCATCTATAGGCTACTGTGCCATAGGAAACCATACAGAACCTGTATGTCTGCATGCTCTACTGTACCTCATCTTGTATCCAGGCTAGACATGGCCCAACAGGGTGCTAGACCCTCTTTTTAATTGTACACTTTTCCCCAATAAACTCAGCCTTTCGCTCTAACCTTGTAATTACTTACATATATCATCATTACATTCAAACCTATAAAGTTCCATTCAATTCCAACAACTCCTTCTTGGTACGTTATTTTTTTGTCAGTGAGTATATGTACTAAATTCATAGATATACATACAAATATAAAGCACATTCATTCTTTTGCTTCATAATCACCACATTCTACTGGCCAGTAGATATCAGGAGAATATAACAAATGATTTCATAAAAATTCACTCATAATGTCAACAAACTCTCATTCATCGTGTTATTTATGGCGAATAGGGTCGTAAATTATGAGCAAATGCAACAACATTTACCTCCAAAGTGTTTAGATAAATTAATAAATCATCTTAGATGACCATATTGTTACAAATAAAACCTTCAGAAAGGTTGCGGGTACAAATACTGAATAGTTAAACTACCTTATAAAGATGTCACCTATGTATAAATAGACTTAGCCATCATAAAGTAAATAATCCAGCATGGCATGTAGTCATCCATGGAGATTAACAGTGTTATTGCATTGCAAATATTAGCATGCATACTCAGTAGCACTTATCTCTGTAATTCGAGGATGAACATCATCTACTCCATGGAGCTGAAATATAGTCATTTAGAAATATCAGAACATCACATGCAGCAGTTTGCTGTTATGGTCATTAGTAGTGTTGGGCGAGCATGCTCGAGTCTCCTCCCTGCACGTTTGTTGCCTGCTACGCAGCCAATAAATGTGCACGTAAGTACTGCCATTCACTGTAATGCCAAGTTGGCTTCTGGCATTATAGTGATTTGGCTGGCCAGAACGCATCATTGGGTGCTATATAGTCTTAGTCAGGGAAAGCTGTTCTGAAGAAGGGACAGATAGTGTAGGGAGTGAAATACTAATATTTTTATTGAAAAAAATTGTTAGAGACCCAAAAGTTTTTTTAAGGACTATTGTTGTATCTGGCAGCAATATAATTATTAGCGCAACCTGCTCTAAATTGCGAGGAATTGTTAGAGATCCAAAAGTCCTTTTAAGGACTATAGTTGTATCTGGCAGCAATATATATTTTTAACGCAACCTGCGCTAAATATCTTGCAATTGTTTGACCGCTGCAGACAGCGACATTATCTGCGTTACATCTCCTGTGCAACGTGTGCGCAGCCTAAAAACATCTGTGACATCCAGTGTACTTTTTCCGTAGACGGTGTCTGCTGCGGACAATTACATTACTGTCACAGCCAGACAGCTGAGAAGCGCTCACAGGAGCTTCTCAGATCCTCCTCCTTGAATTTCTTTGTTTTGGTTTAGTTTCTCATCTCGTTAGTCTTTCTCAGCTGTCATGCAGTTGGACTGATTGCTACCCTTTAAGTTCCTCCCCATAATGCATTAGTGTGCGGCTGATACAACTTCCTGGAGTGTGTGTGCATGCTGTTCCCAGTTCCCAGTTCCCAGTTCCCAGTCCTCAGTCGTCAGTCGTCTGCAAGATAAGTGCTGTTTATGTATTTATGATTTTGTCTTTTCTGGATCCAGGTGACCCTGACTCCCTCCGTGTCAGTGTAGGGAGCCGGTGGTCGTGTCCCCTCACTATTGTAGGGTCTTCAGGTAATAGATAGCCGAGGAACGTGGATATGCGCCCATCCACCTTTGGGGTGTTCGCATAGGCTGAGCAGTGAGGGAGAGCGGCAGGTCTATTGCAGGGGTCTCCCTTTGTTCCTTGTGGATCCAGAGAGACATTGTTTATATGGTATTGTCTTGTTTCCTCTACACCATCCGTGACATTATCAGCCGCCAAAACCGTCTCAAGCATGGATCCGGTTTCACTTTTGGCTGAACGCTTTCAGGGTCTTTCATTGGAGGCAGCTGATCTCCGTAAGACTTTTTCTCAGTTTCAAGTGACCGGTTCAGCTTGCGTTCATGGAGTTTGTGCTGAGCCTAAGATCTCGCTCCCGGATACGTTCTCCGGGGGTAGTGAGAATTTTGTGCGTTTTAGAGAGGCTTGCAAACTCCATTTTCGCCTTCTTCCCCATTCTTCTGGTGATGAAGAACGGAGGGTGGGGATCATTATATCGCTGCTCAGGGGTAACGCTCAGTCCTGGGCCTTTTCGCTGCCGGAGGGGGCACGTCCCCTTCGTTCAGTGGATGAATTCTTTTTAGCCCTGGGTCAGATATATGATGATCCGGATCGTATTGCTCTGGCTGAGTCTAGACTACGTCTGTTATGCCAGGGTAAACAATCCGCAGAGATATACTGTTCAGAATTTCGGAGATGGGCAGCAGATACGGGTTGGAATGATGCTGCACTCCGAAGTCAATTTTGCTATGGTCTTTCAGAGGGATTGAAAGATGCATTTGCCTTTCATGAAAGACCTACCTCCTTGGATTCTGCTATGTCTCAGGCTGTTCGTATTGACAGGCGTCTTAGAGAGAGAGGAGAGATCTCTCCTTCCTGTCATACTCAGTCCCGGGACAGTGCAGCGGTCTCATTCTGTGCACAGGGGTATCAGTCGCTGTCAGCCCCTTCTGAGCAGGAGTCCATGCAGCTGGGGTTGATTGCCTCTGACAATAGAAGATTCAGCCCGCAGGGGAGGGTTTGTTTTTGTTGTGGAGGTATAAATCATCTGGCAAATGTTTGTCCCTCTAGGAGATTCAGGCAGTTTTCTGGGAGTAATAAAGAGACAAAAAGGAAAAAATCTTTTAAAAATGTTCCGTCTGTTACTATTGGCAGGGTTGAGGCGGAAATTGAAAGTTTTCCGTTTGCTTGTAGTTCCCGTTTTGTCCTGCCTGCTAGGGTGGCGCTAGAGAGCAAGAGCATTTTTTGTGAGATTTTTGTGGATAGTGGAGCAGCTCTCAACCTCATTGATAATCAATTTGCAATAACTCATGGTTTCCAGGTATGCACTTTGGGAAAGGATATTCCTGTTTTTGCTATTGATTCAGCTCCACTTTCTCAGAAATCATTAAAGGGCATAGTTCACAATATCCATTTAATTGTGAGTGATGCTCATGTTGAGGATGTGTCATGTTTCGTCCTTAGCGGTTTGCCTACTCCTCTAGTGTTGGGGCTACCCTGGCTCACTAAACATAACCCCACCATTGATTGGCAAGCGAGGCAAATAAATGGTTGGAGTAACTTTTGCAGAGAGAATTGCCTCATAACATCTGTTTCTGAGGTTTCTACTAAGACTGTACCACCTTTCCTCTCTGAATTTTTGGATGTCTTCTCTGAGAGTGGAGTTCAGGGTTTACCTCCGCACAGGGAGTATGATTGCCCTATTAATCTCATCCCAGGCGCCAAGCTGCCTAAATCTCGTTTATACAATCTCTCCCAACCTGAGAGGGTCGCTATGCGGGCTTATATCTCTGAGAGTCTGAGAAAAGGACACATACGACCCTCGAAGTCACCTGTTGCCGCTGGTTTTTTCTTTGTTAAGAAAAAAGATGGTTCTTTAAGACCTTGTCTGGATTTCAGGGAGCTGAACAGTATCACTATTCGTGATCCTTATCCGCTTCTTCTGATCCCGGACCTGTTTAACCAGGTTGTTGGGGCTAAAGTCTTTTCCAAATTAGACCTAAGAGGGGCATACAACCTGGTTAGGGTCAGAGAAGGAGACGAATGGAAGACGGCTTTCAATACCCCTGAGGGCCATTTTGAGAATTTGGTTATGCCTTTTGGTTTGATGAATGCCCCAGCCGTTTTTCAGCATTTCGTCAACAGCATTTTTTATCATTTAATGGGAAAATTTGTATTAGTGTATTTGGATGACATTTTGATTTTTTCTCCTGATTTCAAGACTCATAAGGAACACTTACGTCAGGTCTTGCTCATCCTGCGGGAGAATAAATTATACGCGAAACTGGAAAAATGTGTGTTTGCGGTTCCAGAAATCCAATATCTGGGGTTTCTTGTCTCCGCTTCTGGTTTTCGCATGGACCCCGAGAAGGTCCGCGCTGTGCTTGAGTGGGAGCTTCCTGAGAATCAGAAGGCGCTGATGCGTTTTTTGGGCTTTGCCAATTATTACAGGAAATTTATTTTGAATTATTCCTCTGTTATTAAACCACTCACTGATATGACCAGAAAGGGGGTAGATTTTTCTTCCTGGTCGGTAGAGGCGCGTAAGGCCTTTTCTAATATCAAGGAGAGTTTTGCTTCCGCTCCTATCCTAGTACAACCTGATATTTCGTTACCCTTCATAGTTGAGGTTGAGGTGGGAATTTTGAAGACCCGGGTCCCATTTTGGCTGAAGGTGTGGTGGTCTCTGCTCTTTTTCCTGAATTGGAGGCAGAGGTGCAGGCAGCCCAGTCAGAAGCTCCTGATCTTTGTCCTCCTGGGAGGTTGTTTGTGCCTCTCGCTTTGAGACACAAGATTTTTAAAGAACATCATGACACGGTCCTTGCTGGGCACCCGGGGGCAAGAGCCACACTGGATCTCATCGCTCGGAGATTCTGGTGGCCTGCGCTTCGTAAGTCGGTTGAGGGTTTTGTGGCAGCTTGCGAGACTTGCGCTCGTGCCAAGGTCCCTCATTCACGGCCATCAGGTCCTCTCCTTCCTTTGCCCATTCCTTCCCGTCCTTGGACACATCTGTCCATGGACTTCATAACGGACTTGCCTCGTTCCTCGGGGAAGTCTGTGATTCTGGTGGTGGTGGACCGTTTTAGCAAAATGGTGCATTTTATCCCTTTCCCTGGTTTGCCCAATGCTAAGATGCTGGCGCAGGCATTTATTGACCACATTGTCAAATTGCATGGGATTCCTTCAGACATAGTCTCTGATAGGGGCACGCAGTTTGTTTCCAGATTCTGGAAGGCTTTCTGTTCTCGCTTGGGGGTTCGGTTGTCATTCTCTTCTGCTTTCCATCTGCAGTCGAATGGCCAGACAGAGCGCGTCAATCAGAATCTGGAGACATATCTGCGCTGTTTTGTGGCGGAGAATCAGGAGGATTGGTGTTCTTTTTTGTCCCTTGCTGAGTTTGCTTTAAATAACCGTCGTCAGGAGTCCTCTGATAAGTCACCATTTTTTGGTGCATATGGGTTCCATCCGCAGTTTGGGACTTTCTCGGGAGAGGGCTCTTCTGGTTTGCCTGATGAGGACAGATTCTCCTCGTCTTTGTCATCTATTTGGCAAAAGATTCAGGATAATCTAAAGAGCATGAGTGAGAGATATAAGTGTGTGGCGGATAAGAGACGTGTGCCTGGTCCGGACCTGAATGTTGGTGATCTGGTGTGGTTGTCTACCAAGAATATCAAATTGAAGGTTCCCTCCTGGAAGTTGGGTCCTAGGTTTATTGGGCCTTACAAGATCCTGTCTGTCATCAATCCTGTTGCCTACCGTCTTGATCTTCCTCAGACTTGGAAGATCCATAATGTTTTTCATAAGTCCTTATTGAAACCTTATGTTCAACCTATTGTACCCTCGCCTTTGCCTCCTCCTCCGATTATGGTTGATGGAAATCTTGAATTTCAGGTCTCTAGGATTGTGGATTCTCGTCTTGTCCGCGGTTCCCTCCAGTACCTCATTCATTGGGAGGGTTATGGTCCTGAGGAGAGGATGTGGGTCCCAGTGACGGACATTAAGGCCTCTCGTCTTATCAGGGCTTTCCATAGGTCCCATCCTGAGAAGGTGGGCTCTGAGTGTCCGGAGTCCACTCCTAGAGGGAGGGGTACTGTCACAGCCAGACAGCTGAGAAGCGCTCACAGGAGCTTCTCAGATCCTCCTCCTTGAATTTCTTTGTTTTGGTTTAGTTTCTCATCTCGTTAGTCTTTCTCAGCTGTCATGCAGTTGGACTGATTGCTACCCTTTAAGTTCCTCCCCATAATGCAGTAGTGTACGGCTGATACAACTTCCTGGAGTGTGTGTGCATGCTGTTCCCAGTTCCCAGTTCCCAGTCCTCAGTCCTCAGTCGTCTGCAAGATAAGTGCTGTTTATGTATTTATGATTTTGTCTTTTCTGGATCCAGGTGACCCTGACTCCCTCCGTGTCAGTGTAGGGAGCCGGTGGTCGTGTCCCCTCACTATTGTAGGGTCTTCAGGTAATCGATAGCTGAGGAACGTGGATATGCGCCCATCCACCTTTGGGGTGTTCGCATAGGCTAAGCAGTGAGGGAGAGCGGCAGGTCTATTGCAGGGGTCTCCCTTTGTTCCTTAGTTGTGGATCCAGAGAGACATTGTTTATATGGTATTGTCTTGTTTCCTGTACACCATCCGTGACAATTACCTGCACTACATCTCCTGTATAATGTTTGCGTATACGAAATACCACTGCTATTCAGTTAAATTTTTTTGCTGCTGGAGATATAGCGCAAGTAATGTCGCTGTCACCAGCGGCTAATAAAAAATTACATTGAATTAATGTCACTGATATTTTGGATGGGCAAACATTATACAGGAGATGTAGCGCAGATAATGTCGCTATCACCAGCGGTGAAAAAAATTTCACTGAATGTCACTGATATTTCGGATGCGCTAACGTTATACTAGAGATGTAGCGGAGGTAATGTCGACATTACTGGTGACAGCGACATTACTTGCGCTATATCTCCTGTTTAACGTCTGTGCATCCTAAATATCAGTGGCATTCATTCAGTGTAACTTTTTGTAGAAAAACATGAGGAAATGTTCCAGCACTTGAATACAGTTTCATTGCGTAGTCTTTATTTTAAAAAAAAAATGCTTCAAATCTATGGACACATCCCTCTCCCCTGCACAATTGACGCGTTTTGAACTTTATGTTCTTATTCGTATAAGAGCATACAGTTCGAAACGCTTTCCAGCTGACAACGCTGGCTGAAGAGTACTTAGTTCCTTGGCCAACTGAGGAGGGGAAACGAGGGGAACACACAGCAGTTCCAACAGAGGCAGGGCAACACTCTTCAAGGCCTGGAATGGTTTTATGACATGCTGCCAGCACCCTCAACCTGATGCGCGGCCTAGTGTCACAAGGAGGGAAACATTTTGGAAGATGGTGAAGGAGTACGTAGCAGACCATGTCAACATCCTCAGTGATCCCTCTGTGTCTTACAACTATTGGGTGTCCAAGCTGGACACGTGGCACGAACTGGCACTCCACGCCTTGGAGGTGCTGGCCTGCCCCGCCTCCAGCGTTTTGTCAGAGCGGTTATTTAGTGCTGCTGGGGGCATAATAACTGATAAGCGCATCCGACTGTCAATGGAAAATGCCGACTGGTTGACTCATAAAAATGAAAAAGGCCTGGATTGCCCCTGACTTCTCTACTCCACCAGAGAAAAGCGGCTGAACATAAAGGCACTCTAAATGTGGCCTTTATGGTGTATTGAATACACTGTATTCCCATGCACCCCTTCCACCACTAAAAAGGGTATATGGTTCAATCTCCCTTTTCTCGTCCTCGTCCTCCTCCATCATATCAACATGCTTATTAGGCTGCCAACGTTCCTAATGTTTTAGAGGGTCAGTTCAGCAGCAGGCCCTCGCCCATACTGTTTTAGAGGGTCACCAGCAGGGCCTCACCCATAATGTTTTTTTTTTTATCAACTATGTTTTTATTGACAAAATTATTCATATAGTCACATTTATAGCTTTAGTTACATCAAAATTAATAAGGGAGTTACATACTCCAATATAACGGTATCGATCATTTTCAAATAAGTACAGGTGAAGTAACAATTGAATCGCCAACAAACCCGGCTCTCATAAATAACAGATGCAGCTACAGGTACATGTAAGCCATATCAGAGCGATAAAAGTCAATAATCATTAATCAACAACAAAAAAAAAGTATGATGACTGATTTGAGGACAAGAAAAAAAGGGACAAGGTAAGGAAAAGATAGGGAGAGGGGAGGGAGCTCATCTCAAAGTAGGCTTGCTTCAAAAGTGCGCTACTCTGGCTTCTAAGCATATTACTTGTTCAATGTGCAATAGGAGGAGGACAACCAGGGTTTCCAAATCAAGAGGTATTTGTGATGGGTCCTAGATGATCTGCCACACATCTCCTCGAATCTACATATTTGGCCTACTTTTTCCAACCACTGATCTGTCGTGGGCGGTGATGCATCTAGCCATCTCAAGGGGATCAGGGACCTGGCCGCCATCAGCAGATGGGTTGTTAAGTTTGAAGAAGAAGGTCTATAGTTTTCTGAGACACAATCTAGAAGAGCAATAGAAGAATTTAAAACGAGGTGTTTACCCCTGAATTCATTTATCACTCATTCCACTTCACTCCAAAAATATCTAATCATAGAGCAGGACCACCATAGGTGGGTGAGGGACCCAATCTGTGTTTTGCATCTCCAACATAAGTTTGTGGGTGATAGAACATGTGTATAAAGGAACTCAGGTGTCTTATACCATCTAGAGACAATTTTGTAATTTGATTCCTGCAGCCGAACACACCTGGAGAACCCATGTGAATTTGGAAGTATGTGAGTTTTTTCGGCATTTGACAGGGTGATATTTAGTTCTTTTTCCCATGAGGCTATATACTCTGGTGTGCCAGTGTCCATGACATCTCTGCATGTGCGCAACAGTTTTGACAGCTTTTTTCTACGGCCTTCAGGTGTAGATATGGATAACTCAAAGTTTGTCCGTTCATTAAGTGGATAGAATCTACCAACAAAATCCTTACAGCAGCTATTAAAATGCTCTATATGTAAGAATGTGAGTGAGAATTTTGGTAGGTATTTTTTCAGATTCACTAGGTCAGGAACCACTCCGCCGCAAGGAACTCCTCGACCGATACGTGATCCAAATGTTCCCACATTGGCCTGAAGGATGGTGAATCTTTCCCTACAACCACAGGTATCAGGCTTGCAGGAAGTAACGGCGAAGGCGTTGGAGCCAGATGTGGGGCAAGAGCGCCCCAGGTTTGTGATGCCCCTCTAACCAGCAACTCAGCTTCAGATTTATTATTCCGGTTATTGGGTTTAGGGGGGATCCATAGGTTTTTAAGCGAGTCACCTTTTAGAGTATCTGACATCTCTGCTCTACTGGGATTATAATCATGAGGTAAGGCTAGGTTCAGCCATTGACCTAGTTGTATTGCTTTATATATGGTCTGAACATCAGGTAGGCCCAGTCCCCCCTTGTATTTAGTTTTGGTTAACAGAGAGTGAGCTAAACGTTGTCTTTTTAGTTTCCACAGGTATCTCGAGAAGGTAGTTCTCATAGCCTTGAAGAAGGATTGAGGCAGTGCAATTGGGAGCATCTGTAGTTTATAGGTTATCTTGGGTATTACATATATTTGTATAACATTCTTCCTTCCTATCCACGAAATTAGTGGTATATCATACTCTGTCAGGGTTGATTTTACTTCTTTCAGAAGGGGCTTAAAGTTGGTATCATATATTTTAGATAACTTGGGTGGAATGTGGACCCCTAAATATTTAATAGTGGACGTGGCCCAAGCAAAAGGAGAGGCATTTTTGAGTAGTCCGACGAGTCGTTTATTTAGTGTTATATTTAAAATCTCTGATTTTGAGACGTTAACTTTGAAGTTTGAGGCCCCACTGAATCTGTCAAAGATCTCCATTAGCTCCGGGAGTCCCTTCATGGGGTCAGAGAGGAGAAAAAGTAAATCATCAGCGAATGCTAGCATCTTAAGCTCGCCCTTGAGTGTAGGTATTCCATTTGTAAGAGGGTGTTGTCTAACGCATTGTAGCATAGCTTCCATTGCCAGTATGAATAGTGAAGGGGACAATGGGCACCCTTGACGTGTGCCATTTGTGATTAAGAAAGGAGCAGATAGGTGCTCGTTAACTATTATAGAAGCTTATGGTTGGGAATATAAAGTAAATATCGCTTCCAGGAAAGGAATTGGGAATCCATATTTGAGAAGAACAGATTTCAGCAACGCCCAACTTACCCTATCAAACGCCTTCTCGGCATCCACTCCGAGAAGAATCATTAGCATGCGTGATAGGTGGGCATGTTGTATAGCTGTCAGAAGTTTAGCCGTATTAATTCTTCCCTCTCTGCCTGAGATGAAACATGATTGCTCCTCCCCTATAAGATGTGGAAGTAGAACTTTAATCCGAGTTGAAAGGAGTTTAGCCCATATTTTAATATCTAGGTTGAGGAGGGAAATAGGCCTGTAGCTTCCGCATTCCACAGGGTCTTTACCTTCTTTGGCAATAAGTGTAATATGTGCTTCTTGTGACTGTTTAGGAAGGGATTCTCCTTTCAGCAGGGATTCACATAATTTGGTAAGCTGAGGTTTTAGGATTTCACTGAACTTTTTGTAATAAAGCAAAGGTAGGCCATCTGGGCCAGGGCTCTTGCCCGGGGGAAAGGAGGAGACAATCGACTGTACTTCCTCCTCATTTACTGGAGCTAGAAGAGAACTAGCCATTGCCTGGTCTAGGCCTGGCATGTTCAGGCCCTTCAGGAAGCTATGAATTAACTCTTGCTTTGAAGGGGTAGTGTCTGGAGGAGATTCCTTCTCAAGGTTGTATAAGGCTAAGTAGTATTGACGGAATGCCTCTGCTATCTCGAGGTTAGATGAGGTCTTTGACCCTAAGCTATCCTTAATTTCATGGATATGTTGTTTAGCTCTTTTTTTTTTCAGAAGGGAGGACATAAGTTTTCCACCCTTGTTTCTATGCACATATAGTTTATACCTATAGTGAAGGTAAGCTTTCGCTGACTTATTTTGGAGGGTCGAAATAAGTTCTTCTCTTAGGGCTTTAAGCTCAGATTGGGTGCTTAATAGCCTGGTGCGTTTATGTTCCTTTTCTAGTTCTGCAATCTGTTTCAACAGAGTGTTGACTTCTTTTTGCCTGTCCTTTTTAAGTTTAGAACCCCAGGAAATGAAGATGCCCCTAATAAAAGCTTTATGGGCTTCCCAAACAACCGTCATAGTAGGGCCTGAGTCTGCGTTGTGCATAATGTAATCTGCTAACTGGGATTTGATGTCCTCAAAGGCTGCAGTATTCTCTAGAATACATTCGTTTAGCCTCCAACGACATGTTTTGCTCGGAAGATCTGAGATGTTGAGGGACAAATGCACCGGAGCATGATCTGAGACTGAAATAACCAAGATACCTGTAGTTGTAACACACGGTAGCAGAGACCTGTGTACCAGTAGATAGTCAAGCCTCTGGTGAGAATTGTGCACATGCGAGAAGGAGTAGTCACGGGCAGAGGGGTTCCAGGTACGCCAGGCATCTACAAGAGAAAGTTCAATCAGTTTAGAGCGTAGTTTAGCTAGAGCTATCGTTCGAGATAGAGGATCTGTTAGTAGATGAATCCAGCAAGAGGTTAAGCACTGTATTTAGATCACCACCTAGAATAATTGGGCCTTTTGCAAAAAGCTGTAGTGCGTCCAGCGCCTTCAGGAGCCAGGATACTTGGTCCTGATTTGGAGCGTAAATGTTTGCTAATGTTATTTTCGTTGTGTAAATCTGGGCTCTTAAGAATAACAAGCGACCCTCAGAGTCCGAATGCTCTCCTGTGATCCTCAGTGGCAGATATTTGTGTATGGCTATTGACACGCCTTTGGAGGCGGAAGTAGGGTGACATGAGTAAAACCAGCTACTGAATAATTTAGTAGGTAGTTTAGGTATTTTAGTCTGCTTAAAGTGTGTCTCCTGCAAGAAGACTATAGAAGCCTTTAACTTCTTAGCAATATCCAGAACATGATACCGCTTGTTAGGGGTATTTAGGCCTCTGACGTTAAAGAAAACTATTCCTAGATTACTCATTGTCGGTCAGCACCAGAATCCCCCGAGATGGCAGATAACAACAGCAAGGGTGTGATGTGAATTTATGGAGAAGAGACTAGTAACCTTACCCCCAAGTACTCTGGGATTTTGTAGGGTTGGCAAAGTTTGTGAGCTTAATGCGACGTACAGCTAGTGCACACTATGAGATGCGGGATGAATAAGGGGAAGGAGGGATAAGGGAGAAATAGTAAAGAGGGTTGAAGAAGAGACAGTAAACAAAAACTAGTAAATCAATGAAAAGTAGAATGACCTAGGAAGGTCAGGTACGAAATATTTAGGTTATATACGGATGTATATGTTAGGGGGGTCGGTCAGATTAAATGGTGTGCCTTGACCTGTGGCACACACTCATATAGCGCTCCAAAAAAGAGCTAACGCCTAGAAGAATGGGGTCTATGGCTTATATGGCATACTGGGGGGGGGGAGAAAAACTTACTGCTTAAAGTCTGTTGGCGGGCAGTTAAGGAACCATCCTTGCCCAACAAAATCACCTGGTGTGGACCTAGCAGTCAAATTGCAACATAACCACGAATTCAAGTATGTTTGTTAAGTCATTAGGTAAGTGAGCCCACCGTTCAAAATGACCCACGCGAACTGAATTACTTTAAAACATTACTGCATACTTTAACATGTTAAACAAATCCGAACAGGTCAGTGTCTATCGATAAAACCTCTGTCAGGTTTAGCTAAAGGTCATCAGGTCACTTATTTTAAAGTGGCTGGTGAGATCTAAGATCTAGCATGAGGACAACAGAAAAGGATAAGGAAAGGCAAATGGGAAAAAGGGAAAAAGGTAAGCATGCTTATCATATGCGGAGTCTACCATGGAATAGCAGTTGAACACATGAGATACTAACAACTGCTAATAACTATTCTGCGGAGGTCGGGCGGGAACCACGCAGGTTAGGACATCGCTTGCCTGCATGTTTATCCTTATGATTTTACATTATGTGCTCCACAGGGTGAGGATAAAGGGGGGAGGAGGGGGAGAGGATGTATGGAGGGGGTGTATAGAGCGGGGCAAGGTATAGGTTGCAAAAAAGCATATCATGCATAATACTATACGTGTCCCGGGTTTAATATGATGGATGGCTCTGTGTCTTCATATAGCTATCCACAAGCTATGCTCTAGCTGGGGAACAATTCAGGTCAACTTTCAGTTGTTAGCTCGAGGAGAAGATGTCCATCTCAGGTGTGAAGAAAGAAAAAGACGCCTATTTGGAGCTCTTTCACCGATGTGGCGTAGACGGAGCACCTCTGTAAGGCCTGTATCTCTGAGGTTTAGGACGGGTCACGGTGGTCCACTGTTCCCTGGCTGGCAGGGGGGCTAAAGCCGCCACATCCATCTCAAGTGACCAAGAGGGTATGTCCATCGGATCAATCTCCAGCTTCTGCCATGCTTCTTCAAGGTCTGAGGGGGGTCTTTATTATAATGCGCCTATTACCTTTAAGCACCGATAGCCCAAAGGGAAATAACCATGAATACTGCAAGTCTCTTGCTCTTAGTTAATTTAGCAGCGGTTTTAGCATCCTGCGTTTCCGGTGCTATATCTTGATATAGAGCGACTTCCGCATCACCATAGTGTATGGGTGCTTGTTCCCTTGCGAATCAGGGCAGTGTCCACATAAGACAATAAGCCACATATTACATCTCTCGGTGCCTCGTTCGGTTTAGGTTTGGGTCGGAGAGACCTATGTATGCGCTCGATAATAATCCTGTAGGCGCGTTCTTGGCCTAGCAGGCTGGCAAATATTTCCAGGGCCACTTTAGGCAGAGCGTCCCTGGCCCAGGACTCTGGTATCCTCTTGAATCTGATGTTTATTCTGCGGCTTCTGTTCTCCTGATCTTCGATCAGGATGAGAGCAGTATTTACGTGCACCTTTAACTGGTTCGATCTAGAAGCCAGAGTCTCTGCATGTGAGGTGATTCTCCAAGGCCTGGATTGGTTCGCCTATTTTTTTTTTTAAGGAACTCCTACAAAAATGTGTATTCTCTGACCTGTTAGAAAGGTATTTGATGTAATCTTTAGTGAATGTAATCTTCACATCAGTGACTGTATTTGTGAGAAATTCCCTCCCTTCTAATTTTTTGCTGTGTCATGTGACCAATTTTTTGATCTCCAACTGACAGGGGACAGGAAGTCAGTTACTTCTCTATTCATTCCTATGAGACTGACATTGAGGCTCCCATAGGAATACATAGAGAAACTTACTTCCTGTCCACATATAATATGCTGTGTTATTTTGAAATTCTGATTGCTGGTCACATGACACAGCTCAGGATCCGAATTGAGGGGATAGCTCACAAATACAGGTGATGGTAAGAAGATTACCTTCACCGAAGATTATATCATGTACCTTTCTAACAGGGATTTCTTGTGCAGCTTCCCACTAGTATATGTGGGCACTGCAAATCTTGTTAGATTATATGTTGTATCATGTTGTATTGCACTCTTGTATAAAGATCCCTGTTAACAGGCAGTTAGGTGTAGTACACAGATTCCACCACTAGATGGGGATAGCACCACAGTATATATACCACAGTTCAGGCCTAGTTAGAAAGTGTGTGAGTTGAAGTTGGAGGAGATGGAGTGAGGAGCAAGGGGGAAGGAGAGGACCCCTTCCTCTCAGCTCTCTATTGGGCTCCATGGCCCAATTCGTTTGTCTCAGTGTCAAGCTAAGAAACCGGCAGAGGTGAGGTCTACCGTCTACTCTTCTGTAGCGACAAGTGGACTTAATCATTGCTACGTGAAAAGACAAAGGAAGGACAATAGCCATTATACTAGGCTTCTAGGCGCCTTTGTACTCAGGTGAAGGTTTATTCTCTTCAGGCAGCCTCACCATTACTTCAAGGACAGACAGGCCATCTGTTGTAGCACTTGTGTGTAGAAGATAAGGAACTAAACCACCGTTACTGAGATTAGAACAGGGCAAAGAGCTAATTACCAGTGAGAAGATACCTCTTGTTCTTTAAAAAGACTTTAGCCTGATACAGAACCACATATATAGCCTGGTACCTGGATTTACAGTATTCAAGTTCCATATACAGTACAGACCAAAAGTTTGGACACACCTTCTCATTCAAAGAGTTTTCTTCATTTTCATGACTATGAAGGCATCAAAACAGTGAATTAACACATGTGGAATTATATACATAACAAACAAGTGTGAAACAACTGAAAATATGTCATATTCTAGGTTCTTCAAAGTAGCCACCTTTTGCTTTGATTACTGCTTTGCACACTCTTGGCATTCTTTTGATGAGCTTCAAGAGGTAGTCCCCTGAAATGGTCTTCCAACAGTCTTGAAGGAGTTCCCAGAGATACTTAGCACTTGTTGGCCCTTTTGCCTTCACTCTGCGGTCCAGCTCACCCCAAACCATCTCGATTGGGTTCAGGTCCGGTGACTGTGGAGGCCAGGTCATCTGGCGCAGCACCCCATCACTCTCCTTCATGGTCAAATAGCCCTTACTTTCAAAGTTTTCCCAATTTTTCGGCTGACTGACTGACCTTCATTTCTTAAAGTAATGATGGCCACTCGTTTTTCTTTACTTAGCTGCTTTTTTCTTGCCATAATACAAATTCTAACAGTCTATTCAGTAGGACTATCAGCTGTGTATCCACCTGACTTCTCCTCAACGCAACTGATGGTCCCAACCCCATTTATAAGGCAAGAAATCCCACTTATTAAACCTGACAGGGCACACCTGTGAAGTGAAAACCATTTCAGGGGACTACCTCTTGAAGCTTATCAAGAGAATGCCAAGAGTGTGCGAAGCAGTAATCAAAGCAAAAGATGGTTACTTTGAAGAACCTAGAATATGACATATTTTCAGTTGTTTCACACTTGTTTGTTATGTATATAATTCCACATGTGTTAATTCATAGTTTTGATGCCTTCAGTGTGAATCTACAATTTTCATAGTCATGAAAATAAAGAAAACTCTTTGAATGAGAAGGTGTGTCCAAACTTTTGGTCTGTACTGTATATGAGAGACTGTTTATATCTGGATGTAAATTGCTGTCAAGAACCTGCTTACAGTAAAGTTCTTATTTGGATTCAAACCCTGTCTCATTCTTCCATCTCCATACTACAACCACTCTCATAATTTTGCACCACCATGCTGACATCACGATTTTACCTAATTTAGGGGCCCAGCTGCACAAGCACCCAGAAAATCCAACCACCATCAAGGGCACCTCGATCACCACCTGGCCGGTGTCCCCTGTAATAGAGTGCGCCCCAGAGAATTTGGTGCTGTTCTCCCCTTTACTGCAGCCCGGCCCAGGGAGCGTCAAAACTGTGAGTAAAGAACTAACTGTTTATTATTCCATGGTACACCGTCGACCTCACAAGTTATCCCCCTGCGGTTCCGGCTTGCTGCATATAAATTGGCATCACGAACAGGATACAAATCCTCTGTGCTTTTTAGAACAGGATACAAAACTTTTGTGCCTTATAGAACAGGATACAAATCCTTTGTGCCTTACAGAACAGGATACAAATCCTCTGTGCCTTACAGAACAGGATACAAATCCTCTGTGCCTTATCGAACAGGATTTCGGAAAATAGTAATAAAACTGTGTGCCATAGTGGACTGCCTTATGTGAATAAGCCCAATTTGTTTGACCATTTTATTGGGCTAAAGAACTGTCTAAACTACTTGAAAAGTACATGGATGTGCTGTGTCAATTGTCTACTTTAAAATCGCACAGTTAAAACTGGAGAAATCGCAGATTTTTGTGTCACTAAAACTGCTTGTTGTGACTGAATTGACTTTTTACTTGCACCCAAAATGGCCACTGAAGGCCTTCTTGTTTAATATATGGTGCCATCCTTCTACAAAACGGCCTGCTTGGCGGGAAAATTGAGTGCCGCTCCTTGAAAAAGTGCGGGAAAATAATTTCTGCTGCGCTACCATAGACTTATCATTATGCCACCTGGTGATACCGCCCCCCTAATACAAGTGAACCTAAGGGGCGGTCCTGAAAGAGGGATGAATGCCGGCCGTGCAGAGGGAGCGGAAGTGCTCGGCTGTGAGAGAGAGAGAATTGCGAACATGGCTGCTAACGTCCCCGCAGTGTCTGAAAACGACCCTGAACCAACCACCGCTCCAGCATAGGCGATGCAGAAGCCACTGAAGGCCGCCCTGGAAGCAGTGGGGGCAAGTCAAAGCCCACAGCCATCACAGTGGTCGTCGGAGGTCGCCCTTTTCCTGGCTGGGGAGCACGACGATTTCTATGAGCTCATGGACAAGGCATGGGCATCACGATATGGCCTATATTATACGGCAGGTCCACCGTTGAGGCCAGCGGAGCCCCTTCAGGCCCAACGGTAGCCATTCACCTCCCAGCCCCCGACGGTTGGGACCGGACACAAGTACCGGCCACGAGATGTAAACTTCGGCCAAACCGGAGTCAGGAGAAGGTGGAGGAAGAGGCAAAGGATGAGTTCACTATCCCTGAGTGGCCGAATTATCAGCAAAGACCATCCTTCGCTCCAGTGCCGTACCTGTCTGCAACAGGTACAGCGAGTAACAACGTGGTGTGGCAACCCACGATTGTTTCAATGCCTTGAGGCCCTCGGCCCAAGCCCCAGAGAAGCCATCCTAAAAAAAAAGTCCCAGACGGCTCATCTCCAGAAGAGTAGGATTCCGGAAGTCCACTATCCACCGACGTGCCCTCATCACCGGATCCTTACCCGTAAGTAGGGCTGTAGGCCATTCCCTACTGACTGTGCCTCAAAGAAGTCCAAAGTTTGTTCAGTATGGACTATTTGCTAGTTCCCCAAAGCAGGTGGTAGTTACAAGGCCACTCCAAAGCCTACTGGCTCCTTTAAAAAAAAAAAAAGTTTTCAGGACTCCCTTCCGTCCCATTCTTGTTTTCCCCATTTGTTTTTGTGCCAAATTATACCTTTTTACCCCCTTCTCAGGTTGACTGAGAACTTTAACTCAGGACATTGGATTATTCAACGTTTTAAGCTGTGTACCCAGAAGGACATTTTCTGTGTTTGTTTTTAAGTAATGCCTATGTTTACAAGTCAACAGACTTTTGCACTTTAATTATTATATTGCACTAAAAAGGTTTTATACTCTAAAGACTTGGTTGGACATTGCCATGGACTTTATACCCCATTTGTGAGATCAACGCCTATTTGTGTCACTGGCAAGTTCAGAAGTTACGCCGCTCTGTGTCCCTTTTTGCGTCGTGATCCACATAATTTATGATGTTTTCGTAATGTGTATTTTCATACTGTTTGTTGTATTTATATCAGTATACCTGCGTCACGCCCATGGTTATGGTCGTGACTCCTTGGGAGCCGCATGCAGTTGCCGGCAGTCTGAGTGTTTGGTCAACCGCAGCTGGGGGCTGTTAGTAGTTTGCCTCAAGTGCGGTTGCCGCGGACAACAGGTATGCGTGCGGTTGCCTCTGGCTATGTGTGTGTGTTTGTGTGCACTCTCTCTGTCTGGTGTGCACTGTGACATTTTCCCTTCACTGGTGGCTGCCCGTGGCAACGTGTGGTGTTGTATATGTGGTGGCAGTGTCTCGGCCTTCTGGCTGTTTCCCAGGACATGGTTGCCACACACGTTGCCTGCGGTAACAGCTGCAGTGTAATGTTTGTTTGGACACTTTCCCTTTTAGTGGCAGTCTTCCCTTGCCTGGTGTAGGAAGGGTTAACTCCCTTCTTTGTGTGTGAACACTGGGTGTGTCTGTGTGTGGGTGTGGCCACTTGGGGCTATTTAGCTCCTGCTGGATGCCAGACTGAGGGGTACTTCTGCCATGGTTTGCTGGAGTCATCCTCCTGGTATTATACCATCTTCCAGTGAGGGCCACCCTTGTGGTCATAAATCCTATGTATGATGTCAAGTTGATGTGTTTTCCTTTCCGTGTTTATTACAGCTATGATGTCCTGGTTACCTGTGTGTTTTGTGGTGTGCTGTCTCCTTGGTGTTTGTGTGGACAGCAATACTGGTGCATGGGTTCCAGTCAGCAAGGCTGTGGCAGGTAGGTTTGGAACTAGGGTTGTTCACCTGCCATATCCATATGTCTGTATGTGTTTCCCCTTCCTTGAAGCTTGGCCAGTGAGACTCCTGTTCCTCCGTGTCAGGGAGGAACAGGTCGTCTTACCCTGCTCCTAGTTCAGGGCCACCCTGAGGGCTGGTAGGGACCCCAAGGTTCCGGAGTATGAGCCCTCCTACCATCAGGGTCGGACCATACAGCTAGGAGTCAGGGTCAGAGTTAGGGACGCTGTAGAAGGTGACCTGCTCCCTAATTCTGTCGTCCTGGTCGAGCAGCGACCTAACATCTTCTGGCATCGCACGGCTGAGGGCTTCCCCCATCCTCAGCAGTGACAACCTGCCTGCATGCTTTCCCCTTTATATTTTTCAGGTGACTTTGTCATGTCGAAGCCGACACATTTTAATCTAGGGAGGTATGCAGTATCCCACTAGTATACGTGGGCACTGCAAATCTTGTTAGATTATACACTCACCTAAAGAATTATTAGGAACACCTGTTCTATTTCTCATTAATGCCATTATCTAGTCAACCAATCACATGGCAGTTGCTTCAATGCATTTAGGGGTATGGTCCTGGTCAAGACAATCTCCTGAACTCCAAACTGAATGTCAGAATGGGAAAGAAAGGTGATTTAAGCAATTTTGAGCGTGGCATGGTTGTTGGTGCCAGACGGGCCGGTTTGAGTATTTCACAATCTGCTCAGTTACTGGGATTTTCACGCACAACCATTTCTAGGGTTTACAAAGAATGGTGTGAAAAGGGAAAAACATCCAGTATGCGGCAGTCCTGTGGGTAAAAATGCCTTGTGGATGCTAGAGGTCAGAGGAGAATGGGCCGATTGATTCAAGCTGATAGAAGAGCAACGTTGACTGAAATAACCACTCGTTACAATCGAGGTATGCAGCAAAGCATTTGTGAAGCTACAACACGCACAACCTTGAGGCGGATGGACTACAACAGCAGAAGACCCCACCGGGTACCACTCATCTCCACTACAAATAGGAAAAAGAGGCTACAATTTGCACAAGCTCACCAAAATTGGACTGTTGAAGACTGGAAAAATGTTGCCTGGTCTGATGAGTCTCGATTTCTGTTGAGACATTCAAATGGTAGAGTCCGAATTTGGTGTAAACAGAATGAGAACATGTATCCATCCTCTGATTGCTACTTCCAGCAGGATAATGCACCATGTCACAAAGCTCGAATCATTTCAAATTGGTTTCTTGAACATGACAATGAGTTCACTGTACTAAAATGGCCCCCACAGTCACCAGATCTCAACCAAATAGAGCATCTTTGGGATGTGGTGGAACGGGAGCTTCGTGCCCTGGATGTGCATCCCTCAAATCTCCATCAACTGCAAGATGCTATCCTATCAATATGGGCCAACATTTCTAAAGAACGCTATCAGCACCTTGTTGAATCAATGCCACGTAGAATTAAGGCAGTTCTGAAGGCAAAAGGGTGTCCAACATCATATTAGTATGGTGTTCCTAATAATTCTTTAGGTGAGTGCATGTTGTATCATGTTGTATTGCACTCTTGTATAAAGATCCCTGTTAACAGGCAGTTAGATGCACTACACAGATTCCACCACTAGATGAGGATAGCATCCCTAAAATATATATACCACAGTTCAGGCCTAGTTAGAGAGTGTGTGAGTTTAAGTTGGAGGAGATGGAGTGAGGAGCAAGGCGGAAGGAGAGGACCCCCTCTCAGCTCTTTCTTGGGCTCTACAACCCAGAGGAGCCAATTAGTTTGTCTCTATATAGCAATATAGCGAATATTTGAAAAAAAATAATGAATATAGAGAAATTAAGCTAATATAGTGCTATAATCTTGTTTGTCTAATAGTTGTAATTTTTTTCTCATCTGAAGTTCAGATTGGAAAAAAATTACAACTATAAAAAAAAGATTAAAGCACTATATTAGCTAAATAGTTCTAAATTAATTTTGTTTTTCGAATATTCGCTATATATTCTCGTTTTAGAATATTACGAATATTTAAAAAAACTAATATATAGCACTATATGGAATATATTCTTTTTTAGAATATTCATCTTTTTTTTCCATCTGTAGTCAACATTCCTCCCTGTTTAAAGGGTTTCTACCAGTTCGTTTTCACATAATTAGCTTTCAGACACTAGCGATCCGCTAGTGTCTGCTCTACCGAACCATCCTAATATAATTGCTTTTGGGGCAGCCGTTTCGCTAAAAAAAGAACTTTATATTGATATGCTAATGAGCCTCTAGGTGCTATGGGGGCGTCATTAGCGCCTAGAGGCTCGGTCTACCTTCACAAAATGCCGCCACCCAGCGCGTCTCTTTAGCCCGCCCATCTCCTCCGGAATGCGATCCTCCCTGTGAGCGTATGTACAAACCGGATTCCAAAAAAGTTGGGACACTATACAAATCGTGAATAAAAACTGAATGCAATGATGTGGAGGTGCCAACTTCTAATATTTTAAACTGAGAAAATGTACCATTTTAAGGGAAAAATATGTTGAATCAGAATTTCATGGTGTCAACAAATCACAAAAAAGTTGGGACAAGGCCATTTTCACCACTGTGTGGCATCACCCCTTCTTCTTACAACACTCTACAGACGTCCGGGGACCGAGGAGACCAGTTTCTCAAGTTTAGAAATAGGAATGCTCTCCCATTCTTGTCTAATACAGGCCTCTAACTGTTCAATCGTCTTGGGCCTTCTTTGTTGCACCTTCCTCTTTATGATGCGCCAAATGTTCTCTATAGGTGAAAGATCTGGACTGCAGACTGGCCATTTCAGTACCCGGATCCTTCTCCTACGCAGCCATGATGTTGTGATTGATGCAGAATGTGGTCTGGCATTATCTTGTTGAAAAATGCAGGGTCTTCCCAGAAAGAGATGATGTCTGGATGGGAGCATATGTTGTTCTAGAACCTGAATATATTTTTCTGCATTGATGGTGCCTTTCCAGACATGCAAGCTGCCCATGCCACACGCACTCATGCAACCCCATACCATCAGAGATGCAGGCTTCTGAACTGAGCGTTGATAACAACTTGGGTTGTCCTTGTCCTCTTTGGTCCGGATGACATGGCGTCCCAGATTTCCAAAAAGAACTTCGAATCGTGACTCGTCTGACCAAAGAACAGTCTTCCATTTTGCCACACTCCATTTTAAATGATCCCTGGCCCAGTGAAAACGCCTGAGCTCGTGGATCTTGCTTATAAATGGCTTCTTCTTTGCACTGTAGAGTTTCAGTTGGCAACGGCGGATGGCACGGTGGATTGTGTTCACTGACAATGGTTTCTGGAAGTATTCCTGAGCCCATTCTGTGATTTCCTTTACAGTAGCATTCCTGTTTGTGGTGCAGTGTCGTTTAAGGGCCCGGAGATCACGGGCATCCAGTATGGTTTTACGGCCTTGACCCTTACGCACAGAGATTGTTCCAGATTCTCTGAATCTTCGGATGATGTTATGCACAGTTGATGATGATAGATGCAAAGTCTTTGCAATTTTTCGCTGGGTAACACCTTTCTGATATTGCTCCACTATCTTTCTGCGCAACATTGTGGGAATTGGTGATCCACTACCCATCTTGGCTTCTGAGAGACACTGCCACTCTGAGAAGCTCTTTTTATACCCAATCATGTTGCCAATTGACCTAATTAGTGTCAATTGGTCTTCCAGCTCTTCGTTATGCTCAAATTTACTTTTTCCAGCCTCTTATTGCTACTTGTCCCAACTTTTTTGGGGTTTGTTGACACCGTGAAAATTGGAATCAACTTATTTTTCCTTTTAAAATGATACATTTACTCGGATTAAACGTTTGATCTGTCATCTACGTTCTATTACAAATAAAATATTGACATTTGCCATCTCCACATCATTGCATTCAGTTTTTATTCACAATTTGTTTAGTGTCCCAAATTTTTTGGAATCCGGTTTGTATTCGGCGCATGCGCAGTGAATGTCTGACCGCCTCCCTGCTCAGACATCTCCACTGCGCCTGCGCCGATGACGTCATAGTGCTCCGAGGAACAGGCGCAGTGGAGATGTCTGTGCAGAAAGCGGTCAGACATTCACTGCGCATGCGCCAAATACATACGCTCACAGGGAGGATTGCATTCCGGAGGAGATGGGCGGGCTGGAGGGACGCGCTGGGCGGCGGCATTTTGTGAAGGTAGACCGAGCCTCTAGGTGCTAATGACGCCCCCATAGCACCTAGAGGCTCATTAGCATATCAATATAAGTAATTTTTTTACCGAAATGGCTGCCCCAAAAGCAATTATATTAGGATAGTTCGGTAGAGCAGACACTAGCGGATCGCTAGTGTCTGAAAGCTAATTATGTGAAAACGAAGTGGTAGAAACCCTTTAACCCCTTCCCGACTGCAATCTGTATATATACGTGATAGCTGCACATGCCCCGTGCAGCTATCACGTCTATAAACGTCAAGACAGTTCTTTAATCCAAGCGCTGCAAAACGCTTGGATTAAAGCTTCTGCCCCTGCCCTGCTGCTGTCACGGACAGCATACAGTTCAGAAATGCCGGCAAGGGACCAATCAGAGAGGCCCCTTGCCGACAATCGATCCGATTGGTTAGTCTGTGCAGACTAACCAATTGGATCGCGGCAGTAAAAAAATGCCGGTTTCAGGCTCTAATCTGCGCTCTGCAGATCAGAGCCTTAAAGCAGGTAGTGTTCCTCATGCCCCCCGATCTGTGCCCCTCCAAGCCCTTGGTGCCCTTCTGTGCCCCCCCGATCTGTGCCCCTCTCCTGCCTCCTGCGCTCATCTCCTGCCTCCTGCGGTCCTCAATGGCATGCTGGCGGCCGAATCACCCCTGACCCCCCCCCTTTCCAGCGCTGCCCCCGTTCCTGTGCCCCCGCTGTGTGTGATGGCGGCGGCTCCATTTCTGAGCCGCCGCCATCAGCAGAGAGTGTCAGCTCTATGCTGACACTCTGCTGTAACCCCATAGATGCCGCGTTAGCGGCATCCATAGGGTTAATAGAGGGAGGGGGCTCCCTCTCTCCACCATCGGGGCTGCTGCGCTGCGAATGCAGATCCCGATGGTTGCCATGGCAACCGGACGCTTTCCAAAAGTGTCCGCTGTTGCCACCTACAGGGCAAAGTATAGTACAGCCATCAGCCCCACTGGATCTTCAAGATCCAAGAGGGACTTGATTAAAAAAAAAGTGAAAATAATAAAAGTAAAAATAAATAAATAATAAAAATATAAAATTAAAAAAATAAATTGCCTTTTCCTATAAAAAATAAAAATAAAAATACACATATTAGGTATCACCGCGACCATAACGACTGTCTCTATAAAAATATCACATGATAGACCCCGTATGATAAACACCATAAAAAAAAATAAAACTGTGTCAAAAAAAGCACCTTACATCACAAAAAGTGAAACAGCAAGCGATCAAAAAGGCTTATGACCCCCAAAATAGTACCAATCAAACAGTCACCTCATCCCGCAAAAAATGATACCCTATTTAAGACAATCGCCCAAAAAATAAAAAAGCTATGGCTCTCAGACTATGGAGACACTAAAACATCATTTTTTTGGTTTCAGAAATGCTATTATTGTGTAAAATTTAAATAAATAATAATAATAATAATATTAGGTATTGCCACGTCCGTAACGATCTGCTCTATAAAACTGTCACATGACCCAACCCCTCAGATAAACGCTGTGAAAATAAATAAATAAAAACTGTTCCAAAACAGCCAATTTTTTGGTCACCTTGCCCCATAAAGTGTAATAATAAATGATCAAAAAATCCTATGTACCCAAAAATGGTACCAATAAAAACCTCAACTCTTTCTGCAAAAAACGAGCCCCTGCACAAGACGATCGGCAGAAAAATAAAAAACATATGGCGTTCAGAAAATGGACACACAAAAACATAATTTCTTTTTCAAAAATGCTTCATTATATAAAACTGAAACAAACCAACAAAGAAAGTAGACATATTTGATATCATTGCATCCGTAACAACCTGCTCTATAAAAATAACACATGATCTACCCTGTCAGTTGAATCTTGTAAAAAAAAAAAAACGGTGCCAAAACAGCCATTTTTCAGTTACCTTGCCTCACAAAAAACCTAATATAGAGCAATTAAAAATCATATGTACCCCAAAATAGTACCAATAAAACGGGCACCTTATCCCCTAGTTTCCAAAATAGGGTCACTATTTGGGAGTTTCTACTGTAAGGGTGCATCAGGGGGGCTTTAAATGGGACAAGGCATCTAAAACCAGTCCAGCAAAATCTGCCTTCCAAAAACCTTACGGCGTTCCTTTCCTTCTGCGCCCTGCCGTGCGCACTTACATCACTACATCGCGACCACATGTGGGGTGTTTCTGTAAACCGCAGAATCATGGTAATAAATATTAAGTTTTGTAGTAATAGAGTAATGAGCGAGCACTCATACACTTGGCAACCAAATTGACATGTGCAGAAAATATTTATTATATCCCCATAAAATACAAGTAATAAAATTTATAAGAACAATGTAGCAATAATATACAACATTACAGTCACATATATTGTGGTAGATATGATCAACACTATATTCATATGACTCAATAGTGTCGATAAATTCAATAATATATATCACACCAAGAAACTTCAAGTATATGCTGTTATTTGGGAAGAGGGGGTATTATCTTCTAGCGCTCTATCCCAATTTGGGAAACTGAATGTCACTGAAAATGTTGTAGGTGTATTCACTGGGAGCGCAATATGTTCATAAAGTGTCCACAGGAATCCTGATAATGTGAAAAGTCTCTTATAGCTGATCCTTTTAAGCTCGATATGAGTGGGAATATAACCACATCAAGCCAAGGCTGGGGACGGATCTGGCCCTGTGGCGCCGTTATATAGATGATGTGATCTTCATCTGGAAAAAGAGTAAAGAAGAATTGGAAAAATTCCTAGAAACAATCAATATTAATAATTTAAATCTGGTCTTTACCTCAAACATACAGGAGAGCACCGAATTCTTGGATTTATTAATCACACAATCTGATAATAAATATATATGTGAGACATTTTGTAAATCCACAGCTAGAAATAGTTATATCGATTTTTCTAGCTGTCACCTGCCGAAATGGCTGACAAATGTTCCCTCTGGTCAGTTCCGTAGGATTTAGCGGAACTGCACAGAGGGACATACTTTTGAGATGGAAGCCATTGAGATGAAAAGACAATTTATTGAGAAGGAATATCCTGAAAACTTAGTGGAAGAGTCACTCAACCAAATTAGGAAATTAGATAGAAGAGAGTTCTTTAATAAGGAGGACAATAAAGATAAAAATGAGATGGATAATGAGGAAGATAAAACACTAAATAAAGAAGCCATGAGAGTTGTTCTTCCATTTAATGAGAATTATAGGAAGATTCAGAAAATTATTAAAACCCATTGGCACCATGTGTTGAATGACAAAATTGTGGGACACTTACTCCCGACTGTTCCGACGATTACCTTCACTAGGGCACCCAATCTAGGTATCAAGGTGGCCCCTACCGTAAAACCGTGGAAACAGAATAAGTTGAGTTTTTCAGGAACTTGGCTGAGTTTGAAGGGTTTTTATAAATGTGGAAGGTGTATGGGCTGTAGAATGAATAAAAAACCCCGCCTGACGACTAATGTCCCCTCGACTCAGAACAACTATAATTGGGAGATAGAAGATTGTCTTACATGTGACTCCAGTGGAGTTATCTACCTTCTCCAGTGCCCCTGTAACAGACAATATATAGGACGTACCAAGAGGCCATTCAAAAAAAGAGTGGCCGAACATATTGCCAACATCAGGAAGGGGTACGATAAACATTCCCTATCTAAACATTATAAAGAGATGCATAATCAGGATCCATCAAGTCTGGTGTTTACGGCACTGGAGAAGGTGGAGAAACACTGGAGAGGCGGTGATTTTATCAGACAAATGTCTAGGATAGAATCCAGACGCATTTATGAATTTGGATCTCTACAACCGAAAGGCCTTAATTCGGAGTTGGAAATTTTTGGATTTATGTAGGTTGGATGTCTCGAGGCCGACGGCACGTCGCATGCTAGGCCGTCTATCGGCGCTGCGACGTGTCCTTGGCTCCGAGATACCCACCCTTCTTTCTCTATCAAATCCGAATAATTGTATCAAACTCTAGGATTCCTATGAAACTTTCAAGATTCCTCACATTTATTATTTATTGTTTTATATTCTTATATTGATATTTTAATCTTGAAAATTTGTTTAATAATATTTTATTATAAAAAGTCATTTTATAAGTGTTGGCAATCAGATATCAAGTTTATATTTCACATAATGATATATCACACCAATTGGGACATCTGGGCCAAAAAACGCATGTGTCCCCAAAAAACGCATAAAAAACGCATGGAAACTGCAAGAGGGGAAAAAAAAAAAAAAAATTTTTTTTTTTTTTTTTTTATAATCAAGGCTGTATAGAATTATCTCTTGATTATGTGGGAGGATTCCCTTGCAAACTGGGAGTAGCATGAACAACAGGTGTCCGAGATTTGGGAAGCAATCAAAGGAATGGATAAAAATGGAGGCAGAGCAGGCAGACACTTGACCACTGAGGAAGGGAGAGTGAATCTACCCGTAACGCGTATGGTGAAACAAGTGATGTACCTGCATTGAAAAGCCTCCGATAATACTGTATGGCCATACAGAAGAAAATCTCTACAGTAAAGGATTAACTATTCTTATCGTCGAAAGCTGCACCAAAGGAAATTGCGGAACAGATTGGCAACTCCCGCGATCTTTGGAACTCCTGCGAAATTTAAACCAGCTTGCTGTATGGAGCGACTGAATAAGCCGGCAAATATTTAAAGCTCCATTGAAGCAATAGGGAGACAGCAGACGCTAGACGGTAAGCCAAATATCGATTTAAAGTTTTCTCCAATCCAAAGCTCATATCGAGCTTAAAAGGATCAGCTATAAGAGACTTTTCACATTATCAGGATTCCTGTGGACACTTTATGAACATATTGCGCTCCCAGTGAATACACCTACAACATTTTCAGTGACATTCAGTTTCCCAAATTGGGATAGAGCGCTAGAAGATAATACCCCCTCTTCCCAAATAACAGCATATACTTGAAGTTTCTTGGTGTGATATATATTATTGAATTTATCGACACTATTGAGTCATATGAATATAGTGTTGATCATATCTACCACAATATATGTGACTGTAATGTTGTATATTATTGCTACATTGTTCTTATAAATTTTATTACTTGTATTTTATGGGGATATAATAAATATTTTCTGCACATGTCAATTTGGTTGCCAAGTGTATGAGTGCTCGCTCATTACTCTATTACTACATTTGCCTTTAAGAGAGGGTGGGGTGATTCCCTCTATATGAGCTTGCAGCACCATACCTTAACTACTTGCTAGTGAGCCACCACAACCTACCACTAAATATTAAGTTTTGTTTGGCTGTTAACCCTCAATGTGTTAAAGAAAAAAATTTAATAAAATGGAAAATCTGCCAAAAAAGTGAAATTTAGAAATGTCATCTCCATTTTCTTTTAATTCTTGTGGAACACCTAAAGGGTTAACAAAGTTTGTAAAATCAGTTTTGAGTATCTTGAGGGGTGTAGTTTCTACAATGGGGTCATTTATGGGAGGTTTCCACTTTGTAAGCCCCACAAAGTGACCTCAGACCTGAACTGGTCCTTAAAAAGTGGGTTTTGGAAATTTTCTTAAAAATTTTAAGAACTGCTTCTAAACTTCTAAGCCTTTCAACGCCCTAAAAAAATAAAATGACATTTCCAAAATGATGCCAACATAAAGTTGACATATGGGAAATGTTAAGTAATAAATATTTTATTAGGTATGACTTTCTGTTTTAGAAGCAGAGAAATGTAAATTTAGAAAATTGTGAATTTTTCCAAATTTTTGGTAAATTTGGGATTTTTTCATAAATAAAGGTGAAATATATTGACTCCAATTTTTGACTATCATGAAGTACAATATGTCACAAGAAAACAATCTCAGAATGGCTTGGATAAATAAAAGTGTTCCAAAGCTATTACAACATAAAATGACGCATGTCAGATTTGTAAATTTTGACCTGGACATTGGGGCATCAATGACCCTTGGTCAGGAAAGGGTTAAGTTACTTAAGCAGGGAGGAATCATGACTTCAGATGGAAAAAAAGACGAATATTCTAAAAAACTAATATATTTGATATAGTGCTATATATTCGTAATATTCTAAAACAAGAATATATAGCAATATAGCGAATATTCGAAAAAAAAACAATGTAGAAAAATTTAGCTAATATAGTGCTATAATCTTTTTTTTTTTAATAGTTGTAATTTTTTACCAATCTGAATTTCAGATGAGAAAAAATTTACAACTATTAGACAAAGAAGATTATAGTACTATATTAGCTAAATTGTTCTATATTTGTTTTGTTTTTTTATATTCGCTATATTTCTATATATTCTTGTTTTAGAATATTATGAATATTCTAAAACAAGAATATATATTTTTTTAGAATATTCATAATTTTTTTAAAAATCTATACAGTTGTTCCACTTTGGCAAGCGTCCCAATCACCATGGGAATGCCTGGGGGTTAGAATATACCATTGGATCTAAATTTTCATGATCTCATTGATTCTCATTATGAAAATTTGCATTATGAAAATTCGCAATCAACACTACTCCTGAAGTCAAAGATATTGCAGCCTTCTCATTTCCCCACATGCTAGAAGCAGGGAGGGATCATGTGTACTGATTAAAAAAAAATCTCGAATATTCAAAATTACGAATATACACTCACCTAAAGAATTATTAGGAACACCTGTTCTATTTCTCATTAATGCCATTATCTAGTCAACCAATCACATGGCAGTTGCTTCAATGCATTTAGGGGGGTGGTCCTGGTCAAGACAATCTCCTGAACTCCAAACTGAATGTCAGAATGGGAAAGAAAGTTGATTTAAGCAATTTTGAGCGTGGCATGGTTGTTGGTGCCAGGCGGGCCGGTCTGAGTATTTCACAATCTGCTCAGTTACTGGGATTTTCACGCACAACCATTTCTAGGGTTTACAAAGAATGGTGTGAAAAGGGAAAAACATCCAGTATGCGGCAGTCCTGTGGGCAAAAATGCCTTGTTGATGCTAGAGGTCAGAGGAGAATGGGCCGACTGATTCAAGCTGATAAAAGAGCAACGTTGACTGAAATAACCACTCGTTACAACCGGGGTATGCAGCAAAGCATTTGTGAAGCCACAATATGCACAACTTTGAGGCGGATGGGCTACAACAGCAGAAGACCCAACCGGGTACCACACATCTCCACTACAAATAGGAAAAAGAGGCTACAATTTGCATGAGCTCACCAAAATTGGACTGTTGAAGACTGGAATGTTGCCTGGTCTGATGAGTCTCGATTTCTGTTGAGACATTCAAATGGTAGAGTCCGAATTTGGCGTAAACAGAATGAGAACATGTATCCATCCTCTGATGGCTACTTCCAGCAGGATAATGCACCATGCCACAAAGCTCGAATCATTTCAAATTGGTTTCTTGAACATGACAATGAGTTCACTGTACTAAAATGGCCCCCACAGTCACCAGATCTCAACCAAATAGAGCATCTTTGGGATGTGGTGGAACGGGAGCTTCGTGCCCTGGATGTGCATCCCTCAAATCTCCATCAACTGCAAGATGCTATCCTATCAATATGGGCCAACATTTCTAAAGAATGCTATCAGCACCTTGTTGAATCAATGCCACGTAGAATTAAGGCAGTTCTGAAGGCAAAAGGGGGTCCAACACCGTATTAGTATGGTGTTCCTAATAATTCTTTAGGTGAGTGTATATCACTATATTCTAAATATTTGAGAATTCTCGAATATTCGCATATTAAGCGATCAATACCTTGCAGAATTTTTGAGTAAAAATTTTTCGAATATAATAAATATTCAAATTCGCAAATATTCTACAAATATTCTACAAAATATTTGTGAAATTAGAACAGGGCAAAGAGCTAATTACCAGTGAGAAGATACCTCTTATACTTTAAAAAGACTTTAGCCTGAAACAGAACCACATATATAGCCTGTTACCTGGATTTACAGTATTTAAGTTCCATACATATGAGAGACTGTTTATATCTGGATGTAAATTGCTGTCAAGAACCTGCTTACAGTAAAGTTCTTAGTTGGATTCGAACCCGGTCTCATTCTTCCATCTCCATACTACAACCATTCTCATCATTTTGCACCACGATTTTACCTAATTCAGGGGCCCAGCCTCACAAGCACCCAGAAAATCCAACCACCATCAAGGGCACCTCAATAACCACCTGGCTGGTGTCCTCTGTAATAGAGTGCGCCCCGGAGAATTTGGTGCTGTTCTCCCCTTCACTGCAGCCGGGCCCAGGGAGATTCAAAACTGTGAGTAAAGAACTAACTGTTTATTATTCTTTGGTACACTGTCGACCTCATATGTTATCCCCCTGCGGTTCTGGCTCGTTGTACTTGTCAAATATCTCCTAGCTTCTACAGCAGTTTTCTGTAGTGTCTGTAGCATAAGTGCTTTTATATCATTAATCCTTGCATATTTCAGTATCTTGCTCCTTGCCTAGTTTCCTTTTTGTCAAATTTAGTTTTGATCTTGTGGCTATTCTGGTCTAGTGTTTTTTCTTCTGAGTCTTGTAGTTTGATTTGTTTGATACCTTCCAGTCCAACTCTGCTCAGATTGGGTTTTAAACAACAATCTCAGCAGGAATATAGATATACTGAGCATTTTAGCATCAAGAGAGCTTTACAGAGAACATTTCGGCATCCCTCAATAACGTCTGACATAACCACCAACACATTTTGTCCTCAAATGGACATCATCAAGGTTGAAATAAATTAAAGAATAACTCTCACAAAGATTTTTATTCTCTGACCTGTTAGAAAGGTGTATGATGTAAACTGTAGTGAAGGTAATGTTCTTACCAGTGACTGTATTTGTGGGTTATAACTGCTCTTCTGGTCCTGAGTGGTGTCATGCGACCAGCACTCTAATATCCAACTGACACAGGACAGGAAGCCAGTTACTGCTCTATTTATTGCTATGAGACTGACTGGGTCCCATAGGAAAACACAGAGGAACTGCCTTCCTGTCTACATATAAGATGCTGTGTCATTTCGAAAGTCTGATTGTTGGTCACATGAGACAGCTGAGAAGCTGAAGGCAAAGGAAAACTCACAAATACAGATGCTGGTAAGAAGATTACCTTCACCATGTTTACATCATGCACCTTTCTAACAGGTCAGAGAATACATTTTTTTGTGTTTCTTTAAAGCTTCTTTTTTTCTTTAATTTCTAGAGAGTTAAGGATATTTTACAAAGTTTGAGTATTAATTAATCAGAGTAAGCTGGTATGATTTGAGCACTGTATAGTGTATGGAACTGCCCCCTAAGCACTGTATGGTTTTTATTTCGCGCTGCACCGGTGATGGCACTATAAGGCATTAGTTAAGCAACTGTACGAAAATGTTATCCGGTCAATGTATACTGTATGGCACATAAGGTTACACACTATATAATATGGTTATTTCAACGCTGTATGATCATTTTAAGGTGTCCACAGAATGTATCACATAGAGCATCATCAACTAAAGGCCATCCCTATGCAATTTATTCTTTATTAAAATGGTTGTGCTAAGTTTAAGGATACGGAATAAATCTGAATGCTGGGGGTCCAATTGTGGAGATTCCACACCAATCTTGAGAATGGGGATTCTGTGTTACTCTCTATGAATAGAGAGGCAGATCAATAAAAAGGGCACTGCAGCTTTATTCATCTTTATGGGCCTGCCAAAGATTACTGTGCACTGTACTTGGCTTTTCTTCTAATATCTGAATCTTTGGAATGTCTGATATGCAGATTTCATGGGGCAGGACCCAATTTTTCTTTGTTTTCTTTACTTCTCTTTTCTTCATAAAATGTCTTTTAGAAATGTCCATTTTCATCATTTCACTCTAATGACCACCTAATGCATTGTTAGAATGATTGAACTGTGTATACCACTCTTCTGATGGTGATGCAAATACGATTCTCAGATTTTATTCTCTAATCTACTTAATAAAGATGGATTACTGAGCATTTACATTTGAAATGCATTGGGCGCTTCACACCAATTCATAAATCGTCCATTAAACACTAAGTGTGGACAATGAATGTTTCAATCATGAACTGAATAAATAAAAAAGAAACGTTTTGACAGTTTAATTAAAATGTCATGTCTGCTCAGGCAATACATTTGGACACACATTTAAACATGAGGCTTGAAAAAGCTTGAGATTGTCAATTATGTTAATTCCTCAGAAGGCTAAATGTCAATTTTTGAAGCGTTCATCTTTACTTGAAGAGGTATGATCAATATAGTGTATAAAATTAAATGAAGATTGACAGATTCTAGTTCTTGGATATAAAATTTTCTCATTTATTAGCCATCTATTAAAGCATTATGTAAATGATTGCAACTCTATGATCCATACACATACAGTACAGACCAAAAGTTTGGACACACCTTCTCATTCAAAGAGTTTTCTTCATTTTCATGACTTTGAAAATTGTAGATTCACACTGAAGGCATCAAAACTATGAATTAACACATGTGGAATTATATACATAACAAACAAGTGTGAAACAACTGAAAATATGTCTTATTCTAGGTTCTTCAAAGTAGCCACCTTTTGCTTTGATTACTGCTTTGAACACTCTTGGCATTCACTTGATGAGCTTCAAGAGGTAGTCCCCTGAAATGGTTTTCACTTCACAGGTGTGCCCTGTCAGGTTTAATAAGTGGGATTTCTTGCCTTATAAATGGGGTTGGGACCATCAGTTGCGTTGAGGAGAAGTCAGGTGGATACATAGCTGATAGTCCTACTGACTAATTTGTATTATGGCAAGAAAAAAGCAGCTAAGTAAAGAAAAACGAGTGGCCATCATTACTTTAAGAAATGAAGGTCAGTCAGTCAGCCAAAAAATTGGGAAAACTTTGAAAGTAAGGGCTATTTGACCATGAAGGAGAGTGATGGGGTGCTGCGCCAGATGACCTGGCCTCCACAGTCACCGGACCTGAACCCAATCGAGATGGTTTGGGGTGAGCTGGACCGCAGAGTGAAGGCAAAAGGGCCAACAAGTGCTAAGCATCTCTGGGAACTCCTTCAAGACTGTTGGAAGACCATTTCAGGGGACTACCTCTTGAAGCTCATCAAGAGAATGCCAAGAGTGTGCAAAGCAGTAATCCAAGCAAAAGGTGGCTATTTTGAAGAACCTAGAATATGACATATTTTCAGTTGTTTCACACTTGTTTGTTATGTATATAATTCCACATGTGTTAATTCATAGTTTTGATGCCTTCGTAGTCATGCAAATAAAGAAAACTCTTTGAATGAGAAGGTGTGTCCAAACTTTTGGTCTGTTCTGTACATATTTTGGTCCTATCGGGTTCTTGGTCACAGCATAAAGTGCGCATAAAATCAGCCAATTTAAAAAAAATCCATCTAATCATGATGTCATCTAATTGCTTCAGGTATTATGCCCAAGGGATCTTCGAAAAAATGTAAGGCATGTAAAAGGGAAAAGCAAACAACCCAAAACTGCAGCATTGTGTCATCTCCCTTAACAACCACACCATAATTAACTAATATTTTTTTTAAAAAGTTTAATATTATAGGTATTTCAATAATTAATACATACAACAATATATAGCTTTTGGGAAGATAGACATTTCTTTTATTATCATTAGATATACAGAAAATAACAAATTTCTCCTCCTCAGGGCCTTCTTGTGTTTAAAGGAAATCAGTCAAAAGGAGATCCACTGGTAAACCAGGCACAATGCCTCATAGGGCTAAATGATACCTTTCACTTGATTCATCCCTCTTTCTCCATCTTCATTGACAGGGCCAGGTTCCTGCATATTCAACTTGCCTGGTTTTGTCAGTTAAGAAGGAGAGGGAGGGATTGGCTGGAGGCAGGAGGAGCAAGCGTGCATCAGGTGGCTTGGGCCTGCACTTAACTTCTTATTTGCATATGGATCACAAATATTTTTTGAATGGTGAATAGTATCATTACATTGAACTAAGTTACTGCAGTTCTACAAGGCATTGTGCCTGATTTAACTGTGAATTTCCTGTGCAAAAATCAGAACGCCCTATTCAATAAATGTTTATACCAGTCTCCCCCATTACAAGGTCTGTGTACTTTTTCAATACCCAAAAATGAAAACCTATCTTTTCTACCTGCATGTTGATCTACTAACTGGGGTACAACATCTGATGCCTTCCGCCATCCTTTATCAATATCAGACAGATGTTCTGGCATCCTGTTCTTGTATTTTCTTGTTGTACATGTGACTGAATATACAGTATCACATGATCTGTGAAAAGTAATTGTCATCCTCCGCTGACTGAAAACTAATACTCTTCTTTGCAAAAGTATGCATATTTAAACTCACACAATTACACTTATAGAAACCATTTGTACATAAAACGTTGTCTACTTTTTTGTAAGTACACCCAATGCAACACCATATTTTAATAATATTTCCAATTTGAACTTGCAAATAGATGTGGGGTCATTATTCAACCGCCGATAATTTATTTGGTATCCAAAATCTCATAAACTGTGTACAGTAAAATAGGGCATCTGTAATCACTATTGATTGCATCTTTGTCCACTTACTTGATTATAAGATTATTATCCCTAAAGGGAATGTGAAAATAACCTATTGTTTATATCACGTTTTTATCTTGCATATTTTGAAAGAGTTTTTCATGATGTTTTTTTCTAAATCAATAACTATATTTTAAAAAAATAATAATAATTCCTGCAGTTTTCGCACTGTCCAATAAGCTTAGGTACCACTTTGTGGTCTTTACAGATCCTTTACTGCAGTTGTATATTATTTTAAAGCTGCCTTTAATGATAAGGAGATATCAGATAAGACAGGATCCACCATTCACAATAGGTGATTGTCAAAACTTATCTATTCTTTTCTTGTACAATGACCTCTGCACAGGTCATGGAGCATGCCTAGAAAACTCTCCCGTAGAAGTCAATGAGGTCCCCTCCTCCTATTGTGTCTATGGCCCATGGGGCTGCCATAAAGCATTTTTTAATACTTTGTAAATGCTGTTAAGAACAGTTCAGGAAAGATTGCCGTCCCCATAATCATGTTCAGAAAATAGAATAAAGAATCTGTAATCAGAAAATAAAATCTGTTTAGAAAAAAAGGATATATGTTGCTATCTGGTTTTAACTAGCAGATAACATTTTTGGTGACACATTTCCTTTAAGCTTAGTAGCTTTCCATTGTTTCCATGACAAACTGCTATTGCTGTTCAAAGGTGGGTCAGAGCTATTCACACTATCTTTAATTATTTTCAAATCTCTGTTCACCAAGTATTTGCATTAATCTAATACACTTGATTTGATGGTAAAACTTCAGATTTGACATTAAGTACAGTAGATTTACCCTTACTTTCCAAATTAGTTCCTTTTATATTGAAAAAATATATATAATGCACCAAGAAGGAGATGTTGGAATTTAATAGCACTTTGTATGTATGAATGTAATTATGATATATGTAAGTCATTACAATATTAGAGTGAAATTATATGTTTATTGTGAAAAAACATATAAATGAATGGGGGCTCTCTAGCCTGGATACAAGATGAGATTCGCTTGTATACAGGTTCTTAATGGTTTCCTGTGGCACAATAGCCCATAGATGTTGCAGCTGAGCCTGTAGATCCTGTATACTTATGGGTTGCCGAAACTGGCGCCCCAGCTAGTCCCATAAATGCTTAACTGGCAATAAATCTGGTGACCTGGCATACCAAGGAAGTGTTGCAATCTGGCGGAGATATTTCTGGGAAACCCTTGCTGCATTATCATGCTGAAAAATGCCAATTTGAAGCCCTGGCATGAGACCACAGGGTGTTCTGCACATATTGCTGAGTTGTTAGTGCCCCTTGTTTCACTACTAGGGGTGATCGACTGTTGTATGCAATAGCACTCCAGATCATCACACCACCAGTTGGGGCAGTCTGTTGCTCCACAGAAATGGCATTGGAAAGGGATTAAAGTGCTAACCACTAGGCCTCCATACTCAAATTCGACCATTGTTGGATCTCAAACATAACTTGGATTCATTGCTAAATACAATGTGGTTCCGGTCTGTAGCAGCCCAGGTTTCTTGTTCATGAAACCACTGCAAATGAAGGCCAGGGTGGCTGGCAGTCAATAGCAGGACATGTAATAGGTGCCATGATATAATTTTCCTTCTGCCACGCACCTGGAAATGTTCCAGGTAGGAGTGTGTCTTAAAGATGCCATCTGTGTGTTGATGGTGAACAATAAAACTGTGAGACCTGCTTGTGATTGTCAGCAGATCAAACTCTCTACTAATGGTCTGTCTGGAGCCTATTTGCTGCGTGTGCATGCCCTCAAATAACCACTGCTCCCAACACCTCTAACAGCTAGGTCAGAATGGCCTAGATGGTGGGCAATTCATCGAAGAAGGGATACACCCTCTGTTACTGAGAGAAATGCATCTATACATGCAGCGGAAACATTAAATAATATGGCTGAAAACACACTTGGAAAGCCCACATATAACTGTTCTTTCAGAGTTTTAATTATACAAAATACTGAAGTGCAGCCATTATGCAAACAGTTTTTTTCTTTTTAAAATAAGGTATGCTTAGTAAGCACAAAATACAATCCCAAACACCTTATGAAACTTATAGAGGCACATATCTTTGCAGTACTTTTGTATACCCCCAATTTAAAGGCTGAATGTACAGAATTATTTTCATATTACATCTGATGGAGCATGGTATGTCAGTAGATGGAGTTACCTCAGTTGACTTTTTTCATGAAATTTATCATGAGGGTAACATATAAAGTCAGTTTTGCTTGAGTTTGCATCTGGTATACTTTCTCACAGGGGTCTGTTAAATTTAGTGCATTTTTAAACCTTTGATTTTTATCTAGAAATGCTATTCCACCTTCCTACTGGAGTGACAGTAATTGAAAATAACAAAAATCCCAGACATTTAATCTTTCAGACACTGCTTTCAGTTGCGACTGCAGGATCTGAGTAGTTAGTCCTACAATCAGAGCCCTGCTATATATGCATATATTGAACTGCATTAAGGGGACAAAAAAATACTGTAAAAACATTAAAAATGTTTTTTCTTTTTTTAAATCAAATATTAAAAAGATCATCCTCTCTCACATAAATTTGGTGTTGCTATAATCATACTCACCTGCAGAATAAGGTTGCCATGTATTTTTTTTGTTATCAAACAGTGAATGCCTTAAGCACAAAACCCAACAACAGTGGAATTGCATTTTTTCCCAATTTCATTCCACATATAATTTTTTTCCTATTTTCCAAAGTAAGGGTGGGTTCACATCAGTGTTATGTATTCCGTTATGGATTTCCGTTATAACATGGAAAATAACAGAATCCATAGGACGGAAGTCAAAACGGAAGCCTTTAAAAGGCATTCTGTTTTTATCCTTCATAATACAAATCTATGGGCAACATAACGCATCCATTATGCAGGAGTCTAGTCCTGCATAACGGAAACCAGGACGGATCCGTTATGCTGCCCATAGTTATTACTTTACATTTCCCATATGTCTACTTTATGTTGGCATCATTTTGAAAATAAATTTTATTTTTTTAGGACATTAGAAGGCTTAGAATTTTAGAACCAATTCTTAAATTTTTTTAAGAAAATTTCTAAAACCCACTTTTTTACCCACTTAAGGACAACAGGTTTATACCCCCCTAGTGACCAGGCCCTTTTTTACAAATCGGCGCTTCACAACTTTAACGGTTTATTGCTCGGTCATGTAACTTGGCACCTAAATGAATTTTACCTCCTTCTCTTCTCACAAATACAACTTTCTTTTGGTGGTATTTGATTGCTGCTGACATTTTTCGTTTTTCTGATATTAATCAAAATAGACAGCAATTTTCTCAAAAAAAGTGTATTTTTAACTTTCTCTGGTTAAATTGCTCAAATATAATTACATTTCTATACAAGTTTGTGTCAGAATTTATTGTGTCTTTGATAAAAAAAAATCCAATAAGTGTATATTTATTGGTTTGCGCAAAAGTTATAGCGTTTACAAACTATGGTACAAAAATTTGAATTTCCGCATTTTGAAGCAGCTCTGACTTTCTGAGCACCTGTCATGTTTCTTGATGTGCTAGAATGCCAGGATAGTATAAATACCCCCCAAATGACCCCAATTTAGAAAGAAGACACCCCAAAATATTCGCGGAGGGGCATGGTGAATTCATGTATAATGAAAAAAAAATTCACAAGTTAGTGGAAAATGACACTTTCTGAGGAAAAAAAAATATATAAAGTTTCCATTTCTGCTAACTTTTGGCAAAATTTTTTTTTTATCTCCCACGGACTCACTATGCCCCTCAGTGAATACCTTGGGGTGTCTACTTTCCGAAATGGGGTCATTTGTGGGGTGTGTTTACTGTTCTGGCATTTTGGGCGGGTCTAAATTGTGAGCAACCCTTTAAAGCCTAAAGGTACTCGTTGGACTTTCGACCCCTTTACGCACCTAGGCTGCAAAAAAGTGTCACACATGTGGTATCGCCGTACTCAGAAGAAGTAGGGCAGTGTTTTGGGGTGTATTTTTACATATACCCATGCTGGGTGAGAGAAATATCTCTGTAAATTGACAACTTTGTATAAAAAAAATGTGAAAAGTTGTCATTTACAGAGATATTTCTCACACACAGTATGGGAATATGTAAAAATACACCCCAAAACACATTGCCCTACTTCTTCTGAGTACGGCGATACCACACGTGTGACACTTTTTTGCAGCCTAGGTGCACAAAGGGGCCCAAGTTCCAATGAGTACCTTTAGGATTTACAGGGCATTTTTTACGCATTTGGATTCCAAACTACTTCTCACGCTTTAGGGTCCCTAAAATGCAAAGGCAGTATAAATACCCCACAAGTGACCCCATTTTGGAAAGAAGAAACCCCAAGGTATTCTGTGAGGGGCATGGCGAGTTCATAGAAGATTTTTTTTTTTTGGCACAAGTTAGCGGATAATGATATATATATATTTTTTTCTTACAAAGTCTCATATTCCACTAACTTGTGACAAAAAATAAAATTTTACATGAACTCGCCATGCCCCTCATGGAATACCTTGGGTTGTCTTCTTTCCAAAATAGGGTCACTTGTGGGGTATTTATACTGCCCTGGCATTTTAGGGGCCCTAAAGCGTGAGAAGTAGTTTGGAATTCAAATGCGTAAAAATGCCCTGTGCATGGCTGGGGGGAAACAGAGGACACAGACGATATACCTCCGACAGAGGACACCTTTTGGTTGCCTCTGGGCAGCCTGACACACATGAGCGATTACATGCTGCAGTGTCTCTGCAACGAACGCCGCGTTGCCCACATTCTAAATTGTGCTGATTACTGGGTGGCCCCGCTACTGGATCCCCGTTACAAGGACAACATATCGTCCTTAATTCCGTCACTGGAGCGTGATCGTAAGATGCGCGAGTACAAGCGCACGCTGGTAGAAGCGCTGCTGGTGGGATTCCCACCACCTGACAGCGGGGGCACAGTGGAAGCACAAGGCGAAGGCAGAGGAAGAGGTCGCCAACGCAGCTGTGGCACCGCCAGCACATCAGAAGGCAGGGTTAGCATGTGGAATGTGGAAAAGATTTGTCAGCACCCCACAACAACCAGCACCACCAGCTGATATAGAACATCTTAGCACAAGCCAGCATTTCACCACATGGTGGAGCAGTATGTGTGCACACGCCTACATGTACTGAATGACGGGTCTGACCCTTACAACTTCTGGGTCTCCAAATTGGGCACATGGCCTGAGCTTGCCCTTTACGCCTTGGAGGTGCTGGCCTGCCCTGCGGCCAGTATATTATCTGAACATGTGTTTAGCATGGCAGGGGGCGTTATCACAGATAAGCGCAGCCGCCTGTCCACAGCCAATGTGGACAAGCTCAAGTTCATTAAAATGAACCAGGCATGGATCCCACAGGGATATACATAGACATGTATACCAGCACTAACCAGCCATTGTTATACTGCAGTGCAATTGCTCATTCTTGTATTTTGGATATTTCACACTCTTTTGGAGCTTACCCTAATTTTAAAAAATAAAATTAAAACCAAAAACCTGTGCTGGCTACCTCGTCCTCCTCCTCCACCGCTTCCACCTACACAGCTACGTCCACATTTTTGGGCGTGAAGTACCACTGCTATACCTAGTAGACAGGTTAAAAATAAAAATAAAAATTCTGTTACATTTTCCGGTGGAATTCACCAATTTTTGGGTGTGATGTACCACTGCTATACCTAGTAGACTGAAAAAAAACAAATTGTCAGTTAAATTTTCTGGGGAAATTCACCAATTTTTGTGTGTGATGTACCACTGATATACTTAGTAGACGGGTAAAAAAAAAAAATTCGGTTTCATTTTCGGGTGAAATTCAAAAATTTTTTGGTGTGATGTACCACTGCTATACCTAGTAGACCGGAAAAAAAAATAAAAAAAAATTGTCAGTTACATTTTCTGGTGAAATTCAAAAATTTTTTGGTGTGATGTACCACTGCTATACCTAGTAGACCGAAAAAAAAATTAAAAAAAATTGTCAGTTACATTTTCTGGTGATATTCACCAATTTTTGGGTGTGATGTACCACTGCTATACCGAGTAGACAGGTAAAAAAAAAAATTGTCTGTTAAATTTTGGGTGAAATTCAATAAACAATTTTTTGCTGTCATAGACCCCTGCTCTACCAAGTAGACAGGTTAATAAATTTCACAAATTCTTCTGTTACATTCTTGGGTTGTCATTATACAATTTTAGACGTGAATAAACCCCTGCTCTGCATAGGTGACAGGGAATAAAATTTAAGAAATTCTTCTTTAATTGATGCGCGCCACCTCCTTTGATTCAATGCTTAAATCTGAGGCGGATTTTTATATGTATTGCAATAAAGACAAGTGAACAGAAGCACCCGTGTGATTGGCTGCCTTCATCTGTTAAGATTCTAGAAGCGATCCAGGCTGGGGGGGGTGTTTGGTTTATAGGTGTATTATGCTTATCCTGGTAAACCGCCCCCCTCGTGAAGTGAGTAAATAAGCATACGATACTACAGTATTTTTATTATATTTACTTGTATCCTTTTAAACAGATTTTACTTATTTGTTACAACTCACTCGCCTTACTACACCACACTATGTAGTGTATGACACTACAGAAAACAGTCTCCTAGGCACTTGAGACACAATGTAGTACACTTATGCTCATCCATTTTGAAATTGTTCCTACCTTGCCTGTAGATTTTTATATATCTTATATATATATTTTTTTTATATATATCTACACACATTTTATTACACTTTTTTACAATTTTAAAGTTTGTGTAAAATCCACTGTACCCTTAAATATCTTGACACTGACCTACCACTATTGGCTCTGAAAAGGGTTTTTCCAAGAACAGGCGAGAATGAGGTGGTACCAATACCCATCAGTCCCCCTAGTTCGGCATGCTTCTAACAAACACATTCTGAATCAGTTGACATAGACATAGGTCTTTCGTTTTGCACTTCTGTTCCCAGACATTTTATTAATACTAATGAAAAGTCACAATTTTCCTAAATGAAAAGTCCTGGGTTTGATTGCCACATAGTTACGAAAATTATAGAATTGTTATAACAAAATTTCAATGGTGTTTTCTGTAATTTTGTTTATGATTGCATTTTACTCATTTTTGACTGAATATCATTTTTTAATAGCTTTTTATTAAAAATATTCAGCTGTTCTGTCACAAAGGGTTAACTGTTTAGTTGTGTGAATGATACTATCACTTTCACTTTGTGGCAGTCATCTAATAAACCTTATCTCTAAATTACTAAAAGATCATAAACACTTATTTAAGCTACATTCTTATCAGTAAGATAAGATTTGAGCTATCATGAGTACTCAAAGATCAGAGATAAGGAGCTGTCAGCTGAGCTGCCTCATGGGAGACAGTAAAAACACAGATCCTGCTACTACAGAATCTCAAGGCTGAACAGGGAAAGGGGCTCAAAATCTGTCACTTTGTTATTTTATCCTTACTGCACTTAAGTGGGGATTGCAGTCCGGTTGTGGGCTGTTTTATAGAATGGATCATGCAAGTAGGTAGGGACAGTGGTGTTGGTGGAGTTCAGGGGTCATTGTTTTCTACCGTGACACACTGATTGGCTGATGAGTCTGTTTTTTAGCCTCTGAACCAATCAGGGCAAGCCCCTACCACTTCCTCCAGGGGAATTTTAGTATCTTTCTTCATTCTCTCTCATGACTTAGTTTGCCAACATGCGCAGAAAATGTCACTGTGCACCGTTTTACTGGATTTGTCCAAAGAAAACCTGAAAAGCTTCAGGTTCGTTTGGTGGACACATTATTGTGAAATTGGTAACAAATCAGGTTCAAAACAAATCTATTCACTCATCCTTAACTATAACTTAACCTTCTGAAATAAAGTACAGTAATCCCTCAAGATACAATGGCCTCAGGAATCAGGATACAATATTTTCAACATACAATGGTCTTTTCTGACCCATCGTTATTTGAAACTAGACTGAACATACAATGCCTCAGACTCAGATCTAGCCAATCAACATGGACATTCTCACTGCTAAAACACCTTTCAAGATTTTCTAGTAGCTCCTCTCTGGTAACAAATGTTCTGTACGGCCCCCTGTCTGTGCCAAGATGAGCTGCTCCTTTGGACACCAGTTGAGTGGCGACTCCATTTTATTTTTCTGGTACATGTATGTACTATGCAAGACCCTGAAGAAGCTCCTGCTCTCATTTCCAGCTTCCAACATCTATTCCTGTCTATTTTATGTAAGGACCTGCTTTATCTGTTTTGGGATTTCTGCTTATTTTTCTCAAATCTACATTTTCTCTTATCTTTGGATGATATTTTTGGGCTTTGGAACTAATTTCTGATTTTCCATAGTGTTATGGACTCAAGTTAAAATGGTTTCAACATACAAGGCTGATCCAGGAACCAATTAATAATGTAACTTGAGGAACCACTGTATTTATTAACATCATACTGTACTGTATACTACAGATGTAGTAGAGTTAACACGTTATGAGACATGTTATCTAAACTAAATGTGTTAAGAAAACACCTTCAATTGCTTTTCAATGGCTTTTGTTTCAAGAAAACACAATGAGTTAAGACATTTGAGTTAAGAGTTTGAGTGTTAACCCTGCTACATCGTATCAGAGGTCTATTTCAGCACATGAGGCAGCATCACCGGATTCTTTTGGAAAATACAACTGGCCAGCATTCCCAATCAGAACAAGTCTGTCCTTATTTTCCTGGTCCTCTTTGTGGCAGACAACCTGCATCCCCAAACAGGATGGTATCTTTGTCATCATCATCATGACCTTCTTCTTCTCCTGCAAGGACTCCTTATTGTCCTCGGCACCATCGTGAGACGGAATCTATAACGGAATGTTTGGCCACAAAAAAATTTGCTTGTCTACAAGCTGAACCTCCATCTGGCCACATTGTAAATAGGTGGTGCAGTCACTGTTGTACCATTGTAGTAGAGCCTTGTACACTCACATAGCAGAAAATGTGGACCACTCCTTGCAATTCTCATGGTTCATCAAGGAGCACTCCATGGTGGACACCTGAAGCAGCAGTTACAGCCGGAACAGTAAATGTCTTTTACAGCCCACTAGGTCAATGTTTTTGAGGCAGTGGAGAGGCAGCACCCCAGCAACACAGCCAGGTTCTTTTGACCACCTCCCAGCATATCATGGGGCTAGCTCTCACAGCATGCAGGTATCTGCCTCTTCCACCTCCTCCCCTCCTCTTCCGTGGACATGGTCCCATCCCCAACAGCAGCTGGGCACAGAGGCGTTCACACTACCTCTCTTTCATATCACATGTGTCAGGTCAAGTGTTGCCACATTGTGTTAGAGCTGATCGGCCTGGAATAGTGTAGCCACGCACGTCATCAACCTAGTGGTGCAACATTTTCTAAATAAGTACACTGGCTTGAGCAAGGTACTGGCAACATCCAGGAGAAAACCACTGAAGAAGCAGCATGCTAGCTCCAAAACTCGTTTGGTGTAAATTATCTGGTGATCTGTTGACACAATAGTGACTACTTTTCAGAAATTTCTCCATTGGGAATACAAGCACAAGCTGCTAATTATTTCCACCCACGCCGAAGACACTGAATATTTTCACATGCATCCATCACAAGCAGACCGCCCATGAAGTGGAGCACTCAGGCCGGCAAGTGAATAATTTACAACTACGTGGGACGTTATGTGGGACGCCGAACAAATCGAGCAGAGGCAAGTGAGCGGCCGCATCACAGACAAACTTCAACCACAAACATAAAAGAACAGGAGAGACACGGAGTGAGACACTGCTCATTTATACAAGAAGGATACATTTTTAGGTGGTAATGTAGTATCATTTTTAACATTAACAAATATTTCATGAAATAATAAACTACTGATATAGATCTGCAGGAGAGACAGAGATATACTAATATCGGAGAATTACTATCATTGGAGAGATACATGATCATTTATTTATTCATCAATTTATTAACATGAAATATATGTATTATTTCTATACAATAAGGATGCATATTATTTTTCTATTTTTCATTTATTTTTATTTTTTTATTGCCAACAGGAGGATTAATTATGCAAAACCTTTGATATAAAAATCATGATTCTTTTTAAGTTTTTTATATGCATCAAATATTAAAATGACATATTGATTAATATTATACACTTTATTCTTTTCATGCTGTACTAAATGATAGAGTGCCTGTCATAAAAACTATATTTTGATACTAGAAACGTCCAGGAGACTGTTTAAGACTCTAAGCACTTCAGCCACTCTTACATGGCGAGGAACATTCTCCTGGACCTGCAGTGATAGAACGGCCTGCTACAACACTGCTTAATCCCCAATGTGCCTGCTCACTTGAATTCGACAATGTGCATGCTCGAGCTTCTGTATAAGCAGTTGAAAGCCATGAACGATTTTGTCATGCACCAGACAACCTCAGCAGCAGGGAGCATCTGTTGCTTCGAGGTCAGGCAGTGGCAGCTCATTCGAGACACTTGTCAGGTGCTTAAGTCCTTCGAAGAGGCCACAAAGTTTGTCAGCAGGGATGACATCATCCTTCTAATAAAACTATTTAGATTTGGGTTCCTCGAAAATGATTTAACCTGCAGAATAAAGTATATCATGTAATTAATACCACACTGTAAAAATAAATCCTGTTTTCTTATCTCCCCCCGAAAAAATAATATAAAAGTTATTTAATACATTCTATTTACCCCAAAATAGCTTTTAGAAAACTACAATTCAGCCCACAAAAATTCAAGGTCCCATACAGAAGAATACATTTTAACCTCTTGGAGACATAGGGCGTACAGGTACGCCCTGATGTCCCGGTACTTAAGGACACAGGACGTACCTGTGCGCCCTGTGTATTTCCGATCACCGCCACACGACGGGCGGTGATCGGAACAGAGTGCCTGCTGAAATCATTCAGCAGACACTCTGTGACAATGAAGAGGGGGGTCCTGTGACCCCCCGTATCAGCGATCGCAGCAAACCGCAGGTCAATTCAGACCTGGGGTTTGCTGAGTTTCTGGGTTATTTGGGTCTCTGGTGACCCGATAACCCGGAATAGGATGGTGATCGGTGGTGTGATAATACACCACCAATCACCATCCTTAGATCCTGAGAAGTAATGGTGACATCACCTCTCAGGATCGCTTCCTATTGGCTGCACGGGGTGCCGGGAGGGAAGGGTTGACTTCCCCCAGCTTTGCTCTCCTCCTCCACTCTGCGTCCTGGAGCCATGGAGAGAGGAGCCCCCATCTGAGCCACCACAGTTACCTAGGGACAGGTTTAAGGACAGCTTAGATTAGGCAGGTGTACGTGAACACCCGTCCCCCCACACACACGCACACTAAAATTTTCCACACACGCACACACACTCCCCTATGGCCCACCAGATGTTCTTGGCCGAGGAGGCATACGACCTGCTTGCCTCCGACTCCGAGATCCCCAGTGAGGACGAGGATGACCCCACTTTCCTCTTGTCATCCGCATCCTCCTCATCATCTAGTGATGATAATGAGCCCCAGCGGCGGAGACGCGGCCAGGCGGAGCAAGGGTGCCCCCATGCCACGGACCCAGTGGCCCACACTAGTACGGGCTCGTACTAGTTTTCTGGCCCACAAGATAAGCCCACCTGAGCTCCCTACTGGTGAACTTGCATGGTGTACCCCAGAGGATTTGGAGCCAGTGATTCCTGATTTTGTTGGCCAACCAGGAATCCAGATTCCCACAATGGGCTTCACTGAATATGACTATATTTTTTTTTTCAGTGACCACTTTGTGAATCTGATGGTGGAGCAAACGAACTTGTACGCCCAACAGTTCATTGCTCAACACCTGGGCTCCTTTTTGGCTAGGTCCAGTGGTTGGACTCCGGTCAGTGCAGCCGAGATGAGGACGTTTTTGGGCCTCGTGCTGCACATGGGCCTAGTAAAAAAAAACTGTGTCAGGCTGTACTAGAGTGGGGATGTCCTCTACCAGACCCCACTCTACTGTATAACCATGACTCGTTCCTGTTTTGAGGCCATTCAGAAATGCCTGCATTATGCAGATAATGCAGAATGTCCCCCCCGAGGTGATCCTGCCTATGACCGCTTGTACAAAATCATGCCAGTCATCGATCACTTCGGGGCCAAATTTTTGGAGGCCTATGTACCTGGAATGGAGGTCGCTGTTGATGAGTCTCTCATTGCTTTCAAGGGGAGACTCATTTTCCACCAGTATGTTCCCTCTAAGCGGGCGAGGTATGGCGTGAAGCTGTAAGAACTTTGTGAGAGTACCTCAGGGTACACTTACAAGTTTTGTGTGTATGAGGGGCGAGATTCCTGTATTGAACCCCCAGAATGTCCCCCCACTCTGGGTGTTAGCGGGAAACTTGTGTGGAACCTTATGCACCCACTGCTAGATAAGAGTTACCACCTGTACGTGGATAACTTTTATACTAGTATCCCCTTGTTCCAGTCACTCGCAGCCAGATCCACGTCCGCTTGTGGATCCGTGCGGAAAAATCAACGCGGCCTTCATACCTACCCCTTCCAGGTACCTATCCCCAGGGGTGAGACCCGTGCCCTTACCAGTGGAAACCTGTTGCTGGTCAGATATAAGTACAAGAGGGACGTCCTTGTACTGTCCACAATTCACGGTAACGGCATCACCCCAGTCCCTGTGCGAGGTACTGCAGCAACGGTCCTTGTATAGTCGACTACAATCGGTATATGGGAGGAGTTGATCTCTCTGATCAAGTCCTCAAGCCATATAATGCCATGCGCAAAACCCAGGCATGGTACAAAAAAGTTGCTGTCTACTTGGTACAGGTTGACTTGTACAACTCTTTTGTGCTGTCCCAGAGCTCTGGCAACACAGGGAGATTCCTGCAGTTCTATGAGGCAGTCCTCAAGGCCCTGATATTTTCTGACCGGGAAGGAGCAGGCCGGAGTATCTCGGGATTTGTAGGCGCCTGCATCGTCCGTGGCCAACACTTTCCATATGTGGTCCCCCATACTGGATAGAAGGGACTGACCCAGAAAAGGTGGAGTATGTCACAGGAAGGGGATACGGAAGGAAACCACTACTCAGTGTGACACGTGCCCTGATCATCCGGGCCTTTGCATTATTGGTTGCTTCAGGGAGTACCACACTTCCATGGAGTACTAAATTTATAATCCCCTTCCCCAATTTTAATTCTATTTAGCCACAGACAATCGCCCAGAAAAAAAAAAAAAAACTATAGCTCTCCGACTTTGGAGACACTAAAACAAAAAATGAGCCCCTGCCTAAGACAATCGGCCCAAAAAATAAAAAATATAACTGACTCTCAGACTATGGAGATACTAAAATGTTTTTTTTTATTTATTTTTAAAAAGGATATTATAGTGTAAAACCTAAATACATTTTAAAAAGTAAACATATTAGGTATTGACACGTCCGTAAGAATCTGCTCTATAAAAATACCTCATGAACTAACCCCTCAAATGAACACAGTCAAAAAAATAAAATAAAAACGGTGTCAAAACAGCTATTTTTTGGCAAATTTTCCATTTTAATCCATTTTTTCCAGTAACAAAGCAAGGGTTAACAGCCAAACAAAACTCAATATTTATTGCCCTGATTCTGCAGTTTACAGAAACACCCCATATGTGGTCGTTAACTGCTGTATGACCAAACGGCAGGGCGCACAAGGAAAGGAATGCCATATGGTTTTTGAAGGCAGATTTTTCTGGACTGGTTTATTTACACCATGTCCCATTTGAAGCCCCTACAGTCGAAACTCCATAAAAGTGACCCCATCTAAGAAACTACACCCATCAAGGTATTTAAAACTGATTTTTACAAACTTTTTTTAACCCTTTAGGTGTTCCACAAGAGTTATTGGCAAATGGAGATGAAATTTCAGAATTTCAATTTTTTGTAACCTTGCCTCACAAAAATGTATTATAGAGCAACCAAAAATCATATGTACCCTAAAAATAGTCTGAACAAAACTGCCCTTATACCGTATTTTCCAAAATGGGGTCACTTTTATGGAGTTTCTACTCTAGGGGTGCATCAGGGGGGCTTCAAATGGGACATGGTGTAAATAAACCAGTCCAGCAAAATCTGCCTTCCAAAAACCATATGGCGTTCCTTTCCTTCTGTGCCCTGCCGTTTTGTCATGCAGCAGTTTACAACCACATATGGGGCGTTTTTTATAAACTACAGAATAGGACAATAAATATTGTTTTGTTTGGCTGTTAACCCTTGCTTTTTTACTTGAAAAAATTGATTAAAATGGAGAATTTGCCAAAAAACTAAATTCTGAAATTTCATCTCCATTTGCCAATAACTCTTGTGGAACACCTAAAGGGTTAGCAAAGTTTGTAAAATCAGTTTTGAAAACCTTGAGGGGTGTAGTATCTTTTATGGAGTTTCTACTCTAGGGGTGCATCATGGGGGCTTCAAATGGGACATGATGTAAATAAACCAGTCGAGCACAATCTGCCTTCCAAAAACCATATGGTGTTCCTTTTCTTCTGCGCCCTGCCATTTGGTCGTACAGAAGTTTACGACCACATATGGGGTGTTTCTATAAACTACATAATCAGGGCAATAAATATTGAGTTTTGTTTGGCTGTTAACCCTTGCTTTGTTACTTGAAAAACTGGATTAAAATGGAAAATTTGCCCAAAAAATCTAAATTATACAATTTCATCTCCATTGGCCAATAACTCTTGTGGAACAGCTAAAGGGTTAGCAAAGTTTGTAAAATCAGTTTTGAATACCTTGAGGGGTGTAGTTTCGTAGATGGAGTCACTTTTATGGAGTTTCTACTCTAGGGGTGCATCATGGGGGCTTCAAATTGGACATCGTGTAAATAAACCAATTCAGCAAAATCTGCCTTCCAAAAACCATATGGCATTCCTTTCCTTCCGTTTGGTAGAACAGCAGTTTATGACCACATATGGGGTGTTTCTTTAAACTACAGAATCAGGGCAATAAAAATGGATAAAAATGGAAAATTTGGCAAAAAAATGTAATTCTGAAATTTCATCTCCATTTGCCAATAACTCTTGTGGAACACTCAAAGGGTTAGAAAAGTTTGTAAAATCAGTTTTGAATACCTTGAGGGGTGTAGTTTCTAGAATGGGGTCATTTTTGGGTGGTTTCTATTATGTAAGCCTCACAAAGTGACTTCAGACCTGAACTGGTCCTTAAAAAGAGTGTTTTGGAAACTTTCTGAAAAATTTCAAGATTTGCTTCTAAACTTCTAAGCCTTGTAACGTCCCAAAAAAATTAAATGTCATTCCCAAAATGATCCAAACATGAAGTAGACATATGGGGAATGTAAATGAATGACTATTTTGGAGGTTTTACTATGTATTATAGAAGTAGAGAAATTGAAACTTGGAATTTTGCTAATTTTTCAAAATTTTGGGTAATTTGGTATTTTTTTATAAATAAAAATGATTTTTTTTTACTCCATTTTACAAGTGTCATGAAGTAAAATATGTGAAAAAATTATCTCAGAAGGGCCTGGATGAGTAAAAGCATTTTAAAGTTATTCACACATAAAGTGACACTGGTCAGATTTGCAAAAAATGTCCTGGTCCTTAAGGTGAAAATGAGCCCGGTCCTCAAGGGGTTAAAAGACTATGCCTCTTGGAACAGGGGAAATAATGTTAATGCCCCTTCAGGCTAAAATGGCAAGTCATTAAGGGGTTAAAATGCCCTAGTCCCCTGCGATGTGTGCCAAATATATTTACTTGAGGCTTAAATTCAAAATATACAGTCGTGGCCAAAAGTTTTAAAGAATTACATAAATATTGGAAATTGGAAAAGTTGCTGCTTAAGTTTTTGCATATACTCCAGAATGTTATGAAGAGTGATCAGATGAATTGCATAGTCCTTCTTTGCCATGAAAATTAACTTAACCCCAAAAAAAACTTTCCACTGCATTTCATTGCTGTCATTAACCCCTTAAGGACCGGGCTCATTTTCACCTTAAGGACCAGGCCATTTTTTGCAAATCTGACCAGTGTCAATTTAAGTGCTCATAACTTTAAAACGCTTTGACTTATCCAGGCCGTTCTGAGATTGTTTTTTCGTCACATATTGTACTTCATGACACTGGTAAAATGAAGTCCAAAAAATTATTTTTTTTGCACAAAAAAAATACCTAATTTACCAAAAATTTGGAAAAATTTGCAAATTTCAAAGTTTCAGTTTCTCTACTTCTGTAATACATAGTAATACCCCAAAAAATTGTGATGACTTTACATTCCCCATATGTCTACTTCATGTTTGAATTGTTTTGGGAATGATATTTTATTTTTTGGGGATGTTACAAGGCTTAGAAGTTTAGAAGCAAATCTTGAAATTTTTCAGAAATTTACAAAAACTCAATTTTTAGGGACCACTACAGCTCTGAAGTCACTTTGCGAGGCTTACATAATAGAAACCACCCAAAAATGACCCCATCTAAGAAACTACACCCCTCAAGGTATTCAAAACTGATTTTGCATACATTGTTAACCCTTTAGGTGTTGCACAAGAGTTATTGGCAAATGGGGAGGAAATTTGAGAATTTCATTTTTTTGTCGAATTTTTCATTTTAACCCATTTTTTCCACTAACAAAGCAAGGGTTAACAGCCAAACAAGACTGTATCTTTATTGCCCTGACTCTGCCGTTTACAGAAACACCCAATATGTGGCCGTAAACTACTGTACGGCCACACAGCGGGGCGTAGAGTGAAAGGTGCGCCATATGGTTTTTGGAAGGCTGATTTTTATGGACTGGTTTTTTGACACCATGTTCCATTTGAAGCCCCCTGATGCACCCCTAGAGGAGAAACTCTCTAAAAGTGACCCCATCTAAGAAACTACACCCCTCAAGGTATTCAAAACTGATTTTTACATACGTCGTTAACCCTTTAGGTGTTGCACAAGAGTTATTGGCAAATGGGGATGAAATTTGAGAATTTCATTTTTTTGCCTAATTTTCAATTTTAACCCATTTTTTCCACTAACAAAGCAAGGGTTAACAGCCAAACAAGACTGTATCTTTATTGCCCTGACTCTGCTGTTTACAGAAACACCCCATATGTGGCCGTAAACTACTGTACGGCCACACAGTAGGGCGTAGAGTGAAAGGTGCGCGGTTTGGTTTTTGGAAGGCAGGTTTTGCTGGACTGGTTTTTTGACACCATGTCCCATTTGAAGCCCCCTGATGCACCCCTAGAGTAGAAATTCCATAAAAGTGACCACATCTAAGAAACTACACCCCTCAAGCTATTCAAAACTGATTTTACAAACGTTGCTAACCCTTTAGGTATTGCACAAGATTTAATGGAAAATAGAGACACAATTTCAAAATTTCACATTTTTGGTAGATTTTCCATTTTTATATTTTTTTTCCAGTTACAAAGCAAGGGTTAACAGCCAAACAAAACTCATTATTTATGGCCCTTATTCTGTAGTTTACAGAAACACCCCATATGTGGTCGTAAACCGCTGTACGGGCACACAGCAGGGCGCAGAAGGAAAGGAATGCCATACGGTTTTTGGAAGGCAGATTTTGCTGGACTGGTTTTTTGACACCATGTCCCATTTGAAGCCCCCTGATGCACCCCTAGAGTAGAAACTCCAAAAAAGTGACTCCATTTTAGAAACTAAGGGTGGCAGTTTTGCTGGTACTAGTTTAGGGTACATATGATTTTTGGTTGCTCTATATTACACTTTTTGTGCAGCAAGGTAACAAGAAATAGCTTTTTTGGCACTTTTTTTTTTTTGTTATTTACAACATTCATCTGACAGGTTTTATCATGTGGTAATTTTATAGAGCAGGTTGTCACGGACGCGGCGATACCTAATATGTATACTATTTTTTTTATTTATGTAAGTTTTATACAATAACTTCGTTTTTAAAACCCAAAAAATGTTTTAGTGTCTCCATAGTCTAAGAGCCATAGTTTTTTCAGTTTTTGGGCGATTATCTTGAGTAGGGTCTCATTTTTTGCGGGATGAGATGACGGTTTGATTGGCACTATTTTGGGGTGCATATGACTTTTTGATCGCTCGCTATTACACTTTTTGTGACATAATATGGCAAAAAATGGCTTTTTTTACACCGTTTTTGTTTTTATTTTTTTACGGTGGTCACCTGAGGGGTTAGGTCATGTGATATTTTTATAGAGCCGGTCGATACGGACGCGGCGATACCTAATATGTATACTTTTTTTTTATTTATGTAAGTTTTACACAATGATTTCATTTTTGAAACAAAAAAATCATGTTTTAGTGTTTCCATAGTCTAAGAGCCCTAGTTTTTTCAGTTTTTGGGCGATTATCTTGAGTAGGGTCTCATTTTTTGCGGGATGAGATGACGGTTTGATTGGTACTATTTTGGCGTACATGCAACTTTTTTGATCACTTTTATTACCTTTTTTGGGAAGTAAGGTGGGCAAAATTTCAATTTTCTCATAGTTTTTATTTTTTTATTTTTATGGCGTTCACCGTGCGGGGAAAGTAACATGACCGTTTTATAGATCAGGTCGTTACGGACGCGGCGATACCTAATATGTGTTGTGTATTTTTTTATTTTTTTATTCAGTGATAAATGTTTCTTTTTTTATCTTAACTTTTTTCACTTTTTTTTACATTTTTGTGACCCAGACCCACTTGGTTCTTGAAGATCCAGTGGGTCTGATGTCTGTATAATACAGTACAGTACAATATATATTGTTCTGTACTGTATTTTACTTACACTGAACAGATCTATGCTTTTAGCACAGATCTGTTCAGCACCATGGACAGCAGGACGCCTGAGCAGGCGTCCTGTTGCCATGGGAACCTTCCCCGTCTGCTCAGAACTTCGCAGACGGGGAAGGGTAAGCACAGGGCTGAGGGGGGCTCTCTGGGGGCTGTCGGGGGGCTCTCTCCCTCTCCATCGGGGGGCTGCAAAGGCACAGCAGCCCCCCGATGGATAGGGAGGGAGCTCCCTGACCGATGACAGTTAACTTTTTCCATACAGCGGTCCGTACGGACCGCGGTATGGAAAGGGTTAAACGGCTGACATCTACACAGATGTCAGCCGTTTATACCAGGGTGCCAGCAATGTGCTGGCACCCTGGTATAACCACTAGAAGCCAACGATCATTCATGGGGGGGCGGGCGGGGGATCGCGATCCCGCCTGCCGCACCGCCCCCGCCTCCCGCAACGCCCCCACCGCATGCGACACCCCCCCCGCACCACCCACCGGCATAAAATTGTGCAGGGGTGCAGGGGGGGTGAAAAATAATGATTTTAGGCACTCAAAAGTTTCTGATCCCCGCGTTCAGGGCCCGCGGGGATCAGAAACTGCAAAAAGCGCAGCAAACCGCAGGTCTGAATTGACCTGCGGTTTGCTGCGATCGCCGATATGGGGGGGTCAAATGACCCCCCCCTGCATTGTTACGGGATGCCGGCTGAATGATTTCAGCCGAAATCCCGTTCCGATTAACCCCTGGGGCGCCGGAATACAGATTTTAAGTCAGGACGTACCGGTACGTCCTGGGTCCTTAAGGACTCGGGAAATAGGGCGTACCGGTACGTCCTGGGTCCTTAAGGGGTTAAAGGACCTGCTGAGATTGGGTTAAAATGGCTGATTGGGTTAAAATGGCAGACTTGACATGTTAAAAGGAGGGTGATGCTTGAAATCATTGTTCTTCCATTGTTAACCATGGTGACCTGCAAAGAAACACGTGCAGCCATCATTGCGTTGCATAAAAATGGCTTCACAGGCGAGGATATTGTGGCTACTAAGAATGCACCTCAATCAACAATTTATAGGATCATCAAGAACTTCAAGGAAAGAGGTTCAATTCTTGTTAAGAAGGCTTCAGGGCGTCCAAGAAAGTCCAGCAAGTGCCAGGATCGTCTCCTAAAGAGGATTCAGCTGCGGGATCGGAGTGCTACCAGTGCAGAGCTTGCTCAGGAATGGCAGCAGGCAGGTGTGAGCACATCTGCACGCACAGTGAGGCGAAGACTTTTGGTAGATGGCCTGGTGTCAAGAAGGCCAGAAAAGAAGCCACTTCTCTCAAAAAAAAACATCAGGGACAGATTGATCTTCTGCAGAAAGTATGGTGAATGGACTACTGAGGACTGGGGCAAAGTCATATTCTCCGATGAAGCCTCTTTCCGATTGTTTGGGGCATCTGGAAAAAGGCTTGTCCGGAGAAGAAAGGTGAGCGCTACCATCAGTCCTGTGTCATGCCAACAGTAAAGCATCCTGAGACCATTCATGTGTGGGGTTGCTTCTCATCCAAGGGAGTGGGCTCACTCACAATTTTGCCCAAAAACACAGCCATGAATAAAGAATGGTACCAAAACACCCTCCAACAGCAACTTCTTCCAACAATCCAACAACAGTTTGGTGAAGAACAATGCATTTTCCAGCACGATGGAGCACCGTTCCATAAGGCAAAAGTGATAACTAAGTGGCTCTGGGACCAAAACGTTGACATTTTGGGTCCATGGCCTGGAAACTCCCCAGATCTTAATACCATTGAGAACTTGTGGTCAATCCTCAAGAGGCGGGTAGACAAACAAAAACCCACTAATTCTGACAAACTCCAAGAAGTGATTATGAAAGAATGGGTTGCTATCAGTCAGGAATTGGCCCAGAAGTTGATTGAGAGCATGCCCAGTCGAATTGCAGAGGTCCTGAAAAAGAAGGGCCAACACTGCAAATACTGACTCTTTGCATAAATGTCATGTAATTATCGATAAAAGCCTTTGAAATGTATGAAGTGAATGTAATTATATTTCACTACATCACAGAAACAACTGAAACAAAGATCTAAAAGCAGTTTAGCAGCAAACTTTGTGAAAACTAATATTTGTGTCATTCTCAAAAGTTTTGGCCACGACTGTACAGTAAAAAAGTTACATTTTCAGGAGGGTTTTTCCAATTCTAATGTGAGTGCTGGAAGTTAAGAAGCCTTGTCTAGGTAACAGGTAAATCATATTTTTTTTTATATCTCTTACCTCTTGTGTCTCATCTATTTTGTTAAATACAGTAAACTCTTGCGAGCAGAGAGCTCACTTCTATTGTTAGAATTCTTGATTAGTTTGTTGCTATGTAATGTTTTATTTGTAAAGTGCTGTGGAATTTGTTGGTGGTACATAAATAAGAAATATTATTTACATACCGCATTTTTCGCTTTATAAGATGCACCTGATGATAAGACGCACCTAGGTTTTTGAGGAGGAAGATAAAAAAAAAATAGGTTGAACCAAATGGTGTGCTTTTGGTGGGTTTTGAACTAATAGGGGTCTGTGGATGATGTACTGTTATGAGGGAATGTGTGGATGATGCACTGTTATGAGACATATAGAAGAAACCGCAGCACTCTCCTGTCTTCAATTCAGTGGAATTTATTTCACCAGCAAAAAAATGCGACGTTTCGACCGTAAAGGTCTTTCTCAAGCAACATACAGAGTGAATAGTAACAGACATATATACCCATTCAATCCCTCCCAGTAAGTCACATGTCCCAATTAAACATGTAAATGAAGTGAAAATTACACCAATATAGTGGATCCTCTTTTCATCCACCCACCTGTGATTAAAACCAATAATATATTCCTCCTCTCTATCCACACAGTGACAAAATCATATACCATTAACATGGTGTTTACTCACAAAGATCATTGCAAAGTCTGGCTGGCACATCATGGAGGGGACTTGCCTCTTCTTCCTGTGTAGTGTGAAAAGGCGCGCTTCCCAGCGTCTCCATGTCAGAGCTGCGCATGCGTCATGAACACGTGCAGATTCATGGAAGACGTGAGCTGTCTAGTGCTCCTGCAGGGTCAGTGCGCCTGCGCATCCAGTACAGAGCCGGCTCTCTGCTGTTGTGTTCCTCCTGCTGCTATGGTGACGCCTGTATTCAAATCAGGCAGGCGTGCCACAGCGAGACTCCGGGGCTGAGATCCAGCACTTCAGTGCTGTCCATGTGTAGTGATTGTCCCTGCTATGTACACAGTGCTTCGGTGTTCAGAATTAACCCTGTCAGGTCTACCTACTGATTGTCTATTTTGTACTGGGCAATCCTTGACCTCAATTACTACCATTTCTCTGCTTCTAAGTGTATACAGTGCACTGTCTCTGCCATGTGAACAGTGTTTCAGTATTCAATATTAACCCTGTCAGGTCTACCTATTAGAGTTTTAACCCCTACTGATTGTCTATTTTGTACTGGGCTATCCTTAGCCTCAATTACTACCACAGAGAGTGTCCATTTATATGGCCATATTAAATAGGCTCAAAAATGCCATTCTACTGCAAATATGCAAATTCACTCTGATTTTGGTTTATTGACAAAAGGGGGCTCCACAGTGGTAAAAATAAAGACAGAGTTCAGCAGCATGTATTCCACCGCTATTTCTGTATCCATATTGCCAGGGCTACGCAACAGTCCTCTCTCATTCAACGGCAGGAATATAGGTCCAGTCATAATGCCACTTTTGAGGGCTCAGTCAGCTATTTGGGAGTCCCCATACCCCCAATCTTTTTCAAGAAAGAAGGGTTGGGGTCGTCCCAAAAAAACATTTGCGCTCAAGGTCTCTGAGCGGGGTACGCTCCCCCAGATACCATGCGGGGGAGGTCTCCACCCTCTCAGGGCCCTCGATGTTCAATGGGGCCGGGGGTGCATCCCCCATTAATGTGGAAGAGTCGCCACCACCCACGACACAGTCTCTTGATTCACTCAATAGGACTAGGGGGTCCTCCGTTCCCAAATTCACCCCTCTAAATACCAGTGTAACGTCTCTGTTGAGGTCATCCCATTCATACAGCCCATTGTTCAACTGTGGATAACATGGACTCTACAGTATTATGTTAACAAGGGCCATTTATCAAGAGAAGGCTATCCATCACATGGCAGAGGTACGAAAGAGGTAATGGAAAAACGCACTGTGGAAATCATCTGGGCCACTATAGGCTCCCCCCTGACCCAGAACCGTGAAAACATGTTGGCATATAAACACACACACTGTGCGGCAGCAATGGGGTATACGTTACTTTGATGCTTTCAACGTGGTAGTCCCGCTGTCTGTACTCTCCCGGAGCAGAGGTCCCCTTGTTGATAGTGCCCCCAGACTTTACCAATTGTGCAAATATCTGTGGAAATAAAGTTGAAGTTAAAAGAATGTATAAATCAGAAATTCATACATACATCTCAACCAACGGTGGTTGGGTACATCACTTTAATAAAACAAATACTAGGATTATGTATAATAGTCCTATCACAGTGTGGAGGAAAAACAAGTCTCTGTTCAGTTCAGTATAGTGTGCCTATCTTGAATTCTCTGTTAAGGCCTTTGGGTTCAAGTGTTTGCAGTTCAAATATCCACCTTAGTTCTAACTTTTTCAATAGTCTTTCTCTATCACCTCCTCTTCTTTGTGGTAATATCCCATCAATCACCCGGAACCGAAGTTGGGAAACATTGTGTCTATGTTTCAAGAAATGTTCTGGTACCGGTTGTTCATTTTTCGGGGTGTCCTCCTGTCTCTCTCCTCAGAGTAGTTTACGTATAAGGTAGCGATGTTGGTTAACCCTATTCCTGAGTTCCTGTGTAGTCTCTCCTACATAGAGCAGCCCACAGGGACACTGTAGTGTATAGATTACGTATTCTGACCTGCATGTATAATAGCCCTTTATCTGGTATACCTTGCCTGTTCTAGGGTGTGTAAAGCTGCTACCTTTAAGCATATTATTGCAGTTGCAGCAGCTCAAACAGGGGAAACAGCCTCTCCTCTTTACTTTGGGTAATACTGAGGGTTTTGTGTCGGCATGTATCAGCCTGTCCCCTAGATTATGCGACCTTCTGTACGAAAGGAGGGGAGTGTTGCGGAATTCTTCAATTCCAGGGAATGTTTGTGACAATATGTGCCAATTCTTTTTGAGAACCTGTGCTATTTGTGTACTTTGTGCCGTGTACGTGGAGACGAAGGGAATCCTTCTGTTTTCTTTTTTAGGTTTATTCTCATTCAGTAGTTCTTCACGTTATATTTATGTCTCTGTACCATTGCTTTTGGGTAACCTCTCTGTTCGAATTTGTTGCACATCTCTTCCAATCTGGTTTCCAGTCTATCTTCCTCTGATACTATTCGTTTTACCCTCAGTAGTTGACTGTAGGGCAATGACTCCTTCATAAACTTAGGGTGGTCACTTTTAAATAGGAGCATGTTGTTCCTGTCCGTGGGCTTTACAAAAAGGTCAGTTCGTAATGTACCTTCGCTACCGTATACCGTAGTATCCAGGAATTGTAATCCTGTCTGTGTATGTACAGATGTAAATTGTAGCTCATCATATATGGAATTAATATAGTGTCTGAACTCAAGGAGTCCCTCCAGTGTACCGGTCCATATGAAGAAAATGTCATCTATATACCTCATCCAGCCCCTCACTGAGGTGAAGTGGCTGGATGGGTATATGAAAGTCTCCTCAAACTTGCTCATATACACTGCGTGCAGAATTATTAGGCAAATGAGTATTTTGACCACATCATCCTCTTTATGCATGTTGTCTTACTCCAAGCTGTATAGGCTCGAAAGCCTACTACCAATTAAGCATATTAGGTGATGTGCATCTCTGTAATGAGAAGGGGTGTGGTCTAATGACATCAACACCCTATATTAGGTGTGCATAATTATTAGGCAACTTCCTTTCCTTTGGCAAAATGGGTCAAAAGAAGGACTTGACAGGCTCAGAAAAGTCAAAAATAGTGAGATATCTTGCAGAGGGATGCAGCACTCTTAAAATTGCAAAGCTTCTGAAGCGTGATCATCGAACAATCAAGCGTTTTATTCAAAATAGTCAACAGGGTCGCAAGAAGCGTGTGGAAAAACCAAGGCGCAAAATAACTGCCCATGAACTGAGAAAAGTCAAGCGTGCAGCTGCCAAGATGCCACTTGCCACCAGTTTGGCCATATTTCAGAGCTGCAACATCACTGGAGTGCCCAAAAGCACAAGGTGTGCAATACTCAGAGACATGGCCAAGGTAAGAAAGGCTGAAAGACGACCACCACTGAACAAGACACACAAGCTGAAACGTCAAGACTGGGCCAAGAAATATCTCAAGACTGATTTTTCTAAGGTTTTATGGACTGATGAAATGAGAGTGAGTCTTGATGGGCCAGATGGATGGGCCCGTGGCTGGATTGGTAAAGGGCAGAGAGCTCCAGTCCGACTCAGACGCCAGCAAGGTGGAGGTGGAGTACTGGTTTGGGCTGGTATCATCAAAGATGAGCTTGTGGGGCCTTTTCGGGTTGAGGATGGAGTCAAGCTCAACTCCCAGTCCTATTGCCAGTTTCTGGAAGACACCTTCTTCAAGCAGTGGTACAGGAAGAAGTCTGCATCCTTCAAGAAAAACATGATTTTCATGCAGGACAATGCTCCATCACACGCGTCCAAGTACTCCACAGCGTGGCTGGCAAGAAAGGGTATAAAAGAAGAAAATCTAATGACATGGCCTCCTTGTTCACCTGATCTGAACCCCATTGAGAACCTGTGGTCCATCATCAAATGTGAGATTTACAAGGAGGGAAAACAGTACACCTCTCTGAACAGTGTCTGGGAGGCTGTGGTTGCTGCTGCACGCAATGTTGATGGTGAACAGATCAAAACACTGACAGAATCCATGGATGGCAGGCTTTTGAGTGTCCATTCAAAGAAAGGTGGCTATATTGGTCACTGATTTGTTTTTGTTTTGTTTTTGAATGTCAGAAATGTATATTTGTGAATGTTGAGATGTTATATTGGTTTCACTGGTAAAAATAAATAATTGAAATGGGTATATATTTGTTTTTTGTTAAGTTGCCTAATAATTATGCACAGTAATAGTCACCTGCACACACAGATATCCCCCTAAAATAGCTAAAACTAAAAACAAACTAAAAACTACTTCCAAAAATATTCAGCTTTGATATTAATGAGTTTTTTGGGTTCATTGAGAACATGGTTGTTGTTCAATAATAAAATGAATCCTCAAAAATACAACTTGCCTAATAATTCTGCACTCCCTGTAGACATTAGCGTAAGTTGGGGCCACATTAGATCCCATTGCAGTCCCCCGCTGCTGGACATAGAATGTATCCTCAAACAAGAAATAGTTGCAGGTGAGTACTATTTCCAGAAGGGAGAGGATGAATAGTGCTTGTTCTTTTTCAACTTTGTCCTGATGTAGGGCCCACTCCACCGCTTCTAAGCCCTTTGTATGGTCAATGCTTGTATATAGACCTACAACATCAAAGGAGACCGGAACTGGCCTTCTTCATATTGTAGTGTTTGTAGTCTCTTGAGGAAGTCGGTGGTGTCCCTCACGTATGACTTAGCTGACAAGGCATACTTCCTGAGGTATTTATCCAAGAAGGTTGCTGGTGGAGAGAATACTGAGTTGATCCCTGATACTATTGGGCGTCCAGGAGGGTTTTCTAGGCTTTTGTGTATTTTGGGTAACACGTATAGTATAGGGGTGACCGGTCGTTCCACTAGTAGAAATCTGTGTAGTTTCTCATCGATCAGGTCTGTGGCAAAGGCATCATCAACAAGCAGTTTTATTTTGCGCATAATGGCAAATTTAGGGTCAGAGTCTACGGGTCTGTATACCTCTACATCGTTTAGTTGTCTCTGTATTTCTGCTATGTATTTTGCAGTATCCATTATGACAATAGCCCCTCCCTTGTCAGCTTTTTTAATTGTAATGTCCTTCCTACTGCAAATCTTTTTAAGAGCCATCGTCTCACCCTTACCCATATTCTTTTTAATGTTGTGTGTGCCTGTTTGTAGTCTAATTTCCTCCACCCCTTTTCTCACTAGATCAATATAAGTGTTGATAGAATCTTTGACTATTGGGGGTTGAAAATCACTCTGTAAGTACAGCCCCATGTCTGTTAATTTCAACATCCTTGGGTCACCAATCTCCTGAGTACTGTTAGGTACGGTTGTCGCAGGTCTATCACCAAAGAAAACTTTCAGTTTGATACGTCTGAAAAATTTGTGAAGGTCAATTTCACAGTTAAACCAATCTGTATCAGCAGTTGGACAAAAAGAGAGTCCCTTCTCTAGCAGAGATAATTCATCATTGGACAAATCTATAGAGGATATATTTACCACCAGTGTAGAATCTTTTCTCTCTAGTTCCGTTGTCCTTGTCTCTCCTGTTGTCTGGAGGTCCCCTGTGTATCCCTGTTGTCCATTGGCGGTTTCATTGACCTTGTCATCCTTGTGGCCTCGTTTCCTTTCCCTATGGTGCTTGCGTCCTCCTCTCCTGGTCGTTCTTTGCCTCCTTGGGCCGCCTTCTGTTCTAAAAAACGTCGTTCCTCGCTCATTTCTCCGGATGATTCAGTGTCAGGGTTTTCTTCCCCGCTGTTTGGTGAACCTCTGTCGCCCCTGAGGTCTTTTCCTCTGGCTTCCTTCTATTGGGTTTCTCTTATATATGTCACCTTTCAGGTAGTCATCTTGGTCACGGAACCATTTCTGTCTTTTAGACGCCTCAATGTTTGCACGGTAGCCCTGAAGATCCTTTTCTGTTTGTTCTTTGGTTATGGTGAAGTCCTGGGTCGTCATCAGGGCTCGCAGTTGTAGTTCTAATCCCTCTATCCTTTTCTTACTTTCAATTAGTTCTTTCTGGAGGTATTCCATATTTAGTAATATGATGTCCATTGAGTAGCGGTTTGAGATCTGTTCAAATTTAGTGCAAAATTCCAGATTCTTAGGTAATAAGATAGGTCTCAGGTGTGTTCTTAATCCTCTAGGTATTCGTTCGGCCATGTAGTATTCTCTCAGGGTAGAGAGATGTAGTTCAAGGTTGATACATTGTTTTATCTCCATTTCCCATTTCCTTTTAATTAGGTCCTTAGTCGGTTTATTCAAAAATGAGCCATCACCCACCGCGCCGTCCAGAATACGTGTCACCTCCTCACTGGAATATACTGATTTGCTTGGTGAATCCATTTTAGACAACCACTTTAAGTCACAAAAATACTTGTGAAGTTAGTTCATATGTGGTATCGTGTGCACGCTATCAGACTGAGTAAATCATAGGAAAAAATGCGTATAGCAGCACAACGAAAAATTATGTTATGAGAGGGATGTGTGGATGTGTGGATGACACACTGTTATGGGGGATCTGTGGATGACACTGTTATGGGGGATCTGTGGATGACACTGTTATGGGGGATCTGTGGATGACGCAGTGTTATCGGGGATCTGTGGATAACGCACTGTTATGGGGGATCTGTGGATAACGCACTGTTATGGGGGATCTGTAGATGACACTGTTATGGGGGATCTGTGGATGACACTGTTATGGGGATCTGTGGATGACGCACTGTTATGGGGGATCTGTGGATGACGCACTGTTATGGGAAATCTGTGGATAACGCACTGTTATGGGGGATCTGTGGATGACACTTATGGGGGATCTGTGGATGACACTGTTATGGGGGTTCTGTGAATGATGTACTGTTATGGGGGAATCTGTGAATGATGCACTGTTATGGGGGAATCTGTGGATGATGCACTGTTATGGGGGAATCTGTGGATGATGCACTGTTATGTGACTATAATCCTAAAAAAATTAACCCATGTCCTGCAAGACATTGGTGTATTGTTAACAATGAGGGGGATTATAGTCACATTAAATATAAACACTGTCCAGGGACTGTACCATTATTGGCCTGTGTTTATATTAAATATGACTATAACTAGAGATGTCACGAACATAAAATTTTCCGTTCACGAACGGCGAACACGAGTTTCCGCAAATGTTCGTGAACGGGCGAACCGGGCGAACCGCCATAGACTTCAATAGGCAGGCGAATTTTAAAACCCACAGGGACTCTTTCTGGCCACAATAGTGAATGAAAAGTTGTTTCAAGGGGATTAACACCTGGACTGTGGCATGCCGGAGGGGGATCCATGGCAAAACTCTAATGGAAAATTACGTAGTTGACGCAGAGTCGGGTTTTAATTCATAAAGGGCATAAATCACCTAACATTCCTAAATTGTTTGGAATAACGTGCTTTAAAACATCAGGTACTGTCGGGTGGTAATAATTCAATAATGAATTATTAATTATGGTCATAAAAATTATTAACCATAAAAAAATTAAATTTATAAAATTTGTCATAAATTCTTAAAATCATGACCTGGCGAATTGTAGACAACCTAATTGATACAATTCACGTCTGAGTCCGACTATTTCCTCAGATAAATAAGTTCTTTTTGACGTGAGATGACGTTAATGATAAAATGTAGTTCTGCATTATACAATAATACACAGGTATTATAAAAATATGCAGATTTATTGGTTACAAGATTATAAACATATATAAGTAAATAAACACAATGATACATGCAAATGAATATATATAGCGTTAATATAAAGCATTACAAGTAGAGTTGAGCGAACACCTGGATGTTCGGGTTCGAGAAGTTCGGCCGAACTTCCCGTAAATGTTCGGGTTCGGGATCCGAACCCGAACCGAACATCGTCCCGAACCCGAACCCCATTGAAGTCAATGGGGACCCGAACTTTTGGGCACTAAAAAGGCTGTAAAACAGCCCAGGAAAGAGCTAGAGGGCTGCAAAAGGCAGCAACATGTAGGTAAATCCCCTGCAAACAAATGTGGATAGGGAAATAAAATAAAATAAAAATAAAAAAAATAAAAATGAACCAATATCAATTGGACAGAGGTCCCATAGCAGAGAATCTGGCTTCACGTCAGCAGAGAATCAGTCTCTTCATGCCATAGCAAAGAATCTGGCTTCATGTCAGCACAGAATCAGTCTCTTCATGCCATAGCAGAGAATCTGGCTTCATGTCAGCACAGAATCAGTCTTCATGTCATAGCAGAGAATAAGGCTTCACGTCACCCACCACTGGAACAGGCCACTGTCACACATTTAGGCCCCGGCACCCAGACAGAGGAGAGCGGTCCCGTAACAGAGAATCTGGCCTTATGTCAGCGCAGAATCTGTCTTCATGTCATAGCAGAGAATCAGGCTTCACGTCACCCACCACTGGAACAGGCCACTGTCACACATTTAGGCCCAGGCACCCAGGCAGAGAAGAGAGGTCCCGTAACAGAGAATCTGGCCTTATGTCAGCGCAGAATCTGTATTCATGTCATAGCAGAGAATCAGGCTTCACGTCACCCACCACTGGAACAGGCCACTGTCACACATTTAGGCCCCGGCACCCAGACAGAGGAGAGCGGTCCCGTAACAGAGAATCTGGCCTTATGTCAGCGCAGAATCTGTCTTCATGTCATAGCAGAGAATCAGGCTTCACGTCACCCACCACTGGAACAGGCCACTGTCACACATTCAGGCCCAGGCACCCAGGCAGAGGAGAGAGGTCCCGTAACAGAGAATCTGGCCTTATGTCAGCGCAGAATCTGTATTCATGTCATAGCAGAGAATCAGGCTTCACGTCACCCACCACTGGAACAGGCCACTGTCACACATTTAGGCCCCGGCACCCAGACAGAGGAGAGCGGTCCCGTAACAGAGAATCTGGCCTTATGTCAGCGCAGAATCTGTCTTCATGTCATAGCAGAGAATAAGGCTTCACGTCACCCACCACTGGAACAGGCCACTGTCACACATTTAGGCCCAGGCACCCAGGCAGAGGAGAGAGGTCCCGTAACAGAGAATCTGGCCTTATGTCAGCGCAGAATCTGTCTTCATGTCATAGCAGAGAATCAGGCTTCACGTCACCCACCACTGGAACAGGCCACTGTCACACATTTAGGCCCCGGCACCCAGACAGAGGTGAGCGGTCCCGTAACAGAGAATCTGGCCTTATGTCAGCGCAGAATCTGTCTACATGTCATAGCAGAGAATCAGGCTTCACGTCACCCACCACTGGATCAGGCCACTGTCACACATTTAGGCCCAGGCACCCAGGCAGAGGAGAGAGGTCCCGTAACAGAGAATCTGGCCTTATGTCAGCGCAGAATCTGTATTCATGTCATAGCAGAGAATCAGGCTTCACGTCACCCACCACTGGAACAGGCCACTGTCACACATTTAGGCCCAGGCACCCAGGCAGAGGAGAGAGGTCCCGTAACAGAGAATCTGGCCTTATGTCAGCGCAGAATCTGTCTTCATGTCATAGCAGAGAATCAGGCTTCACGTCACCCACCATTGGAACAGGCCACTGTCACACATTTAGGCCAAGGCACCCAGGCAGAGGAGAGAGGTCCCGTAACAGAGAATCTGGCCTTATGTCAGCGCAGAATCTGTCTTCATGTCATAGCAGAGAATCAGGCTTCACGTCACCCACCACTGGAACAGGCCACTGTCACACATTTAGGCCCCGGCACCCAGACAGAGGAGAGCGGTCCCGTAACAGAGAATCTGGCCTTATGTCAGCGCAGAATCTGTCTTCATGTCATAGCAGAGAATCAGGCTTCACGTCACCCACCACTGGAACAGGCCACTGTCACACATTTAGGCCCAGGCGCCCAGGCACCCAGGCAGAGGAGAGAGGTCCCGTAACAGAGAATCTGGCCTTATGTCAGCGCAGAATCTGTCTTCATGTCATAGCAGAGAATCAGGCTTCACGTCACCCACCACTGGAACAGGCCACTGTCACACATTTAGGCCCGGCACCCAGAAGGAGGAGAGGTTCATTCAACTTTGGGTTGCCCCGCAATATAATGGTAAAATGAAATTAAAAATAGTATTGAATGAGGAAGTGCCCTGGAGTAGAATAATATATTGTTAAGGGGAGGAAGTTAATATCTAATCTGCACAAGGGATGGACAGGTCCTGTGGGATCCATGCCTGGTTCATTTTTATGAACGTCAGCTTGTCCACATTGGCTGTAGACAGGCGGCTGCGTTTGTCTGTAATGACGCCCCCTGCCGTGCTGAATACACGTTCAGACAAAACGCTGGCCGCCGGGCAGGCCAGCACCTCCAAGGCATAAAAGGCTAGCTCTGGCCACGTGGACAATTTGGAGACCCAGAAGTTGAATGGGGCCGAACCATCAGTCAGTACGTGGAGGGGTGTGCACAGGTACTGTTCCACCATGTTAGTGAAATGTTGCCTCCTGCTAACACGTTCCGTATCAGGTGGTGGTGCAGTTAGCTGTGGCGTGGTGACAAAACTTTTCCACATCTCTGCCATGCTAACCCTGCCCTCAGAGGAGCTGGCCGTGACACAGCTGCGTTGGCGACCTCTTGCTCCTCCTCTGCCTTCGCCTTGGGCTTCCACTGGTTCCCCTGTGACATTTGGGAATGCTCTCAGTAGCGCGTCTACCAACGTGCGCTTGTACTCGCGCATCTTCCTATCACGCTCCAGTGTAGGAAGTAAGGTGGGCACATTGTCTTTGTACCGGGGATCCAGCAGGGTGGCAACCCAGTATTCCGCACACGTTAAAATGTGGGCAACTCTGCTGTCGTTGCGCAGGCACTGCAGCATGTAGTCGCTCATGTGTGCCAGGCTGCCCAGAGGTAAGGACAAGCTGTCCTCTGTGGGAGGCGTATCGTCATCGTCCTGTGTTTCCACCCAGCCACGCACCAGTGATGGGCCCGAGCTGCTTTGGGTGCCACCCCGCTGTGAACATGCTTCATCCTCATCCTCCTCTACCTCCTCCTCATCCTCGTCCTCCTCGTCCTCCAGTAGTGGGCCCTGTCTGGCCACATTTTTACCTGGCCTCTGTTGTTGCAAAAAACCTCCCTCTGAGTCACTTCGAAGAGACTGGCCTGAAAGTGCTAAAAATGACCCCTCTTCCTCCTCTTCCTCCTGGGCCACCTCCTCTTCCATCATCGCCCTAAGTGTTTTCTCAAGGAGACATAGAAGTGGTATTGTAACGCTGATAACGGCGTCATCGCCACTGGCCATGTTGGTGGAGTACTCGAAACAGCGCAACAGGGCACACAGGTCTCGCATGGAGGCCCAGTCATTGGTGGTGAAGTGGGTCTGATCCACAGTGCGACTGACCCGTGTGTGCTGCAGCTGAAACTCCACTATGGCCTGCTGCTGCTCGCACAGTCTGTCCAGCATATGCAAGGTGGAGTTCCACCTGGTGGGCACGTCGCATATGAGGCGGTGAGCAGGAAGGCTGAAGTTACGCTGTAGCGCAGACAGGCGAGCAGCGGCAGGGTGTGAACGCCGGAAGCGCGAACAGACGGCCCGCACTTTATGCAGCAGCTCTGACATGTCGGGGTAGTTGCGAATGAACTTCTGCACCACCAAATTCAGCACATGCGCCAGGCAAGGGATGTGCAACGAGATTTCGCCCATTATCGCACACCACCAGGCCGGGCTTGAGGCTCACCGGCAGCAACCACTCGTCGGTCTGTTGTTCTATACCCCGCCACAACTCCTGTGCGGTGTGGGGCCTGTCCCCCAAACATATGAGTTTCAGAATGGCCTGCTGACGTTTACCCCGTGCTGTGCTGAAGTTGGTGGTGAAGGTGTGTGGCTGACTGGATGAGCAGGTGGAAGAAGAGGAGGAGGAAGCTGAGTAGGAGGAGGAGGAGACAGGAGGCAAAGAATGTTGCCCTGCGATCCTTGGCGGCGGAAGGACGTGCGCCAGACAGCTCTCCGCCTGGGGCCCAGCCGCCACTACATTTACCAAGTGTGCAGTTATGGAGATATAGCGTCCCTGGCCGTGCTTACTGGTCCACGTATCTGTGGTTAGGTGGACCTTGCCACAGATGGCGTTGCGCAGTGCACACTTGATTTTATCGGACACTTGTTTGTGCATGGAAGGCACGGCTCTCTTGGAGAAGTAGTGGCGGCTGGGAACAACATACTGTGGGACAGCAAGTGACATGAGCTGTTTGAAGCTGTGTGTGTCCACCAGCCTAAATGACAGCATTTCATAGGCCAGTAGTTTATAAATGCTGGCATTCAGGGCCAGGGATCGAGGGTGGCTAGGTGGGAATTTACGCTTTCTCTCAAATGTTTGTGAGATGGAGAGCTGAACGCTGCCGTGTGACATGGTTGAGATGCTTGGTGACGCAGGTGGTGGTGTTGGTGGTACATCCCATGTTTGCTGGGCGGCAGGTGCCAACGTTCCTCCAGAGGCGGAGGAAGAGGCCGAGGCGGCGGCAGCAGCAGAAGAGGCCGAGGCAGCAGCAGCAGAAGAGGTAGCAGGGGGAGCCTGAGTGACTTCTTTGTTTTTAAGGTGTTTACTCCACTGCAGTTCATGCTTTGCATGCAGGTGCCTGGTCATTCAGGTTGTGCTAAGGTTCAGAACGTTAATACCTCGCTTCAGGCTCTGATGGCACAGCGTGCAAACCACTCGGGTCTTGTCGTCAGCACATTGTTTGAAGAAGTGCCATGCCAGGGAACTCCTTGAAGCTGCCTTTGGGGTGCTCGGTCCCAGATGGCGGCGGTCAGTAGCAGGCGGAGTCTCTTGGCGGCGGGTGTTCTGATTTTGCCCACTGCTCCCTCTTTTGCTACGCTGTTGGCTCGGTCTCACCACTGCCTCTTCCTCCGAACTCTGAAAGTCAGTGGCACGACCTTCATTCCATGTGGGGTCTAGGACCTCATCGTCCCCTGCATCGTCTTCCACCCAGTCTTGATCCCTGACGTCCTGTTCAGTCTGCACACTGCAGAAAGACGCAGCAGTTGGCACCTGTGTTTCGTCATCATCAGAGATGTGCTGAGGTGGTATTCCCATGTCCTCATCATCAGGAAAAATAAGTGGTTGTGCGTTAGTGCATTCTATCTCTTCCACCCCTGGGGAAGGGCTAGGTGGATGCCCTTGGGAAACCCTGGCAGCAGAGTCTTCAAACAGCATTAGAGACTGCTGCATAACTTGAGGCTCAGACAGTTTCCCTGATATGCATGGGGGTGATGTGACAGACCGATGGGCTTGGTTTTCATGCGCCATCTGTGCGCTTTCTGCAGAAGACTGGGTGGGAGATAATGTGAACGTGCTGGATCCACTGTCGGCCACCCAATTGACTAATGCCTGTACCTGCTCAGGCCTTACCATCCTTAGAACGGCATTGGGCCCCACCAAATATCGCTGTAAATTCTGCTGGCTACTGGGACCTGAGGTAGTTGGTTCACTAGGACGTGTGGCTGTGGCAGAACGGCCACGTCCTCTCCCAGCACCAGAGGGTCCACTAACACCACCACGACCATGTCCACGTCCGCGTCCGCGTCCCTTATTAGATGTTTTCCTCATTGTTCCCGTTGACCACAATTTTGAGAATGGCAAATTTGGGAATGCTTTTTCAACCCAGAACAAAAAGTCTGCTTTTACGGTCACTACAAATAACTTGACCAGCTAAAACAGTGCAGATTTGGTTGAATAGAGATGTGAGACCTGTTTTTTTTTGCGCTGTGTGACAGGTATAGGTTTAATCACAGAATGACACTTCTATCAGCACGCTAGCGTGTGTCTTAGGTTTTTCTGAATGACACTATCAATACCTTCACTGTAAGATTTTCTTTTTGGGATAGATTTCAAGTAGGCCTCAAATACCAGAAACTAGTTATTTTGAGAATGGGAAATTTGGGAATGCCTTTTCAACCCAGAACAAAAAGTCTGCTTTTACGGTCACTACAAATAACTTGACCAGCAAAAACAGTGCAGATTTGGTTGAATAGAGATGTGAGACCTGTTTTTTTTTGCGCTGTGTGACAGGTATAGGTTTAATCACAGAATGACACTTCTATCAGCACGCTAGCGCGTGTCTTAGGTTTTTCTGAATGACACTATCAATACCTTCAATGTAAGATTTTCTTTTTGGGAAAGATTTCAAGTAGGCCTCAAATACCAGAAACTAGTTATTTTGAGAATGGGAAATTTGGGAATGCTTTTTTAACCCAGAACAAAAAGTCTGCTTTTACGGTCACTACAAATAACTTGACCAGCAAAAACAGTGCAGATTTGGTTGAATAGAGATGTGAGACCTGTTTTTTTTTTGCGCTGTGTGACAGGTATAGGTTTAATCACAGAATGACACTTCTATCAGCACGCTAGCGTGTGTCTTAGGTTTTTCTGAATGACACTATCAATACCTTCACTGTAAGATTTTCTTTTTGGGATAGATTTCAAGTAGGCCTCAAATACCAGAAACTAGTTATTTTGAGAATGGGAAATTTGGGAATGCTTTTTCAACCCAGAACAAAAAGTCTGCTTTTACGGTCACTACAAATAACTTGACCAGCAAAAACAGTGCAGATTTGGTTGAATAGAGATGTGAGACCTGTTTTTTTTTGCGCTGTGTGACAGGTATAGGTTTAATCACAGAATGACACTTCTATCAGCACGCTAGCGTGTGTCTTAGGTTTTTCTGAATGACACTATCAATACCTTCAATGTAAGATTTTCTTTTTGGGAAAGATTTCAAGTAGGCCTCAAATACCAGAAACTAGTTATTTTGAGAATGGGAAATTTGGGAATGCTTTTTTAACCCAGAACAAAAAGTCTGCTTTTACGGTCACTACAAATAACTTGACCAGCAAAAACAGTGCAGATTTGGTTGAATAGAGATGTGAGACCTGTTTTTTTTTTGCGCTGTGTGACAGGTATAGGTTTAATCACAGAATGACACTTCTATCAGCACGCTAGCGTGTGTCTTAGGTTTTTCTGAATGACACTATCAATACCTTCACTGTAAGATTTTCTTTTTGGGATAGATTTCAAGTAGGCCTCAAATACCAGAAACTAGTTATTTTGAGAATGGGAAATTTGGGAATGCTTTTTCAACCCAGAACAAAAAGTCTGCTTTTACGGTCACTACAAATAACTTGACCAGCAAAAACAGTGCAGATTTGGTTGAATAGAGATGTGAGACCTGTTTTTTTTTTGCGCTGTGTGACAGGTATAGGTTTAATCACAGAATGACACTTCTATCAGCACGCTAGCGTGTGTCTTAGGTTTTTCTGAATGACACTATCAATACCTTCAATGTAAGATTTTCTTTTTAGGATAGATTTCAAGTAGGCCTCAAATACCAGAAACTAGTTATTTTGAGAATGGGCAATTTGGGAATGCTTTTTCAACCCAGAAAAAAAAAGTGTGCTTTTACAGTCAATACAAATAACTTGACCAGCTAAAACAGTACAGATTTGGTTGAATAGAAATGTCAGGTCTATTTTTTAGGCGCTGGGTGACAGGCTCAACTTGCCCCTGATGTAATATATGGCCAAAAAATAACCACACTGTTGATGGTTAAATGCACTTGGGTGACACAGGCTCAGCCTGCACCAGATGTAGTATATGGCCAAAAAATAATCAGACTGTTGATGGTTAAATGCACTTCGGTGACACAGGCTCAGCCTGCAGCTGATGTAGGATATAGCACAAAATAACCACACTATCGATGGTTAAATACACTTGGTGATAGCTCGTGCTGGCGCACCACAAGTCACAAAATGGCCGCCGATCACCCCAGAAAAGACGTGATCTAAAAACGCTCTAGGCAGCCTCAAAAAAGTGAGCAAGTCAATAATAGCACTTGAATGATCCACAGCTGCAGATCGATCACAGAATGAAGTCTTTTGGAGGAGTTAATCTGCCTAATCTCGCCCTAACGTCGCAGCTGCAACCTCTCCCTATACTGATCATAGCAGAGTGACGTGCGGCGCTACATGACTCCAGCTTAAATAGAGGCTGGGTCACATGGTGCACTGGCCAATCACAGCCATGCCAATAGTAGGCATGGCTGTGATGGCCTCTTGGGCCAAGTAGTATGACGCTTGTTCATTGGCTGCTTTGCAGCCTTTCAAAAAGCGCCAAGAAAGCGCCGAACACCGAACCCGAACTCGGACTTTTACGAAAATGTTCGGGTTCGGGTCCGTGTCATGGACACCCCAAAATTCGGTATGAACCCGAACTATACAGTTCGGGTTCGCTCATCCCTAATTACAAGCTTACCAAACATGTGAGTGGAAATAACTTGTCACATTATAACCAAGCTATTATTAGGTTAGGATATCAAAATATGAACATAAGTCATATATATCACTTCTGTTCAGAGAATACCTCATGATATCAAGATGGGCATGTCTAATCCTAGACATCAATATAGAATGCTAAATACATTCTGCCCCCCCTAACCAACTACACATCACATGACTTCAAGATGGGCAAATCCATTCAAGGATATAACTTAGAAGAGACAACTGTATCCTTCCGCCCATCCTGGACTATTTTCACACATATAACTTTGGTAAGACTAGTAAGACAAATAACAGGGATCTAGGATCTTGCTAGACCATATCTTAATGCGAGGGACTTGAAATAATCCATCACTTAGCTTGGCGAAGAATGTTCTATCAATATATATATATATATATATATATATATATATATAAAAGCAATCATTTAATGCTTTGTTAGATTATGAGTCTAGATTCTTCTGCAGGTAGAATGAAGCCTCACAATATCCTAAGACTACATCTCAATATGGAGATGATCAATTAATTTCATTATTTATTTATTCGCCAATCTAGATGGTATAATTTCACCCACACTATCAAATTAGTCTTAATAAAATGAAATATCATTTCCTGTGTCTCTTACCAAGTCCTAGTAGGAATCTCACTTCTGCTCCTAGGAAAGCTGGGTGGTCCATCATAGCGCATCTCATCATGGCTTTCATCTTGATAGATCCCTCTGGAGACTCAACTCCTCTCTCCTTTTCCTTCTCCCCCTTCACCTCCTGTGTATGGCTTATGATCCCAAACTTATCAGTTAGACACACCTTCCTGGTTTGGAACTTTCCAATCATTGTCGGATGGGTGTGACCATTGATAAAAATTGTGACATCATAACCTTACCCAGAATGCACTACTGTTGTAATGTCACCTACTGATACCTAGGTGACACTGCTGTATAAACTATCTGCATCATAGTATAAAGGGTTAACTTATGTAAGTCTGAATATACATTTTGACCTTAGAAGCTTTAATTCAAGCCATAGGGATTAATTCTGACACTTGTAGCAATTAGAGACAGACCTCTAGGCGTCTCACTTAAAGTTTCTCACACTGCTGATTTATGGATCATAAATAACTTGTTTTCTCACAGAGATATCAGTACCTCCTCTGTCATACCAAAGATGTGATTAATTGTTACAAAACACACATCTTCACAGACACTCTTCTAATGAGAAATATATACAATATACTGGATACATGTTGTCTTCATAACATATAACAATATAATATAAACAAATATATATATATATATATATATATATATGTCCTACTGATTGTTTTATGCAAAGGACTAACTAAGGATCATTAAATGAATACATGAATATTATATACTTTGCTTAATTTATAAATGCCTAATTGTATAGGTAATTATCACCAGCTGCAAAGAGCTTATCTCTTTCTTGCCCGTCATAAATTTAAAAGTAAACAAGGAGGCCTCTTCTCAGACTGGTACATTCATGAGAAGAATAACATTAAGATTTGTGTGACCTTAATTTGGCCTACTCAAGACATACAAAATTGCAACTATAGTCGAGCATGGCTCTTAAAGGCAATGAACATTCACCTTGACTAGAATAAATTGGATATCAATGCATTTACCTATGAAAAGGTACAACAGTATGATGTTGTATCGATCAGGTACAGGGTTACGCCCGCTTCACAGTGACAGACCAAACTCCCCGTTTAACACACCGCAAACAACCGCAAACAGTCCATTTGCACAACCGCAAACTCCCCATTTGCACAAGGTTGGATACCAAGCTAGCCATGTCCCGTTCCTTGTCCTCACTGACGTCATTTAAGGTCTCTTCCTCCACCCAGCCACGTACAACACCAAGGGTCCCCGAAAGGTGACAACAAGCCCCCTGGAACACCTGCTGTGGTTGGTCTTCCACCTCCTAAAAGCCACCTTCCTCCTCTGACTCCTCTTCTTCAGACTCCTCTCTCTGCGTTGCCGCAGGTCAAGCAATTGACAACGACAAGGCTGCTTCTGGTGGTGATGGTGACCACAACTCTTCCTCTTCATGCTAATCTACGGCCTGATCCAGCACTCTTTGCAGGGCACGCTCCAGAAAAAACGCATATGGGATGAGGTCGATGATGTTGCCTTGGGTTTGACTGACCAGGTTTGTCACCTCTGCAAAAGGACGCATGAGCCTACAGCCATTGTGCATGAGCATTCAGTAACGCTGCCAAAAAATACCCAGCTCCGCAGAGGATGTCCTCTTTTTTATTTTATTTAAAAATCTGTTCTTACCAGTTTAATCTCTGTTTTGTCCCCTATCAGGGGCCGGTGTGGTGTATGGAATAGATTTTAGGAACCGGGAGATGGAAAAAGATGCGTGGTCGGTCCTCTTACTTCCAATTTGGGGCACTGCGCGTGCGCCGTGTGATGTACTATGCAATCCCAATATGAGTGGTATGTTAAGTAGTACTATTCCTATCAGTTTAATCCCTGTTACGTCCCCTATCAGGGGCCGGTGTATGGAATAGATTTTAGGAATCGGGAGATGGAAAAAGAGGCTTGGTTGGTCCTCTTACTTCCAATTTGGGGCACAGCGCGGGCGCCGTGCAATTTACTGTGCTACCAGATATGAGTAGTATGTTAAGTAGTACTATTCCTATCAGTTTAATCCCTGTTACGTCCCCTATCAGGGGCCGGTGTATGGAATAGATTTTAGGAACGGGAGATGGAAAAAGATGCTTGGTCGGTCCTCTTACTTCCAATTTGGGGCACTGCGCGTGCGCCGTGCAATTTACTGTGCTACCAGATATGAGTGGTATGTTAAGTAGTACTATTCCTATGAGTTTAATCCCTGTAACGTCCCCTATCAGGGGCCGGCGAATGGAATAGATTTTAGGAACAGGGAGATGGAAAAAGATGCTTGGTTGGTCCTCTTACTTCCAATTTGGGGCACTGCGCGTGCGCCGTGCAATGTACTATGCAATCCCAATATGAGTGGTATGTTAAGTAGTACTATTCCTATAAGTTTAATCCCTGTTACGTCCCCTATCAGGGGATGTGTATGAAATAGAGTTTAGACAACCGCAAAGAGTTGTCAATGACACACTCATTACATAAATTTTATTCCTCTATGCTTCAATCTTGGTGTAGTGATGACTGTGCTTGTGAGCGCGTTTGGCAGATTGCAGGCGATGGTGGTTTTTCAAAGCCTATGGTCATTCTGAGGTAGTTCAGTGACAGTTAAGTGACCCAGAAAACAATGATTCTGCAGTTTGGGCCCATTGTTGGCCTAGTAGGCTTTAATGATCACCTTAGATGATCACAAAGAAAATTAATGTTTTTCCTATGCAAAATTATCAAGCCGATCGCTTTTGGTCTGTTCACAATGAAGCAATGACCTTATAATCTGGGGTGTGCCAACATTGCCATTGCCAACACACTCATAGAGGTGATCGCTTCATTGTGATACGCAAGCCCCTTCACCACAACAAGGTAACGATCACGAAGGGGAATTGACACATGTATGTGCCTTTTTTTTTTTTTTTTTTTTGCAGCCACAGTGCAGCAGCAGAGGCCAGAAAAATTAGGCATGTACTGTACACATGCCTGAAAAATCAGGTATTGTTGAAGCCGCTGCTGTAGCAGCGGCCGGAAAAAATTATGTTTTCCAGGCAGAAAGTGCACTAAGACATTGCGGCTTGAACCCTAGTTGGTGGCGGAGAAGTCACGCAAGTCATCCGGCATGCAGAGATTAAATACAGCAATGTGTGGACCATTTTTAGCCCAAGGCATCTCATCAGGCCTTTTTTAGTCAAATGCATCCCCCACTGTCAGTCCCTTCGGGATCCATGCCTCATTCATCTTAATAAAGGTGAGGTAATCTAGACTTTTTTGACCTAGGCGACTTCTCTTCTCAGTGACAATACCTCCTGCTGCACTGAAGGTCCTTTCTGACAGGACACTTGAAGCGGGGCAGGCCAGTAGTTCTATCGCAAATTGGGATAGCTCAGGCCACAGGTCAGCCTGCACACCCAGTAGTCAAGGGGTTCATCGCTCCTCAGAGGGTCAATATCTGCAGTTAAGGCGAGGTAGTCTGCTACCTGTCGTTCGAATCGTTCTCTGAGGGTGGACCCCGAAGGGCTGTGGCGATGCGTAGGACTTAAAAAGCTCTGCATGTCCTCCATCATGTCCTCTTCCCTATTAGATTCCCGTTGTGCTGTGACATCACTCTCATACGCTGTGTAAAGCATATTTTTTAACTTGTTTTGGAACTGCTGCATCCTTTCCGACTTCTGGTAATTCGGTAACATTTCAGGCACTTTCTGTTTATACCGGGGGTCTAGTAGCGTGGCCACCCAGTACAGGTCGTTCTCCTTCAGCCTTTTTATACGAGGGTCCCTCAACAGGCACGACAGCATGAAAGACCCCATTTGCACAAGGTTGGATGCCAAGCTACTCATGTCCCGTTCCTCGTCCTCACTGATCTCACATAAGGTCTGTACTTCCCCCCAGCCACGTACAACACCACGGGTACCAGATAGGTGACAACGAGCACCCTGGGATGCCTGCTGTGGTTTGTCTTCCTCCTCCTCAAAGCCACATTCATCCTCTGACTCCTCTTCCTCAAACTCCTCTTCCAGCGTTGCCGCAGGTCCAGCAAGCGATGCTGATAAGGCTGTTTCTGGTGGTGATGGTGACCACAACTCTTCCTCTTCACGCTCATCTATGGCCTGATCCAGCACTCTTCGCAGGGCACGCTCCAGGAAGAAAACAAATGGGATAATGTCGCTGATGGTGCCTTCGGTGCGACTGACTAGCTTTCTCACTTCCTCAAAAGGACGCATGAGCCTACAGCGCCTAGTAATGTGGCAAAAAAATACCCAGCTCCGCAGAGGCTGTCCTAGCACCCCGGTCATACAAATTCTCGTTGACGGCTTTTTTTTGTTGGAGCAGGCGGTCGAACATTAGGAGTGTTGAATTCCAACGTGTCGGGCTGTCGCAAATCAAGCGCCTCACTGGCATGTTGTTTCGCCGCTGAATATCTGAAAAGTGCGCCATGGCCGTGTAGGAACGCCTGAAATGGCCACACACCTTCCTGGCCTGCTTCATGACATCCTGTAAGCCTGGGTACTTATGCACAAAGCGTTGTACTATCAGATTACACACATGTGCCATGCACGGCACATGTGTCAACTTGCCCAAATTCAATGCCGCCAACAAATTGCTTCCGTTGTCACACACCACTTTGCCGATCTCCAGTTGGTGCGGAGTCAGCCACTGAACCACCTGTGCGTTCAGGGCAGACAGGAGTGCTGGTCCGGTGTGACTCTCTGCTTTCAGGCAAGTCAACCCCAAGACGGCGTGACACTGTCATATCCGGGATGTGGAATAGCCCCTGGGAAGCTGGGGGGGTGCAGTTGATGTCGAGCAAGACGCAGCAGCAGAAGAGGACTCTTGCTCCAACACTGTGTGCCAGACATGCCATGACTTCCTTTTCCACAATAGAGTACAGGTTGGGGATTGCCTTTTGTGAAAAGAAATTTCGGCCGGGTACCTTCCACTGCGGTGTCCCAATAGCTACAAATTTTTTGAAGGCCTCAGACTCCACCAGCTTGTATGGTAAAAGCTGGCAGGATAAGAGTTCCGACAAGCCAGCTGTCAGACGCCGGGCAAGGGGGTGACTCTGTGACATTGGCTTCTTACGCTCAAACATTTCCTTGACAGACACCTGACTGTGGGCAGATGAGCAGGAACTGCTGAAGGCGAGAGGCGGAGTGGCGGATGGTTAAGAGGGGGCAAGGAGTTCAGCAGTGGTTGAGGTGGCTGAAGATGCTGGACCAGGAGGAGGATGGCGGCTTTGAGTTTGTGTGCTGCTTGTACTCATGTGTTGATCACATAGGCGTTTGTGATTTGAGATCATGCGCCTTCGCAAAGCAGTTGTACCTAGGTGGTTGTTGGACTTCCCACGACTCAGTTTCTTTTGGCACAGGTTGCAAATGGCATCGCTGTTATCAGAGTCAAACACACAAAAAAAATGACACACTGTTGAGCTTTGCAATGACGGCATTCTGGTGGTGGCAATAGCATGCGTTGATTGGCGTGCTGTCTGGCTGACCCCGGGTGCAGATACATGCTGTCTGACTGTGCGATGACCTCCCGCTGCTTCCAACTCGTCTCCTCCTCCTCTCTGTCTCCCGATCTGAACTTTACCCCTGTTCTTCTTCTCTTCGAGCGGTCACCCACGTGACATCCACGGACACATTGTCATCATCAACCGCTTCACTTGTATCTGACAACTCAGCAAAGGAAGCAGCAGTGGGTACAACATCATCATCATCACACCGTACGTCCATGTGTGTAATGCTGCCTGACTGAGACATATCCCTGTTATCTACATCCTCTCGCAATAATGGTTGCGCATCACTCATTTCTTCCAACTGATGTGTAAATAACTCCTCTGACAGATCAAGTGAAGCAGCTGTGGTGCTAGTGTTGGTGGTGGCGGCAGGTGGGCGAGTGGTAACTTGAGAGGTGCCCGAGCTGGAGGAGGATGGTGCGTCAAGGTTCCGAGCGGAAACTGTAGAAGATTGGGTGTCCTGTGTTAGCCAGTCAACTATGTCCTCAGAACTTTTCGAGTTCAGGGTACGTGGCCTTTGAACACTGGGCATTATTCTAGGGCCAAAGGAAGTCACAGCACCACTACCACGACGGCCCCTGCGGGGTGGCCTGCCTCTGCCTGTCATTTTTTTTCTAATTAGTTGTACTATGCGTGCAAGCTACTGTGACACCAGATATGAGTGGCACTGGTGGCACTGTGCACTGGCAGTAGTTGGCACAGTACATGCTGTAGGCATGACACACACGCTTGCAGGCAACTAACTGCAATTATATTACAGTGAAAAAAGTTTTTTTTATTTTTTAAATGTAATCTACTGTGACACCAGATATGAGTGGCACTGGTGGCACTGTGCACTGGCAGTAGTTGGCACAGTACACGCTGTAGGCCTGACACACACGCTTGCAGGCAACTAACTGCAATTATGTTACAGTGAAAAAAGTAAAAAAAAAAATCATGTAATCTACTGTGACACCAGATATGAGTAGCACTGGTGGCACTGTGCACTGGCAGTAGTTGGCACAGTACACGCTGTAGGCCTGACACACACGCTTGGAGGAAACTAACTGCAATTAGGTTACAGTGAAAAAAGTTTAAAAAAAATTTCATGTAATCTACTGTGACACCATATATGAGTGGCACTGGTGGCACTGTGCACTGGCAGTAGTTGGCACAGTACACGCTGTAGGCCTGACACACATGCTTGCAGGCAACTAACTGCAACTATATTACAGTCAAGAAAGTTTTTTTATTTTTTTATGTAATCTACTGTGACACCAGATATGAGTGGCACTGGTGGCACTGTGCACTGGCAGTAGTTGGCACAGTACACGCTGTAGGCCTGACACACATGCTTGCAGGCAACTAACTGCAATTAGGTTACAGTGAAAAAAGTTTATTTTTAAAAAAATGTAATCTACTGTGACACCAGATATGAGTGGCACTGGTAGCACTGTGCACTTGCAGTAGTCGGCACAGTACACGCTGTAGGCCTGACACACACGCTTGCAGGCAACTAACTGCAATTAGGTTACAGTGAAAAAAGTTTATTTTTAAAAAAATGTAATCTACTGTGACACCAGATATGAGTGGCACTGGTAGCAATGTGCACTTGCAGTAGTCGGCACAGTACACGCTGTAGGCCTGACACACACGCTTGCAGGCAACTAACTGCAATTATATTACAGTGAAAATTGTATTTTATTTTTTTAAATGCAAGCTACTGTGACACCAGATATGAGTGGTGGCACTGGGCAAGTGGGCACAGTATACGCTGTGGGCCTGATACACACACTGGCAGGCAACTGCAATTAGATTACAAAGAAGAAAAAAAAAAAAAAAAGAAGACTGATGTACTAGCCCTAAAAAGGGCTTTTGGGGTGCTATCAGGATGCTGTCAGGATGCTGTCCCTACAGCAGATCAGATGAGTCTTTGAGGACTGGAGTGGACACAGAACACTGGCCTAGCTATCGATTTCCCTATTAAATCAGCATCAGCTGCACTGTTCCTCCTCTCACTAAGAATGCAGCTTCCGAATGAATCTAAGATGGATGCTGTCCTTGCTTTTTGCTAGGAGGTGGGAGGGTCTGGGAGGGAGGGTATGCTGCTGATTGGCTGGAATGTGTCTGCTGACTGTGAGGTACAGGGTCATTAGGAACCCAGCTCTAAGTTGAATTTGCAATGCGATTAATATAACCTGTATTAATCGCATTGCGATTACAACTTAGTCAAATTTGTGACACTGCAGCTTCAGAATGAATCTAAGATGGATGCTGTCCTTGCTTTTTGATAGGAGGTGGGAGGGTCTGGGAGGGAGGGTATGCTGATTGGCTGGAATGTGTCTGCTGACTGTGAGGTACAGGGTCAAAGTTTGCTCAATGATGATGTATAGTGGGCGGACCGAACATCGCATATGTTCGCCCGCCACAGCGAACGTGAACAAGCTATGTTCGCCGGCGAATAGTTCGGGACATCTCTAACTATAACCTCCCTCATCCATATATGCACCCATGTATTGCAGTACATTGGTGCATTCCTATAGATGAGGGGAGTTATAGTCATATTTAGCACACATTTCTTTTGTAAACCGGCCCCCGAGCTGTCACTCACCCAGGACTTTAAGTGATAAGCCAAGGAATAGCAGGGGGCAACATATGTCCAGTTGCTTTCTCTCTCACAGCAGGAGCACTCTGTTCTCTCTCACAGCAGGAGCGGAGGAGCTCTGTAACAGCTGCACTCCTGGTAAGGAAATGGGAGGGAGTAAGCTGATTGGTGGAGGCAGGGAGCATCAGTAGTTCCCCCCACTTTGGAAAGGGGGAGTGCATCTTATAAAGCGAAAAATATGGTACATACAGTTAGGTCCATATATATTTGGACAGAGACAACGTTTTTCTAATTTTTGTTCTGTACATTACCACAATGGATTTTGAACAAAACAATTCAGATGCAGTTGAAGTTCAGACTTTCAGCTTTAATTCAGTGGGTTGAACAAACTGATTGCATAAAAATGTGAGGAACTAAGGCATTTTTGAAACTCAGTCCCTTCATTTCAGAGGCTCAAAAGTAATTGGACAAATTAAATAATTGTAAATCAAATGTCAATTTTTTATACTTGGCTGAAAATCCTTTGTTGGCAATGACTGCCTGTAGTCTTGAACTCATGGACATCACCAGACGCTGTGTTCCCTCCTTTTTAATGCTCTGCCAGGCCTTTACTGCAGCAGTTTACAGTTGCTGTTTGTTTGTGGGCCTTTCTGTCTGAAGTTTAGTCTTCAACAAGTGAAATGCATGCTCTATTGGCTTCAGATCAGGTGACTGACTTAGCCATTCCAGAATATTCCTCTTCTTTGCTTTAATATACTCCGGGGTTGCTTTGGCTTTATGTTTTGGGTCATTGTCCATCTGTATTATGAAAATGACGACCAATTAGTTTGGCTTCATTCAGCTGGATTTGAGCACACCGTATGTCTTTGAAAACCCCAGAATTCATCCGGCTGCTTCTGTCCTGTGTCACATCATCAATAAACACTAGGGACCCAGTGCCACTGGCAGCCATGCATCCCCATGCCATCACACTGCCTACACCATTTACTTTCATGCAGTCTTCTCTTTATGGTAGATTTGGATATTGATACGCCTATATCCTCGAGAGTGTTGTTTACTTGGCTGGCTGTTGTGAAGGAATTTCTCTTCACCATCGTAATTATTCTGCGATCATCCACCACTGTTAGCTTTCACGGGCATCCAGGTCTTTTTACATTGTTGAGGTCACCTCAGGATTGTTGAGGTCTTTCTCAGGATGTACCAAACTGTAGATTTTGCCATTCCTAATAGTGTTGCAATTTCTTGGATGGTTTTTTTCTGTTTTCGCAGATGAAGGATAGCTTGTTTCACCTGCAAGCAGAGCTCCTTTGACCGCATGTTTACTTCTCTGAAAAATCTTCAAAATGCAAGCACCACACCTCAAATCAACTCCAGGCCTTTTATGCGCTTAATTGAGGATGAAATAATGAAGGAATTGCCCACACCTTTCCATGAAAATGACTTTGAGTCAATTGTCCAATTACTTTTGATTCCTTTAAAAACAGGGTGCCACATGTAATGGAGCTGAAACTTCTAAACCCTTCATCCAATTTTAATGTGGATACCCTCAAATGAAAGCTAAAAGTCTGGACTTTATGTCCATGTCCATTATATAACTATAACTTGAATATGTTTTAGCAAACAGGTAATAAAAACTAAATTTGTGTCAGCGTACAAATATATATAGACCTACCTGTGCATTTGTACTCTATACTATACTTCATACTGTATTCAAAAACATTTTATTTAAAAGTTTAAATTTATATGGTGAGTATGACAAAGTAATAGCCACCCACTTTATCTAGCATAATAATAGGTAAAAGAAATGTCAGTGAATACTTAGTTTCAACTTTGAGTGATTGACTATTTACATCAAGAAAGTTCAGATGTTACAAGCATAGTATTTTTGAAAAGAAAAAGCTGGATGAGAATAAAGCTGGTTCATGAAAAATGCATTTGTACTAATGGAACCAAATCCCACTTTGTAAGGCACTGTGAAATCTACTGTAAGTAAACCACCAGAATTTAAAGTGCAAGGATAGAGTGCTGGAAATAAATATTTCATTCTAGCATTTCATATCCATACTCAGTGGATAAAAGAGTTTCATTACTTTATTTAGATACACTTTGTAAAGTATTTCAGAGATTAGAAAAGTTCATTCAAACACTAACTAAATGTAGTGAAGTGTAAACTCAAAACATGCGTGGAGTACAGTACCTATAATTGTGTTTGACCAACCATGGCTTATTTTAATCCTGCAGATCTTGCACACCGCTAAGGTTTTGTGTGCCCCACTTGTGGAGAAAAAGCATGATACTGAAGTTACTCACACAAAGCTATAAACAGCCAAGCAGGCTTAGCTCTCGCACATTTTGGTCCTAACTAGAGATGAGCGAATTTCTAAAAAAATTGATTCGGCCTGTTCGCCGGATTTTCTGAAAAGATTTGATCCGAATTTATTTGCTGTGAATCGTGTTAAAAAAAAACTATTTCCTGGCTGCAGAGAGCCTGTATAGTGGTGTAGAACACAGTGCCTTGCAGTGACACACATAGGGAGTCTTCTGTGTTAGTGAAACCATACTGTCAGTCAGTATGACAAGCAGATGACAGACGTTGCTCTTAGAATCACTGCACACTTCACTTATTTGGGAACTTACGGTGCCAAAACTGACCAAATAACTCAAGTGTGATCTCAGCCTTACAGGTGAATGTTAGCGCCAGGTATAAAGAACCATGCAGAGACCCCAAATCCTACTGTAGCGTGAAAGAGTGCACTACTTTTACACTGTCGTCAGCTGATTCCACATAGATATTCCATATAGAATATTTGCATGTCTTTTGTGTTTTGTACCCACTCCTGCTTTTGGCTACCAAATCATAAGCCAATTCTGATGGGACCATACAGGCCTTACAGCTGCTACACGGACAGGATCCGTTGTGTGTCTCATTTTTCCTTCCTTCTGACAGATCAGAAGAAGGGTCAAATAAATGATGATGACAACCAGGCCAAAAAGGCAAAATAGTGGCCCAGTCATGGAGTGGGGAGGGTGGGAGAACAGCTTCAGAAGTCCACAAAGTGGCCCAATGACATAGTGTTGAGGTAGCAGCAGCATGAGGAGACCACAGAGTGGCCCAGTGACATAGTGGGGAGGTGGCAGAAGCAGCAGCATAAGAAGACTACAGAGTGGCCCATTTACATAGTGTTGAGGTAGCAGCAGCATGAGGAAGCCACAGAATGGCCCAATTACATAGTGTTGAGTTAGCAGCAGCATGAGGAGGCCACAGACTGACAAGGTGACATAGCACGGAGGTGGCAGCAGCAGCAGCAGCAGCATGAGGATGCTATAGAGTGGCAAGGTGAAGTAGTGTGGAGGTGGCAGCAGCAGCAGCATGAGGAGGCCACAGAGTGGTACAATGACAGAGTGTGGAGGTGGCAGCAGCATGAAAAGACTACAGAGTGACCAGAGACAGAGTTGTGAGTTGGAAGCAGCATGAGGAGACCACAGAGTGGCAAGGTGACATAGTGTGGAGGTAGGAGGAGGCCACAGAGTGACCAAGTGACATTGTCTCGATTTAGCAGCAGCATGAGAATGCAGTGACCAGGAACGGGTTTGCAGACGCCACTTTAATGCAGGGTCAGGTGGATAATATCATGTATTTGTTCATGATGCCAATTGCAGCGTGCGCAGGGTACTATCCCAGGGCCCTTCCAAGGTGTTATAACGCACGTCCCAGATTAAAAATGCCAGAGTGGTGTAATGGCCTATAATGTCTCTGTAGGATAGTGATAATTGTGTCACGGTGTCTCCTACCTGGGTACGGCCGGACTCCTGGCTCTTGGCTCACTTGCAATAAATTTGAGTGTAGTGATAGTAGGAGTAATAGAGGAATTTTTCAGAATAAATGAAGTCCAGACCTTTAGATGAGGTTGGAACGTTTCTTTACTTGAGGTAACTTTCATCCAAGCAGTATACAGCTTTGGTCTCTTGGTCCCAGCAGGTTTTGGCAATCATTGGCAGGAATAAATACTTATGCTTTAAATGTGGAGCTTGCAGGATAAAACATCTGCTTAGTAGCTCTGTAATTTTTGCACTTATTTGGTACCTTATGCTTTGTGGGGACAGACTAGCTGAGGAGGAACTGGCTATTCCTAGGCACTGGACTTATCTCACAGATTGGTTCTAAGGGGATGCTTTGTTCCTGGAACTCGGGAGGTTGTCTGTAGTTTCTGTTTTTCTCATCCAGCTGAGCTAAAGGTGCTCAGACTGGGTAGATGGCCAAGTCTCAGCCGAGACTAGGTCCTTGCTGTCTTCCCTAAGAATGGGTTCTCCTGGACACTAACACACAGCCTTCCCCAACAGGGGTGGCTGGTACTCTCTAACTTCCTTCTCCACCCATGCTGCAGGATGTGGGACCAGCCCACTCTCTCCACAGAGGGAGAGCTAAGGCCTCTTTCACACTTGCGTTGTCTGGATCCGGCGTGTACTCCACTTGCTGGAATTACACGCCGGATCCGGAAAAACGCAAGTGTACTGAAAGCATTTGAAGACGGAACCGTCTTCCAAATGCTTTCAGTGTTACTATGGCACCCAGGACGCTATTAAAGTCCTGGTTGCCATAGTAGGAGCGGGGATCGGGGGAGCAGTATACTTACAGTCCGTGCGGCTCCCGGGGTGCTCCAGAATGACGTCAGAGCGCCCCATGCGCATGGATGACGTGATCCATGCGATCACATGATCCATGCGCTTGGGGCGCCCTGACGTCACTCTGGAGCGCCCGGGGAGCCGCACGGAAGGTAAGTACACTGCTCCCCCGCTCCCCGCTACACTTTACCATGGCTGCCAGGACTTTAGCGTCCTGGCAGCCATGGTAACCACTCTGAAAAAGCTAAATGTCGGCTCCGGCAATGCGCCGAAACGACGTTTAGCTTAAGGCCGGATCCGGATCAATGCCTTTCAATGGGCATTAATTCCGGATCCGGCCTTGCGGCAAGTGTTCCGGATTTTTGGCCGGAGCAAAAAGCGCAGCATGCTGCGGTATTTTCTCCGGCCAAAAAACGTTCCGTTCCGGAACTGAAGACATCCTGATGCATCCTGAACGGATTTCTCTCCATTCAGAATGCATTAGGATAATCCTGATCAGGATTCTTCCGACATAGAGCCCCGACGATGGAACTCTATGCCGGAAGACAAGAACGCAAGTGTGAAAGAGTCCTAAGCTGGAATCAACCACTCCAGCTCAGATACACTAAACTGGGACTTGTACTTGCCGATGTGATGCTGCCACCTGCTGGTAGACAGGCTAATTACATGAACGATTGCATTTACTATGGAGTTATATGCACATTTGTGGAAGACATAAAGTAACATAGTACATAAGGCCGAAAAAAGACATTTGTCCATCCAGTTCGGCCTGTCATCCTGCAAGTTGATCCAGAGGAAGGCAAAAAAAAAAAACCTTGTGAGGTAGAAGCCAATTTTCCCCTCTTTATGGGAATAAAAAATTCCTTCCCGACTCCAATCAGGCAATCAGAATAACTCCCTGGATCAACGACCCCTCTCTAGTAGCTATAGCCTGTAATATTATTACACTCCAGAAATACATCCAGGCCCCTCTTGAATTCATTTATTGTACTCACCATCACCACCTCCTCAGGCAGAGAGTTCCATAGTATCACTGCTCTTACCGTAAAGAATCCTATTCTATGTTTGTGTACAAACCTTCTTTCCTCCAGACGCAGAGGATGTCCCCTCGTCACAGTTACAGTCCTGGGGATAAATAGATGATGGGATAGATCTCTGTACTGACCCCTGATATATTTATACATAGTAATTAGATCTCCTCTCAGTCGTCTTTTTTTCTAAAGTGAATAACCCTAATTTTGATAATCTTTCAGGGTACTGTAGTTGCCCCATTCCAGTTATTACTTTAGTTTCCCTCCTCTGGACCCTCTCCAGCTCTGCTATGTCTGGCTTGTTCACAGGAGCCCAAAACTGCACACAGTACTCCATGTGTGGTCTGACTAATGATTTGTAAAGTGGTAGGACTATGTTCTTATCACGGGCATCTATGCCCCTTTTGATGCAACCCATTATCTTATTGGCCTTGGCAGCAGCTGCCTGACACTGGTTTTTGCAGCTTAGTTTGCTGTTTATTAAAATTCCTAGATCCTTTTCCATGTCAGTGTTACCGAGTGTTTTACCATTTAGTATGTACGGTGACTTGCATTATTCCTTCCCATGTGCATAACTTTACATTTGTCAGTGTTAAACAAATGTAAAGTAAATTATATCTGATGACAGTATAAATGCTATTAGGAGACAGTAGCGGGTAGAGGCATGTAGTAACACAACTCTGGGGTGTTACAAGAAGACCACAGAGTGGCAAGGTGACATAGTGTGGAGTTGGCTGCAGCAGCAGCAACCATTCCAGCTCAGATACACTAAACTGGGACTTGTACTTGCCAAGGTGTTGCTGCCACCTGCTTCTAGCCAGGATAATTACATAAACGATTGTATTTAACATGGAGTTATATGCACATTTGTGGAAGACATAATATTAATTATATCTGATGACAGTATAAATGCTCTTAGGAGATAGTAGCGGAGTAAAGGCGTGTAGTGACACAACTCTTGGGTGCTGCAAGAAGATCACAGAGTGGCAAGGTGACATAGTGTGGAGGTGGTAGCAGTAGCAGCATGAGGAGGCCACAGAGTGGCCCAGTGACATAGTGTTGAGTTAGCAGCAGCATGAGGAGACCACAGAGTGGCAAGGTGACATAGTGTTGAGGTGGCAGCAGCAGCATCAGGAGACCACAGAGTGGCCCAGTGACATAATGTTGATTTAGCAGAAGCATGAGGAGGCCACAGAGTGGCAAGGTGACATAGTGTTGAGTTAGCAGCAGCACGAGGAGGCCACAGAGTGGCAAGGTGACATGGTGTGGAGGTGGCAGCAGCATGAGGAGACCACAGAGTGGCCCAGTGACATAGTGCTGATTTACCAGCAGCATAAGGAGACCACAGAGTGGCAAGGAGACATAGTGTGGAGGTGGCAGTAGAAGCAGCATGAGGAGGCCACAGAGTGTCAAGGTGACATAGTGTTAAGTTAGCAGCAGCATGAGGAAGCCACAGAGTGGCAAGGTGATATAGTGTTGAGTTAGCAGCAGCACGAGGAGGCCACAGAGTGGCAAGGTGACATGGGATGGAGGTGGCAGCAGCATAAGGAGGCCACAGACTGGCAAGGTGACATAATGTGGTGGTGGCAGCAGCATGAGGAGGCCACAGAGTGGCCCAGTCATATAGTGTTAATTTAACAGCAGCATAAGGAGACCACAGAGTGGCAAGGAGACATAGTGTGGAGGTGGCAGCAGCAGCAGCATGAGGAGGCCACAGAGTGTCAAGGTGACATAGTGTTGAGTTAGCAGCAGCATGAGGAGGCCACAGAGTGGCAAGGTTACATAGTGTGGAGGTGGCAGCAGCAGCATGAGGAGGCCACAGAGTGGCAAGGTTACATAGTGTGGAGGTGGCAGCAGCAGCATGAGGAGGCCACAGAGTGGCAAGGTTACATAGTGTGGAGGTGGCAGCAGCAGCATGAGGAGGCCACAGAGTGGTAAGGTGACATAGTGTGGAGGTGGCAGCAGCATGAGGAGGCCACAGACTGGCAAGGTGACATAGTGTGAAGGTGGCAGCAGCATGAGGAGGCCAAAGAGTGGCAAGGTGATATAGTGTGGAGGTGGCAGCAGCAGCAGCATCTAGAGGAGACCACAGAGTGGCCCAGTGACATAGTGTTGACTTAGCAGCAGCACTGAGTGGTAAGGTGGCAGCAGCATCAGAGACCACAGAGTGACCCGGTGACAGAGTGGGGAGGTGGGTGGCAATAACAGTACCCGCTGACAATGGTGGGTGTAATAAGGAGCACTTGGCATCAGATGTGTGGCATCAGGTGGGTGGCAGCATCAGAATAGTAGCTGAGGCAGGTAGCCAGAATAAACTGGTCTCTTTTGTCAAGGGTTGGGTGAGGCAGCATGGATAATCTAGTCTGATGCATTAGGCATTGGTAGGTGGAAATCCTGGCTAATCCACTCCTGATTAGTGATGAGCGGCAGGGGTCATATTCTAATTCGCGATATTTCACAAATATTTTGTAGAATATTCGTTGAATATTAGCGAATTAGAATATTCGTTATATTCTACGATTTTTTTTACTCAAAAAATCAGCAAGGTAATGATGGCGTAATATGCGAATTTTCGTAATGCAAATTTTTATTGCAAATTTTTCAATTGCCGAGCAAAAACATGATTCCTCCCTGCTTCTTGCTTGTGGGCCAATGAGTGATAGCACATATCGAATATATTCGTTTATTTGAATATTCGTAATATTCTAAAACAAGAATATATAGCGATATAGCGAATATTCGAAATAAAAAAGGAATATAGAGCAATTTAACTAATATAGTGCTATAATCTTTTTTTCAATAGTTGAATTTTTTTTCCAATCTGAACTTCAGATGAGAAAAAAATTACAACAATTAAAAAAAAAAAGATTATAGCACTATATTAGCTAAATTGCTCTATATTCGTTTTTTTCGAATATTCGCTATATTGCTATATATTCTTGTTTTAGAATATTACGAATATTTGAGTAAACAAACATATTCAATATGTGCTATATACAGTGGCGCACCTACAGGGGGGGTCCAGCGGGTCTGGACCCCCCCTAGAACAACCAGACAATATATATTTTTTTATACTTCAGGGCCCTGGATGTAATTGCGGCAGCGGTGGGGGGGCCGGGGGGGCCGTAGGAGATGAGCGCTTCCATTGTGGAAGCGCTCATTTCCATATTCATCTGTATCGCTGTCCTCAGGACAGCGATACAGATGCCTGTGCTGCGGCAGGGGAGGGAGAGGCGTGTCCCTCCCCTGTTTTTCTGATAGGCCGCAGGCACTAATGCCTGCAGCCTATCAGAGGCCGGCTCAGGCGGCGCAATGACGTCATGATTGCGCCGCCTGAGCAGGGCAGCACACAGCAGGAACACAGGCCGGAAGAGGCCTGCATCGCTGCTGATGGAGGTATGTATCAGTGTTTTCTTTTTCTTTTTTTTTTTAGGAGAGCGGGGAGCTGACACTATGGGGGCATCTGACAATTCTTACAGCCCAATTTTTTTTTGGCGGTGGCACTCTGGGGGCATTTCTTACTGGCACATTATGGGGGGGGCCCATGGGGAGAGGAGCACTATGGGGGCATCTGGGGCTCTAAAGGGGCTTTTTTTTTTACACATTATGGGGGGCACTAGGGGAGAATGGCACTATGGGGCATCTGGTGGCACTTTAGGGGCATTATTTGGGGGCACTATGGGGAAGTGGGGGTTCTAAAGGGGCCTTTCTTTCTTATTGGCACATTATGGGCGGCATTATGGCATCTGGTGGCACTAAGGGGGCATTTTCTACTGGCACATTATGGGAGGCACTATAGGGGAGAGCGGCACTATGGGGCATTATTTCGGGGCACTATGGGGGAGTGGAGCACTATTGGGGCAAATGGTGGCACTTAGAAGGGGCATTTTTTACTGGCATATTATGGGGGACACTATGGGGAAGGGGGAGAGGAGCACTATGAGGGCATTTACTGGGGCACTATATAGGGGTATTTTATGCTGGCATACATTATGGGGACATTAGCTCAACAGCGGGCACTAAGTGGGGGTATTTCATGTACTGTCATACTATAGGGAGAATTATTACTACTAGGAGGTATTATGCGGAGCTTTACTACTACCGGGGGGTAGAGAGGTCCCGAACTATTCACCGGCGAACAGTTCCCGGCGAACATCGCTTGGACGCGTTCGCCGCGGCGGGCGAACATATTCGATGTTCGGTCCGCCCCCTATACGTCATCATTGAGCAAACTTTGACCCTGTACCTCACAGTCAGCAGACACATTCCAGCCAATCAGCAGCATACCCTCCCTCCCAGACCCTCCCACCTCCTATCAAAAAGCAAGGACAGCATCCATCTTAGATTCATTCGGAAGCTGCAGTGTTAGTGAGAGCAGGGACAGTGCAGCTGCTGCTGATTTAATAGGGAAATCGTTAGCTAGGCCAGTGTTCTGTGTCCACTCCAGTCCTTAAAGACTCATCTGATCTGCTGTTAGGACAGCGTCCTGACAGCACCCCAAAAAGCCCTTTTTAGGGCTAGTACATCAGTCTGCTTTTTTCTTTCTCTCTGTAATATAATTGCAGTTGCCTGCCAGCGTGTGTGTCAGGCCCACAGTGTGTACTGTGCCCACTATTGCCAGTGCCCAGTGCCTCCACTCATATCTGGTGTCACAGTAGCTTGCATTCAAAAACAGCAAAAAAAAATTTCACTGTAATATAATTGCAGTTGCCTGCCAGCGTGTGTGTCAGGCCCACAGTGTGTACTGTGCCCACTACTCATATCTGGTGTCACAGTAGCTTGCATTTAAAACAGTAAAACAATTTTTTCACTGTAATATAATTGCAGTTGCCTGCCAGCATGTGTGTCAGGCCCACAGCGTGTACTGTGTCCACTACTCATATCTGGTGTCACAGTAGCTTGCATTTAAAACAGGAAAACAATTTATTCACTGTAATATAATTGCAGTTGCCTGCAAGCGTGTGTGTCAGGCCCACAGCGTGTACTGTGCCCACTACTGCCAGTGCCCAGTGCCACCACTCATATCTGGTGTCACAGTAGCTTGCATTTAAAACAGTAAAACAATTTTTTCACTGTAATATAATTGCAGTTGCCTGCCAGCGTGTGTGTCAGGCCCACAGCGTGTACTGTGCCCGCTACTCATATCTGGTGTCACAGTAGCTTGCATTTAAAACAGTAAAATAATTTTTTCACTGTAATATAATTGCAGTTGCCTACCAGCGTGTGTGTCAGGCCCACAGCGTGTACTGTGCCCACTACTCATATCTGGTGTCAAAGTAGCTTGCATTTAAAACAGTAAAAAAAAAAATCACTGTAATTTAATTGCAGTTGCCTGCAAGTGTGTGTGTCATCCCAACAGCGTGTACTGCGCCCACTACTGCCAGTGCCCAGTGCCACCACTCATATCTGGTGTCACAGTAGCTTGCATTTAAAACAGTAAAACAATTTTTTCACTGTAATATAATTGCAGTTGCCTGCCAGCGTGTGTGTCAGGCCCACAGCGTGTACTGTGGCCTCTACTCATATCTGGTGTCACAGTAGCTTGCATTTAAAACAGTAAAAAAAAAAATCACTGTAAAATAATTGCAGTTGCCTGCAAGCGTGTGTGTCAGGCCCACAGCGTGTACTGTGCCCACTACTGCCAGTGCCCAGTGCCACCACTCATATCTGGTGTCACAGTAGCTTGCATTTAAAACAGTAAAACAATTTTTTCACTGTAATATAATTGCAGTTGCCTGCCAGCGTGTGTGTCAGGCCCACAGCGTGTACTGTGCCCACTACGGCCAGTGCCCAGTGCCAAAACTCATATCTGGTGTCACAGTAGCTTGCATTTAATACAGTAAAAAAAAAAATTAATTGTAATATAATTGCAGTTGCCTGCCAGCGTGTGTGTCAGGCCCACAGCGTGTACTGTGCCCACTACTGCCAGTGCCCACCACTCATATCTGGTGTCACAGTAGCTTGCATTTAAAGCAGTAAAGCAATTTTTTCACTGTAATATAATTGCAGTTGCCTGCCAGCATGTGTGTCAGGCCCACAGCGTGTACTGTGCCCACTACAGCCAGTGCCAAAACTCATATCTGGTGTCACAGTAGCTTGCATTTAAAACAGTAAAACAATTTTTTGACTGTGATATAATTACAGTTGCCTGCCAGCGTGTGTGTCAGTTGGAAGAAATAAGTGATGCGCAACCAGTATTGCCATGGGATGTAGATAACAGGGATATGTCTCAGTCAGGCAGCATTACACACATGGACGTACGGTGTGATGATGATGATGTTGTACCCACTGCTGCTTCCTTTGCTGAGTTGTTAGATACAAGTGAAGCGGTTGATGATGACAATGTGTCCGTGGACGTCACGTGGGTGCCCGCTCGAAAACGATAAGAACAGGGGGAAAGTTCAGATGGGGAGACAGAGAGATGGAGGAGACGAGTTGGAAGCAGGGGGAGGCCGTCACAAGGAGCTAGTGGCACAGTCAGACAGCATGTATCGGCACCCGGGGTCAGCCAGACAGCACGCCAATCAACGCATGCTGTTGCCACCACCAGAATGCCGTCATTGAAAAGCTCAGCAGTGTGGCATTTTTTTGTGTCTGCCTCTGATAACAGCGATGCCATTTGCAACCTGTGCCAAAACAAAGTGAGTCGTGGGAAGTGCAACACCCACTTAGGTACAACTTCTTTGCGAAGGCACATGATCTCACATCACAAACGCCTATGGGATCAACACATGATGAGTACAAGCAGCACACAAACTCAAAGCCACCATTTTCCTCCTGGTCCAGCATCTTCAGCCATGCCACCAGCCTCCTCCTTGCCCCCTCTTAACCATCCGCAACTCCGCCTCTCACGTTCAGCAGTTCCTGCTCATCTGCCCACAGTCAGGTGTCTGTCAAGGAAATGTTTGAGCGTAAGAAGCCAATGTCACAGAGTCACCCCCTTGCCCGGCGTCTGACAGCTGGCTTGTCTGAACTTTTAGCCCGCCAGGTTTAACCATACAAAAATTGTATCTATTGGGACACCACAGTGGAAGGTACCCGGCCGGAAAAAAAATTCACAAAAGGAAATCCCCAACCTGTCAAGGAAATGTTTGAGCGTAAGAAGCCAATGTCACAGAGTCACCCCCTTGCCCGGCGTCTGACAGCTGGCTTGTCTGAACTTTTAGCCCGCCAGCTTTAACCATACAAAAATTGTAGCTATTGGGACACCACAGTGGAAGGTACCCGGCTGGAAAAAAAAAATTCACAAAAGGAAATCCCCAACCTTTCTATTGTGGAAAAGGAAGTCATGGCATGTCTGGCACACAGTGTTGGGGCAAGGGTCCATCTGACCACTGATACCTGGTCTGCAAAGCATGGTCAGGGCAGGTATATCACGTACACTGCGCATTGGGTAAACCTGCTGACGGCTGCCAAGCATGGAATGCGTGGCTCTGCAGAGGAGTTGGTGACACCGCCACGACTTGCAGGCAGGCCTGCTGCCACCTCCTCTACTCCTCCTACTCCATCCTCTTCGCTAACCTCCTCGGCTGAGTTCTCTTCAGCTGCTGCATCTTGCTCCACATCAACTGCACCCCCCCAGCTTCCCAGGGGCTATTCCACATCACAGATACGACAGTGTCACGCCGTCTTGGGGTTGACTTGCCTGAAAGAAGAGAATCACACTGGACCAGCACTCCTGTCCGCCCTGAACGCACAGGAGGATCAGTAGCTGACTCCGCACCAACTGGAGATCGGCAAAGTGGTGTGTGACAACAGAAGCAATTTATTGGCGGCATTGAATTTGGGCAAGTTGACACATGTGCCGTGCATGGCACATGTGTTGAATCTGATAGAACAACGCTTTGTGCATAAGTACCCAGGCTTACAGGACGTCCTCAAGCAGGCCAGGAAGGTGTGTGGCCATTTCAGGCGTTCCTACACAGCCATGGCGCACTTTTCGGATATTCAGCGGCGAAACAACATGCCATTGAGGCGCTTGATTTGCGACAGCCCGACACGTTGGAATTCAACACTCCTAATGTTCGACCGCCTGCTCCAACAAGAAAAAGCCGTCAACGAGTATTTGTATGACCGGGGTGCTAGGACAGCCTCTGCAGAGCTGAGTATTTTTTTGCCACGTTACTGGACAATCATGCGCAATGCCTGTAGGCTCATGTGTCCTTTTGAGGAGGCACCATCAGCGACATCATCCCATTTGTTTTCTTCCTGGAGCGTGCCCTGCAAAGAGTGCTGGATCAGGCCGTAGATGAGCGTGAAGAGGAAGAGTTGTGGTCACCATCACCACCAGAAACAGCCTTATCAGCATCGCTTGCTGGACCTGCAGCAACGCTGGAAGAGGAGTCTGAGGAAGAGGAGTCAGAGGAGAAATGTGGCTTTGAGGAGGAGGAAGACCAACCACAGCAGGCATCCCAGGGTGTTCGTTGTCACCTATCTGGTATCCGTGGTGTTGTACGTGGCTGGGGGGAAGAACAGACCTTCAATGACATCAGTGAGGATGAGGAACGGGACATGAGTAGCTCGGCATCCAACCTTGTGCAAATGGGGTCTTTCATGCTATCATGCCAGTTGAGGAACCCTCGTATAAAAAGGCTGAAGGAGAACGACCTTTACTGGGTGGCCATGCTACTAGACCCACGGTATAAGCAGAAAGTGGATGTTACCAAATTACCAGAAGTCGGAAAGGATGCAGCAGTTCCAAAACAAGTTAAAAAGTATGCTTTACACAGCGTATAAGGGTGATGTCACAGCACAATGGGAATCTAACAGGGGAAGAGGTGAAAGTAATCCTCCTCCTACCACAACCTCGCCGGCAAGGACAGGACGCTTTACAGACATGTTGTTGATGGAGGACATGCAGAGCTTTTTAAGTCCTACGCATCGCCACAGCCCTTCGGGGTCCACCCTCAGAGAACGACTCAACCGAAAAGGTAGCAGACTACCTCGCCTTAATTGCAGATATCGACACTCTAAAGAGCGATGAACCCCTTGACTACTGGGTGTGCAGGCTTGACCTGTGGCCTGAGCTATCCCAATTTGCGATAGAACTTCTGGCCTGCCCCGCTTCAAGTGTCCTGTCAGAAAGGACCTTCAGCGCAGCAGGAGGTACTGTCACTGAGAAGAGAAGTCGCCTAGGTCAAAAAAGTCTAGATTAACTCACCTTTATTAAGATGAATGAGGCAATGATCCCGAAGGGACTGACAGTGGGGGATGCATTTGACTAAAAAAGGCCTGATGAGATGCCTTGGGCTAAAAATGGTCCACACGCTGCTGTATTTAATCTCTGCATGCCGGATGACTTGCGTGACTTCTCCGCCACCAACTAGGGTTCAAGCCGCAATGTTTTAGTGCACTTTCTGCATAGAAAACATACATTTTTCTGGCCGCTGCTACAGCAGCGGCTTCAACAATACCTAATTTTTCAGGCATGTGTACAGTACATGCCTAATTTTTCTGGCCTCTGCTGCTGCACTGTGGCTGCAAAAACAAAACAAAAAAAAAAGGCACATATATGTGTCAATTCCCCTTCGTGATCGTTACCTTGTTGTGGTGAAGGGGCTTGCGTATCACAATGAAGCGATCACCTCTATGAGTGTGTTGGCAATGGCAATGTTGGCACACCCCAGATAATAAGGTCATTGCTTCATTGTGAACCTCATCCCATATGCATTTTTTCTGGAGCGTGCCCTGCGAAGAGTGCTGGATCAGGCCGTAGATGAGAATGAAGAGGAAGAGATGTGGTCACCATCACCACCAGAAGTATCCTTGTCGTCGTCGATTGCTAGACCTGCGGCAACGCAGAGAGAGGAGTCTGAAGAAGAGGAGTCAGAGGAGGAAGGTGGCTTTGAGGAGGTGGAAGACCAACCACAGAAGGCGTCCCAGGGGGCTTGTTGTCACCTTTCGGGGACCCTTGGTGTTGTACGTGTCTGGGTGGAGGAAGAGACCTTCAATGATGTCAGTGAAGACAAGGAACGGGACATGGCCAGCTTGGTATCCAACCTTGTGCAAATGGGGAGTTTGCGGTTGTGCAAATGGACTGTTTGCGGTTGTTTGCGGTGCGTTAAACGGGGAGTTTGGTCTGTCAGAGTTTGGTCTGTCACTAAGAAGCGGGCGTAACCCTTACACTACCTGTTCGATATAACATCATACCTGATGTTTTAAAGCACGTTATTCCAAACAATTTAGGAATGTTAGGTGATTTATGCCCTTTATGGATTAAAACCCCACTCTGCGTCAACTACGTAATTTTCCATGGGAGTTTTGCCATGGATCCCCCTCCGGCATGCTACAGTCCAGGTATTAGTTCCCTTGAAACAACTTTCCCATCACTATTGTGGCCAGAAAGAGTCCCTGTGGGTTTTAAAATTCGCACAACATTTGCCAATTTCCAATCTTCTGGGACGACACCTGTTGCACAGTGATTGGTTAAATAAATCTGTTAATGATTTTGCTAGTTCGCCGCTGAGCACTTTTAATATCTTTGGGTGTATCCCATCAGGCCCCTGTGACTTATTTGTATTAATTTTAGACAGCTGACTTAGAACTACAGTTGAGCGAACACCTGGATGTTCGGGTTCAAGAAGTTCGGTCGAACTTCCCGAAAATGTTCGGGTTCGGGATCCGAACTCGACCCGAACTACACCCCGAACCCGAACCCCATTGAAGTCAATGGGGACCCTAACTTTTCGGCACTAAAAAGGCTGTAAAATAGCCCAGGAAAGGGCTAGAGGGCTGCAAAAGGCAGCAAAATGTAGGTAAATCCCCTGCAAACAAATGTGGATAGGGAAATGAATTAAAGTAATAGTAAAATAAATAAAAATTAACCAATATCAATTGGAGAGAGGTCCCATAGCAGAGAATCAGGCTTCATGTCACCCACCACTGGAACAGGCCACTGTCAGATATTTAGGCCCCGGCACCCATAAAGAGGAGAGAGGTCCCATTGCAGAGAATCAGGCTTCATGTCAGCCACCACTGGAACAGGCCACTGTCGGATATTTAGGCCCCGGCACCCAGACAGAGGAGAGAGGTCCCATTGCAGAGAATCAGGCTTCATGTCACCCACCACTGGAACAGGCCACTGTCAGATATTTAGGCCCCGGCACCCAGACAGAGGAGAGAGGTCCCATAGCAGAGAATCAGGCTTCATGTCACTCACCACTGTAACAGGCCACTGTCAAATATTTAGGCCCCGGCACCCAGACAGAGGAGAGAGGTCCCATTGCAGAGAATCAGGCTTCATGTCACCCACCACTGGAACAGGCCACCGTCAGATATTTAGGCCCCGGCACCCAGACAGAGAGAGGTCCCATTGCAGAGAATCAGGCTTTAGGTCACCCACCACTGTAACAGGCCACTGTCAGATATTTAGGCCCCGGCACCCAGATAGAGGTCCCATTACAGAGAATCAGGCTTCATGTCACCCACCACTGGAACAGGCCACTGTCAGATATTCAGGCCCCGGCACCCAGACAGAGGAGAGAGGTCCCATAGCAGAGAATCAGGTTTCATGTCACCCACCACTGGAACAGGCCACTGTCAGATATTTAGGCCCCGGCACCCAGACAGAGTAGAGAGGTCCCATAGCAGAGAATCAGGCTTCATGTCATAGCAGAGAATCAGGCTTCATGTCACCCACCACTGGAACAGGCCACTGTCAGATATTTTTAGGCCCCGGCACCCAGACAGAGGAGAGGTTCATTCAACTTTGGGTTGCCCCGCAATATAATGGTAAAATTAAAAAAAGAGGATTGAATGAAGATGTGCCCTGGAGTACAAGAATATATGGTTAAGTGTCACGAGGGTGTCAAGAGCCACGCCTGACTCCGTTATACCCGGGGTCAGGAAGTCGCAGCGGGTGGCTGCGCGCTCTATGTCTAAAGACAGTGCTGTTCATTAATGGTAGCTTTCTGGGTTTGCCTTGCAATCCTTTTTGGCTCACTCAGGGATCCGTAGCTTCTCCTCCTCAGCTGTTTCTTGTCCAGCAATCCCAACCTCCTTATATTCCCATCTATCACTTCTCTGGTTGACAGATATAGCGCTTCCTGCCTGGACTTCTATACTGACCCACTGGAGCTGTGTGGCTGTGTTCCCTGGTTGTTGTTCCAGAACGTTACCCTCCGGATCCCTGTTGGGCCTTGGTGGTCTGCTGTTGTCGCCCACCTGAGATTATATGTTTGTCTGTCCTCTCCTTGGTGTTTTCCTCTTAGTGTCAGTGGTGCGGACTAGTGATCCCACCACCCCATTCACTACATAGGGCTCATCTTAGGGAAAGCCAGGGTTTAGGCACGTGATCGGCGTACGGGTGAGAAACCCGTCTAGGGACGTCAGGGCAGACAGGTGCCAGCCGCAAGGTGAGTCAGGGGTCACCATCTTTCCCTCTCCCTTGGACAGGGCCTTCCCATTTCCCTCCCTTTGCGTGACGCCGGTCATTACATTAAGGGGAGGTAGTTATAAATGTCTAATCTGCACAAGGGATGGACAGGTCCTGTGGGATCCATGCCTGGTTCATTTTTATGAACGTCAGCTTGTCCACATTGGCTGTAGACAGGCGGCTGCGTTTATCTGTAATGACGCCCCCTGCCGTGCTGAATACATGTTCAGACAAAACGCTGGCCGCCGGGCAGGCCAGCACCTCCAAGGCATAAAAGGCTAGCTCTGGCCACGTGGACAATTTGGAGACCCAGAAGTTGAATAAGGCAGAACCATCATGGAGGGGTGTGGAATACGTGGAGGGGTGTGCACACGTAGTGTTCCACCATGTTAGTGAAATGCTGCTTCCTGCTAACACGTTCCGTATCAGGTGGTGGTGCAGTTAGCTGTGGCGTGGTGACAAAACTTTTCCACATCTCTGCCATGCTAACCCTGCCCTCAGAGGAGCAGGCCGTGACACAGCTGCGTTGGCGACCTCTTGCTCCTCCACTGCCTTCGCCTTGGGCTTCCACTTGTTCCCCTGTGACATTTTGGAATGCTCTCAGTAGCGAGTCTACCAACGTGCGCTTGTACTCGCGCATCTTCGGATCCAGCAGGGTGGCATCCCAGTAGTCCGCACACGTTAAAATGTGGGCAACTCTGCTGTCGTTGTGCAGGCACTGGAGCATGTAGTCGCTCATGTGTGCCAGGCTGCCCAGAGGTAAGGACAAGCAGCATTTCATAGGCCAGTAGTTTAGAAATGCTGGCATTCAGGGCCAGGGATCGAGGGTGGCTAGGTGGGAATTTATGCTTTCTCTCAAATGTTTGTGAGATGGAGAGCTGAACGCTGCCGTGTGACATGGTGGCGATGCTTGGTGACGGAGGTGGTGGTGTTGGTGGTACATCCTCTGTTTGCTGGGCGGCAGGTGCCAACATTCCTCCAGAGGCGGAGGAAGAGGCTGAGGCAGCAGCAGAAGAGGTAGCAGGGGGAGCCTGAGTGAGTTCCTTGTTTTTAACGTGTTTACTCCACTGCAGTTCATGATTTGCATGCAGATGCCTGGTCATGCAGGTTGTGCTAAGGTTCAGAACGTTAATGCCTCGCTTCAGGCTCTGATGGCACAGCGTGCAAACCACTTGGGTCTTGTCATCAGCACATTGTTTGAAGAACTGCCACGCCAGGGAACTCCTTGAAGCTGCCTTTGGGGTGCTCGGTCCCAGGTCGCGGTGGCCAGTAGCAGGCGAACTCTCTTGGCGGCGGGTGTTCTGCTTTTGCCCACTGCTCCCTCTTTTGCTACGCTGTTGGCTCGGTCTCACCACTGCCTCTTCCTCCGAACTCTGAAAGTCAGTGGCACGACCTGCATTCCATGTGGGGTCTAGGACCTCATCGTCCCCTGCATCGTCTTCCACCCAGTCTTCCTCCCTGACCTCCTGTTCAGTCTGCACACTGCAGAAAGACGCAGCAGTTGGTCCTGTGTTTCACCATCAGAGACGTGCTGTGCTGAGGTGGTATTCCCATGTCCTCATCATCAGGAAACATAAGTGGTTGTGCGTCAGTGCATTCTATGTCTTCCACCGCTGGGGAAGGGCTAGGTGGATGCCCTTGGGAAACCCTGCCAGCAGAGTCTCCAAACAGCATAAGAGACTGCTGCATAAGTTGAGGCTCAGACAGTTTCCCTGATATGCATGGGGGTGATGTGACAGACTGATGGGCTTGGTTTTCATGCGCCATCTGTGCGCTTTCTGCAGAAGACTGGGTGGGAGATAATGTGAACGTGCTGGATCCACTGTCGGCCACCCAATTGACTAATGCCTGTACCTGCTCAGGCCTTACCATCCTTAGAACAGCCTTGGGCCCCCCAAATATGGCTGTAAATTCTGGCGTCTACTGGGACCTGAGGTAGTTGGTACACTAGGACGTGTGGCTGTGGCAGAACGGCCAAGTCCTCTCCCAGCACCAGAGGGTCCACTAACACTATCACGACCATGTCCGCGTCCGCGTCCCTTACTAGATGTTTTCCTCATTGTTACCGTTCACCACAATAATAAAAAAATTATTTGGCCCAATGTATTGAATTCAAATTCAGGCCTTTTTTTTACAGGCACCTAACACTATCTGGCTATCTATTTAGGTACCGTATTACACTAATACAGGCACAGCAGTAACTACAGATTTAGCTGAATATAAATTGTAGGCCTAGTATTTAGGCCCTGGATGACAGGTATCCTTTTACGGACAGAATTACACTTGGAGATGCACGGTAGCGTGTGAAGTTATTGAGGATGACCCTATCAGCACCTTCAATGTAATATACCCTTTTATGGATAGATTTAAACTTGGCCTGCTACAGCAGAAACCACTGATTTAGGGAATTGCTAATTTGGGAATTGAATTTCAACCCAGAAAAAAAAAATATCCTTTGCCAGACAGCAGACAGTATTACAATTGGCTAGCCACAGCTGAGACACCAGATTTATGGTCCTGCTATTTTGGCAATTGTATTTCACCCCTCTATAAAATAGCAAGCACAGCCAAGCCCCTGATGTAGGATATAGCAAAAAAAAAAACCACTATTGATGGTTAAATGGACTTGGTGGCAGCTTGTTCTGGCGCACCACAAGACACAAAATGGCCGCCGATCACCCCAGAAAAAAGTGACAGAAAAACACTCTGGGCAGCCTAAAAACAGTGAGCAATTAACTAGCAGAAGTTGAATGATACACAGCTGTAGATCGATCACTTCATTAAGTGTGTTTGATGAGTAAATCCCTGCCTAATCTGGCCCTAACAGCAGCAGCTGCATCCTATCCCTACACTGATCAGAGCAGAGTGACGTGCGGCGCTATGTGACTCTAGCTTAAATAGAGGCTGGGTCACATGCTGCACTGGCCAATCACAGCCATGCCAATAGTAGGCATGGCTGTAATTGCCTCTTGGGGCAAGTAGTATAACGCTTGTTGATTGGCTGCTTTGCAGCCTTTCAAAAAGCGCCAAGAAAGCTCTGAACACCGAACCCGAACCCGGACTTTTACGTAAATGTTCGGGTTCGGGTCCGTGTCACGAACACCCCAAAATTCGGTACGAACCCGAACTATACAGTTTGGGTTCGCTCATCCCTACTTAGAACCTCTTCCTCTGTAAAGACACATGCATCAAAAGATTCATTAGTCTTCTTTCCTAACTGAGGTCCTTTTCCTTCGTAAAAACTGAACAGAAGTATTCATTGAGTCAGTCAGCTAGTTCTTTATCTTCTTCCATATACCTTCCTTCTTTTGTTTTTAATTTGGTAATTCCTTGTTTTAGTGTAACGGGGCGCCGAAGGCGCACTCGCTCTCCCATCAGCCGCAGACATGCTGCTTAGCTTCGGGAGCGAGGATCTGTGTTCAGCCTCGTTTCCAGGGCGGATTTTGCTAGCTGGGAGGCTCCCTGCTCCTAGGTCTGCCTTGAGCGCCGAGCTGATCACTCGGTGCTCGACTTGTTTGTCTGTCGGTAATGTGACGCTCGCCACATCACATGACCCTCACTCCCCACTATAAATACAGGCAACCTGCTGGCTACAGGTTGCCTGTGATTTTGGTCCCTTAGGCTGTGTATTATTATTGTTATTTAGCTTACCTTTGGATTTGACCCTTGATCTGCTTCCTGACACCTCTTCTGCCTCCTCCCTGAACCTTGACGCTACCTCTCGGATTTTGACCTCGGCTTGCTTTTGGATTTTGTCTTTGCCTCTTCTCTTGTACTGACGTGACCTCCTGGACTGACCCCAGCTAGTTGACCCGCCTCACCCTTCCGTTTTTGGTGGTACCTTGCTTGTTCCACCTCTCTGTCCGCTCTATTGCTACCTCTCATTGGCTGTCCGCTTTCCTGCTGTCTCTATCTCTCTGCTTGCACTTAGTTAGGTCAGGGACTGTCGCCCAGTTGCGCCCTGTCACCTAGGGCAGGCGGTGCAAGTAGGCAGGGACAGGGGACCGGGTGGCAGCTCAGGGGGTGCGCCTCCGCTCTATCTTTATAGCCGCGACTCTACCTCGTGACATTTAGTTTCCTTTTTTCATTTATGTATCTGAAGAATGTATTATCGCCTTTTTTTACTGACTGAGCTAATTTCTCTTCTGCCTGTGCTTTAGAAGCTCTTATAACTTGTTTGGCCTCTCTCTACCTAATCTTATAAATTTGCCTGTCATCCATTTTTTTTATTTTTTTTTTATAATTACTAAATGCTATCTTTTTGTTTTTAATAATTTTGGCCACTTATGCTGAGTACCACAGTGATCTCTTCCTTTTTTTGCTTTTACTGACAAGCCTAATGCAATTTTCTGTTGCCTTCAATAGTGCCACTTTTAAGTAGTCCCATTTCTCCTGGACTCCATTGAAACTGTTCCAATCTGATAGGGACTCGTATACCACTAATCTAATTTTAGAAAAGTCAGTTTTTCTAAAATCTAAAACTTTTGTTTTTGTGTGGTGTGACTCAGTCACTGTACTTATAGTAAACCACACTGACTGGTGATCACTAGATCCCAAGCTTTCCCCTACAGTAATATCAGATACTTGTCCGCAGTTTTTTATCAAGCACCTCAGCAGATCACATGGCTGGGTCAGAAACCCATGGGCACTTTTCAATGTGGTACATGTATAGCTTGCAAATACATAAAAAGGAAAATACTTTTCCAATGCAATTTCTGGTAAATAGTATATGATCTGTTCTTTTATCAACTGCAAAACAGTGGGGGTAATTTACCTACTGACCTGTAGTTGCAGTAAGCAATATTAGGGAAGACTAATCGGGAATTTAGAAGGAGAACTGAAGAGCATATATCAGACGTAAAAAATAAGAATGATACCCCGATCGCTTGCCATATATATGTGACAATCATAGGGGAAATACCAACATCATAAGGTTTCAGGGCATTGAACATGTACAAAGGGGTGGGTGGGGACATTGATACCCTATTGTTGAGAAAAGATGTGCAGTAGACCTTTAACTTTGTCATGGTCAAACCAAAGGGATTAAATGACTCAATCTTCTACACATGTTTTATTGGGTAACATGATATATTTTTACCTCTGATCAGCTCTAATTATGGTATGTAATAAGCCAATACCCTAAGGTTGGTCTGAAGCCTATATGGTTACAAGCATCTGATATCCTCGCACCCGATTCTTTTTTGGGCACTAATGAAAATTTGCCATTCCTGCTGCTGCTCTCCTTTTTCTAGTTTTAAGTCCCGTGCTGCAGTTATCAGACTACATGTATTTTCTTTAGAGATGAGCAAAATTTATAAAAATTCAGTTCAGCCAATTTGCCAAAGGTTGACAAGAAATTCGATTTGTTGCAAATTAATTTGTCACAAACCTCTATAAATCAGGGATTCGCGGTGACAGAGGAAATGTATGGAGTGGGCTGCTGCAATGAGACCTCTCTATACGTGGCGGGTGATGGGTGTATCATACATCAGACACCCGGCAGCAATGGCGATCCCACTGAACCCTGTCATTTTACCTCTCAGATGCAGCGATCAACAATGATCATGGCATCTGTGAGGTAAGGCAGAGGGATGCGGCTCCCTCTGCCTTCTGATCGGAGGCCCCACAGGCTGGGATCAAAAGATCTGAGGTTCTATCCCCCTGAGGGGGTTAAAAGTTTTCACTGTAGAATAAAAAAAAAATATAGAAAAACATAAAAAAAGTCTAAATCACCCCCTTTCCAAATTTTACATAAAAAAATACATAAACAATAATATAAACATTAGAAACAGAAAAAGGGAGTGAGCACTCACAACACTCGGATCACAGGATATCAGGATCAATAGGATATTTATTAGGACCTGTTAAATCCAATAACATACATATAAAATCACAAAAAAATAACTAAAAAATAAAAATAATTGGTACCAATAAATAATAAGTATACTGACAAGGGGTGGAAAAGTTCAGTAACTATCTTGGGTAGGTTGGGTAATTGTGGACCTATTACTTTGTCACTCAATATATGATACCAGTGTTTGCTTATAATATTTTTAATCTTTTTATAATTGCTGTTGAAAGGAAGGATCATCTTAATGTCCATCTTGGGGTCTTCGGATATTCCACTTGCCCCTTTATCTTCAAAAATGGATTTTCTTTCTAATTCCCTCACTTTATTTAAAGAATCATCCAAAACACTAACTGGATATTGTTTGTCCAAAAATTGGAGTTTCATTTTGGCTGCCTCTTCCTCAAATCTATCCAAGTTCGTACAATTCCTTTTAATCCTCCGGAATTGACCCAGAGGAACATTTAGTAACCACCTGGGTAGATGGCAGCTGTTAAAGAGAATAAAACCATTCTTGCCAGACGGTTTTTGGTATGTGCTGCACAAATAACGGTCCTCCTCTCTTTTTATTAATATATCCAAAAATTCTGTTTCCTCCTTAATATTGGATGTGAAGACTAAGTTCAAATCATTCTTATTAATCCCTTCCAAGAATTCAAGCAGTTCTGTCTCTCCCTTCCTCCAAATAAATATTACATCGTCAATGTAGCGCCGCCATAGGACCAGGTCCGCCCCAAGTCTGGGCTCAATGGCAATAGATTCCCATTCTGCCAAAAATAAATTGGCGTAACTTGGGGCAAACCTGGTCCCCATGGCGGTGCCACACTGCTGCAGAAAGTATTCCCCCTCAAAATAAAAATAATTATGTCGCAAAATATATTGGATCCCTTCCAGTATTAATTGAATTTGAGGGTCTTCAAATGTGCCACTTTTTATCAATTGCTGTTTAACCGCCTCCAATCCCTGTTGATGGTCTATAACTGTATATAGGGATTGGATATCTAAAGTCCCTATAATCCAACCTGGTTCAATCACTAGTCCTTCCAGGATCTGAATAATCTGTGTGGTATCCCTCAAATAGGACTTGATGTTTTTAACCAAAGGTTGTAATTGAGTATCTATATATCTCGATAGGTTGGATGTAATAGATCCTATCCCGGACACTATAGGGCGTCCCGGGGGATCTATAAAACTTTTATGGACCTTTGGTAAACAGTAGAAGGTAGGTAGTCTTCTTTCTGTCCCCAAAATGAATTCTGATTCCTGTTTCAGGAGAATCCCTTGTTCCAACCCTTTCTTACACAGGTCCTCCAAACACTGGTTAAACTTTTGTATTGGGTCTCCCTTGAACTTCATATATGTTTTCTGATCCGCCAGTTGCCTCAAACACTCTTTATTGTATTGATCAGTGTCTAAAACTACTGTCGCACCGCCCTTATCGGCTGGGCGTATAGTGACACTGTTATCTTTCTGGAGTGTTTTGATGGCCTGAATCTCCCGTTTCGTTAGATTGTTATTATTGGGAGGTCTAACTTTGATCTTTCTAAGGTCATCTTCTACACACTTCTGAAATGTGGCAATTTCCCTGCTAATCTCGTTCTGCGAGAACATTTTAGATTTCTTTTTTAGAGAAGTATATTTAATTGACTCTATTGGTTTCATATCGGGACAATCACTGATCTGGGGATTTTTTATATAATATTTTTTAAGGCAAAGGTTTCTAATAAATTTTTGAACACCTATGTAAGTTGAAAATTTATCCATAGTATTGGACGGGGCAAATTTCAACCCCTTATTTAATAAATTAATTTGTGAAGTAGTGAGGGTCTTAGAACTCAAATTAATTATCGATCCCATCTCTGGGTTTGTGAATATCTCCAGGGCCGGAGGGAACCACGGCACCGGAGATATTCACAAACCCAGAGATGGGATCGATAATTAATTTGAGTTCTAAGACCCTCACTACTTCACAAATTAATTTATTAAATAAGGGGTTGAAATTTGCCCCGTCCAATACTATGGATAAATTTTCAACTTACATAGGTGTTCAAAAATTTATTAGAAACCTTTGCCTTAAAAAATATTATATAAAAAATCCCCAGATTGTCCCGAAATGAAACCAATAGAGTCAATTAAATATACTTCTCTAAAAAAGAAATCTAAAATGTTCCCGCGGAACGATATTAGCAGGGAAATTGCCACATTTCAGAAGTGTGTAGAAGATGACCTTAGAAAGATCAAAGTTAGACCTCCTAATAATAACAATCTAACGAAACGGGAGATTCAGGCCATCAAAACACTCCAGAAAGATAACAGTGTCACTATACGCCCAGCCGATAAGGGCGGTGCGACAGTAGTTTTAGACACTGATCAATACAATAAAGAGTGTTTGAGGCAACTGGCGGATCAGAAAACATATATGAAGCTCAAGGGTGACCCAATACAAAAGTTTAACCAGGGTTTGGAGGACCTGTGTAAGAAAGGGTTGGAACAAGGGATTCTCCTGAAACAGGAATCAGAATTCATTTTGGGGACAGAAAGAAGACTACCTACCTTCTACTGTTTACCAAAGGTCCATAAAAGTTTGATAGATCCCCCGGGACGCCCTATTGTGTCTGGGATAGGATCTATTACATCCAACCTATCGAGATATATAGATACTCAATTACAACCTTTGGTTAAAAACATCAAGTCATATTTGAGGGATACCACACAGATTATTCAGATCCTGGAAGGACTAGTGATTGAACCAGGTTGGATTATAGGGACTTTAGATATCCAATCCCTATATACAGTTATAGACCATCAACAGGGATTGGAGGCGGTTAAACAGCAATTGATAAAAAGTGGCACATTTGAAGACCCTCAAATTCAATTAATACTGGAAGGGATCCAATATATTTTGCGACATAATTATTTTTATTTTGAGGGGGAATACTTTTTGCAGCAGTGTGGCACCGCCATGGGGACCAGGTTTGCCCCAAGTTACGCCAATTTATTTTTGGCAGAATGGGAATCTATTGCCATTGAGCCCAGACTTGGTGCGGACCTGGTCCTATGGCGGCGCTACATTGACGATGTAATATTTATTTGGAGGAAGGGAGAGACAGAACTGCTTGAATTCTTGGGAAGGGATTAATAAGAATGATTTGAACTTAGTCTTCACATCCAATATTAAGGAGGAAACAGAATTTTTGGATATATTAATAAAAAGAGAGGAGGACCGTTATTTGTGCAGCACATACCAAAAACCGTCTGGCAAGAATGGTTTTATTCTCTTTAACAGCTGCCATCTACCCAGGTGGTTACTAAATGTTCCTCTGGGTCAATTCCGGAGGATTAAAAGGAATTGTACGAACTTGGATAGATTTGAGGAAGAGGCAGCCAAAATGAAACTCCAATTTTTGGACAAACAATATCCAGTTAGTGTTTTGGATGATTCTTTAAATAAAGTGAGGGAATTAGAAAGAAAATCCTTTTTTGAAGATAAAGGGGCAAGTGGAATATCCGAAGACCCCAAGATGGACATTAAGATGATCCTTCCTTTCAACAGCCATTATAAAAAGATTAAAAATATTATAAGCAAACACTGGTATCATATATTGAGTGACAAAGTAATAGGTCCACAATTACCCAACCTACCCAAGATAGTTACTGAATTTTTCCACCCCTTGTCAGTATACTTATTATTTATTGGTACCAATTATTTTTATTTTTTAGTTATTTTTAGTGATTTTATATGTATGTTATTGGATTTAACAGGTCCTAATAAATATCCTATTGATCCTGATATCCTGTGGTCCGAGTGTTGTGAGTGCTCACTCCCTTTTTCTGTTTCTATTGACTACTTTTTTGGGTCGGGCACCCAAGTCGAGTTAGTAGCACCCGTCATAGCCACTAGGTGTGAGCCAACCACTTATCTATATTTCTAATAATATAAACATATTAGGTATCATTGTGTCCGAAAATATCTAAAACTAATAAAATATTTTTTTAAATTTCACAACTCACAGTTTTTTTTGTCACCTTTTCCATCCCAAACAATTGTATACCAGTGATCAAAAAGTCATACATACCACAAAAATGGTACCAATAATAAATAAAAATAAACAAGCACTAATATAGTTCTGTAGACCGAAAGATATGGCTGTCAGAAAATGGTGATGCAAAGAAAATTTTGATTTTAATTTAACCCCAGAAATATTTTTTTTCTCATTTTCTATTAATAGACATGGTAAACTGAATGGCGAGCTTAAATAGTACAACTTATCCCCCCCCCCCCCCCCCCCCCAAATAACCCCTTATAGGGCTATATGAATGGAAAACTAATGGAACTAATGGAAAACTAAAAAAGTTATGGCTATTGGAACGTTGGGAGAAAAACACAAAAATGCAAAACCAAATATGGGCCCCATATTATATGCTCTGAAAAAAATACAAACAATGAAAAACTTTCAAAAACAGACTGAAAAGAAATATAAAATGTTAAAAAAAATTGTAAATGGCTTTGTTCTGTCAAATTGAAACTTACTGAAAGAAAAAAAAAACATTTTTTAACACTATATACATGAATCCATTCCAAGTGCAAAATCAAAAACTATAAAAAATATATACATTGAACTGACTTTCAAAATGTATTAGGGTTAAAACCAGGTGGGCCGAACATGATGGATGGATCAAACATGGCTGCTGGATTATTACCATAAGGGACAGGAGCCTAAAAGCTACTTCAGTAGCTGCCATATACACTCACCTAAAGATTTATTAGGAACACCTGTTCTATTTCTCATTAATGCAATTATCTAGTCAACCAATCACATGGCAGTTGCTTCAATGCATTTAGGGGTGTGGTCCTGGTCAAGACAATCTCCTGAACTCCAAACTGAATGTCAGAATGGGAAAGAAAGGTGATTTAAGCAATTTTGAGCGTGGCATGGTTGTTGGTGCCAGACGGGCTGGTCTGAGTATTTCACAATCTGCTCAGTTACTGGGATTTTCACGCACAACCATTTCTAGGGTTTACAAAGAATGGTGTGAAAAGGGAAAAACATCCAGTATGCGGCAGTCCTGTGGGCAAAAATGCCTTGTGGATGCTAGAGGTCAGAGGAGAATGGGCCGACTGATTCAAGCTGATAGAAGAGCAACGTTGACTGAAATAACCACTCGTTACAACCGAGGTATGTAGCAAAGCATTTGTGAAGCCACAACACGCACAACCTAGAGGCGGATGGGCTACAACAGCAGAAGACCCCACCGGGTACCACTCATCTCCACTACAAATAGGAAAAAGAGGCTACAATTTGCACAAGCTCACCAAAATTGGACTGTTGAAGACTGGAAAAATGTTGCCTGGTCTGATGAGTCTCGATTTCTGTTGAGACATTCAAATGGTAGAGTCCGAATTTGGCGTAAACAGAATGAGAACATGTATCCATCCTCTGATGGCTACTTCCAGCAGGATAATGCACCATGTCACAAAGCTTGAATCATTTCAAATTGGTTTCTTGAACATGACAATGAGTTCACTGTACTAAAATGGCCCCCACAGTCACCAGATCTCAACCCAATAGAGCATCTTTGGGATGTGGTGGAACGGGAGCTTCGTGCCCTGGATGTGCATCCCTCAAATCTCCATCAACTGCAAGATGCTATCCTATCAATATGGGCCAACATTTCTAAAGAATTCTATCAGCACCTTGTTGAATCAATGCCACGTAGAATTAAGGCAGTTCTGAAGGCAAAAGGGGGTCCAACACCGTATTAGTATGGTGATTCTGGAGAAGGAGCCAAAGAAACAGCTACCACATCCAAGAAAGGCAACAGGTGCGCAAAATACCTGTAATGCTCCAATGGGTGTGGACCCGCTGTGCCACTTACCAGTTTGGCTTTGGGACAAACTTGGGAGCAGAATCTAAGTGTTCCACTGGTCTTCACCCTTTATCCCGCTCCAGGATGTCGAAGCTGATCTTAGCTGCAGGGGAGACACCAGGTCGCTCCTGCAAGAATGGTCCCGGCTAAGTGGCAAGCACTGGGGATATAGGTAGGTGAAGCGAGCTGTCGCTGGATGGAAGAAGCGCAGCAGCAGAGTCAGATGAAGCAGGGCTGAGTTGGTCATTAAGCAGAGCTGGAGCTGTTAGAACAGCAGTGCTGAATAGCTCAGGTGCAGCAGGTGTAACAAGCTGCACAGCAGACAGAGGCATGGTCGACAATCTGAATCATACACTTTAGAGCATGGAGATACAGGAGGATCAGGCAGAGACGAGGTCAGGATACAGGCTAAGGTCGGAAGCAGGATAACAACACAGGAACAACGAGCTGGAACCTTGCTGTAGAAAACTACAATATTGCTCAGGCATCACAGAAAGGGGGAAGCACCTGTCACCGCCAGTTCTGTGAGAAGGTCTGGCAGACATCCTTCTCTACCTCTTGCATGACTTTCTTTGTTTTGGTTTCACTTTGTCATCTCCTTTCCTTCTCCCAGGTGTCACCTATTTAGACTAATCGTCTCACTTTATATTCCCTCCCATACTGCCTTACTTTGCGGTTTATACTACTTCCTGAATGAAGTATTCACTGCTGGAGGCTGCTGCTGCTGTTTGCTCAGATAAGTCTTTTAATGTATTGTGTTTCCTTGCTGGCTTGATTCTAGGTGACCCTGACTCTGTCCGTATTAAGTGCAGGGAGCCGGTGGTCGTGTCCCCTCACTATTATAGGGTTTTCAGGTGTCACACAGTCAAAAGGTACGTGGGCATGCAATCGTCTACCATTGAGACCCTTGCATGGGCATAGCAGTCAGGGAGAGCTCTTAGGGTTTTATAGGGCTCAGCTATATGCTCCTTAGTTTGGGATCAAGCCAGTCGGACGATTATTCATAAGTTCCAGCTATCTGCAACATCATCCGTGACAGCACCCTTATAAAGGTGGTGCCTGGCCGGGATTGGAGAGAAGGCGGAATCAGGGGCGTGCACGAACCCTTAAAGAAACAGGACGCGTGCGGCTCCTACAAGGTGCAACTGAAGCTGTTGCCGCCTGCGACAGTGCAGGAAAGCGAGTCCGGAGCCTGCAGCGGAGAGGAGGACCCTTGTGTGCAGTTTGACTGAGGTACATAGCAGGATGCGCTGCACGCTGGCGGCTGCCAACTGCCATTGTTACAATACCCACTCCTGACTTGGGGAGGTAGTGACAACAAATAACAATACAGGACTCCTTCAAGGCCCTGTCATTAATTTGGAATGAGTATACCTTAAAACCTTTAGCGAACTTCTATTGGAGGGCAGGTCTGGTGCCAGCAGCTGCAGTTATTCCAGTTTCAATAGTGTATATTTGAATTTGGGATTGAGCTGCGGTCCACCGTGAGAGCTTGAGAACAAGGTGGAGGATGAGGAGACAGAGGAGGACATTGGCGCAGAAATTTCATGATTACAATGCGGATGCAGTGTTGCCATCACCTGGCCAAGTTGCTGTCGTGCCTGGGCCAGAACGACATGTACTCAGTGGACTGTGAACGACATATATTGTCCTTGACCATAGTTACAAATCCATATGTCAGCGCTGGCGTGAACTTTACCAGACACTGAGAGGCCCAAGGACTGGTTCACATTCTGCTCAACATACGTGTGCAGGGCTGGTACACCTTTTTGGGAAAAGTAATGTCGGCTTGGAACTCTTCAACTTGGGTGGGCACAAGCCATCAGTTCTCTGGAATATGCAGAGTCAACTACATGAAAGGGAGGGACTGTAGTATTTAGTCTCTGTGCCGTTCGATAAGGCACACATACTGTTGCCTTTTTGCAATCTCGTCGGTGATCATATGCTGTCAAAACAAGTAACGAGCAGTAGGAGGAGGAGCAGCATCAGGACCAATAGATGACATTGAAGTCAATGGGAAAGAACAACAACTTCCTTCTGTTAATGATGACAAGACCTAAATGCATGAGAGGCAGTGCAGGACAGTGGGAGATGCAGCGGTTACTGCATTAGACTGTAACACTCCATGTGTTAATGCAGGGCCATCGTGCCAACATTAGCACTCTGGCTGTGCCTCACCTTATGCCCACACATGCTGCATACTGCCACGCTAGTGTTCCCCAGTGACTTGTTGAAAAATTTCCAGTGTCAAGTATGGCATTTTCTCTCCACCACTGCATAATGCCTGCCTGCCCCTGCTTTTATGAACCCGTGAACTGCTAGTGTGTTCCTCACAGGTTGTCTCCCGAGTAGCTGACGGTGTACACCTCCCGGTTTGCCAGTCACTTGTGACACCCTCACCTGTCTCTTGCGCATGTCCATGAAAGCTTACAACATGTGCTTTCACATACTGTATGCTCCCATCATCAGTAGTTGCATGCCTAGAGGAGTCCGCAGTAGACCTCTCTGTGCTGGCCTGTAATTGCGGACTGTCCCCACAAAGGTCATCGTCACTGAAAAGCAGAGCAGATCTGGAGGTAAACGTTATTTCGCTAACATCGGAACATCAAAAGCAAGAGGCAGGTTCAGGACAGGTTGGGTGAATAGAGGCGATCCAGGGCCATGCCAACTAAGCATTGTGTCAGAAGAATCCAGTGGCATAGTGAAAGCTGTGATGTCAAAATCCCAAGAACTATTATATATAATATGATCTTTTTAGTAACCAGCCAGCAGTTTGGATCAAAGACTGCTGTTTTGGGAATTTTATGGTCTGTAAAATGAAATTGGCAAAACCACATATCCAATATACTGTAATTCTCCTTTTATTTAATACACCCATAAAGTATAGAATATCTTGCCGATGTCATCTAATAATAATAAGCTCACATTCCCAAAAACAGTGACAGTGCTTTGCGATTTATTGCATTTGGGACACGATCTTGTACAGTCAAATCAAAATATACCTGATAAACAATCTTATAATGCATTTCCCTCCAACTCTCTGACTGACATTATTGTTTTATACACTGTTTGAACACCTTTGAGTAATCTATCATTGATGACTTCTATGGGAGTTGAAAGATTCATCTTCTTCCATGCTGCTGCATGTTTAAATTCCCATTTCACTGGTTCATTAAGTTTTAAAACTCTATAAATCTAGGTCAGGCATAAATATTGTTTACCAGCCAAGAAGGTATCAAACTGTGAATTAGATTTGAAATAATCTTCTTTTCTTAACCTGCTTCTATAGAACTTCTTTAATTGCTTGTACGTGAAGTAGTATTGACTTTGTACCCATATTTTGCTGTCAGTTTTTCAAAACTCATGATATGCCCCTCTTGGTCTATAATGGCCCTTGCCCATATTAATCCTTTCTGCTCTCGCATCTGCAGGAATAATCTTCCTAGCAATACTTGGATGTTCACTGATCTTCAATGTTTTGGATACATCATCAGGTAAATTACACCATTCCCTTATCAATGTCCATGTCTTCCTGGTGTCAAATATTAATATCATATTTTTATAGGGCCTATTCTCATTCCTTTTACCATGTAGAACACCCATCAAGGAATATGGAGAAATTTAGTTCCTCTTCTATATCTCTATTGACAAACTTGTATTGCTGAAGCATTCAATCAATAATATACAGTATCTTGATAAGAAGGAAATATAATATTTTCCCAAATCAGGGAAGCCTACTCCTACAAGCTGGAAGAGGCCTGCATCGCAGACTGCCTGATGGAGGTGAGTATTTTGTTCTTTGTTTATTTTTTCAGTTGTGAAAACTAATGGGGGCAATATTATTTAATGGGAGCACTATATGTAAACAGGGACTACTGGGGGGGCTATAATACTGGGGGGCATTATATGTATACAGACCACAACTGGGGGGCACTATATGTAAAGAAGCAACAACCGGGGGGCACCTTATTTAAAGAGATCACCACGGGGGCATTATACTGTATGCTAAAAGTGCATTATATGAGAAGAGGGCACTACTGGGAGGGCAGTATATGTGAAGAGGGCCCAACCGGGGGGCATTATTTGTACACAGGGCACTACCGGGGGGGAGGGGGGGCATTATATCTACTGGGGCCTAAATGGGGAGGATTACTAAGAAGAGGCATTAAAGAAGGCATTAATACTAAAAATCTGTGTTCTGTGTGTTCAGCTATGCAGAAAGAAATGGCCAAGAGTTGTCTTCAAAGCGATCTGTGCAGGACTGAGAAAAATGGAAAGAAAACGACTCCAGTGAGAGTAAACATCACCTTTAAGTCACTGGGTGGGGGCCTAAATGGCATTACCAATTTCTGTGTTTTGTCATGTGCGTGATTTACCTCCCCATGTCCTTCTAGCTCAACAGTCTGATGTGAAATTGTTTTGCATGTAACCGGTCCCTGTCACAAAAAAAGTTTGGGGACCACAGCTCTACGATCTCCAGAACTGTACCCAATGCCTTATGCGGACTTTGTAAAAATATGAGCAGATCATCTGCATATTACTCTTTTTCTAAACACAGGAAGCTTCAGTGTGCCTAGTCCAAGCTTCAAACCTTGTATCTCCAGAAACCCAGGGAAACACAGTGCCTTCCACTCACAGCTCAAACAGCACAGTTTACATAGACCACTCAGACGCACTCATTGGTAAATCATGTGTCCACATCAACAAAAAATCACTTTCAAAACATTGAACACGTTCATCTGCCTCCTATGCCACAAACATCAACCAATTGCAAAAGAGAACTGGTAGAGGAAATAGAAGACAGAGGTCCAAAACAGAAAATAGGGAAACCACAGTAGAGTGTAGAACTACAATAATTCATGTAAGTTTTGTTTCATTGAGTACTGCACATGGCCAGCTACTGTATATGGTGGAATTGCTCAATATTTTTATTGCTATGTTTATTGATTTTCATATTTAATATGTTATGTTATACATTGATTTACTGTGCTCATTGTCAACAAGTGGTCTAATATATAGGGGAGGTTTTCTACTTCATCTGCACCATTTATATTTAATCAGTTTTGTTATAAATAGACTTACTGTGCAATTGCATCAGACTCATTGTCAACAGGCGGTCTAATGTACATATAGGCATGCTTTTATAGTACATCTGCTGCACCATTTATATTTAATCTTGGCTGTTATAAATAGACTTCCTGTGCATCAGACTCCTTATCAACAGGCTCTCTAATATATAGGTGAGTTTTTCTAGCTTATATGCTGCGCCATTAATTCTTAATCTGTTATGCATAAACTTAATGTGCATCAGACTCAGCATCAATAGACAGTCTAATATATAGGCACGGAAGCACTGAAAAACTATAAGGAAAAAAAACAGAACTTGTAAAAAACAAATAAAAGCGGCCAAACTAGAGACCGAGAGATTAATTGCCAAAGAGAGTAAAACTAACCCTAAAATGTTCTTCAATTATATAAATGTTAAAAAGTGTAAATCTGAAGGTGTCGGCCCTTTAAAGAGTAATGAGGGGGGATTCGCAGAGAGCGACAAGGAGAAAGCAAAGCTGTTAAATATTTTTTTCTCCAGTGTATTCACTGAGGAATATAAACTGTTAGATGAAATGCTGAATGTTGAAATAAATTTGCCATTAAAAGTGTCCTGTCTGACCCAGGAAAAAGTACAACAGCGACTTAAAAAGATCAAAATAGACAAATCGCCAGGACCGGTTTGCATACACCCCCGTATCCAAAAGGGAATTAAGTAATGTCATAGCCAGACCCTTATTTCTGATATTTGCGGACTCTATACTGACAGGGAATGTCCCACAGGATTGGCGCATGGCAAATGTGGTGCCAATATTCAAAAAGGGTCCAAAAACAGAGCCTGGAAACTATAGGCCGGTAAGTTTAACATCTGTTGTGGGTAAACTGTTTGAAGGTTTTCTGAGAGATGCTATGTTAGAGCATCTTAACGGAAATAAGCAAATAACGCCATATCAGCATGGCTTCATGAGGGATCGGTCATGTCAAACTAATTTAATCAGTTTCAATGAGGAGGTAAGTTCTAGACTTGACAGCGGCGAATCAATGGATGTCGTGTATCTGGACTTCTCCAAAGCATTTGACACTGTACCACATAAAAGGTTAGTATATAAAATGAGAATGCTCGGACTGAAAGAAAACGTCTGTAAGTGGGTAAGTAACTGGCTCAATGATAGAAAGCAGAGGGTGGTTATTAACGGTACACACTCAGATTGGGTCACTGTCACTAGTGGAGTACCACAAGGGTCAGTATTGGACCCTATTCTCTTCAATATATTTATTAATGATCTTGTAGAAGGCTTGCATAGTAAAATATCAATTTTCGCAGATGACACTAAACTGTGTAAAGTAATTAACACTGAAGAGGACAGTATACTACTACAGAGGGATCTGGATAGATTGGAGGCTTGGGCAGATAAGTGGCAGATGAGGTTTAACACTGACAAATGTAAAGTTATGCACATGGGAAGGAATAATGCAAGTCACCCGTACATACTAAATGGTGAAACACTCGGTAACACTGACATGGAAAAGGATCTAGGAATTTTAATAAACAGCAAACTAAGCTGCAAAAAACAGTGTCAGGCAGCTGCTGCCAAGGCCAATAAGATAATGGGTTGCATCAAAAGGGGCATAGATGCCCGTGATGAGAACATATTCCTACTACTTTACAAATCATTAGTCAGACCACACATGGAGTACTGTGTACAGTTCTGGGCTCCAGTGAACAAGGCAGACATAGTAGAGCTGGAGAGGGTCCAGAGGAGGGCAACTAAAGTAATAACTGGAATGGTGCAACTACAGTACCCTGAAAGATTATCAAAATTAGGGTTATTCACGTTAGAAAAAAGACGACTGAGGGGAGATCTAATTACTATGTATAAATATATCAGGGGGCAGTACAGAGATCTATCCCATCATCTATTTATCCCCAGGACTGTGACTGTGACGAGGGGACATCCTCTGCGTTTGGAGGAAAGAAGGTTTGTACACAAACATAGAAAAGGATTCTTTACGGTAAGAGCAGTGAGACTATGGAACTCTCTGCCTGAGGAGGTAATGATGGTGAGTACAATAAAGGAATTCAAGAGGGGCCTGGGTGTATTTCTGGAGCGTAATAATATCACAGGCTATAGCTACTAGAGAGGGGTCGTTGATCCAGGGAGATATTCTGATTGCCCGATGGGAGTCGGGAAGGAATTTTTTATTCCCCTAAAGTGAGGAAAATTGGCTTCTACCTCACAGGCTTTTTTTGCCTTCCTCTGGATCAACTTGCAGGATGACAGGCCGAACTGGATGGACAAATGTCTTTTTTTGGCCTTATGTACTATGTTACTATGTTTATCTAGTTCACCTGCTGCCCTATTCATACTTGATCTATTATGTTATACAGAGATACATATACTTACTGTGTATCAGACTTAGTCTCTACTGGTGGTCTAAAATATAGGCACACTTATCTAATACATAATCTGTTACATTACTTATTAAGTTACTGTACATGATGGCCAACAGACAGTTATACGGCATCTCAAAAGTAATAGGCAGTGGCAAAAATGTTGCTGTAGCTGGCACAAGTAGCAGCAGAAGCATGGGTGGTGGTAGCAGCAGCAACCTCTGTGCCCTCACTTGGAGGGGGGTGTGGAGGTAGGAGCAGCACCAGCTCTATCAGCAGCAACTTAAGTCTTGACTCTCTGTTGAAAGGTTTTATTTAGCTGCCTTCTGAAGAAACCACCCAGAAGCAGCAGGACATGGAGCAGAACATCAACCAGCAGGTGGTGGTAAACTTGGATGGCACCCTGTCAACCCAGATCCAAGATTTCCTGGATTACTGGGCAGCCAAACTTGAATTGTGGTCGCAACTGGGTGAGTTTGCCCTGGGCAACCTTTCATGCTCATCTAATACACTGCTCAAAAAAATAAAGGGAACACAAAAATAACACATCCTAGATCTGAATTAATTAAATATTCTTCTGAAATACTTCGTTCTTTACATAGTTGAATGTGCTGACAACAAAATCACACAAAAATAAAAAAATGGAAATCAAATTTTTCAACCCATGGAGGTCTGGATTTGGAGTCACACTCAAAATTAAAGTGGAAAAACACACTACAGGCTGATCCAACTTTGATGTAATGTCCTTAAAACAAGTCAAAATGAGGCTCAGTAGTGTGTGTGGCCTCCACGTGCCTGTATGACCTCCCTACAACCCCTGTGCATGCTCCTGATGAGGTGGCGGACGGTCTCCTATGGGATCTCCTCCCAGACCTAAACTAAAACATCTGCCAACTCCTGGACAGTCTGTGGTGCAACGTGACGTTGGTGGATAGAGCGAGACATGATGTCCCAGATGTGCTCAATTGGATTCAGGTCTGGGGAACGAGCGGGCCAGTCCATAGCATCAATGCCTTCGTCTTGCAGGAACTGCTGACACACTCCAGCCACATGAGGTCTAGCATTGTCTTGCATTAGGAGGAACCCAGGGCCAACCGCACCAGCATATGGTCTCACAAGAGGTCTTAGGATCTCATCTCGGTACCTAATGGCAGTCAGGCTACCTCTGGCGAGCACATGGAGGGCTGTGCGGCCCTCCAAAGAAATGCCACCCCACACCATTACTGACCCAATGCCAAACCGGTCATGCTGGAGGATGTTGCAGGCAGCAGAACGTTCTCCACGGCGTCTCCAGACTCTGTCACGTCTGTCACATGTGCTCAGTGTGAACCTGCTTTCATCTGTGAAGAGCACAGGGTGACAGTGGCAAATTTGCCAATCTTGGTGTTCTCTGGTAAATGCCAAACGTCCTGCACGGTGTTGAGCTGTAAGCACAACCCCCACCTGTGGACGTCGGGCCCTCATATCACCCTCATGGAGTCTGTTTCTGACCATTTGAGCAGACACATGCACATTTGTGGCCTGCTGGAGGTCATTTTGCAGGGCTCTGGCAGTGCTCCTCCTGTTCCCCCTTGCACAAAGGCAGAGGTAGCGGTCCTGCTGCTGGGTTGTTGCCCTCCTACGGCCTTCTCCACGTCTCCTGATGTACTGGCCTGTCTCCTGGTAGCGCCTCCATGCTCTGGACACTACGCTGACAGACACAGCAAACCTTCTTGCCACAGCTCGCATTGATGTGCCATCCTGGATAAGCTGCACTACCTGAGCCACTTGTGTGGGTTGTAGACTCCGTCTCATGCTACCCCTAGAGTGAATGCACCGCCAGCATTCAAAAGTGACCAAAACATCAGCCAGGAAGCATAGGAACTGAGAAGTGGTCTGTGGTCCCCACCTGCAGAACCACTCCTTTATTGGGGGTGTCTTGCTAATTGCCTATAATTTCCACCTGTTGTCTATCCCATTTGCACAACAGCATGTGAAATTGATTGTCACTCAGTGTTGCTTCCTAAGTGGACAGTTTGATTTCACAGAAGTGTGATTGACTTGGAGTTACATTGTGTTGTTTAAGTGTTCCCTTTATTTTTTTGAGCAGTGTAGTATGGCATCAGATTGAGTGCTTAGTGCAACAGTGCCCAACACCAAAGAGAACTCGCCTTTCAACACAAAATGTTGAGAGACTAACCCTTATGAAGATGAATCGGCCAGGATTTCCAGACACCGGTGCCTGATTTAACAGACTAGATCATTCTGGCAGTAATGATAGGACTGTAGTGTGCACACCGGAACATTGTGACAAATGGCCTGTTACTTCTGCCCACATGCTGGTGGCACTATTCTGATGCTACCACCTGCCTGATGCCACACGACTGTTGCCTCCACTACCATCTGTTACTACTGTGATCTGCTACTATCTTGTCCTGTTACTGCCACTTCTGTTGCCCCCACTCCCCACTCTGTTCCGGGGCGACTATTGTGACTCTTCATGCTGTTGCGACCCTAACCAGTCTGTTACAAGGACACTAATGACCCTGACATCACTGTTTATTTTTATGTTCTTCTGATACGTCAGAAGAACAGAAAAATATTGGAAAAATATTTTTAAAAATGGGTCTTGTTTTTTTAAAATAAATATGAAATATTTTGACTTAAATTTACCACTGTCATGAAGTACAATATGTGACGAGAAAACAATCTCAGAATGGCTTGGATAAGTTAAAGCGTTTTAAAGTTATCACCACATAAAGTGACATATGTCAGATTTGCAAAAAATGGCCTTGTCATTACGGTGAAAAATGGCAGGGTACTTTAGTGGTTAAACTACATTGCTACAGATAACAATTAGTCATAAATCTAAAAAAAATAGAGCATAATTAGTGTTTACAGTTGTCTTTTTTTTTTTTTTTTACCAGGATATAAATATCTTTATTCAGATATCAAAGTACAATTAAAAACAAATCCATGTTGCCAATGCCAAAAATATATAATGTGTGGAGGAACGTGACTGTGATTTAGGCTCTGTTCTCTAAATATATAGAATAATATAGCAGAATACAACATTATCTTGAACTGCAATTACGAGCATGCTAACAAAAGGACAAAAATGAAAAATAGCAGATTTGTGAGAGTTTGGAAGGAAATGCAAAAATTAAATTAGACCTACAGTAGTTTATTTTGCACATTTCAATTCTAAATAAAAATGAACATGATGCAAATAAATTAAGCCATAGTCAAATAATGAGCAAAATTATTAACAAAACAGCAATACAATGTACCAATTATTCAGAAAACCATGGATTCAGTCATAATATGATTCTGTTTATGATCCACATTTGGCAGTCTAATGAATGATCTTGTTCTCAAGATATAATTTTACTGATCACACTTTTCATGGACTGTTAGCCCTTGTTCACACTTCAGTGATTTGGTCAGTAGATTTCAATCTGTGATTGTGAGCCCAAACCAGGTCAAAAACAGAACAGGTAAAAATCTTTCCATGATACAGTCCTGATCAAAAGTTTAAGACCACTTGAAAAATGGCCAAAAATAATATTTTATATTGTTGGATCTTAACAAGGTTCCAAGTAGAGCTTCAACATGCAACAAGAAGAAATGAGAGTGAGACAAAACATTTTTTGAGTTTTAATTAATTGAAAATAACGATTAAACTGAAACTGTTTTTCAGCTGATCCAAATTTTAGGACCACATGCCTTTTAAAAGGCCAAATCTGTGCAAAGATGTGGATTCATTGTCATTTTCTGTCATGTAGTCACACGTTGTGATGGCAAAGGCAAAAAAATTCTCCCTTTTTGAACGTGATCGGGTTGTTGAACTGCATAAGCAGGGTCTCTCACAGCGCGCCATCGCTGCTGAGGTGGGACGCAGTAAGACAGTCATTTGGAATTTCTTAAATGATCCTGAGGCTTATGGAACAAAAAAGGCAAGTGGAAGACCCAAAAAAAATTTCATCAGCAATGAGTCGGAGGATCCAATTGGCTGTCCGTCAAGACACTGGATGATCCTCGACCCAAATTAAGGCCCTTAATGGTGCTGACTGAAGCCCCATAACCATCAGACGGCATCTGAGATTGAAGGGCTTCAAAAACAAAAAACGTCTTCAAAGACCTTGTCTCCTTGAACGCCACAGAACTGCTCGTTTGGACTTTGCAAGAGAGCACCAAACATGGGACATTCAAAGGTGGAAGAAAGTTTTATTCTCTGAAAAATGTAACCTTGATGGTCCTGATGGTTTCCAACGTTACTGGAATGACAAGCAGATCCCACTTGAGATGTTTTCTACGCGCCACAGTGGAGGGGGCGCCATAATGGTCTGGGGTGCTTTTTCCTTCAGTGGAACAATGGAGCTTCAGGAAGTGCAGGGGCATCAAACGGCCGCTGGCTATGTCCAGATGTTGCAGAGAGCATTCCTCATGACTGAGGGCCCTCGTCTGTGTGGTAACGACTGGGTTTTTCAACAGGACAACGCTACAGTACACAATGCCCGCAGGACAAGGGACTTCTTCCAGGAGAATAACATCACTCTTTTGGCCCATCCTGCGTTTTCCCCTGATCTAAATCCAATTGAGAACCTTTGGGGATGGATGGCAAGGGAAGTTTACAAAAATGGACAACAGTTCTAGACAGTAGATGGCCTTCGTGCGGCCGTCTTCACCACTTGGAGAAATGTTCCCACTCACCTCATGGAAACGCTTGCATCAAGCATGCCGAAACAAATTTTGGAAGTGATAAACAATAACGGCGGAGCTACTCATTACTGAGTTCATGTTTGGAAGTTGATTTTCTGTTTTGGGTGGGTTTAGTTTTTTTTTGGAGGTGTGGTCCTAAACTTTTGATCAGCTGAAAAACAGCCTGTTTCAGTTTATTCGTTGTTTTCATTAAATTGAATGCTCAAAAAATGTTTTGTCTCACTCCCATTTCTTCTTGTTGCATGTTGAAGCTCTACTTGGAACCTTGTTAAGATCCAGCCATGCTAAATATGATTTTTTGCCATTTTTCAAGTGGTCTTAAACTTTTGATCAGGACTGTATCTTATCTCTCCGTAAGCTCCACTTGGTACATAATCATTGATGGAAATCCCTGACCAAATCACTGAAGTGTTAACTATGCAAAAGGAAAAATTACATTATCAGCTATGTCACAAACTGCATGGAAATCTGAGAATACTACTTGGAAAGACTAGTTTCATACTAGCGATAAGAGTTCTGCGGGCTGTTCCGCTAGTGTACAACTAGCCTTACCAAGTAGTATTCTCAGATTCCTATGCAGTTAATAATTATGCAAATATACACATTTAGAGAAACAACTCAATATTCATAGAAAACTGTGTTTTAGAATTTTTCATGTTCTTTTTCATTTTGGCAGTGCTATACCATTGATAATTAAATATAATATGTTGTCCTTCTTTAGCAATCATCCCAGAGAGATGAAGTTTCTTTACTTATATAGAAAGAGGAGGAAGTTAAGAGCCAGGGCAGGAAGTAGAATACATGGATAAACTTCAAAAAATTACATCAGAAAATCATCCACTCCTTTTATTGTAATCAAAATTATAAATACTTTCAAAAATAGAATGTTAATACTGTATGGCATGTAAAATATTTTGATAGTACTGTCCTATTGTACTGTTAATATTTCACCCTTTGGACCTCAAGAATCCAGTAATTTTTCTTTAGTTTACACAGCGCATGCAAGAAGAAGGCGGTTTGAAGATGTGTTGGTCACTTCGGATATGAGATTATTCTTGCAACCAACCCATCGACAGCCGCCCTCCGGATCCAACAGGTGTCCGACTAGCCGCCTAGACCAACAGGTGTCGGACTACATCTGGTTAACGGCCGATGTGGACGCTCTGAGAAGCGAGGAACCCCTGGACTACTGGTTGTGCAGGCTTGACCTGTGGGCAGAGCTGGTACAGTTTGTCATGGAACTGTTGGCTTGCCCCTCGTCCAGTGTCCTGTCCGAAAGAACATTCAGCACGGCAGGGGGGGGATCATGACTGATAAGCGGACTCGCCTAGCTCACGACAGTGGGGACTACCTGACATTTCTAAAAATGAATGAGGCATGGATCTCGGAGGAATTTAACTCCTGTGACGACCACGTTTAATTGAATTTCCTCATGCCAGCCCACAAATATCCGCCACCACTCAAAACAAATATTGGTCCCTGTCTTAGGTAAATACTGCGGCATAAAAGGCCTTTTCTGTCCGTTGAATGCCTAATGTTTTGGGCCTCGGAGAAATTCAACACCTGTGACGACCACGTATTTCAACTATTATGATTAGGGTTTTTTTCAAGAGGGGGGATTTTACTAGCCATGTTTTTAATCCAATTTTTTTTTTTTTTTTATCTTTTAAACATATGTATTTGACCTGTATTTGTACTGGCCTTCAGTAAAATTGATCTCTATTGACCATCTAATAGACTTCTAGCCACATTCTTACTTGTTCTTTTATATACACTGAATGCATAATTTTTGGGGCCTGTAGTACACTGGCCTGCTGGAAAATTGATATCCAATGACCGTGTAATCTACCTCCAGCCACATACTTACTTGATCTTTTATGTACGCTGAATGAATAATTGTTGCGGCCTCAGAGGAATTCAATACCAGTGACAACCACGTGTTATAGAATTTCAACTATTATCATTAGGGGTTTTTACAAGAGGGGAAATTCCGTTAGCCATGTTTTTATTTTAATTTTATATTTTTTATTCTTTTAAACATATGTATTTGACCTGTATTTGTACTGGCCTGCTGTAAAATTGATATCTATTGACCGTGTAATACACCTCCGGTCACATAATCACTTGATCTTTTCTGTCCGGTAAATGCCTAATGTTTGGGACCTGTAGTACAGTGACCTACAGTAAGATTTTTATCCAATGACCGCATAATGTACCTCGAGCCACATAATCTGAATTTCTTTTATGTTTGGTGAATGCCTAATTTTTTAAGGCCAGTACTCCCATGGCCTAAAATAAAAAATTTCTAGGCTCCAACAGGGCACATTTCAGAGAATTTCCCTCTAAGACACATAAAAATGTCCCCTGATTAACATACATATTTTTTGTTGGAATTTTTGTCATTGATCCCCCTCTAGTATGTCACTGTCCATGTTGTGGGACTATTTGTACACTTACTACATACTACTAAGTATTTGGTATACAAAATATCAGCGGCTCACCCCAAACACTCCCAAAGGACAAGGTGCTCACTCCACGGATCCACCCAAATCCAGAAAGAGGGATGCAAAATGTGTAAACTATTGGAGGGCACTCAATTATCTGGAAACATCAATATAGGGTGTCAATAACCTCATTTAATATATATAAAAAAACTGACATAAAATTATACATACATAAAATGGTGCAACATGCACCCGATTGAGCCTAAAACCTATATGGCACAAACAAACAATGTATGACCGCAAATGCAAACTGTGGACTTGATCCCAAGTGGGCAGTCCAAGCCCAACTACAATATCCTGAGGAAATATAGGATGGTATTGGTCCGTATGTTGGACCGCACTCAATAGCCGTACGTGGCGTAATGATAATGAAAGATGGATACAGCCCCGTGGGGCAAAGTACGTTACCCCTCTTCTTAGGCTGGATAAAGATAAGGAAAAGTCCTTGCTCCGCCGCTCGGACTCACATCGGCGTCCCATGTGGTCTCTAGTAGGGATGAGCAAACCCGGGTTCGGTGTTCGGCGCTTTCTTGGCGCTTTTTGAAAGGCTGCAAAGCAGCCGAACAACAAGCGTCATACTACTTGCCACAAGAGGCCATCACAGCCATGCCTACTATTGGCATGGCTGTGATTGGCCAGTGCAGCATGTGACCCAGCCTCTATTTAAGCTGGAGTCACATAGCGCCGCACGTCACTCTGCTCTGTTCAGTGTAGGGATAGGATGCAGCTGCTGCTGTTAGGGCCAGATTAGGCAGTGATTTACTCTTCAAAAACACTTACTGAAGTGATCGATGTACAGCTGTGTATCATTCAACCTCTGCTATTTAATTGCTCACTGTTTTTAGACTGCCCAGAGCGTTTTTCTGTCACTTTTTTCTGGGGTGATCGGCGGCCATTTTGTGTCTTGTGGTGCGCCAGCACAAGCTGCCACCAAGTCCATTTAACCATCAATAGTGTGTTTTTTTTTCTTCTATATCCTACATCAGGGGCTTGGCTGTGCTTGTTATTTTATTGAGGGGTGAAATACAATTGCCAAAATAGCAGTACCCTAAATCTGGTGTTTCAGCTATGGCTAGCCAATTGTAATACTGTCTGCTGTCTGGCAAAGGATATATTTTTTTCTGGGTTGAAATACAATTCCCAAATGAGCAATTCCCTAAATCAGTGGTTTCTGTTGTAGCAGGCCAAGTTTAAATCTATCCATAAAAGGGTATATTACATTGAAGTTGCTGATAAGGTCATTCTCAATAACTTCACACGCTACCGTGCATCTCCAAGTCTAATTCTGTCCGTAAACGTAAACCTGTCATCCAGAGCCTAAATAATAGGCCTACAATTTATATTCAGCTAAATCTGTGGTTACTACTGTGGCTGGTAAAGTTATTTAGTGTCCGTCAAAGTACAGTTTTTGTTCTGGGTTGAAATACAATTCCCAAATTAGCAATACCCTAAATCAGTGGTTTCTGCTGTAGCAGGCCAAGGTTAAATCTATCCATAAAAGGGTATATTACATTGAAGGTGCTGATAGGGTCATCCTCAATAACTTCACACGCTACCGTGCATTTCCAAGTCTAATTCGGTCCGTAAAGGGATACCTGTCATCCAATGCCTAAATACTAGGCCTACAATTTATATTCAGCTAAATCTGTGGTTACTGCTGTGCCTGTATTAGTGTAATACGGTACCTAAATAGATAGCCAGATAGTGTTAGGTGCCTGTAAAAAAAAAGGCCTCAATTTGAAATCAATACATTGGGCCAAATATTTTTTTTTTTATTGTGGTGAACGGTAACAATGAAGAAAACATCTAGTAAGGGACGCGGACATGGTCGTGGTGGTATTAGTGGACCCTCTGGTGCTGGGAGAGGACGTGGCCGTTCTGCCACAGCCACACATCCTAGTGTACCAACTACCTCAGGTCCGAGTAGACGCCAGAATTTACAGCGATATTTGGTGGGGCCCAATGCCGTTCTAAGGATGGTAAGGCCTGAGCAGGTACAGGCATTAGTCAATTGGGTGGCCGACAGTGGATCCAGCACGTTCACATTATCTCCCACCCAGTCTTCTGCAGAAAGCACACAGATGGCGCCTGAAAACCAAGCCCATCAGTCTGTCACATCACCCCCATGCATATCAGGGAAACTGTCTGAGCCTCAAGTTATGCAGCAGTCTCTTATGCTGTTTGAAGACTCTGCTGGCAGGGTTTCCCAAGGGCATCCACCTAGCCCTTCCCCAGCGGTGGAAGACATAGAATGCACTGATGAATAAACACTTATGTTTTCTGATTATGAGGACATGGGAATACCACCTCAGCACGTCTCTGATGATGAAACACAGGTGCCAACTGCTGCGTCTTTCTGCAGTGTGCAGACTGAACAGGATGTCAGGGAGGAAGACTGGGTGGAAGACGATGCAGGGGACGATGAGGTCCTAGACCCCACATGGAATGAAGGTCGTGCCACTGACTTTCAGAGTTCGGAGGAAGAGGCAGTGGTGAGACCGAGCCAACAGCGTAGCAAAAGAGGGAGCAGTGGGCAAAAGCAGAACACCCGCTGCCAAGAGAGTCCGTCTGCTACTGGCCACCGCCATCTGGGACCGAGCACCCCAAAGGCAGCTTCAAGAGTTCCCTGGCGTGGCAGTTATTCAAACAATGTGCTGACGACAAGTCCTGAGTGGTTTGCACGCTGTGCCATCAGAGCCTGAAGCGAGGCATTAACGTTCTGAACCTTAGCACAACCTGCATGACCAGGCACCTGCATGCAAAGCATGAACTGCAGTGGAGTAAACACCTTAAAAACAAACAACTCACTCAGGTTCCCCCTGCTACCTCTTCTGCCTCGGCCTCTTCCTCCGCCTCTGGAGGAACGTTGGCACCTGCCGCCCAGCAAACAGAGGATGTATCACCAACACCACCACCTCCGTCACCAAGCATCTCCACCATGTCACACGGCAGCGTTCAGCTCTCCATCTCACAAACATTTGAGAGAAAGCGTAAATTCCCACCTAGCCACCCTCGATCCCTGGCCCTGAATGCCAGCATTTCTAAACTACTGGCCTATGAAATGCTGTCATTCAGGCTGGTGGACACAGACAGCTTCAAACAGCTCATGTCGCTTGCTGTCCCACAGTATGTTGTTCCCAGCCGCCACTACTTCTCCAAGAGAGCCGTGCCTTCCCTGCACAACCAAGTATCCGATAAAATCAAGTGTGCACTGCGCAACGCCATCTGTGGCAAGGTCCACCTAACCACAGATACGTGGACCAGTAAGCACGGCCAGGGACACTATATCTCCCTAACTGCACACTGGGTAAATGTAGTGGCGGCTGGGCCACAGGCGGAGAGCGATTTGGCGCACGTCCTTCCGCCGCCAAGGATCGCAGGGCAACATTCTTTGCCTCCTGTAGCCTCCTCCTCCTACTCGGCTTCCTCCTCCTCTTCTTCCACCTGCTCATCCAGTCAGCCACACACCTTCACTACCAACTTCAGAACAGCCCGGGGTAAACATCAGCAGGCCATTCTGAAACTCATATGTTTGGGGGACAGGCCCCACACCGCGCAGGAGTTGTGGTGGGGTATTAAACAACAGACCGACGAGTGGTTGCTGCCGGCGAGCCTCAAGCCCGGCCTGGTGGTGTGCGATAATGGGCGAAATCTCGTCGCAGCTGTGGGACTAGCCGGTTTGACACACATCCCTTGCCTGGCGCATGTGCTGAATTTGGTGGTGCAGAAGTTCATTCACAACTACCCCGACATGTCAGAGCTGCTGCATAAAGTGTGGGCCGTCTGTGCACGCTTCCAGCGTTCACATCCTGCCCCTGCTCGCCTGTCTGTGCTACAGCGTAACTTTGGCCTTCCCGCTCACCGCCTCATATGTGACGTGCCCACCAGGTGGAACTCCACCTTGCACATGCTGGACAGACTGTGCGAGCAGCAGCAGGCCATAGTGGAGTTTCAGCTGCAGCACGCACGGATCAGTCGCACTTCGGAACAGCACCACTTCACCACCAATAACTGGGCCTCCATGCGAGACCTGTGTGCGCTGTTGCGCTGTTTCGAGTACTGCACCAACATGGCCAGTGGCGATGACGCCGTTATCAGCGTTACAATACCACTTCTATGTCTCCTTGAGAAAACACTTAGGGCGATGATGGACGAGGAGGTGGCCCAGGAGGAGGAGGAGGAAGAGGGGTCATTTTTATCACTTTTAGGCCAGTCTCTTAGAAGTGACTCAGAGGGAGGTTTTTTGCAACAGCAGAGGCCAGGTACAAATGTAGCCAGACAGGGCCCACTACTGGAGGACGAGGAGGACGAGGATGAGGAGGAGGTGGAGGAGAATGAGGATGAAGCATGTTCACAGCGGGGTGGCACCCAACGCAGCTCGGGCCCATCACTGGTGCTTGGCTGGGGGGAAACGCAGGACGATGACGATACGCCTTCCACAGAGGACAGCTTGTCTTTACCTCTGGGCATCCTAGTACACATGAGCGATTACATGCTGCAGTGCCTGCGCAACGACAGCAGAGTTGCCCACATTTTAACGTGTGTGGACTACTGGGTTGCCACCCTGCTGGATCCCCGGAACAAAGACAATGTGCCCACTTTACTTCCTGCACTGGAGTGTGATAGGAAGATGCGCGAGTACAAGCGCACGTTGGTAGACGCGCTACTGAGAGCATTCCCAAATGTCACAGGAGAACAAGTGGAAGCCCAAGGCGAAGGCAGAGGAGGAGCAAGAGGTCGCCAATGCAGCTGTGTCACTACCAGCTCCTCTGAGGGCAGGGTTAGCATGGCAGAGATGTGGAAAAGTTTTGTCACCACGCCACAGCTAACTGCACCACCACCTGATACGGAAAATGTTAGCAGGAGGCAGCATTTCACTAACATGGTGGAACAGTACGTGTGCAACATTTCAGATGACCCGCTAACCCAGGTGGTCAAATTCAATATTCCAATAGTCGACTGACTATAATTTCCTGTTTCTGGTCTTATAATTAAAATATAACCTTTATTTTCCTTTTATTAAACAATATTTCCCACAAAAAACACAAAGTGAATTAATAAAAATAAATATGGAGGGCTTGGACCTGTGGGTACAGTACTCTGCTATTGTGGTAGATCAGAGGAACAATATATCGCTGAAAACCCTGTGCAGGCTATTTATATCTGACCTGTGTAATTACACTTTAGTGCCTATAGTGTCGGCCGACACCAGGCATTTAATCATCTAAGCTGCACTTTATTGGCTAAGCGCTCTGTCCAGGACGCCTGCCTTGGTTAATACTCTAAATATCTGACAATGGCCTGTTCCAGTGGTGGGTGACGTGAAGCCTGATTCTCTGCTATGACATGAAGCCTGATTCTCTGCAACAGGACCTCTCTCCTCTGTCTGGGTGCTGGGGCCTAAATATCTGACAGTGGCCTGTTCCAGTGGTGGATGACATGAAGCCTGATTCTCTGCTATGATATGAATCCTGATTCTCTGCTATGGGACCTCTCTCCTCTGTCTGGGTGCCGGGGCCTAAATATCTGACAGTGGCCTGTGTCAGTGGTGGGTGACATGAAGCCTGATTCTCTGCAATGGGACCTCTCTCCTCTGTCTGGGTGCCGGGGCCTAAATATCTGACAGTGGCCTGTTCCAGTGGTGGGTGACATGAAGCCTGATTCTCTGCTATGACATGAAGCCTGATTCTCTGCTATGTGACCTCTCTCCTCTGTCTGGGTGCCGGGGCCTAAATATCTGACAGTGGCCTGTTCCAGTGGTGGGTGACGTGAAGCCTGATTCTCTGCTATGACATGAAGCCTGATTCTCTGCTATGGGACCTCTCTCCTCAGTCTGGGTGCCGGGGCCTAAATATCTGACAGTGGCCTATTCCAGAGGTGGGTGACATGAAGCCTGATTCTCTGCTATGACATGAAGCCTGATTCTCTGCTATGGGACCTCTCTCCTCTGTCTGGGTGCCGGGGCCTAAATATCTGACAGTGGCCTGTTCCAGTGGTGGGTGAAGTGAAGCCTGATTCTCTGCTATGACATGAAGCCTGATTCTCTGCTATGTGACCTCTCTCCTCTGTCTGGGTGCCGGGGCCTAAATATCTGACAGTGGCCTGTTCCAGTGGTGGGTGAAGTGAAGCCTGATTCTCTGCTATGACATGAAGCCTGATTCTCTGCTATGAGACCTCTCTCCTCTGTCTGGGTGCCGGGGCCTAAATATCTGACAGTGGCCTGTTCCAGTGGTGGGTGACATGAAGCCTGATTCTCTGCTATGACATGAAGCCTGATTCTCTGCTATGTGACCTCTCTCCTCTGTCTGGGTGCCGGGGCCTAAATATCTGACAGTGGCCTGTTCCAGTGGTGGGTGAAGTGAAGCCTGATTCTCTGCTATGACATGAAGCCTGATTCTCTGCTATGAGACCTCTCTCCTCTGTCTGGGTGCCGGGGCCTAAATATCTGACAGTGGCCTGTTCCAGTGGTAAGTGACATGAAGCCTGATTCTATTCAATGGGACCTCTCTCCTCTGTCTGGGTGCCGGGGCCTAAATATCTGACAGTGGCCCTTTCCAGTGGTGGGTGACATGAAGCCTGATTCTCTGTTATGGGGCCTCCCTCCAATTGATATTGGTTATTTTTTATTTATTTTATTTTTATTCATTTCCCTATCCACATTTGTTTACAGGGGATTTACCTACATTTTGCTGCCTTTTGCTGCCCTCTAGCCCTTTCCTGGGCTGTTTTACAGCTTTTTAGTGCCGAAAAGTTTGGGTCCCCATTGACTTCAATGGGGTTCGGTTTTTTTTCTTTGCAGTTTGTACTGGAGGTGTGGCTGACACTTCAGTCGTGCACTCCTGACCAGCCTGTCTGCCCCATAGGCAGATTTTAATTAGTGTGAGTATAAAGCTTAGCCTGCTCTCCCTCACTCACTGGAAGCCATTTGGCACCAGGAGAGGTATAGAGTGGACTCTCATTGCATTCGTTGGTGGCCATTTGGCACCAGGAGAGGTGTGGAGTCTGCTCGGCATGCATATTGGTACCTGCATTTCCTGGCTATAATGGAGGTCATTTTGGCACCAAAGATTATATAAATTAAAGTGGGCCTACTGTCACGGCCTTTGCTGTGTGTGCCGTGACACTTTCGCCACGCATGCTGGTTGCCGGTGGCAACTTGTTGTTATACATGTGTGTGCGCTTTCCCTTTAAGGCTGTTTCCCTTGCTTTCTGGTGAGCACGGGTTTAAGGTGTGTGCTAGGTGGATCTTGGCCTCTTGGCTCTTATTGTCTTGGTGTTGAGAGCCTGAGTTCAGAATCACTTCAGCCTTTATTGGGGCTGGATGTAATGCTCCTTGATGGGCATTTCCAGCTGCCCTGTCCTTGAGGGCCACCTTGTGGGACATCAAGGTCCTTGCCTATTTCTACCCTTCCCCATTGTTGTTACGTGTGGTGCTGCACTTATGGGTTGGGATATAGAAATATTAATAGTTGGAATCTGCTCTCCAATGTCTTTGTGTAAGGAAAGGTAAAAATCTCAACCGCAGTCAGCCAAAGGTGTTTTCATGTTGAATTCTTGCTGAGCAACTCCCCCGCCCTGCTTAGTCTGTTCACTTTTATTTACTCACAAAATGTGTAAAAGGGCCTGGCCCATAACAAGGATGCAGGAAGTGATGACATCCAGGAAGTGATGACATAGGAAGACAAGACACCATCATTTAGAATACCCTAGGTAACAAACACATGTGTGCAATAATCTACCATTACAACTGGAGCGAACCTTATCTAGCCTTACTCAGTGATCAATGCCAGATAAAGTTACTATGATCCTCATGCATGTTTATTTACAGGACAACGTCATTATCTCCAGCGGCTGATCAGGCACACTAGAGACAACAAACGCACGTTCCTTTGGTTATATTGTTCTCTTAACAAATGCATCCACGCCAAGCCAATAAATCTGCGTCTTGCGCGGGGGCCCTAGCCGGCGTCCATACATCAGCCAACAAAACACTGCTCTGCTGAACACATCAGTCTCCCCCGGCCCACAGCCCAGTGTTTAGCACATGGACCATTCGCCGACGGAGACCCCTGCGCCCAGCAGCTGTGATAGGACATACACAGGAAGATATCCACTCCAATGGTTTACCCTGACACTGAGAGACATGATGACAATACACAATATATTAAATACACATCCTAATAAAATTTCCACAACAGTTGATGTTTGTCTAGTTGTTTGTTCCATGTGTGGTTTGTCTATGGTGTGGTTTTTCCTGCATGGTTGCTAGATATATCCTGTTTGTTATTCATTCGCATGGAGGTGCGGCTAGATGTTTGGTGTCGTCTTTCCATCTCTGCTGCAACAGGTAAGTGTTGGTTGTTGCTAGTGTTCTGTTGTTACAATGTGTACTTACCTGCTGTTCAGTTGCTGCATATGGTCGTTTCCCTTCGCCTGTTACTAGGCAGCTGGAGACTCCGGTTCGTCTGATTCCCTGAGGAACCAGTTGTCTCCTATTCCTGACCCCTATGCCAGGTACAGTCAGGGTCAGCAGGAACCAGGTTCCAGTGCATGAGCCCTCCCACCTTCAGGGTTCGCTCATGCGGTCAGGAGATCAGGGTCAGGATTAGGGCGGCTGTAGGTTGTGACCTGCTCCATTTACTGTAGTCTGGCCTAGTAACAGTTCCCATTGGACGGTGGGGGGTTTCCCCCACTCCCCACCATGAGACCTACACTCACTAAATTGTATGGTAGCCGTCATGGCACATAACAGGTAGAATTTAGTGTTAGGTTCCCGTCTTACAGAGATCGCCTTGATGTGTGGCAGACGGGCTCAAATAATTTTGTACAAAATGTATTTGCCAAGCATCTCTAATTTATAAGCATAGCATTAGCAATTACAGTATATGTATGACTGAGACCCTATTTGGCCTTTGATCATTAGGTATCTTCCCTCGGTGTTGATAATCTGGTCGTTGAATAAAAAGGGAATGTTCCTTTTAAACCCAATGCTTACTCCTTTCGAGTTGGAGGAGGGAGACCCGCAGTGATACCACTGGGAGTACTGGGAGAAGGAGAGGTTTGGGAACCGATCTATCTTCAGGTGAGTCTCTTGTAGGAACAAGACATTAGCTCTGTCTTTCCTTAACACCCCAAATATTTGGCGTCTCTTGGATGGCGAGTTAAAGCCATGAACATTGTATGAGGCTACCCTTAAATCCGCCATTGGGGGTGTGAAGGAAAGTAGTACCCATCTGAATAAGCTGAGTGTGTAAGAGGTGGTGTGAAAAACAAAGTGAAGCATGCTACTGACCAGACTAGAAAGTGGGACGTCCTGGACCGGGAACGGTGAGGCTTGACTCTCTCCAGAACTTGCTCCTGTGACCTTAGATAATACAGAACAAAATAGACAACTTGAGTGAAACAAACAGAATGATAAACAGTATCTCTAAGCACAATATTGGGGGGAAATCGGGATCCAACCATTTAGGAAACCAGTCCCTACCATGTTGAATAGGACCTGGTGGCCGGGACCTCCAGAAAACCGGTCGGCCCAACCCCCAGGTACCCGACAATGCAAGGACCCAATCTATTAAGCAGTGTGGTTTGAATCTCTACTGTTTCCTGGGGAAGTGGCCTGAATAATTATAATATAACAATACCCATTTGGAATGCCTGGTTAAGTAAACTGCTACTAGTATCTGGGAGGGATAGGAAAGAGGGGGGGAGGGAGGGAAGGCGTAAGGAAAGGGTGAGGGTATGAAGGAACTTAGTTAGGGAAGGAGGGGGGATGGGAGAGGGTTAGAGGTTGCAGCAGGTGGGATGTCGTGTTACTTAGCCCGGCCGGCTTACTATGGGACGGTGTTAAGCAGGTACGGGGAAACCCTTACTATGGTGTTATGTACTAGGGGTTAACAGATGAATGAAGCCTTCCTTATTTTAGCTAAAGCATAGCGGACTTCTGGGCTAGAGATGTCCCGAACTATTCGCTGGCGAACATATGCGATGTTCGGTCTGCCCCCTATACATCATCATTGAGAAAACGTTGACCCTGTACCTCACAGTCAGCAGACACATTCCAGCCAATCAGCATACCCTCCCTCCCAGACCCTCCCACCTCCTATCAAAAAGCAAGGACAGGCTACAGCATCCATCTTAGATTCATTCTGAAGCTGCAGTGTCACAAATTTGACTAAGTTGTAATCGCAATGCGATTAATACAGGTTATATTAATCGCATTGCGAATTCAACTTAGAGCTGGGTTCCTAATGGTTGTATTGCTAGAATATAACGAAGATTGAGAATATAGTGCTATATTCGTTATATTCGTCAATTCTAGCAATACAACCATTAGGAACTCAGCTCTAAGTTGAATTCGCAATGCGATTAATGCAGGTTATATTAATCGCATTGCGAATTCAACTTACCACACTCTGCATCAACTACGTAATTTTCCATGGGAGTTTTGCCATGAATCCCCCTCCGGCATGCCACAGTCCAGGTGTTAGTCCCCTTGAAACAACTTTTCCATCACTATTGTGGCCAGAAAGAGTCCCTGTGGGTTTTAAAATTCGCCTGTCTATTGAAGTCTATGGCGGTTCGCCCGGTTCGCGAACATTCGCAGAAGTTCACGTTCGCGAACGGAAAATTTTATGTTCGCGACATCTCTATTCTGGGCCAAGATTTTTTAATAGTATCTTTTTATTTATTAATTTAGCAAAAAGCATAACAAACACATCAAATACAGACAATCATCAATTGAGTCCAGTACAAATCAAATACATGGAATCCATCATAACAGTTCCTCATGACCCAAGTTTGGGACAGAAGAAAAAGATATCACTTTCAGGATGAACAGTACCCAACATATCAATCCTAAGGAAGATTAAAAGTACTGCACACACACACACACACACACATTCACACACGCCTTCATTGGTCAGAACAGTCTTTCAGTCATCTATGGTACTAGAGTCTGGGCTCCAATCCAGGGGTCCCATATCTTCATGAAGCGATCAGGGGTCCCTCTTCTCTCATACACAAACTTGTATAATTCAAGATCAGCATTAACTAGATGTACCCATTGTTGCACAGTAGGATTCTTAGGAGGTTTCCAGTTGAGAAGGATAGTTTTCCTAGCATAATATAAGAGTATTCTATACAGCTTCCTGCCAAATTTGGTTGGAACAATCTCGTTGGCTACTCCCAACAGACTAGTGAGTTCAGTACAGACGTTAGGAAAGCCTAGTTTGTCATTAAAATATTTATGGATCTCTTCCCAGAAGCCATGAATAATCGGACACTGCCAAACCATGTGTATAAGACAACCGTTTTCATGTCCACATCTTGTACAATGAGGGTTCGGCAATTTACCCATTTTAAATAGTCTCACAGGAGTATAATAAATCCTATGAAGCCATTTAACTTGAATCAACTGATCCCTAGCACTTACCACTGTAGATCTCCATGTACAGCTAGATTCTTTAACATGAACATCTTCCAAACCTTCAATGTCCCTTTTCCACCTAACAAATGCCCTGTCTAGGGGGGAGTCCTGCAACGCCATCAACGACGCATACAGGGTCGACACTGGTTTGACCAACGGAACCCTCCTAATCGCTGCCTCAACTGTACCACACACCAGCTTTAAAGGTTCTCTACCAAACTGAGCCTGACAGTCATGCCTGAGTTGAAGATATCTATACAAACAACGCTGGGGCAAATTAAACTCCTGTTTCAAACTATTAAAGGTTCTAAATAGGCCCTTATCATATAGTTGGGTAAGGTAGCGCACCCCCCTCTGAGGCCAAAATTCAAACTCCAGTAATGAGAACAGCTCCGGAAGCACTCTGTTTCTCCACAAAGGCAAATATGGCGACCAAGTAATATCATTCTCATCAGGGTCATTTGACCCACATCTTTACTGCAGCAGCCATCGATTGGGTGTAGTGTATTGTAGACCTAGCCCCCCTCCTATACGCCAAGTTCGTAAGTGCCTCATAGGACCCCAATAAAGCTGCCTCCACCACTACCGCCGGGTTACCTGAGTCAGCCCGTACCCACCACGCCACATAGCTGAAGATAATCGGCAGCACCATCGTCAGGCAGTATGGGTTAATGGGCAGCCGGCCCAGGGACTTCGTGATTCCGGGGCTACGATTACCCTTATTCAGCCTCACATGGTTCCTCAGTCGGCCCGAACCGGCCAGACTGTGGCAGTCAGGGTAGCAGGGGGCAAGGTGCTGCGTTTATCCACCGCCAGAGTTCACCTGGATTGGGGCTCAGGGAAGCGACAAGTGAGAGTAGGGATACTCCGTGAGTTACCCGCAGAAGTACTTTTGGGAACGACTTGGGGCATTTGACTTCTTCATTTGCACCAGAGACCGCCATGGCCGTGACCACCCGACAACAAAGCCACCTACAAGGCAACTCCACTCCTATGGGGACCCAGGTAAGACCAAATCCTCCCACGTTACCCCGACTTGACAACCCCATGTCCTGGGATTCTCTTTCCGACGTTAGGCAAGAAACCCGGAAAGACCCTACTTTAGCGTGCTATCGGGACAGGGCGGGCAAGGATCCAGGGGGGTTAGGGGAAGACAGAATAGAGTGGGAGGGAGGGCTTCTTTATCGTTACACTGAAGGGTCGGGCAACGGGAAACGCGAGGGCCCCCACAAACAGCTAGTCGTACCCCAGAAGTACAGACAGGAGCTATTGAGGATGGCTCACGACATCCCCTTGGCCGGACATTTAGGGATAGCTAAGACCCGGAGTCGGTTGTCTCATGCTTTCTTCTGGCCTAGGTTACATGCAGGGGTACGAGAATACTGCTGGACCTGTGAGACTTGCCAGAGAGTAGGAAAGGCGGGGGATCATCCAAAAGCCTCTCTGCCCCCCATGCCGATAATTAGGGAACCCTTTAGCCGGATAGCTGTAGACATTATTGGCCCACTGGCCCGCCCCAGTGCTACTGGGAAGAAATATATTCTTACAGTGGTGGATTACGCCACCCGCTACCCGGAAGCTATTCCCCTATCCAATATCCAGGCTGACACGGTAGCTGATGCCTTACTGCGGGTGTTTACTAGGGTAGGATTTCCCCAGGAGATATTGTCTGATCAAGGAAATCAGTTCACCGCTGAGCTGACCCAGCTCTGGCGCCTCTGTGGTATTAAAACCCTCCAGAGTGCACCCTACCACCCCCAAATGAACGGGCTGTGCGAGAGATTTAACGGGACCCTAAAACAGCTACTTCGGGCCTTCGTGGAGAGTAGGAAGGATTGGGAAAAATATCTTCCCCACCTACTGTTCGCATACAGGGAGGTACCTCAAAAGTCCACAGGGTTTTCACAATTTGAGCTGTTGTATGGGCGAAGGGTTAGGGGACCCTTAGACTTAGTGAGGGCCCAGTGGGAAGGGGGAGAGGATCCTGAAGGCCTCCCCATCCTTAGTTACGTCTTGGAACTCAGGGATCGACTGCGGGAACTTACCGAGCTAGTCCATGAGAATATGCAATCAGCCCAGAGTCAGCAGAAGGTTTGGTATGATCGATCTGCTCGGAATCGCACTTTTTGTGTCGGACAGAAGGTCCTAGTACTAAAACCCTTGAAGCAAAATAAATTACAGGCCTCCTGGCAGAGCCCCTATCAGGTGGTAAAACAGCTGTGCGACACCACCTACGTGGTCGCCAGCTGTGCAGACACAAGAATTAAGAGGACATTCCACATCAATATGATGAAGGCCTATCACGAGAGGGCTGAGGCAGTAGCCGCCATATGCGCTTCTGCCACCGGGGACTCTGAATACCTGCCGATGCTGGAGCTTCCTGCAATCAGTAATCATTCTGGGGGGGTGGAAGATGTTCAGTTAGGAGATGGGTTAGGACCCCAGGAACAAGAACAGGTCAGGGAATTACTCCAGGACCGGAAAGAGATGTTCTCAACACTCCCTGGATACACTCACTTGGCAGTGCACAAGGTGGAGACCCTCGGGCAGAAGCCCCTGAGACAATCAGCCTATAGGATTCCTGGAGCTGTGCAAGAAGGGATGAGAGCAGAGATTAGGGAGATGCTTAAGTTAGGGGTGATCGAACCATCAGCAAGCCCTTGGGCTTTCCCTGTAGTATTAGTCCCAAATCGGGAAGGCACGACCCGATTTTGTGTGGACTATAGGCGACTGAATGACTGTACTGTGACAGATGCCTACCCCATGCCCCGAGTGGACGAATTGTTGGACAAAATAGCTCAGGGACATTATCTGTGTAAGGGTTACTGGCAGATTCCCCTGGAGGCGGCCGCCATTCCAAAGTCGGCCTTCATCACCCCGTTTGGCTTTTACCAGTTCTGGGTAATGCCATTTGGGATGAAAAATTCTCCGGCTACCTTCCAACAAATGATAGATCAACTCCTCGGTGGTCTGCAGGATTTTGCATGCGCATATCTTGATGACATCGCAATCTATAGCCAGACATGGGAGGAGCATCTCAGACACCTGGGCATAGTGCTAGACAGAATCAGAGTTGCAGGCCTGACCCTGAAGCCAGACAAGTGTAATTTCGGGATGTCTGAGGTACAATATTTGGGACATAGAGTGGGATGTGGGAAGCAGAGGCCGGAGCCTGCAAAAATCGAGGCCATCCTAAACTGGCCGGTTCCCAGAACCAAGGCCCAGGTACCTGCATTTTTAGGGACAGCCGGGTACTACAGAAAGTTTGTACCTCACTATAGTGACATAGCCAAACCACTGACTGACCTGACCAAAAAGAATCTCCCTAGACAGGTCCTGTGGTCCCCGGAGTGCGAAACAGCATTTCAACAGTTGAAAACCACCCTAACACAAGCTCCCATACTGACGGCACCCGATCCTAACAAACGCTTTGTCGTACATACAGACGCCTCCATGTTCGGACTGGGAGCCGTACTAAGTCAAGTTGGCGACGATGGGAAGGAGCACCCCCTGGCGTATCTCAGCCGCAAGTTGTTACCCCGTGAAGTTGGATATGCTGCCGTGGAAAAAGAATGTTTGGCTTTAGTCTGGGCTTTAAAGAAATTGCAGCCCTACGTCTATGGACGCTCTTTTACCGTCATGACGGGCCACAATCCCTTGATATGGCTAAACCGGGTGGCGGGAGAGAATGGCCGATTACTAAGGTGGAGCCTGGCTTTGCAACCCTACAATTTCACCATACAATATCGGCCAGGGCCTCAAAACGGGAATGCGGATGGATTGTCACGGCAAACGGACCTGGAATCTTAAGACTACTTTTCAAACATCCTCGAGTTGACCCGGTGAGGGTCCCACTGTGGCTGTTGGACTGTTTCCCGGGAGGGGGGGTAATGTCATGGCTTGACTCTCTCTGTGACAATGGCCACACCCATCTGCCTCCCAGCCAAGCTCTTGAACTAATCTCTGCTTACCTCATTTGCATAGCCAATCAGAGGAGGTTTTACAATTTACCAATTGAAAGAGGTGTTCCAACTGTCATTATAAATATATGTGATGCATTCAATAAAGAATTTGTCAGTTTAAACTCACATACAGCCTGATTGGTGTTAGTTCTGTGAGAATTAAAACGACACGAGCGGTCGTTTGAGGCCGGATCATCAACGGCGGAGCCAGCAGATATTGTGGTCACATCAGGGAGTGCCGTGAGAGCAGAATAGAGCGAGGAGGGGCTCGTTACACTAAGGTTGATCAGACCCTCGGGGTCTGATCAGCCTTAGGGCTCATGCACACGACAGTGTGCCCCCCGTGGCCACATACAAAAGGCCCGCAATACACGCGCACAAGCAGTGTGCATTCCGCATCACAGATCGCGGACCCATTCACTTGAATGGGTCTACAATCACGGAGTTGCGGAACGGAGGCCCGGATTGGAACACCACGGAAGCACTACAGAGTGCTTCTGTGGTGTTTCTGGCCGTGCCTCCGCACCGCAAAAAAGTAGCTCATGCACTACTTTTTTGTGGTGCGGACCATTGGATGCAGATCGTGGACCCCATTAAAGTGAATGGGTCCACGATCCGCATGGGGCTGCCCCACGGTTTGTGCCCGTGCATTGCAGTCCGCAGAATGGGCATGGAGCCCTTACGTTCGTGGGCATGAGCCCTTAGGTACATGGAAGCCCATACGTCTTTTGTAAGCCATCTGATTGCCACGGCAACTAGCTGGCCACTTCTATCACAGCAGCAGTGGCCCGATGGAAGTAAGAGGAAGCCCCCTCCCTCTCAACCCCATGAATGCCATGAGCGACTACTGACCGTGGCGGCATCTATAGGGTTAAATGGCCAAGATCGGTGCCAGCACCGATTTCGGCCATTGCAGCAGAGTGTCAGCTGTAACTTACAGCTGACACACTGCTAATGGCGGCGGCTCCGTTCCTGTGCCGTTGCCATCACACTGAGACTCGCTGCAGAGGACATCCTGGGGGGTAATTGCACAATCTGGGGGCATGATCAGGGGCACAGTGGGGGGTCATTAAATTATTAGGGGCACTGGCAGCACACATAGGGTCTTGCCTGATTTCAGTCTTGCCTGATTTTTACTCTGGAGATCACAGCCTGAAACCAGTATTTTCACACTTTAATTGGTCCCTTGCCGGCTTCCCCGATGTCTCTGCTCTTGGGAACAGTGGAGACTCCGGAGCTGTGACACTTTATAGTGTCACAACCCTGGTAAGCAGATTGGATGTGACTGTACATCTAAATGTAGTAAGTAACTTGCACTTTGGACGTACAGTTACGTCCAAATGCCTGAAAAAACAACAACATATTTTCTAACCTTGTCCGTGGAGACCAACATATTTAGATCCTCTCCATCAGAACAAATATTATTGTAAGGGGACATAGTTTAGTTGAGCATAATATTGTTCCTAGAGGTCTCAGGATTAATTTGACTCTGGTGGCCAGATGTAGAAATGCTTCATTGATGATTAAGTGGGAGCATGAGGCGACAAATAGTTCACTTCGTTTTATGAAAATTCTCCTAGAACAAGAACGTCTCACCCTAGAGAATCTTGATGTCAAATTAAAAGAACAAATTGACATCACACAGTCCTTTTCTCAAGAGGCATTATTTGTAGTTAAAGAGAAGCAATTGCAATCTGGATTAGAACGGTTTCAATACCATTTAAAAGAAAGGAAGCATAAGCAGTTTGTTAGGGATTTGGCCGACTTTAGAGAAAATAAGGCCTACACTCTTATAGGGGGTAGAGGGCAGAAAGAGGAGAGAGAAAGTGAGTTGTCTACAACTGAAACAGAACAGTCTGATTCAGACAAAGAACCAAGTATAGGTTCCTCTATCCATAACAATAAGAAGTATCAAGGAAGGGGAAGAGGTTGAGGTAGAAGAAATTATACAGGTAACAACAGAAATAACCCTAGTTTTTTAGACCAGAACCCATCCTACCCTCTACGCAATCGCACCCAACCAACTTTGGCCCTAAGGTCATTAATCTGTCATCTCATCCCCTGGTTTCATCTGAGGAAAAAATATTGGATAAAGGACTCAGCTTTGTCCCCACGGCAAAATTTAGTCTGTTTAAAACTATAGTGGATATTAACCTTTTTGTGAGAAAATTAAGGTGGTTTAAACAAAACTGCAACATTGAAAAAAAGCAGAGTTTGGAAATGGGGGTTCCAAGAGAAATGGTGGGAGACGTCAGGCTTTTACAAATGTTTGCTGCTCATAACATGGCAGAGGTGGGTGAAGGACCATTCACCACATTAAAGAAAAAAAGTACTAAAAGACCTCCGGTAGGAGATACAAACTGCATAGACGTTTTCCTGAACTTGGTCACTGCTGAATTAGAAGCAACACACTTACATCACTCCCCTCAAATTGCACACCAGATGAAATAGAGGCCCTCAAGGAGCACACTGATAACAAAAACATAGTGATCAAGCCCTCTGACAAAGGGGGAAACACGGTCATTTCAGACACATCTCACTATATAGAAATCTGTGATACACTATTGGCTACTCCAGGTTGTTATGAAACTCTGACAAAAGATCCCACCAATGAATACAAACAGGAACTTAAAAGTATTTTGTATTCAGCTAAAATGAATCATTTGATTAATCAGGATGAATATGATTTTCTGTTCCCACAGTGCCCCCGTATTGCTACCTTTTATTGCCTGCCGAAGATGCATAAGGGCAGCAAACCGTTGAAGGGGCGTCCCATCGTCTCGGGAATTGACAGCCTGAGCCCGAATATAGGCACCTATGTGGATAGGATTCTATCTCCTTTCGTGTTGTACCTCCCATCATATATAAGGGATACTGGTGATCTCCTCAAACAGATAGAGGGGATTCACCTCGTGGATGATTGTATATTGGGGAGTATAGATGTTGAGGCACTATACTCCTCAATTCCACATGAGTTTGGCTTACAGGCTACAGCATATTTTTTGTCCTCGAGAGGATGACAATTTGATGCCCACAATACCTTTGTCCTTCAGCTGTTAGAATTTTCATTGACATCGAATTATTTTTTATTCAACGGCAGAATTTACCACCAGCTCAGGGGCACAGCGATGGGGAGCCCATGTGCCCCATTGTACGCAAATGTGTTACTGGGCTGGTGGGAAAATACACTGGTTTTTGGTGATGATGCTTTGAGGGAAGTAAATCAGATATTGATGTGAGCACGTTTCATTGACAACCTATTTGTTGTTTGGAAAGGCGAACCAGAGTCATTCAGCGCATGGGCACATGGCCTAAACAGGAATGACATACCGTATTTTCCGCTTTATAAGACGCACTTTTTCCCCCCCAAAAGTGGGGGGAAAATGGCAGTGCGTCTTATAAAGCGAACACTGCCATGTTTACTTTGGTCACGCTGATACATCGCAAGCCGCGATGTATCAGAGGGGTGGGAGGAGGGGACGGAGGCTGGCAACACTCGCGGCGGGGCCCGGTGCAGTAACTGTACTGTAATACATCGGGCCCCGCTCACGGCAATTATCACATGTACAGTCTATAATCTTCAAGCAGTATCTCTGCTTTAAACTAGGGCAATCCTCTGTAGTAGTACAACTCACTATGAAAGCGGCAGGCAGGGCGGCAGCGTAACCTCGCGATGCTCACTCATTCACGCTCCTCCCACTTCATTCATCCCGGATGAAGGAGCCCGACGGCTCAGAAACGCGTCGGATGAACTTTGATCTCTGGGAGCACCAGTAGTACTTCGCGGTGACGTCACACGCACAGAAAATCCTGGACGCCGAAACCATAGTCTGCTCCCTCGCACCACGCAGCTACCGGCCGGAGCAGTGTGAATGCTAGCAGGTGAGCAGTGAAGTTCTTGCCTCTCTTCACACCCCTCTACACACAGGAACGGGAACTGTGCAAATATTTAAAGAACTTAGACTATTTCTCCAGCCCACATCCAGAGAAAAGGTAATTATCATTGCGGTGATTAATTCATTGGATTGTAAATGATATCCATCTTTTACTAAATCGGAATATTCATCCAGCCACTGTATTTTATGTGTCACATTTCTACTTACCAGCGCCAGTGTAAGCTTTTACCGTAAGGTAAATCAACATTTAATCAATTTTGTACCCTGGGCGTCAGCAGCAAAGCCCATTATATACACTGTGCAGCGGACCTTCAACTATAGGTTGGTAGATTTTTTTGTATGGGAGCGCAGGTGTGTTTTTGATTTTCTCTAATATTTCAATTGCAGGGTATGTCTTTGGAGGTAGCCGACCTTCACACGCAGATCCAGGGATCATAGGCTGCTGGTGCCAGAAGTAGTTACCAGGCCTGTCCTGAACCTAAGGTCGCACTTCCGGATTTTAGGGGGAAGCAATAATTTCATTCGGTTCAGAGAGTCATGTAAATTGTACTTTAAGTTACATCCGCTCTCATCTGGGAATGAGAGTCAAAGAGTTGGTATTATCATTTCGTTGCTTAAAGGGGACACTCAGTCTTGGGCTTTTTTTCTACTGACAGGATCACAGTCCCTCCGGTCGGTAGATGAATTTTTCAGAGCTCTAGGTCTTATTTACGATTATCCGGATCGGATCTCCCTGGCCGAGACTAAGTTACATGGTTTACAGCAGGGAGAGCATTCTGTGGAGATCTATTGCTCTGAATTTAGGAGATGGGCTACGGATACTGAGTGGAGTGATCCAGCTTTCCGTAGCCAATTCTGTCAGGGATTATCTGAGAGGCTACAGGACTCGTTGGCTTTTCACAAAAATCCTGAGTCATTGGAAGCGGCTATGCCCCTTGCAGTATGTATTGATAGACGCCTGAGAGAGAGATCTAAGGTCCCTCCCTCTCAGGACGAATCATCATATAACGTGGCAGCTTCATCTGACACTTTGGGTGGACAGACTCCTGAACTTATGTCTGGTGATGAACCTATGCAGTTAGGGGGAGCTACCCCTGGGCCCGGTTTTAGCCATAAGAAGGGAGTATGTTTTTTCTGTGGAAAAAGAGGACATTTTGCTAATGTTTGTCCTTACGTTCAGCGTCAAGGTGAAAAAAACTGAAAAAAAAATAACGTTTAGTTCCCATAGAGTACTAGGTGTTGTGGGTGGGGAGTCAGAAAACATACTTTTGTCATTTACTGGTAGTACCCGATCTCTCCTGCCTGCCGAGGTGGCGCTGGAGTCCAAAACTGTGAAAACTGAGGTTTTTATTGACAGTGGGGCAGTGGCTAACCTAGTTGATGGTCAGTTTGTCCATATGCACGGGTTAACTACAATTGCATTGGAAAATAATATTTTGGTGTTTGCAATTGACTCTAGAACACTTACTCAGAAATGTTTGTCACAGATGGTGCAGGACATCCATTTAAGAGTAGGTGATTTTCATCAGGAATCCATTTTGTGTTTTGTGCTGGAGGGTGTGCCTGCTCCATTGGTTCTGGGTTTACCTTGGTTAATTAAACATAATCCTGTCATTGACTGGCAAGCAAGACAGATTCTTGATTGGAGTGATTATTGCATGGTAAACTTTCTTAATGCATGTCTTTCTGTCTTAACCACTAAAGCTGTACCCACTTTCATTTCAGATTTTTCTGATGTATTGCCAGGATTTACCCCCACATCAGGAATATGATTGTTCCATCAATTTTATTCCCGGAGTGAAGTTGCCCAAATCTAGGTTATAATATCTTTCTGAACCTGAAAGAGCGGCCATGCGAGAGTATATTTCCGAAAGTTTGGCTAAGGACATATTAAACCTTACAAATCCCCAGTGGCAGCAGGGTTTTTCTTTGTAAAGAAGAAAGACAGAACTCTTAGGCCATGTCTGGACTTCTGTGAGCTCAATCGGATTACAGTCCGTGATCCGTACCCCCTTCCTTTGATTCCTAACTTGTTTAATCAGATTGTTGGTGCCAAGGTGTTATCCAAATTGGACTTAAGGGGGCATATAATCTGGTCAGGATCAATGAAGCAGATGAAGCGAAGATGGCATTTAATAGCCCAGAGGGTCATTTTGAGAATCTGTGCATGCCGTTTGGGTTAACTAATGCTCCTGCGGTTTTCCAGCATTTTGTTAATAATATCTTTCATCATCTGGTGGGGAGGTTTGTTGTTGTGTATCTGGATGACATACTAATTTATTCTCCAGACATGAAGACTCATCAGGATCATGTAAGACAGGTGTTACAGATCCTAAGAGAGAATAAATGGTATGCTAAGTTGGAGAAGTGTGTATTTGCAGTTCAGGAAGTGCAATTCCTGGGTTACTTGCTCTCATCTTCAGCTCTTATGCGGTTTTTGGGGTTCACCAACTACTACCATAAATTCATTTTGAACTATTCGACTGTGGTTAAACCTTTAACAGACATGACTAGGAAAGGTTCAGATGTCTCAGTTTGGTCTAATGAGGCATTACAAGCCTTTTCAGCAGTGAAGGAATGTTTTGCTTCTGCTCCTATACTGGTGTAACCGGATGTGTCCCAGCCATTCATTGCGGAAGTTGACGCATCCGAGGTAGGGGTAGGAGCAGTCTTGTCGTAGGGTCTTTCACCTAGTAAATGGCGCCCCTGTGCATTCTTCTCTGAGAAATTCTTGGCTGCAGAAAGGAATTATGACGTGGGTAATATAAAATTGCTGGCCATTAAGTTGGCTTTTAAGGAATGGAGTCATTGGTTGGAAGGAGCAATTCATCCTATTACTGTGCTTACTGATCACAAAAATCTGACTTACTTGGAGTCGGCTAAGTGATTGAACCCAAGGCAGGCCAGATGGTCGTTTTTTACCAGATTTAATTTTATTGTCACCTATCGCCTTGGGGTTAAGAACGTCAAGGCTGATGCTTTGTCACGTAGCTTTTCTGGGGGGGGGGGGGGTGATTCGGAAGATCCTGGTCTGATATTCTCTGAAGCAACAGTAATATCCGCCCTACATCCCGACCTTGAAGCAGAAGTGTTGGAGGCCCAGGGAGATGCACCGGATTCTTTCCCTCCGAGGAAGTTGTTTGTTCCTTCTGAATTACGTCACATGTACAGTTTTCACAGGACACCCTGGGAGCAGATCCACTGTCAATCTCATCTCTCGTAGATTCTGGTGGCTGGGATTGTGTAAGTGTGTTGAGGACTATGTGTCAGCTTGTACTACTTGTGCACGTGCTAAGGTGAGTTGTCCTTATTTTTGTCTTTAGCCCAGTTTGTCATAAATAACCGTAGACAGGAGTCCACTGATACTGTAACATAGTAACATAGTAACATAGTACATAAGGCCGAAAAAAGACATTTGTCCATCCAGTTCGGCCTGTCATCCTACAAGTTGATCCAGAGGAAGGCAAAAAAACCCTGTGAGGTAGAAGCCAATTTTCCTCACTTTAGGGGAATAAAAAATTCCTTCCCGACTCCAATCAGGCAATCAGAATAACTCCCTGGATCAACGACCCCTCTCTAGTAGCTATAGCCTGTAATATTATTATTGTAAGTCACAGTTTTTTGGGGCATATGGGTTCCACCCACAATTTGGCACATTTTCTGGTATGGAGACTTCTGTTATACCTGAAGAGGAACAATTTTCCTCTTCTTTATCATCTATTTGGCGGAAAACTCAAAATTATCTGAAAAAAGTGGGCAACAAGCATAAACGTATAGCTGACAAAAGACGATGAATGGTCCAGACCTGAGAGTGGGTGATTCTGTGTGGCTGTTCAAAAGTTAAAAGTACCTTCTTGGAAGTTGGGTCCAAGGTTTATTGGTCCATATAAGATCACTGCCATTATTAACCCGGTAGCCTTTCATCTTGAACTTCCTCAGGCTTTGAAGATTCATAATGTGTTCCATAAGTCATTGTTGAAAAGATGTGTTGAACCTATTGAACCATCCTCCTTGCCTCCTGCTCCTGTCATGGTGGACAGTAATCTGGAATTTCAGATTTCCAGGATAGTTGACTCCCGAATTCTCCTTAGATCCCTCCACTATCTCATTCACTGGAGGGGTTACGGACCAGAGGAGAGGATGTAGGTTCCAGCGGCCGACGTTAATGCTAGTTGTCTGGTGAAAGCCTTTCACAGAGCTCATCCTGATAAAGTCGGTCCTGGGTGCCCGGAGGCCACCTGTAGAAGGGGGGTACTGTCATGGTCTATACTGTTACAGGGGTCAGAAGATGTAGGAGACTGGCTGCACGTGATGTGATCTGACAGCCTCTCTGGTTTCATTCTTCTGCTAGGTATGACCACACCACTGATCTCAGGTGTAGCTTAAGTGGACGTTCCTCCTCCTCTATTTAGTCTGGCCTCACCCATCATGCTATGCGGTTTATAGCTCTTTTTGGTTGTGAAGAGCTGGTGTCTGGATCTTCTCTGAGTTCCTGCTTGTCTGCATGTTTTGGAGTTAAGTGTATTTTCTCTATTTCTTGTTCATGGTTTTCCACTACCTTTTGGTATTAGGCCTGAGGGAGTCTCCTGTTCCTTCAGCTTGGAAGGAACAGGTCATCTCTTGTCCTGACACTATTTCCAGGGCCCTTCAGGGTTAGATATGGCCCTAGGTTCCAGCGTATGGACATTCCTACCATCAAGGTCTGTTCATACTTCAGGGCTCGGGTTAGGGATTCACTAGGTGGTGACCTTTCCCCCTTTACCTAGTTTCCAGGCCTAGTACCTTTCCCCTTCCCTCTTGTGGTCGGTGTGGAGTTATCTTCCCACACCGCGCCATAACACATGCATCTGGATGCTGGGTTGTGTAGGAGGAGCGTGGAAGCCTGAGAATCAGCCTTCTGCTGGGGAATGCTGAATGTGCGCATACAGGTGCATTTTGTGAAATATCCTCAGTGGCCATATTATTTTTACTTATATCCAATTACAAAAGTATTCAGATCCAGCTGCTGGTTTGAAAAATATAGAATATTCTTCATAGGACAACCCCTTTAGATTGGTAGCTGAATTTTTATTCTTGTAATGTGTAGTAATATGGGTAATATGAAGACCATAGTATACACTTCTAGAAAGGTATGAATGGAAACTGCAAATGTTCATTTACTGTTTGAGCCGGCAACCAAGGAGATGAGTAAATTCCCCAAAATTCAGCCCGGTCCTGTCAGATTCAATTACAGATGTAGCAGAGATAGCACACATGTGTAATGAGAATGTTAGGCTACTTTCACACTAGCGTTCGGGTGTCCGCTCGTGAGCTCCGTTTGAAGGGGCTCACGAGCGGCCCCGAACGCATCCGTCTGGCCCTAATGCATTCTCAGTGGAGGCGGATCCACTGAGAATGCATCCGCCTGCCAGCGCTCAGCCTCCGCTCCGCTCAGTGAGCGGACACCTGAACGCTGCTTGCAGCGTTCGGGTGTCCGCCTGGCCGTGCGGAGGCGAGCGGATCCGTCCAGACTTATAATGGAAGTCAATGGGGACGGATCCGCTTGAAGATGACACTATATGGCTCAATTTTCAAGCGGATCCGTTCCCCATTGACTTTCAATGTAAAGTCTGAACGGATCCGCTCAGGCTACTTTCACACTTAGAAAATTTTCTAAGTTATAATGCAGACGGATCCGTTCTGAACGGATGCAAACGTCTGCATTATCGGAGCGGATCCGTCTGATGAAACATCAGACGGATCTGCTCCGAACGCTAGTGTGAAAGTAGCCTAAGTTATAATGCAGACGGATCCGTTCTGAACGGATGCAAACGTCTGCATTATCGGAGCGGATCCGTCTGATGAAACATCAGACGGATCCGCTCCGAACGCTAGTGTGAAAGTAGCTTAGTTTAAAAGAATTTAATCTGTTTAGCCTTGAGAGGAACTTAAGGAACATAATAATTGCAGGTATACAAATGGCCATACATAAAACATGATGAAAAATTGCTCCATGTAAAGTAGAATAAAGTTCATTCTCCAGACATGACAAGACTCTTTACTATAAAAGCAATAAATCGGTGGAACTGTTACCACAGTATCTGCTTTCATCAGAATACCTCAATGGCTTTAATAAAGACAGAATATCAATATACGTACATGTAAATGTAAAGAATTTAGCATTTTTGTTTTAGTTCAACTTAGCTCATACTTTATAGGGTTTATTGCCTACAAATAAAGGAGGACATTTATGAAAGCTTTTACGCCACAATGGGAAGTTCTAAAATACAAACCTCCCACTTCCCTTCATTCGAGTCGCTTCCCTCAGTGGTTGAATATGATAGAAATATTTATTTTTGTCGACCATACAAACTGTGGTATGTAAGTTTATTCTTCCTATGCCTTAATGACAGATAACTGGATTGTTCATTTTCATTTGAACCCCATTGTGTTTAAACTTAGTTTGAAAAGAAATTGATTCCTCAAACATCATACTTTTGGTATGGGAAGTCATTTATGTATATTTGAGTCTGGGTAAGCTGGCAAAGTGAATCATACTTTCCTGGTCCATGGTGTCGGCTGCTCTGCTCAGATCCATCTGCTTTGATGCCACTGCAACCCATTTCTGACTGCAGTGATGACCTGCTCCCCATGCGTCATGTAAACCAGTAATGCGACACAAGAGGAGCAGGTCACTGTTGTGGCCAGTGATTGGCTGCAGCTGCATTAAATCCGATCTTGAGAGCAATGAATCCAAGCGAGGCAACAGCGAGACAGGGAAGCAAAAGAGCTATGTCCAGTGGTGGAGAGCAGATAAGTATGGTTCTCCTTGCAGATCTACCCAGGATGGAGGAGTTGCAAAATACCCCACAAACGTTGGTCAATCACTTTAAGGTTTCATCAACAAAGCTTATTAATTGTATGTTGAAAAGTTAGACAGTATTCCAATATTCTTTTCTTTAACAATTCATAATGGTTTTCAAGATCTGGGTCGCAGACATTGACAATGTACCTTTAGTGTTTCTTTGCATGGGATCTGTCCTAGTCGTGTAATTACAAGATATAGCTCTCATATCTGCACACAGGGGGAGAGTTATCAAACTGATGTAAAGGAAAACTGGCTTAGTTACCCAGAGCAGCCAATCAAATTCCACCTTTCATTTTTCAGAGCTCTCTTGGAAAATGAAAGATGGAATCTGATTGGTTGCTCTGGGCAACTAAGCCAATTCTACATTACACCAGTTTTGATAAGTCTACCCCTGTACCTGAAACAAGTCATGCACCTGTGTTTCCAATACATGACCAGGACAGATACTCTAAACATACTCTAGAAACAATTGAGTGAGATTAACATTTTCCAAAAGACCTCTGAAAAATAAAAGGTGTAATATGATTGGTTACTATGGCAACTTCCCTATTTTTCCTTTATACCAGTTTTGATGAATCTTCACCAGTGTGTGCTATTTCCTTACACCAGTCTTGATAAGAAGTGTGCTGGAGTAAGATGTGCTAAATTTATTAAGAAGTGCAAGCCTCCAAATAAATTTGGCACATTTTCTGGCAGTCTGTGCACCAGAAAAGGGAATAGTCAAGCTGTGGGAGCCCCCACCTCCATCTCAAGACCTGCCATGTTTTTTTTTTTTTTTTACAAAAGTGTTGAGATTCTCGTGTCATGAAATAGAAAAAAGACAAATATCTGTGCAAAATGCCGCTTGCGCAAAATGTGCACCTTTTGTGCATCAGAAAACTGGTATACAGCCTTTAATAAATTCCCCTAGTATATGATTCTATTGAATTACTGCAAGGAAAAATTATCGGGACTTGATGTAGACAGTATATTGGAGAATTGTATCATTTCAATTGCTGGAGTATCCTTTTTTATGAAAAATATTAGGAAATACAAATAGATATAGACAGGGGCATACACAGATCTCATAGGGTGTCACAACAAACCTCAGCATGGACCCCCTGCCCCACCTAGTTTCCAAGTACAATTGCGTCAATCAAAGTGCAAGGTCCCAGCTTTCTGGTGAATTTATGTTTGTTTGCTTTTTTATTAAATGGAAGACATTTTCATTTAAAAAATATGTAATTAAAATGTTACATCAGGCCTCACCCATTTTATCCAACTTCTCTGACAAAAAAGGTGCTTGATAAATATGGCGCTCACTCTTGAACAGCATCAATGTATTCACACCAGACATCTGGCCTACATAAACTGATACATCTCCTGTTCCCTTTCTTTTACAAAGCTAGCTGCCTGCAGCCACTACTAGGGGGAGCTTAGTGCATAGGAATTTATGCAGTTACTGTAATCATTTGTTTGCATTAAGCTGCTCCTAGTGGTGGTTGCATAAAAATGCAGTGTTTTTACATCGGGAACAGAAAGAAGAAGGAGATTAGCAGCATGGCCTCCCCTCCCCTTGGTCCCTGTAGAAGTTGCATGGTCTGCCTCCATTGAAGGCACACCACTCCATATAGATGAATATGACAATCACTAAGATGCTTTGACCTGTTGTGAAGTTCTTTTTATGAAATCTTGGAAACAAAAATGTAGATACATATTGAATCTCATAAATCCCTTACATTTTCTAGATGTGACAGCAGACATTATTGCTGCCTAGTTAGTCATATTTCTATGGGGTGCTAAACGTCTCCTATTAAAATGATATTGTTCCGGTTTATTTGTTTCCGCTGGAAATTTTATATTAAATATTTAGATATGTATGTCATACCAAGCGCCTTGAAAAGTAAAAATCTGTATTGTCACTGACACTTCTGAAATATACGTGCAATTTTGAAACCATCTGCTTATCATGAACTATTTTTATAATCAAAAGAAATCCACTCACATAAAAATGTTTTGGTACATATGCTGCTATCAAGCCCATTTATGTCCAGGATTTCAGATTATCTACCATATGTACCGTATTATTAATTTTCATTTGAGAATCATCCCCCACATATGTTAGCCTCTCAATATTGTAAAGCTTAATCATTGAGCTTTATTTGAAGTGCGCAACGTTCATGAAATCATAGCATAAACTGAACAACCACAAAATGACTAATAGCAACAACAGCCACCTACTCAAGAGCAAACTTAGTAATGCTAGATTTTATTCAATATCGAGAGACCATAGCCTCAGCATAATCCTAATGTTCGTTGAATACCAAATACAATATGTAAAATGCAGCAGGTATAGTGATCGCACATTATTTATTTCAAGCCTTTTGTTCTTCTTTCAAAGTAGATTAAATAGCCCATCTGTACTGTAGAAATAAAATGCTAGAAATTTAAATAAACATGAAGTAATTTTATTGAAAGCATAGTGAAAATCCATTTGTTTTTTAGTAATTCCTGTACTTTTCTTTTGAGAGAAGATCACAGGCTAAGGGTCCATTCACATGACCGTGTTGTGTGGTCCGCAAATTGCATATCCACAAAAAAAGTGTACCGGCCGCGTGCATTCACGACCAGACCTATGATAGAAATGCCTATTCTTGTTTGTAATTGCGGACAAGAATAGGACATGCTCTATGTTTTTTGTGGGGCCGGGGAACGGATGCAGGCAGTAAACGTTGTGCTGTCCGCATCTTTTGCGGCCCTATTAAAATGAATGGGTCCACACTAGTGTTGAGCAAACCTCTGTTTTCAAGTTCGGCTTACAAGGTTTGGGTTATCTAAGAATTCCGTTATGGATTCCGCTACTACAGACCATAGGTTTTATGGTCCGTGGTAGCGGAATCCAAAAAGGAATTCTTAGAGAACCCTGAACCCGAATCTTGTACGCCGAACTTGAAAACAGAAGTTTACTCATCCCTAGTACATACCTGTTCCGCAAAATTGCGGAACGGATGCAGACATAGAAATTTAGGGACGTGTGAATCACCACTAAAATTGCATATGTTGGGGAAAACTGTTTTGGCACCAGAGGTTTCAATAGTGAGACATTGAATAAGTTAAGGTAAACATACACATCAAATAGAGGTAGGTTGATAGTTGAATTGCAGTTGAAGAAGCAATCATCTGTTAAGCACCCATTTCACATACTCAGCCATATACATTTTATATACATAATATATAGAGATAAGCTAATCAAAGTTGGCGAAGTGGAATTCCATCCGAATTTCAGTAAAAATTAGATTCACACCGAATTTCGGCACGCTTCGTGGTAACAAATCACTTTTTTTTTTTTAAATGCCTGCTGCACGTGTTAGGACATGGAGCAAGGAACTCTGGGAACGAGGGTTCACCCACAATGCCATGCATGCAGCCAATCAGCAGCCAGCCAGTCTGTGATGTCACAGCCCTATAAATAGCCGCAGCCATCTTGGATTCAGCCATTTCCCAGTGTACTTAGTGCAGGGAAAGATGTCAGCAGGAGCTAGGGACAGTGGAAGAAAAAAAACTTTAAAACTTTTATTTTGCTGTATAGAAGTTCAAGGAAAGGATAGGGAGGAATCATTCCACAGTATTGAAACAGAACAGGGTTCAATAGGGGAGTTTACAGTCTGGGTAGTAGGAACAATCCTATTACACCTAGCTGCACTGACTGCGGATCCAAATTGCCATTATACAGCTCTGTAATTCCAGCAAACCGTTCTTGTTATTGCGGTGCAAGTGCTCTTTGATACAGCCATTAATAGGGTTTATTACAAGGAAATATTTCTACATCTTATTTGCCCTTGTGCTGTGCAGTTATATGTTCTAAAGCATTTTTTGGCTTGTATTAATGGGGAAAAAAGGGCTTATTAGCTGTTGTGTGGTGAAGTGAGAAAATTACAGTGCTTTTTGATTTGTAATATTGGCACAAAAACATATATTATTTGCCTTTCAGCGGTGCAGTTATATGTTCTAAAGCCCTTTTTTGCGTGTGTTTTAGTGGCAAAACAATATATATTATTTGCTGTTCAGCTGTGTAGTTATATGTTCTAAAGCCTTCTGTGGCGTGTATAAGGGGGAAAATATAACGGCCTATTTGCTGTTCAGCGGTTCAGTTATATGTTCTAAAGCCCTTTTTGGCGTGTATTAGTGGCACAAAAAAAAGTATTTGCCATTGTGTGGTGAAGTGAGAAAATTTCAGCCCTTTTTGGGGTGTATTAGTGGCAAAAATCTATATATTATTTGCCGTTCAGCGGTACAGTTATATTTTCTAAAGCCCTTTTTGGCGTGTCGGAGGAAGAAGTGGGGGTCACACAGCGCCAGCCACACAGAAAAAGAGTGAGTAGGGTGCAAAAGCAGAGTAGCCGTCCCCTAGCCAGTTTGCCTGCTACTGCCAATCGCACCCAGGGACTGAGCACACCAAAGCCAGCACCAAGGAGTTCCCTGGCTTGGCAGTTCTTCAGATAATGTGCTGATGACAAGACGCAAGTGGTTTGCACGCTGTTCAATTAGAGCCTGAGGCGAGGCATAAATGTTCTAAACCTGAGCACCACCTGCATGACCAGGCATCTACTGTGAATGCAAAGCACAAGCTGCAGTGGAGTACCCACCTGAAAAACCACAAAAGATCTCAGGCTCCTCTTGCTCCCTCTTCTTCTGCAGTCTCGGCCTCTTTCTCCCCCTCTGGAGTGACAGTGTCACCTGCCACCTCACAAACAGAAGATGAGGCAGCAACACCACCACCTCCACCACCGTCACCCAGCATGTCCACACTGTCCCATGGAAGCGTTCAGCTGTCCATCCTCCAAACACTAGAGAGAAAGAGGAAGTACCCACCTACCCACCTGCAATCCCTGGCCCTGTATGCCAGGCATTCAAAATTCCTGGCCTTTGAAATGCTGTCATTCTGTCTGGTGGAGACAGAGACTTTTAAAAACCTTATGTGTCACCGTGGGGACAGGGGAACCCCCCCCCTGTATATAGCTGATAAAAGGCAAAGATACTAAGCCTGGATACAAGGAAAAAGGGAGAAGGTCACCACCTAGGCTTCCCTCAACCTATCCCTTACCTCCTGACTGTATGAGCCACCCTCGATGGTACAGACCCTATCGGTCCATGCAATATAGTGTCAGAAGGTGGAGACAACCGATTCCTCCACGACACAGAGGAACCAGAGTCTCCAACAGGCCAGCAACAAAGGGGATGAAAAAGACATAGAGCAGCAACTGAATGGCAGGTAAGCACCCAGTGTAACAACGGAACACCAGAACAACCAACACTTGCCTGCCGCAGAAAAGATGGAACCACGACTCCAAAACTACCTGGACCCCAATGTGGACACCGGATGCAAGGTATCTCTAGGACCCTGGGACCCTCTCACGGAGGAACAACACACAGGGGAAAATGTCAATCATCCATGCTGATCACAAACACCACACCGACCAAACATGGAACACCAGACATGACATAAACAACAAAACCCCAACATAAACCACACCAAACAACATAACAGGTGAGGAGGGGAAAGGAGACAAAGGATGTGTCACGATCAGCGTGGGGGGGGGGGGGAACTCCACACTGAACACAGGAGGGAAGGGGAACAGTAACTGGGCCTGGAAACTAGGAAAGAAACAGGTCACCTCCTAGACAACCCTAATCCGGGCCCTGACTACCTATCAATATGAATAGACCTTGAAGGTAGGAATATTCGTATGCAGGATACCTAGGCTATGATTTCCCTATAATGCTCTGGACGAATGGAAGTCTTTGTCTCAGACTCAGATACAACAACAGGGAATATAACAAATACAAACAAACGCAACACTTAAAGGGCTTCTGTCACCCCACTAAAGTCATTATTTTTTTTTGGAATAGTTAAATTCCTTATACTGTGATATATGAAAATATAATGGTCTTACTTACTTTGCTTCAGCAGTTTCTTATAAAAATGAACTTTTATAATATGTAAATTAGGTCTCTACCAGCAAGTAGGGCGTCTACTTGCTGGTAGCCGCCGCAAAAAACCGCCCCCTCGTCGTGTTGATTGACAGGGCCAGCCGGGATCTCCTCCTCCGGCCAGCCCTGTCAGCATTTCAAAAATCGCGCGCCTGTGTTCATTCGCGCAGGCGCTCTGAGATGAGGAGGCTCCCTCAGTGCGCCTGCGCCGATGACGTCTTCTCTTTCGGTGATGTCATCGGCGCAGGCGCACTGAGGGAGTTCTGAGGAGGCGAGCCTCCTCATCTCAGAGCGCCTGCGCCGAATCAACACAGGCGCGCGATTTTTGAAATGCTGACAGGGCCGGCTGGAGGAGGAGATCGCGGCTGGCCCTGTCAATTAACACGACGAGGCGTTTTTTTGCGGAGACCTAATTTACATATTATAAAAGTTCGTTTTTATAAGAAACGGCTGAAGCAAAGCAAGTAAGACCATTATATTTTCATATATCGCAGTATAAGGAATTTAACTATTCAAAAAAAAATGAATGACTTTAGTGGGGTGACAGAAGCCCTTTAACTTCTGTAGAGATGGAAGAACAGGAACACCGGAGACGACCTCACACCAGCTCAGCCAAACCCAAATGAAGCTAACTACTGCATAGTCAGAAGGGTGGGGTCAGATTAAAAAGGGTAGAAGTTATGACCACTGAGCAACAGATGAGAAAAGGGAAGTGGTAATTAACCCTATCAACACTGAATAAAGAGAAATCAAGGAGGCTGCTAGATTCCTCCACGCTCAGCCAGTCTCTCTGATCTCCTGACACCAGTCACATGAGGGACCATGACAGGGTGACAAACTAGGATGCACTAACACTGAAAAGATGACACATCCAGAGTGGAGCAGGGCTCCTATACAAATAAAAGCAGACAACAATCTGACCTCAGGCTCACAACACAGTATAAGAAGAGCCAGATGCCACACCCAGCTTCACCAAGCACACAACTTAACACCGAACACACCAGGAAGGGAAGGAACAAAAACCTTAAAGGGGAAGTGTCAAAACATACTAAAACAACATGTTGCGACCGGCAACAAGCATGCATGGCAAAAGTGTCATGATCCAATATACCAGACCATGACACAGCCGTGACACTCCCTCCCCTCAAAGCCACCCCAAAACATAACGGGGGTAAAAAAGTGCAGATTCGGTGTCAGCACGTCCCTCAAAACTGCCGCCAGCACGCCAGGACCACCAACTAGGCCCTTGGCAGCCAGCCAAAGCAGTCAGGAGAAACTGTACTGAAAAACGTATCCATCTCAAAATATTTCACACTCTGAGCAGCTGCTAGCATGCATTCCCCAACCAGCACACAGCCAGTACACCAAAAGAATGCTGCCAGCAACCAGTCCAAGAGCAAAGAACCACTGAGAATGGAGGAGGGGATACACCAACACAAGCTACGGTTCAGCAACGATGGCAACACCTGTTACCCAGAACTGCGCCGTTAAAGGGGCGGTCACTGTGAAAGTCACTGTTAAAGGGGCGAGCACTGTGGAGGTCTCTGTTAAAGGGGCAGGCACAGTGGAAGTCACTGTTAAAAGGGTGGTCACTGTGAAAGTCACTGTTAAAGGGGTGGTCACTGTAAAAGTCACTGTTAAAGGGGCGGTCACTGTGAAAGTCACTTTTAAAGGGGAGGTCACTGTGAAAGTCACTGTTAAAGGGGCGTTCATTGTGAAAGTCACTGTTAAAAGGGCTGTCACTGTTAAAGGGGAGGTCACTGTGGAAGTCACCGTTAAAGGTGTGGTCACTGTGAAAGTCACTGTTAAAGGGGTGGCCACTGCTAAAGGGGCAGTCACTGTGAAAGTCACTGTTAAAGGGGCGGTCACTGTGAAAGTCACGGTTAAAGGGGTGGTCACTGTGAAAGTCACTGTAAAAGGGGCAGTCACTGTGAAAGTCACTGTTAAAGGGGCGGTCACTGTTAAAGAGACGGTCACTGTAAAAGTCACTGTTGAAGGGGCGGTCACTGTGAAAGTCACTTTTAAAGGGGCGGGCACTGTGGAGGTCTCTGTTAAAGGGGCGGGCACTATGTAAGTCACTGTTAAACGGGCGGGCAATGTGAAGGTCACTGTTAAAGGGGCGGCCACTATGAAGGTCACTGTTAAAGGGGTGGTCAATGCTAAAGGGGAAGTCACTGTTAAAGGGGCGAGCATTGTGGAAGTGACTGTTAAAGGGGAAGGCACTTTTAAAGGGGCGGGCACTGTGAAGGTCATTGTTAAAGGGGTGGGCACTGTAGAGGTCAATGTTAAAGGGGCGGCCACTGTGGAGGTCATTGTTAAAGTGGTGGGTACTGTAGAGGTCACTGTTATGGGGGAAACTGTCGATATCTTTTTACGACACACGGAAACATAAAATGTAATAGATGGAATATACCCGTGTGAAGCCGTGTCCTTCTGCTAGTTAATTCTAATTGTAAATTGGCAATTTATTTTGATTTTTCCAGTACTCTCTGACACAGCTAGTGTGAAAAGAATTGTGGGCGTGCCGAAAATGGGAACAGGGAATTGGACTGCAAGCTATGATTTATATACAGGTGTTTGGCTGTATTTACATGTAGTATTGTATTTCTATTGCTACTGTATCTATGTTTAACTAGTGATTCTGCAATTCCCACTGACCATTGGGAATGGGGCTTAATGAGTGCTTTTAAATTGTTCTTTCAGTTACGTTAACAACATTTGTATACAGTTTATGTAATTTGGCTACTGTGCATTGCTTTCTTATTGACCTAACAGATAAATTATAGGTTGGGCCTTTTATGAATGTGGATGCTATAGCAAACAGCTGGTAACCACAAGTCCTGCTCCCAACAAACAAATGCCTTTGCTCAGGAAATATGCATTCAGCCAGGTATTTTTTATATTTTCTGCAGGGAAAATGTAGCATCATTTACATGAATGGTCATCCATGTAGTATAGGAATGGTAGAAGTTTGTCAGAATAGGACCTGCTATCATAAAGCCGTTCTCTATTTTAGCTCATACATGGAAGTCCCTTCCCGAGAGACTTTAATGTAATATTTTTGTTACAAATATTGAAAGGTTTGTTTCAAATCCATTCTGGCGGTGTATATAGGCTAAGTTATGAAAATCGTGTTATTACCTTTGGACTTAACTCTATATGTCTGTGAATGTCATTCAAGGGATCCCAATGCTACTTGTCAATGACAATCCCTATGACTTGACAATGATGTGGTCATGGTTCTTCAAACAGGTACCATGCAGCATTAACACATAGCAATTATGACTGGGTGCACGTTCTTAGAGAAATGATTACTCTCCCCTCCAACAGACATCAAATAAAAGAATGCAACAGCACACCAAGATATATGTTTGCTTTAAGTGATTTTTATTTCACACATTTAGAGCACATCCATAAATGACAGCACTTGTGCAACAATATATTACGGAATGCATGCAGAAGTATGGGTCAAGACTAGTGTTGAGCGAATCTAAGTTAACGAAGCCTGATTTCCTCGCACTTCATGGTAACAATTCATATTTTTTTTCTAAAATAGCTGCTGCACATGTTTCAAAGTGAAAGTAAAAAGCCTGGGAATGAAGTATCACCAATAGTGCTGTGCATCCAGCCATTCAGCAGATAGACAGACATACAGCCCCTGTTATGTCACGGCCCTTTAAAAAGCCTCATCAAACGGTCTCCGTCATTTTATAGTGAACTGAGCATAGAGAGAGCCATGACAAGTGCTAGAAAAAGTGTTTTGCAAGGGCTTTTAAAAAGTATAATCTGGGATAGGGACAGTGTAGGGAGATTGTAGGGAGAGTTTTCAGACACTGTAGGGAGGGCATAGGGAGCACATATGGAGACTGCATCACAGTGCAGGCTCTGTAAGCTGAAGGGATCTATAGGATCAATCCCCTGTGTAGGGCGCAGAGCTATCTAATTGAATGGCGTCCACCTTGTTTAATAAATAAGCAATTCTATTATGCCTTGATTATCAAATTGGGGTGAATAACCTGTGTAATATAACTGTTATTGGGGTGCCCACCTTATTTCATACATAAGCAATTCCATTAGTCCTTTATTCTCATATTAGGGTGAATAAACTGTGTAAGCTAACTGTTATTCGGGTGCCCACCTTATTTTATAAATAAGCAATTCCATTAGGCCTTGATTCTGATATCAGGGTGAATAACCTGTGTAATATAACTGTTACTGGGGTGTCCACCTTATTTCATAGATAAGCAATTCCATTACGCCTTGATTATCATATTGGGGTGAATAAGCTGTTTAATATAACTGTTATTGGGGTATCCACATTTACATTTAATAACTTATTTTACATATACAGTTACTGTTACCATACATTATGTCCATCAAAGAGGTCCCAGAGACCTCCTAAGTAACAGGCAGTGGCAAAAATGTTGCTAGCAAAAGTAGAAAGCAGAAGAAGGGGTGGTGGTAGCAGCAGAAGCAGCAACAGGCCAGTGCTGCCAGCATCATCCAGCAGTTGTGTTTTGATGACCAATCTCCTGGAATTGTTGACTCAGACTTCAATATAATTTCAACTGACATCAGACTCCCAGGAACGAGCTCTGTGCTCCCGCCTGTCCTTAACTGGCCTTTTTCTTTTTCTGCTCCTTCTGCCAGGCAAGTAATTAATGCTGCCTGCTCTGCCCCGCTTTTCAGCAAGGAAGATATTATGGAGGACAGTCAGCAGCTACTGCCCAGCCCAGATTTGGAAGGGAGGTCTACTGCTTCCTCCTGTAGGCGTGCAAGTAGGGACGATGAGAGCTGTGTGGGAGCAGATCTTACAAGAGGTCAGGTATGCCACCATGAGACTGGTGAGGGTGACATAAGTGACGAGCAGACAGTAGGGGATGATGATGTAGCCCATGGCACGTTGGAGCTGGGCTAAGAGGGGGCTTCATCATCATCACCAGGGCGTGAAGGTGTCAACTTGTCCCTTAGATAGCCCCAGGGTGACAGCATCCCCCTGAGCCAGCAAGTTGCAAGTGTGGTAGCAGTGTGAGATCTGGAGCCAAACGTGCCCAGAGTAGACCATCTGCTACTCAGGAGCCTACCTGTTTGGAAATAGCTAGCAGTGCACGGGTTCATAGAGGCACAGACAAACAGTCATCATGCAGTGCTGGGAGTAAAATGCAATTTTTGATGGTGTGGGAATTTTTAATCGGAGGACGTCAGCGTGGCAGTATGTAAGATCTGTCGGTAGAAGGTAAAGAGCGGCCAGGGTGCCAGTGTTGCCACCATGGCCCTGCGTCAACAAATGGAGCATCACCATAAAGTGGCCTGAGAAAACCATGGCACTAGTGGTACAGCCTGACGCATCTTCCATCGGCCCCACCCCTTCTCCAGCAGTCAGGGCATCACCACCTCAGCAGAAGGGAGCTGTATTTTCTTCCCATCGTCTACTGATCCTGATGCTCCTCCTCCTCATCATGACGTGTTTTGCCAGCAATTGATCACTGAGGTGATTGCAAAGAGACAACAGTATGCGTGCACTCATCCAACAGTGCAAAAGCTGAATCTGCTCCTGGCCAAGTTGCTGGTACTACAGTCCCTCCATTTCCATGTGGTTGACAGAGAACTGATAGCTTGTGCTAAGTCAAGGTGGAGAGTCTCAAGCTAGTCACTACTTCTCTAAAAAAGCTGTGTCAGCTTAGCATACGTACATACAGCAGAAGGTGGGCCAGTCCTTGAGCCTGTCAGTGTCTGGTACAGTTCACACCAGCACCGACCTGTGGAGTTATAACAATGGTCAAGGACAATATATGTCCATTACTGCCTACTGGGTACATGTGGTTCTTGCCCAGGCACACCAGCAGCTTAGCCAGGTAATGGTAATGCTGCCTCCGCCTTCTCATGCTGTGATTGCCATGCCAATTTCCTCCTCCACCTCCTCATCCTCCACCTTGTTCTCAGTCTCTACTGTAGGCACAGTTTGGAGTGGTCCTCTAGCATATCAACTATGCAGAGCACAGTGGTCTCACAGTGTTCTCCACCTGGCCAGCCTGGGCAAACAGAATCACATTGGAGAGGAACTGCTCAGCGTCATCAACCAAGAAATCAAATCCTAGCTGTCTCCTTGCCAACTGAAGATCAGAATCATGGTCACTGATAACGGGAACAACATTGTGCACTGCATCAAGGAGTGCTGACCCAGGATTCCTACATGGTGCATGTCTTTAATCTGGTTGTAAACTGATTCCTGAGGTCTTCTACCCGTCTTGAAAATGGCAAGGAAACTATGCGAGCACTTCAGCCACTATTACCCTGCAAAACATGCCCTCTCAATATTGCCTCATATGCAACATTTCCAGACATTGGAACTCCATCCTCCACATGTTGGGCCGACTATATGAGCAGAGGAAGACCCTGACCATTTTCTTGATGATGCAGGCAGACAGGGGTACTCCAATGTGTAGCTTCAATGTTAGCCAGTGGCAACTCATGTGTTACATTTCACGGCAACCTGAGCCCTGTGGGAGCTGAGCTGGCGGAGGAGGAGGACATTCCCGCCCAGGAATTGTATAAGAAATAGGTGGGTTTTCTGCCCAATTGACAGGAGAGGAACAGGAGGAACATGAGGAGCTGGAGAGCGATGAGCGATGAGGAAGGTCAGGCAGATGACCCCACAGACCCTGGCAGTATACAGTAGAGATGGAGGCAGGAAGCACCTCCGATTCCCTTGTCCAATTGGCCAGATACATGCTGAGTTGCTTGCGTAGTTACAGCTGCACTATCAACATTCGGCAGAGGGATGACTATGGCTCTCCACAATGTTAGACCTTCACTATCCGGCCAAAATTGGGGCATTTATTACACCTGCCTAGAGGGATGATAAACTCAACTACTATTGAGACATCCTATGTAGTCGGTTGGTCGCTGCCTATGCGCCCGATCACCTATCCTCATGAAGATCTGACCGGGGGGTTCCTTGCACTCACGCTCCACTGCCATGAATGCTGGAGGGGGTGGGGGGGAGACAGGAGCAGCACCAGCTCCATCAGCAGTAACTTAAGTCTGGAGTCTATAATGAGCACTTTTCTTCACCTGTATAATAAATAAACCACCCAGCAGCAGCAGGATATGGAGCAGAACCTTAACTAGTAGGTGGTTGCATACTTGGACTGACACCCCAGATACAAAATCCCCTGGACTACTGGACAGCCAAACTTAATTTGTGGCCGCGACTGGATAAGCTTTCCTGCCCTGCTACAAGTGTGGCATCAGAGTGGGTGTTCAGTGCAGCGGATGGCATAGTTACTCCAATTAGAACTTGCCTTTCAACAGCGAATGTTGAGAGATTAACCTTTCTAAAGATGAATCAGGCGTGGATCAGTGAAGATTTCCACACACCGGTGCCTGAGGCATCAGAGCAGATCATTCTGGCATGTTCTGACTGCAGTGATCTGCCACACCAGAACATTGTAAAAAATGGCCTGTTACTTCTGGCCAGGCGCTTCAACTACTATTCTGATGCTGTCACACGCCTGATGCCACATACCTGCTGCTTCTGCTGTCATCTTCTCCTACTGCCACCATGCTCAAAAGACAGGATTCATTTTTGGGGGTTGTTCTTGTAACTGATCAGAAGAATGGAAAAATAAACAGTGACGTCAACAAAAAGTTACTGCTGATATCCTCTCCACTCTGTCATGGAGCCACTACTTGTATCAGTGTTTAACAGAACAGTTTCTCTAGCAATATATGTGGAATCAGCTGACGGTATAAAACAGGGTTGCACAACCTGCGGCCACATGAGGCCCCTAGTACCATCTTGTGTGGCGACCAACCATATGGTAACAGACATGTATGTCTATGTCTTGTGGCTGCTCACATGTATTTTTCATGTTTTTTATCATTAGATGGGAGTCCTGGAAGCGTAACCAGTAGTGTTTAGCGAGCACCAAAGTGCTCACGCGCTTGGGTGCTCTGGCCGAATATATCGGTATGCTCGTGTGTTCTACCGAGCACCCGAGCACAATGGAAGTCAATGGGAGAACCCCAGGCACTCCCTGCTCGGAAGAGAAGAGGGTGTTTGGTTCATACAAAAGGTTAGAAATCGATGGAAACCCCATCAAAATGGTTTGGAAATAGCATTAAGAGGATAGCTGGATGCATCTTAGACTCATATTATGTATGACATACAATAGACAACCACACAAAGGCTATATGCCAAAAGCCAGGTATGTGCAAGCCTTAAATCTATCCAGGAGACATATAACAGCCAGCATACCTTACAATGGCAGCCTTGTGCACTATGAGATATTCCAAACCTGCTCTGATCTGACTGAGAACCAGTAAACCTCAAAGTTATTTTGTATCTGTTGGATGGCTTAGTTGGACCTGCGCACGTAGATTAATATCATTAGGGCGACAAAAAGTTTTCTGATTTTCCAAACATAATATTCAATAACCTTTCTATACAGTTTTGTCAAGTAAAAACTCATTTGCATAAACATGGGCATATGGGAAAGACATGCAAATGAGCAGAATCTGCCTTGTTTTTCCGCTGTCATAAGACTATGAAAACTAATATATGGCGCTATTGAGTTATAAACAGTGCCCTCTATTGGTTTCACAGTCTTATGACAAGACTAATATTCTTGTCAGAAGACTATGAAACCAATAGAGGGCGCTGTTCATAACTCAATAGCGCCATCTATTGGTTTCATAGTCTTCTGACAACAATATAAGACTGAGTCTTATGACAAGCTTATTAGTGTAGCCTTTTGCATGAAAAATTCGCAATAAAAATTTGAGATTTGAATATTCGCAATCTACACTAGGATGATATCTGATACTGGAAAAGCTGGGTAATAACTCAGTGATAAAATCTGACACTGGGAAGGCTGGGTAATAACTGAGTGATAAAATCTGACACTGGGAAAGCTGGGTAATAACTCGCGTTAATAAATCGAGTTATTACCCAGCTTTTCCAGTGTCAGATATTATTACTGACTTACTACGAATATTACATAATATTCACTATATTGCTATATATTAATTTTTTTAGAATATTACGAATATTCTTAAAAACAAATATAGAGCAATATAGCGAATATGATCTCAGTGAATAGTCTTGTCATAATACTATGCAGCTAATAGAGGGCGCTGTTCATGAGTCATGAATCATGACTCATGAATAGCGCCCTCTATTACTTGCATAGTGTTATGACAAGACTAGAGTTGAGCGGACACCTGGATGTTCGGGTTCGACGGGTTCGGCCAAACTTCACAAAAAAGTTCGAGTTCGGCACCCGAACTTGACCCAAACTTGACCCCGAACCCCATTGAAGTCAATGGGGACCCGAACTTTGGAGCACTGAAATGGCTCTAAAAAAGTCATGGAAAGGGCTAGAGGGCTGCAAATGGCATCACAATGTGGTAAAGAGCATGGCAAGTGCTCTGCAAACAAATGTTGATAGGGATATGACTTAAAATAACATAAAATACGCATAAATAAAAATTAATAATCTTGATCTAGGAGGACGAGGTCCATATGGAGTAGGTGGTTGAGGAGGCGGTGGATGTGGCGGTGTAGGTGGAAGAGGTGGTGGAGGAGGAGGAGGTAGCCAACACTGTTTTTTGGTTTTAATTTTAATTTTTTTTTGTTTAAATTAGGGTACACCCCAAAACATTGGGAAATATAACCTTTGATAACCCCCTCCAGCCGTGCTAAACAAACAATCAGACAATACAATGGCTGCGGGGCAGGCCAGCACCTCCAAGGCGTAAAGGGCAAGCTCAGGCCATGTGCCCAATTGGAGACCCAGAAGTTGAAGGGGACAGACCCATCAGTCAGTACGTGTAGGCGTGTGCACACATACTGCTCCACCATGCCACACGTCCCCGTGATGTCCACGATCCAATTGGCTATCTTCTCTATCAACTTTCGATGTTCTTTTCTGCGCCTACCTTGTTGATCACAGTTAGCGGCGAATCAGGGTTCCACGCCGGAGAAGGAGTGTGAGAAAGGGATACCACATCCAAGGGAGGTCAATGACTGCAATGTGATCAAGCTGAAATGTGGGACAAGTTATTAAAGCGGAAGGATCAAATGTAAGGGCCAATTAAAGATGAATTTTAGAAATTTAAGTCCCTGTCACCTATGCAGAGCAGGGGTTCTTCATCGGCAAAAATGGGTTAATGTCACCCACCAATGGATCAGATGATTTTTTAAAATTTCAGGCCCTGTCAACTATGCAGAGCAGGGGTTTATTCACGGCAAAACTGTGTTCATGTCACCCACTAATTGAACAGATGATTTTACAAAAATTAGGTCCCTGTTACCTATGTAGAGCAGGGGTTAGTATACGGCAAAATTGGTAAAATGTCACCTGACAATGTAACGGACGATTTTTTGAAATTTATGTCCCTGTCACCTATGCAGAGCAGGGGTTTGTATACGGCAAAATTGGTAAAATGTCACCTGACAATGTAACAGACGATTTTATTAAATTTAGGTCCCTATCACCTATGCAGAGCAGGGGTTTATTCACGGCAAAATTTTTAAAATGTCACCCAAGAACGTAACAGACAAATTAGTGAAATGTATTTCCTTGTCCACTAGGTAGAGCAGGGGTATATCACAGCCAAAAATTGGTGAATGTCACCCAACTATGTAACAGACAAATTAGTGAAATTTATTAACCTGTCCACTAGGTAGAGCAGGGGTATATCACAGCCAAAAATTTGGGATATGTAACCCAACAATATATCAGACAAATTAGTGAAATGACTCAAAATAAAATAAAATATGCACAAATTAACTACAAATAACCTTGACTTAGCGGTGTAGGTGGAAGCGGCGGTAGGTGGAAACTGCTTTTTAGTTTTAATTTAAAATTATTTTTTTTTAAATTAGGCTACACTCCAAAAGAATGGGAAATATCCAAAATACAACAATTAGCAATTGCGCTATAGTATAACAATGGCTGGGTAAGGCCGGTATACAGGTCTATTCTGCACAAAGTACAGACAAGTCCTGTGGGATTCATGCCTGGTTCATTTTAATGAACGTGAGCTTGTTCACATTGGCTGTGGACAGGCGGCTGCGCTTGTGTGTGCTAAACACACGTTCAGACAATACACTGGCTGCAGGGCAGGCCAGCACCTCCAAGGCGTAAAGGGCAAGCTCAGGCCAGGTGCCCAATTTGGAGACCCAGAAGTTGAAGGGTGCAGACCTATCATCCAGTATGTGTAGGCGTGTGCACACATACTGCTCCACCATGTTGCTGAAATGCTGCGTCCTGCTAAGACGTTCCATATCAGCTGGTGGTGCTGGTTGTTGACAAAGCTTTTTCATATTTCGGCCATGCTAACCCTGCCTTCTGAGGTGCTGGTGGTGCCCCAGCTGCATTGCGACCTCTTCCTCCTCCTCTGCCTTCGTCTTGTGCTTCCACTGTGCCCCAGGTGGGAGGTGGGAATGCCACCAGCAGCACGTCTACCATTGTGCGCTTGTACTAGCGCATCTTATGATCACGCTCCGGTGACGGAATTAAGGATAGTACATTGTCCTTGTAATGGGGATCCAGAAGCGTGGCCACCCAGTAATCAGCAGAAGTTAGAATGTGTGCCAGGCTGCCAAGAGGCAACGAAAAGCTGTCCTCTGTGGGAGGTGTATCGTCTGTGTCCTCTGTATCCCCCCAGACATGCACCGGTGATGGCCATGAGCTGGTTTGAGTGCCACCCTGCTGTTAACAGTTCCTCCTCCTCCATCTATTCCTCCTCATCCTCCACCTCGTCATCCTCCAGAACTTTGCCCTGGCTGGACAATTGTGTACCTGGCGTTTGTGGGTGCAGGAACCCACCCTCGGAGCCACTTGTGAATGACTGGCCTAAAACCCTATGAAATGATCCCTCTTCCTCCTCCTCCTCCTCCTCCTCCTCCTGTGCCACATCCTCTTCAATCATCACCCAAAGCGTTTTTTCAAGGAGGCATAGATGTGGGATAGTAACGCTGAGAACGGCATCATCGGCACTAGTTATGTTGGTGGAGTAATCGAAACAAGGCACACAGGTCTCGCATGGAGGCCCAGTCATTGGTGGTGAAGTGGTGCTGTTCCGCAGAGCAACTCACCCGTGTGTGCTGCAGCTGAAACTCCACTATCGCCTGCTGCTGCTTGCACAGTCTGGCCAGCATGTGCAAGGTGGAGTTCCACCTTGTGGGCATGTCGCATATGAGGCGGTGAGCGGGAAGGCCGAAGTTACGCTGCAGCGCTGACAGGCGAGCAGCAGCAGGGTGAGAACGCCGAAAGCGCGCACAGACAGAACGCACTTTGTGAAACAGCTCTGACATATCGGGGAAATTTTTATTTTTATTTTTTATTTTGTTTATAAATTTTCTTTATTGAGAAAATCTGTATACAAGAAAGTTATGGAGGATGCAACCTCCAGGCGGATTAAACAAATAACAAAGACGTCACAATAGGAGCAGGGATGATTACATAGGCATAAAAATCTTAGTACATTAGACCAGACAAAGGTCAGAGAACCTGATAGAGGATGTGTCAAATAATCAGATTAAGAAAGAAAGGAGAGCGTACTATATGATGCTAAATGCATGGGGGTGAAGTGTGAGCAAATATTGGAAACTTGTCTCTGGAATGATTAAGTGGTTAAACTCCTGAATATTTTCCAGTCAAGCCAGATTCTTGCGAAGGATTGGAAATTTCTCAATTCCCAGGAGGAGATTTCCTCAAATCTGTGAATTTGGTCGACTTTTGAAAGCCAGTGATCTATAGGTGGGACATCTGTGGATAGCCAGAATCTCGGGATGAGGAATCTGGCCGCGCTTAATAGGTGCTTGAAGAGGCTCAGATTAGAGGTTTTGTGTTTGATCGGATAAACATTTAAAAGTGCTATCTCCGGAGAAGGGAGGAAATCAGCTCCACAGACATGGTTGCTGATTTGGAACACTTTTTCCCACCATGATAGGAGAATTGGACACTCCCACCAAATGTGTAAGTAGGAGCCTCTGTCAACGGAGCATCTCCAGCACCTATCACAGCCAGAGGCCGAATATCTGGAAACAATATCCGGGGTCTTGTACCATCTAGTGATAATCTTATACCTGTTTTCCTGAATTCTTACACACCTCGACAATTTGTGTGGGGAAGTCAATATTTTAACAACTTCTTTGCATTAAAAGGTAGGATTCAAGTCTCTTTCCCAGAGACCAATGAAGGATGGCGAAATAAATGAGGCTGGGGATCTAATTCTGCTATAGAGTTGTGATATTACTTTTGGAGGATCTTGTGAGCTACTGATCAGACCTTCAAACCAGCTCAGCGGTCTCATTAGATCTCCAAAGAAGATAAGTATGCCTTGAGGAAGTATAATAGGTTCTTGAGTGTCAGTAAGGGGGAGATTGAAAGGCTATCCCTTAACCCATTTAGTGACAAAGGCGTATTGTCATGGAATAATTCTCTCAGAAATGTGGGGGAATCTCTAAGGTGTGTGGGTAAGCTGTCAAGGAGAGCTTCGGGAGCTATTTGTAGAATGTCCCGTACCTGGAGAAGTGGCGTAGGGAAAAGGACCTGGAAGTGCGTGAACTGGAACCATTTCCAGGTATTAATCGTGGCTTTAATCAGAGGGGTTGCATCCGGAGGGATAGGAGGGAGGCATTTGTGACCTAGGAGGAGAGCTCTGAAGGAGGATTTAACCACAGTTTGTTCTATCTGAACCCAGGATTTATGAGGAGGGGCCCTCGGCCAATCCACCAGTCTGGGGAGAAGAACGGCTTTGCCGTACAATTCCGGATCCGGAAGGGCAATACCACCTAATGACTTAGGTCTTTTCAGGACCTTGTAGGAGAGGCGAGCTTTTTTCTTGTTCCAAATGAAGGAACTGAATATTGATCTAAGCGAGGCATAGTAAGAGGAAGGGATTGGTAAAGGGAGGACCTGTTGTAGGTATGTCAGTTTGGGTAAAACTAAAGAAGTGAGAATGTTTTTCCTACCAAACCAGGATAGTATTGGAAGGTCGAGGTTTTTCAGGGTGTCAGAGATATGGCTCAAAAGAGGAGTGTAATTTAAAGCAAAAAGTTGGGAGGGATCATTGCTTATTTTAATACCTAAGTAAGTTAGGTGTGGTAGAGACCAGTTAAAAGGGGAGTTGTGTTCTAAACGGGTTCTTTGGGAATTAGATAGGCCAGTGTATATAATTAAGGACTTGCTATGGTTGATCTTGAAGTTGGAGAACTTGCTAAATGTTTCTATGTGTTGGTAGATTTTAGGGAGCGCAATGCTTGGATTACTAACCATTATCAACAAGTCGTCGGCGAAAGCCGCTGTCTTGTGTTCCTGATCACCTAATGTTACCCCTTTAATTTCTTTATCTAGTCTAATAGTCTGTAAGAGGGGCTCCATAATTAAAACAAAGAGGAGAGGGGAAAGGGGGCACCCCTGCCTAGTTCCATTGCTTATCTGGAAGGGGGTAGAAATAGTGCCATTGATGGAGATTGAGGCTGAGGCTTTAGAATACATGGCATCAATAGCTGATAAGAAGGGGTTAGGGAATTTTTGAAAAGACAGTACAGATTTCATGAAGGACCATTTAACTCTGTCAAATGCCTTGTCAGAGCATCTGTACTGAGAAGGACAAGGGGTAGGGATTTCTTTTTAGCATAGTAAAGGATGTTGAGGACTCTAGTGGTGTTATCTTTGCCCTCTCTCCCCTTAACAAAGCCGGTCTGATCTCTATGGATCAGAGAAGGGAGTATAGAGGCTAAACGAATAGCCAACATTTTGGCCAGTAGTTTGAGGTCTAAGTTAAGGAGAGAGATGGGTTTATAGCTAGGGCATAGCGTGGGATCTTTACCCTCCTTTGGGATCAAAATAATATGGGCTTTAGTCATTTCACTAGACAGAGGTTTGTTTTTCAGGGATAAATTGTAGATTGGTAACATGTATGGTATAAGTGTATCTTGAAATGTGGAGTAATAAGAGATGGGAAGACCATCTGGGCTTGAGCTTTTACCCTTAGGGGACCCACGGATAGCCTCCGTAAGTTCATCTGAGGTAAAAGGTGAGGCCAGGAGTTTTGTGTCCTCTTCTGAGAGAGAGGGGAGTTGCAGTTTCTCCAAAAAGGAGGAGGGGGATGGCGGGGGCTCTGATGGGGTAAGTGTGTGGGGGAGACCTTCAAGATTATAAAGGGACTCATAGAAGTCTCTAAATTGCGCTGCAATCTGGTTTGAGTCAAAAATGGGCAACCCTGATGCGTTAGTGAGTTTATGCACAAAATTATTTGATTTCCTCATTTTAATCCTCTGAATAACAAATCTAGAGGCTTTGTTGCCATAAGCAAAGATCTTTTGCTGTGAGTTAAGATAGTATTTTGCTGATTGGGAGTTCAGAAGATTTTTGAGGGAGTGCCTATAGTTGTTTAATTCATCTAAGTGGGATTTAAGTAGGGAGATTTTATGGGTTTTCTCTAATCGGTTGATTTTCTCATGGAGATAATCAAACTGTTGATTCCTGATTTTCTTAAGGTGGGCCCCAATACTGATACACTGGCCTCTCACATATGCCTTATGAGCGTCCCATAGGGTCTGAGGTGAGATTTCAGGAGAAACGTTTAAATGGAAGTAGTCATTTAGAGCAGTTTGTATTTTAGCTTTGGCCTCTGGAATCTCTAATAATTGTTCATTAAATCTCCAGGTGCAAAGGATTTGTTTTTCCTCGGGATGGAGAGGGAGACGAAGGTAGGGGAGTGATCAGATAGTAGGATGTTTCCTATGCTCGCTTCTTTACAATATTGAAGGTGATCTTTAGATATAAAGATATAGTCCAGGCGCTGGTAGGAGCCATGAACTGGTGAAAAGAAGGTATAGTCCTTAGTGTCCGGGTGGAAAGTACGCCATACATCAATAAGATGGGCTTTCCATAATTTAGAGGTCAAAGATCGAATGGCGGATTGGGAGTGGGCGGACTTCCCTGAAGAGGAGTCTAAAAGGGGGTTTAAAACTATGTTAAAATCACGGCCTAGCACAAGGGTACCCTCACTGAATGTGCTAATTTTGTCTAGTATATCTTTTAACCATGGGATTTGCTTAGTATTTGGGACATATACATTTATAAAGGTATATAAATGCTGAAGGATTTTCCCTTTCAACATTAAGTAACTTCCATCTGGGTCGATGCATTGATCAAGTGGCTGAAATTGAATTCTCTTTTGCATGCCTATACTCACACCTCTAGAGTTGGATGAGCTGGAGCCACTATGGAACCATTGAGAAAAATATGAATGTGAAAGGTTAGGATAGTGACCCAACTTCAGGTGTGTCTCCTGAAGAAACACAACTGTGGCTCCGTCTCTCTTCAGCATCCCAAATACCTGTCTCCTTTTAGATGGGGAGTTAAAGCCCCTCACATTATAAGAGGCAATCCGAAGCTCAGCCATCTGGGACGCCGGGAGAGGCCGAGCCCACTAGGAGAAGTGTGCATGCATAGTTACCTTCCAACTCTAGAGGAATAAATAACACAATCAGTACCACAAGTAAGTCTAACCTTGGTTTTGCATTGCAATCCAATACCCGCCTCATAAGACCTGCTGGTGACGGAAGTACATACATAACAGTGAAACTAGAAAAAAAGAACAAAAAACATAAGCAGTATATCTGCATTAATGTCAGTGGGGGAGAAATTGGGTAGAAAACCCTAGTACGGACATAACTTTACCAAAAAAGGATATTGAAATAGAACCAGAGCGTGGAATTAAGCCAGAAAGCCCACCTCCAGCCCTGGAACTACCGGCATTTTAAGCAATAAGAACAATGTGTGTCAGGCAGGAGAGGTCTGGTGGAGTAAGGCCAGAACTGGCTCTATATGGATACGAGTACTAGAGTCCACCCTCTGCCATGCGCTAAACTTGCTCTAAATCAGCATGGCTTCTTATCGTGATCCGAGTCCCCTTGTATAGGAACGAGAGGCCAAATGGAAAAGTCCAGCGATAAAGGATTTTGTGGTGAATGAGCCACTCTGTCAGGGGCTTGAGCGCTTTGCGTTTTTTCAGGGTGACAGGTGCCAAATCCTGGTAGATGTGGATTCGTTGATCTCTAAACAGCACCTCTTGTAGCTTCCTGGCACATTCTAAAATGGCTTCCTTATCTTGGAAGTTTAAGAAGCGGCAGATTATGTCCCTGGGCGGCTCAGATGGTTTAGGTTTTGGACGGAGGGCCCTATGGGCTCTTTCAATTATCGGGACGGGGTGTTCCAGACCCAGAAGCTGTTCACACAAGTCCAGTATCGCAGCAGGTATTTCGGAGGTAAGCATAGACTCTGACAGGCCTCGGAATCTTAAGTTATTCCTCCTTCCCCGATTCTCCTGGTCCTCCAGTGCGGCATGCATGGAGTTAAGATGGTTTTGCACTGAGTGAAGGCTGTTTGTAGCAGCCGGTTGAAATTCTAGCATGACGGTTTGCACATTCTCTAGGTCTTCCACCCTGCCCCCAATATGTCTGATGTCCTGGCGCATGGAGGACAATTCGCTTACCAGCGGTTCCAGGGCTTTTGTTAGGGCTGACCTCAGATATTTCCTTGAAATCGGAAGGTTTAGGCGGCTTCCTGTATCTTCGGAGTCGCTTTCTCTCTCTGCATTATCCTGACTTTCATCCTCAGGTTCAAGCAGTGAGGCCGGCGCCATTTTAGATTCTTTGGCGGCGTGTATGGACGCCGCTTTTTTAATAAATTTGTCCATCTCGCCACTTGCTATGGATGACTTCTGGTGATGAGGAGGTTCCCCTGCTCGCGGGTGGCCAATTTTCACCATTTTCCAGCCGGTATAGCTAACGTTAGCAGCAGTAAAGATATGTCCGCAAGACGGAGCTCAGACGCACACAGCCATCCACGTCCGGCGCTAGCTCCGCCCGCCCATATCGGGGTACTTTTTAAGGAACCTCTGCATCACCAAATTCAGCACATGCAGCAGTCAAGGGATGTGCGTCAAACCGGCTAGTCCCAGAGCTGCTACAAGATTTTGCCCATTATCGCACACTACCATGCTGGTCTTGAGGCTCACTGGCACCAACCACTCATCGGTCTGTTGTTCCATGCCTGTCCACAGCTCCTGTGTGGTGTGGGGTTTGTCCCCCAAACAGATAAGTTTTAAAACTGCCTGCTGTCGTTTACCCCTGGCTGTACTGAAGTTGGTGGTGAAGGTGTTACACTGACCGGATGAGGAGCCGGTAGAGGATGAGAAAGCGGAGTAGGAGGAGGAAGCAACAGGAGGCAAAGAGAAGCACCATGCAATCCTCAGTGGTGTAAGGATATGTGCCAAACTGCTATCCGCCTCAGGCCCAGCTGCCACTGCATTTACCCAGTGTGCTGTTAGGGAGATATAACGTCCCTGACCGTGCTTACTGGTCCACGTATTCGTAGTTAGGTGGACCTTGCCACAGATGGCGTTGTGCAGTGCACACCTGATTTTGTCCCCCACTTGGTTGTGCAGGGAAGGGATGGCTCGCCTGGAAAAGTATTGGCGGCTGGGCACGACGTACTGTGGGACAGCCACCACCATAAGGCTTTTAAAACTATCCGTCTCCACCAGAGGGAATGAAGGCATTTCAAAGGGCAGTAATTTTGAAATGCTGTCATTCAGGGCCAGGGATCGCGGGTGGGTAGGGGGGTACTTTCTCTTTCGCTCCAGTGTTTTGGAGATAGAGAGTTGAACGCCTCCATGGGACATTGTGGAGATGCTTGGTGACCCAGGTGGTGGCGTTGCTGGCAGAGCCTCTGTTTGCGGGGTGGCAGGTGTCGACGTCATCACCAGAGGTGGATGAAGAGGCCGAGACTGCAGCAAAAGAGGAAGCAGGAGATGCCAGAGACCTTCATGCAGGTTGTGCTCAGGTTGAGAACCTTTTTGCCTTGCTTCAGGCTCTGATTGCACAGCGTGCAAACCACTCGTGTCTTGTCGTCAGCACATTGTCTGAAGAACTGCCACGCCAGGGAACTCCTTGGAGCTGGCTTTTGTGTGCTCAGTCCCTTGCTGCAGTGGGCAGTAGCAGGCGTACTGTCTAGGGGACGGCCGCTCCGCTTTTTCACCCTGCTCCCTCTTCTGCTGTGCTGGTGGCTCTGTGCGACCACCGCCTCTTTCTCCGAACTACACAGGTCACTCGCATGACCTTGATTCCATGTGGGGTAGATGACCTCATCGTCCTTCACATCATCTTCCACCCAGTGTTCACCCCTACCCTCCTTGTCAGTCTACACACTGCAGAAAGCCACAGCAGTTGGCACCTGTGTTTCGTCATCATCCGAGACGTGCTGCGGTGGTCCTCCCATGTACTCATCCTGAAACATAAGTGGTTGGGTATTGGTGCACCCAATCTCTTCCACATCTCAGGCAGGGCTATGTGGATGGCCCTGGGAAACCCTGCTAGCAGAGGCATCAAAAAGCAGAGGAGACTGCTCCATGACTTGGGGCTCAGACTGTATGGCTGATTTGCAAGGGGGTGATTTGAAGGACTGATGGACATGGGCTGCAGGTGCCAACTCTGATCTTTCAGCAGGAGACTGGGTGGGAGACAATGTGAAGGAACTGGAGGCACTGTCAGTCACCCAATCTACTATCGCCTGTACTTGTTCTGGCCTCACCATTCGTAGAGCCGCATTCGGCCCTACCAAATAACGATGAAGGTTCTGTCGCCTACTCGCACCTGAGGAAGGTGTTTTCACTTGTGTGTGTAGCTGGCACAGATCGACCACGTCCTCTCCCTGCAACAGGTGCTCCACCAGCAGCACCACGACCGGGGACACATCCCTTATTTGACGCTCTCCTCATTCTTTGCGTTCACACACCAAACTAACAGATGGTTTATGTCAGGCAAATAATTTAACTGCCAATAGTCAACAGTTAAGTTCATTGAGAGTAAGGCAGTGACGGTGTCATAAAGAGGAAAAATTTCTTGAGGTCACACAACATTGTGACAGGCAAATTTTATACAATTACTTCACGGTCCCCAAAAATTTTAATTTGTCAACCAACAATGTAACTGCAGTATTGACTGATTGTATTTCACTGTGACAAATGCAGCAAAGGCCACAAATGTAGTATCTTGCCCAAAATTGATGTTTTTTTAATACCAGAATATAACAGCGGTATATAACGCTTGTATTGGACTTGTCAGACAAAGGCCGCAAATTTAGTATCTTGCGAAAAATTTGTGATTTTTTTAAACTAAGAATATTATTGCAGTATTTCAAGCTTGTATTTCACAGTGACAAATGCAGCAAAGGCCCCAGATGTAGGGTATTGCCAAAAGAGGGTGTTTTTTTTAAAACCCAGAATATAATTGCAGTATTTCAAGCTTGTATTTCACATTGACAAATGCAGCAAAGGCCCCAGATGTAGGGTCTTGCCAAAAATGGGTGTTTTTTTTAAACCCAGAATAGTATTGCAGTATTTCAAGCATGTATTTCACTGTGACAAATGCAGCAAAGGCCACAAATTTAGTATCTTTACCAAAAGGGGTGTTTTTTAATAACAGAATATAACAGCAGTAGCTAACGCTTGTATTTCACAGTGATAAATGCAGCAAAGCCCCCAGATGTAGTGTATTGCCAAAAATGGGTGGTTTTTTAAACCCAGAATATTATTGCAGTATTTCAAACTTGTATTTCAACGTGAGAAATGCAGCAGAGGCCCCAGAAGATGGTTTTGCCAAAAAAAGGGTGTTTTTTAGAACCCAGAATATAATTGCAGTATTTCAAGCTTGTGTTTCACTGTGACAAATGCAGCAAAGGCCCCAGATGTAGGGTGTTGCCAAAAATGTTTTTTCTTTTTAACCCAGAATATTATTGCAGTATTTCGAGCTTGTATTTCACTGTGACAAATGCAGCAAAGGCCCCAGATGTATGGTGTTGCCAAAAATGTTTTTGTTTTTTTTTAAACCGAGAATATAATTGCAGTATTTCAAGCTTGTACTTGAATTTGTCACAAATGCACATATGCTATGCTGGTTCACTTAACTTGCATTAAAATGGCCGCCAACGCCCACCTAACTAACAGACGAATAAAAGTTATTTTTCTGTGTCACTGGGTTCAGGGCAGGATAAAAAAATTGTGCACTGCACCCACAAAACAAAATCGCTGTAGATCGCTGAGTTAACAAGCTTATATAGAGGGTGGGTCACATGCTGCACTGGCTAATCACAGCCATGCCATTACTAGGCATGGCTGTGATGGCTTCTAAGGGCACACGAGATAAATGCTTGTTGATTGGCTGCTCTGCAGCCTTTCAAAAAGCACCATTAACTCGCCGAACACCGAACCCAAACCCAAACTTTTACTGAAAAGTTTGGGTTCGGGTCCGGGGTCCAAAAATCCTAAAGTTCAGTACGAATCTGAACTTTACAGTTCGGGTTAGCTCAACCCTAGACAAGACTATTCGCTGTTGTGAGTGAATAGTCTTGTCATAACACTATGCAACTAATAGAGGGTGCTGTTCATGAGAGATTCTGCTCAATTGCATGTCTTTCCCATATGCCCATGTTTATGCAAATTCGTTTTTACATGACAAAACTGTATAGAATGATTATTGAATATTATGTTAGGACAATCAGAAAACTTTTTGTCGCCCTAATGATATTGATCTAGGTGTGCAGGTCCACCCAAGTCATCCAACAGATGTGAAGCAACTTTGAGGTTTACTGGTTCTCAGTCAGATGAGAGCTGGTTTGGAATATCTCATAGTGCACAAGGCTGCCATTGTAAGGTATGTGTTATGCTGAGCGCTCCGGGTCCCCTGCTGGTCTCGGAGCGCTCACAGCGTATGTCCCCAGGCAGCACTCCAGCGTCTCGGCGTGTGCGTCCTCGCTCTCTAGGGTGCGCGCGTGCCGGGACTCTTAGATTCAAAGGACCAGTGCACCAGTGATTGGTGCCTGGTCCAAAGGGGTTATTAAGGGTTAAGGTTGTGAGAGGCAGTGCTGACTTAATTAGGCTGCACCTGTGCACTGCCCATTTATACCTTCTCCTCCCACAGCCTTCTGCCGGATCTTTGTGCCTTGTGCCTCAGAGAAAGCGTTCCCTATGATGTTAGTTTGCCTTACCTGTTGCCGTACCCGTTGCTACCGTCCACTCGCCTTTGAACCTTTGCCGCCTGCCCTGATCGCTGCTTCGTCCGACTACGCTCTTGCCTTCTCCCTGTGTACCACGCCTTATCAGTTGCCAGAGAGGTCGAGTTGTTACTAGGGGACACGACCTGGTAGTTACTGCCGCGGCAAATCCATCCCGCTTTGCGGCGGGCTCTGGTGAAGACCAGTAACTGCTTAGAACCGGTCCTCTGGTACAACCCGCGCCATCGCCTCTCTGATGCAGAGGATTCACTACCTGTCCTGCCGGTTCGTGACAGTAAGATCCGGCCATGAATCCCACTGATGTTCCCCTGCCAAGCCTGGAGGACCTCACCACCATTGTGGCCCAGCAGGGTCAACAGCTGGCCCAGTTGACCGCTATGTTGCAGCAGCTCCTGCCTTCTCTGCAACAGCCAGCTCCTCCGTCTGATCATGCTGCATCACCTCCGTCTGCAGTTACCACCGGTTCCAGAATCCGTTTGTCCCTACCAGACAAATATGACGGAGATCCTAAGCAGTGCCGTGGGTTCTTGTCGCAGTGCTCTCTCCACCTCGAGCTTCTGTCCGACCAGTTTCCTTCTGAGCGAGCCAAGGTAGCCTTTATTCTCAGTTTACTGTCCGGGAAGGCCCTGGCCTGGGCTACACCACTATGCAGGGCCGGATTAACGTAGGGGCTGATGGAGCTGCAGCTCCAGGCCCCTACCATAAAATAGGCCCATCTGCCAGCCAAAAGGCCGTCGGGAGGGTTAAAAGTCCTCTGTTGTACACAGCGTCACATAGCACACAGACAATGCAGAGACGCTCACCTCACGCTGGCAGCAGGGAGCCTGAGGGGGCGGGACTCGGGAGGAGCGTAATATGATCCTAGAGTGGAAGCTGCTTCTGCCAGCCACTCCCCTCCCCGCCCACCAACCAATCAGAGCTGAGGCAAGGCAAGCACTGGCAGGTCTGAGTAGTACAGGGAGTCTTCACAGGTCCTGTAAGGGAACTGCACAGTGTAAAGTGTAGTTCCCAGGTTAGAACAGTGCATCTGCCAGGACCTGTGATGACATCATCTTCAGCATCACAGGTCCTGCAGAATCTAGCAAAGGAACAGCACCAAAAATGCTGTAGTTCCTAGGTTTGAAAGGTACATCTGCCAGGACCTGTGATGACATCATCACAGGTCCTTCAACCCCTAACAGCAAGTATTAGAAGTTCACAATCAGCTCTGCATTGATCCATACAGACTGGAATGGAGAGGTAAGAGGAGGTCCTCCACTTTTCATCATTTACCCCCCCTCCATGCCCTGTTTTTACTCAATGCTCACTCATGTATAATACTTCAGACAGGTACAGTGACCACTACCCCATGTACTTCACACACACAGTGACTATAATGCATAACTGACCACATATTTCTATAAACACTGCATCTACAGTATTATACCTTGTATGCCTCACACACATATATATATATATATATATATATATATATACACACACACACTGCATATATTAAACAGTATTATAGATGTAATATGTACAGATATATAATATATATTGCAGTGTACTGATATGTGAGGTACAAGGTATAATATATGCAGTGTGTATAGATATATTGTATATACAGCAGTGTACTGATATGTTAGGTACGAGGTATAATAGATGCAGTGTGTACAGATATATAGTATATACAGCAGTGTACTGATATGTGAGGTACAGGGTATAATAGATGCAGTGTGTACAGATATATAGTATATACAGCAGTGTACTGATATGTGAGGTACGAGGTATAATATATGCAGTGTGTACAGATATATAGTATATACAGCAGTGTACTGATATGTGAGGTACGAGGTATAATAGATGCAGTGTGTACAGATATATTGTATATACAGTATTGGATTGATATGTGAGGTACGAGCTGTAATTTATACCTCATATATCAATACACTGCTGTATATACTATATACCTGAACACACTGCATATATTATACCACGTTCCTCACATATCAGTACACTGCTGTATATACTATATATCTGTACACACTGCAGCTATTATGCCTCTTTTGTGTGCCAGGCCTGTTTTGTAATCCCAATCCGGCCCTGATGGCATAAATTATAAAACAGCAGCGAACATAGTTCATGGAACAAAGAGAGAGGCCTGGAATGGGTAGTGGGAGGGGCTATAAAAGGGGAATGGGGGCCCAATTTAGATTCTTGCTATGGGGCCCAGTGATTTCTATGTACGCCTTTGACAGGAGCAGAGAGATAAGAGACGTGACAGATGACACAGAGTTTAGATTACAGGTTGAATTAACCCTTTAGGATCAAATTGGCCTCTCAGGAGATATATATGTTAAAGGCATCTCATTCAGTAGCTATATAACTAAGGGTGGGTTCACATCTCCTTTATGGATTCCATTAAGTGGGGACTGTGGGGACTATTTTATTATCAGCCAGTGACTGTGTTACTGTAATACTGTTATCAGTTCAGCACATAGTTTTCCCTGTGCGTGCATTCACATTTCACTTCACTTGGTTGGTTGTACTACTGTCAGTGTCAGACTGTTGTCACTGTGGGGAACAATGCACAACAGACAACAATGCACACCACAGTGACAGCTCCTGAGTCCTCCTGTCCGGCGTCAGCCTCAGCTTCCCTTCACTATCACTATAATCAATCACTCTTCCTGATCCTGACTCACTCATTAGAGAGCTGAAGAGCCGACTGAGTCAGCAGCAGCAAGTGAATCGAATGGATAGCATCTGCACATGCGCACCAGCACCTAGAGTCTTCGGTTCACTTGCGAGTCAGCTCAGCAGTCAGTGACTCAGCAAGTGAACCGAAGATCCGATTCATGAATCGGTTCATTTGAATGAGCCGATTCAAATGAACCGATTCATCTGAAAGATCCGAACTTCCTATCACTACTGAGGTCATATCCGGCGGGCCGCGGCATTACAGGAACAGCACCAGCTGCTCTGACGTCCTGTCGCCGGATATACGTCACAGGATATCCGGCGGCAGGACGTCAGAGCAGCTGGTGTGGTTCCTGTAATGCGGCCCGCTGGATATGACCTCAGTGCGCCCGCGGTTATCCCTCCTGCACGCTGCGCTGTGTACAACCTGCTCAGCAGTTTCGACCAGCACACGGCCCACAGCGCTCAGCCACACCAGCCCGCGAGACAGCAGGAGCTTCTGGAGCAGGTATCAGATAAACTCATCCAGTTGGAAGGGAGGGCAATCATAGTGCTGTTCTGATTTATGGACACAGCTCTCAGCATGCTTAGCCAGCCTTCTATCTAGCTGTTTCTGAGCCTGTGGACTGTGACTCTCAAGAAGCACAGCCAGATAGAAGGCTGGCTAAGCATGCTGAGAGCTGTGTCCATAAATCATAACAGCACTATGAACATTACTGACTGGCTAAGCATGCTGAGAGCTCAGTCTAAATAACATAACACATTAAAGAAAGTACTGTTTCTAGCTGCGAGTCCACAGTCCACAGCAGCTAGAAACAGTAATTTCTTTAAAGGGATTCTGTCACCAGGTTTTACCCCTGTCAGCTAAAAATATGCTGATGTTCAGGGCGTCTTCACAATTCCTAATGTGGGCTTATAAATGTCATCTGTGGGCTTATTTAGCTAAAAAACAGCTTTTACTAACCTGTCAGTCAAACAAATAAGGTGCCCAAGGGGATGTTAATGGGTGCAAGATGCCCGCCCGCACCCACCGCCGTTCGTGCCCAGCGCCGCCTTTCTGGACTTCTGCACCGCCTCCTAATCCTCTGTGCCGCCTCTCGCTCTCCCTCCCTCCCCCCTCCTTCTGGGACCGCGCAGATCCTGCCACCGCATCCGTCCAGAGCTTCTGCCTAGAGTTCCGGAATGTTTTTGAGGAGCCTACCCGGGTTACCTCCGCAGAGACTGCCTTACTAAATTTGACCCAAGGAGGTTCTTCCGTGGGTGACTATGCCATTCAGTTCCGCACTCTGGCCTCTGAGCTGAACTGGAACAATGAAGCCCTTTGTGCCACCTTCAAGAAAGGACTTAACAGTGAAGTAAAGGACGTTCTGGTTGCACGTGAGCTTCCTTCCACTCTTTATGACCTCATCTTGCTGGCCACTAGAATAGACAAACGTTTCGCCGAAAGACAGGAGGAACTCCTCCTTGAAAAGGAAAAAGCTCGTCCTAGACGCTTTCCTCGTCTGGCTCCCATTTTTCCGCATCCACCTCAACCCGCTACTGGGTTTTCAGCCGAGGAAGCCTTCCAGTCCCTGAAATCTGCCTTTGCCTCTGCACCCGTTCTCTCTAGACCAGATTCCACCAAGCCCTTCTCTCTTGAAGTGGATGCCTCCTCGGTGGGAGCCGGAGCCGTCCTCACCCAGAAGTCTTCCCGGGGCAAGACTTCAACTTGTGGCTTCTTTTCAAAAACATTCTCTTCCGCAGAGAGAAATTACTCCATTGGGGACAGGGAACTGCTGGCTATTAAATTGGCACTGGAGGAATGGAGACATTTACTCGAGGGCGCCACACATCCTGTGTACATCTTCACGGACCACAAGAACCTGGCTTATCTCCAGTCTGCTCAGAGATTAAATCCCCGTCAGGCTCGTTGGTCTCTGTTCTTCGCCCGCTTTAACTTTGAGATCCATTTCCGTCCGGCTTGTAAGAACATTAGGGCAGATGCTCTGTCTCGGTCCTCTGATGTGGTGGGCGACGAGTTAACACCTCAATATATTATCCCTCCAGAACGCCTTATTACAGTCGCTCCCGTGGACCTGCCCCTTCTTCCTCCTGGCAAATCCTACGTACCTCCACGTCAGTGGCTGCAAATTCTCAAGTGGGGCCACGCCTCCCCTTTTGCCGGTCATCCAGGGGTGCTAAAGTCTCTCCAACTAATCTCCCAAAGGTACTGGTGGCCTTCTCTGGAGAAAGATGTCTCGGACTTCGTCCAGGCCTGTATGATTTGCGCCCGGGATAAATCGCCTCGCCAGAGACCAGCGGGTCTCCTCTTGCCTCTACCTGTTCCTGAAGTTCCCTGGTCTCACATCGCCATGGACTTTTTTACTGATCTTCCCTCCTCCCATGGCAAGTCCGTTATTTGGGTCGTGGTGGATCGCTTCTCCAAGATGGCTCACTTTGTACCCCTGCCCGGTCTACCCTCTGCACCCATGTTGGCCAAACAATTTTTCCAACACATCTTCCGTCTCCATGGCCTTCCCAAACATATTGTCTCGGATCGTGGGGTACAATTTGTCTCCAAATTCTGGAGGGCTCTATGTGCCCAGCTCGGGATCAAATTGGACTTTTCTTCTTCGTACCACCCTCAATCTAACGGCCAAGTAGAACGGGTGAACCAGATTTTGGGTGACTATCTGCGTCACTTTGTATCCTCTCGCCATGACGACTGGGCTGATCTACTTCCCTGGGCGGAGTTCTCCTACAACTACAAACAATCCTCTGCCTCTAACAAGTCTCCTTTCTTTGTAGTTTTTGGCCGTCATCCTCTTCCACCGCTGCCGCAGTCTCCCACTCCTTCTTCTGTACCTGCCGTTGACAGTCTTGTACAGGATTTTTCCTCCGTCTGGCGAGAAACCCACGCTGCTCTCCTCAGGGCTTCCGCCCGTATGAAGGTTCAAGCTGACAAGAGACGCAGATCTCCACCGGAATTTCGCCCGGGTGACAAGGTGTGGCTCTCCTCTAGGTACATCCGATTTAGGGTCCCAAGTTACAAGTTGGGCCCTCGTTTCTTGGGACCCTATAAATCAAGAGTCGTATCAATCAAGTTTCTTATCAGCTCCATCTTCCTCCCTCCCTCCGAATCCATAACTCCTTCCATGTCTCCCTTCTTAAACCTGTGTCGTCGCAATTCATGCGACTCTCCTTCTTCTTTGTGTGGTGCCAAATCAATTAGAAGAATAAGTATGTGTACAGCATACTGCTTTATAATGAGACCAGACACTAGGTGGTTTCATGAAAGCATCTTCTCATCCTCTTTGACCCATGGTAGAAGAGAGCAGGCGAGAGAGCCTTTTATTCACAGTACATTCACTTAAATAGCAGACATGACATCACAAAAGGGGTGTTCCTTAAGAAGAGGCTATTGGCTCCTTAACCTGATAGGAGTGGTTTCAGAATCCCCTCTTCCCCCTCCCTCATTGACCTTCTCATACATATGGTTTGCAGCCATCTAGTGGACAGAAATGTGTACTACAGAATATTCTCATTATATATTCATAAAATCATAAATCCTTCTCTCACAAATCCCTCCTTTTGCGGGAAATAGACCAGAGGTGAACAGGCAAAAGTGAGGTACTCTCCCAACGCCCTAAACAGCGAAGAGCTGGACTTTCCTTATTGCTTCACCAGGTCCCCTCAACTCCCTTTCGGGTTTGCCTTCACCTTGTCCTATTACCCCGCAACCATCAACAAGGTTTTATTTACTTAAGGATGGAATAATCTTTGTCTTTGACAGGGGCACAGCACATATACACAGTGTGGGCATGGATGTATTATACATTTTCCAAAACAATTTTCCTAAAATGTAGAACTATATGACAGCCCATTAAAACCAAATTCTAATAACATTGTAGTCACTGAACCAGTTCCCAAAACATTATTCTGGCCATGATATTAATTTCAGAATTTTTCCCATCAGTTCATTTGATAAAGTTCATCAGTTTCTTAAGATCCTTGGTGATCCTTCCATCAGTTTCTTCAGATCCTTGGTGATCCTTCCATCAGGGGCAGTGTTGTCCGGAATGTAGATGCAGCCGTTCCTGTAGACCCCTCCTTTTTCTGCTGTCAAGGACCAGTCGGTTCTGTAGAGTCATCACTCGAAAAGAGCTCAGTTGTTCCACCATTCTCTGCACAGCATCACAGATATAATTCACAAATCTCTGTTGATGACAATAGATATGTTAATCCAATCAAAAAAATTATTATTATTATTTTTACTAATCATGGGAGTTAATGACTCAAATCCTGCAACTATCTGACTTTTTGCTTTAAATTAATCAGAAACTCTACTACAGACTCCTATGGCATCCATGTATCCATGTATAAACGTGAGTCAAAAGATGTAGGCAGTGACCTCCTTAGTCGTGACCGGACATTGTTTTCTGATTTGATCCCACTCAGGAGGTGAGAATAGAACAAATGGCATCAGTACCCGATCAGGACTTGATCAGGGTACATTGACCACTTCATTCCACCTGCATCCTGGGTTGGAGTTTCAAATCTCCATACAATCACCAGATATCTGCGTTTTGATAATTTTGGTTGATAAACCAACTGTCAGAGTAAACGTTAGAGTCACTACTTGTCATCTTCAGCTGAATTATGTAAGAACAATATCCTGGAGGGAAAACACCAAAGGGCTTTCCTGTATAAATCCTGTCTCTAAGGTCAGTTTGTCATTATATTTTAAATTTGGCCAAATATTTAAGGTCAATTATAGGTAAGGATGTAGGAGCCACAGAAGCAACTGAACTTTGAGATTTCTCCCTTACCAACATTCTAAATTTGCCTAGGGGATCTTGGTCACTTACACATGCTCCTAACACATATATCCCCAAATCCTGTTGTATAGGATTTCTAATGGACAGGAACAGAGGATTACATTCATCATGTTTACAACTGTTTGGTGGAGTTCCCTTCAGGATAGTCATTCTATGGGACAAACCTTCACCTTTACTGACTCTAGAGGTAGTTTCCACTGGTATATATTCCTAACACTTTAGACTAGTACTCCATTCGGTTAATTTCCAATATCCACAGTTGGTATGGTCATATTTAAATACAATTACCATAGACTGGGTCAGTTCCAGTCACACAGATGTACTTATCAGACCAAAACCAAGTGTCCTATCTGTCATCTGTCTTACAGTCCACTATACTGCAAAAGTCAACTTAGTTGTTCCTGACTCATCTTGATAATATATCACCGTTGGAATTTGATTTGACTGTGATTTTCCCTTTGTACAATATGGAACAAACAATAAGGCATGAAACAACATTATGGCTCTTATAGTCCTGACACTTGATTGCAATACGATCAGTTTCTCCTTGCAATTCGACAGCAGTGGCGGCGGTTATCAGGACTTGATGTAGGTCTTCAAACCGTAGCTCTAGGACTTTCCACCCGTCTCTTGTTTCACCACTATCCAATCTCCTGATTGTGAAGAATGAATCGCTTCTATACAGTCTGGATTCTAGGAAACAACTAAAACTTGGAAATACACATTAGACAATAAATTGTGCAACAGACAACATCATTTTGGAAAACTACTATGCTGCATCTGGAACTATTGGGGAAATAGACACCTAATCCAGGAGCATTCCCAAAGAGTACTTCATAAGGACTTAGGCCTATCTTCCGGTTAGATGTATATCGGATGGAGAAAAACCCCAGGGATAGGTACTCTCACCTCAGTCAGTATCTTTTAGCTGTAGCCTTTGCTACAGGCCAAATCTCCGAATATCCTGGAAAGAGATCAATATAGACACAGACATATTCACACTGTTCCACCTTTGTTCTGAATGTAGTCAATCCGCAGTCTCTGAAATGGGTAAGATGACCTTGGCATATGCCTTCCTGGAACTCCCATAGTTCTCCTATCATTATTACAGCATTCACCTAGTGGCAGCATTGTTGAACCCAGGAGTCATCCACCACAGAACCCAATCACACCTTCTCTCTCTGGATTTGCCCATGTTCTAAATCCATACTCTTTAGGTGGAGTGCCCTCTGAAGGAAGAGTTTATTACCAACTCTCCAGAGTCCTATTATCACTTCTACCTTTATCCTTTGATGTTTTCTTTCAGCCTCTGTAACCTGTATCTGAAAAAGGCAAACTTTTTGGAAATCCACTGGCCTTAAGCCATCCTATATCACACAGATTTCCACTTAGCGTAGACTTCAGGTAATAATGTAGCCTCTACCTTCTCAGGCAGCATCAGGGCATCAAACATCTTTCATACACTCAGCATTCATTATTGATGGGCTTAGCCATGGATCATACAAAATCTCTGCTTCACTAGATTAGACCATAATAATGAGTGATACCGAAGGCATACCTGGATGTTAGCAGTCTTACCCTCAGCCATCTTACCAACCTCAGCGAGTGTCTTCAGCTCTGTCTCCTGCACTACCATTGCTGGACGGAGTGGTTCTTTCTTGACAACATCAGATTAAGTAGGAACAGCATATCCTGTCAGAGGTGATCAATCTTCCAGGAACCTGAAATGATCTACCAGAAACTCAAAAATGTGGTTATTAATTGGATGGAGACATTAAATTTCAATTTTTATATTTTTATTTACTACTCCCAGACTCCCCCCTTCCAGATGCAGCAGAGTGATCGGATCTAATTTTGCACACCCTTAAGACAGTGATTAATTGGTGAGAGGAGTAGGAATTGTATTACTAGATGCTCCTACACATGTGATACTACCCTCAGCCATGAGAGATCATGGAACATGTTTGCTATGAGGCAATGTAATTAGATCCTACGGACTGTATAGATAACAGGGATCCAGTATTTGATTCTGGGTTGTTAATTTCCTATGGGTGTTTCATTTGAAGGGCTGAACATTTGTCTTCCTCCCACAGGCGAGGAAGTGGGCAAGTACATACAAAGTCTTCCTCGCCCCCTTGTGGGGAGGACTGATTGGCAGCCACGCCCACCTTAGGTCTTTGTTTGATTTAACTTTAACAATATGACAAAATAGGGACAAAATTAACTTCTCTCAACCCTAGCCAACACTAGACCTTTCTAGATGATTCTCAAGATCATACACAAAGGCAGCACTTAGGATTTTCTCATGCATAGATAAGGTAATCTCAAAAATCCAAATCCACCCAACTTTTCTGGAGTCTAGTGAAAACTTTTTTTTTTTTTTTTTTTTTTTTTTTTTTTTTCACACTCTCTGTCCTGAGGACAATGTGACTGACTGATGATCTAAACACTTCATCACAGACTCACTGATATTCACTATGCATTAAATCCCCAGCTCTACATTGGACTCAATTTTCCAAATCTCATAAATAATATGAGAAAACTCTCCATATTTTAACTAATTTTTTTAAAGCAGCATAAGTAAGTCCTCTGAATTGGGAATTCTATTCATCATGGCAAAATTGATGTTACTACTGGGTGTAATATATGTCATACATCATATAATGATGCAGATATCCCTACACTTTCACTCATACCTGAATAAGGACTTAGAATGAGTGCATCCTAGATTGATAGGACACTTCCAACTAGCATCATGGGAATAATTACTGCAGGTACCTTTTTAACTGATGGGACATACAATTGGGAAGGGTTATTTTCAGACATCACTGGATATAATCCAGTGTTGGAACTATGATAGGATTGTGTAAAGTCTTTGAGATCCACAGACAAACAAACATGTTACTCGCACACACACTCATCCCCCATAAGGCCTAAGGAAAGAGTTTTGGGGGGTGGGGAAAAGCTAGAGAGAGCAGAAGACACAGTGGGTGGTGCTGATTAGCACATTCCAGCACCTGGTGTAGAGGAGGAGCTGACAGAAAAAGCAATAGGTACTGTAGTCTTTGATGGACCACAAGACCCAGGATTACTTAGTTACAACACATGTGGTGGGGGGAAGGGAATGCCGCATGGCCAACTCTCTTTGTTCCCTTACCACACCAAAATCCTCCATCTTACTATAGCAATATTGTCCATTCTCCTCAATTACTTTCAACTTTCCATATACACTTTTCCACAAACTTTAATTTAATCTATCTCCTACTGCATTTGCAATCTCTAGTGGGAACTTTTACACAAAACTGCATATTTACGGATAATACCGGAAATCGCTGCTACTTAGTATGACAGAATGCTTTCAACTTTTATTTCTAACTGAAACTTTTCCTTTCTTTTCCTCGCATCAACTGAGCCGCCGTTAATATCTCTTTACTCTGTCCTGCAACATTAGAATTTCCCATTATTGTAGTTGCACAAAGCTCTAACAATTGCTATTTATCAAACCCGCAAACTTAAGCGTAGTTGCACAAAGCTCAAACGGAATCCAATTACTATAAGTAATCGCCACCGAACCCACAAACTTAAGCGCAGTTGCACACAGCTCAAATGAAATAATAGTATTGACCCCACAATCTCTCAAAGTGAAGACCCCTCGTCAATTCACCGGGATACAAAATCTTAATAACTTCCAATTGCCTATGAGACAATTGGTATTAATCCTTTTCCCAAGTTCTCGTCAGAATATTGGGCTGGGAATCAATTCTACGTCACAGGATATCCGGCTCAGCTGTCTAACAATTTCCGTTTAGTTTCAGCATGTTCTACCACACAAAGAAGGAATATTTCAATAGGTTCTTTCTAACAGACAGATCAGCTATAACTTGAACCCTTTTATCGCGATAACACCAATTCAACTCTTGAGAACCCACAAAAACGGAAGTTAGAGGAGATTTGTAAGAAATAAAGCTTTCTTACCTTGCCGGCATGTGATCTCGTCTGATGGTTCCGTTTAAGTCGCTCTCGTGGCGTTTGAATCGGAAGTTACGCAAGCTATCTGCTCCACGCTCGGCGCCATTTTGTCGTCGCAATTCATGCGACTCTCCTTCTTCTTTGTGTGGTGCCAAATCAATTAGAAGAATAAGTATGTGTACAGCATACTGCTTTATAATGAGACCAGACACTAGGTGGTTTCATGAAAGCATCTTCTCATCCTCTTTGACCCATGGTAGAAGAGAGCAGGCGAGAGAGCCTTTTATTCACAGTACATTTACTTAAATAGCAGACATGACATCACAAAAGGGGTGTTCCTTAAGAAGAGGCTATTGGCTCCTTAACCTGATAGGAGTGGTTTCAGAATCCCCTCTTCCCCCTCCCTCATTGACCTTCTCATACATATGGTTTGCAGCCATCTAGTGGACAGAAATGTGTACTACAGAATATTCTCATTATATATTCATAAAATCATAAATCCTTCTCTCACACCTGCTATCTTTAACCGTTTTTCTCCCAAGCTTGTTTCTCCCACCCCTGTCGCCGGTACCTCCGATATATTCTCTGTCAAGGAGATCTTGGCGACCAAGATCTCCCGGGGGAAAATATTTTTTTTGGTCGACTGGGAGGGCTGCGGTCCTGAGGAGAGGTCATGGGAGCCGGAGGAGAACATCCTGGACCGCAGTATCATCCGCAAGTTCTTTGGTACCAAAAAGGGAGGGAGACCAAAGGGGGGGGTACTGTTACGCTGAGCGCTCCGGGTCCCCTGCTGGTCTCGGAGCGCTCACAGCGTATGTCCCCAGGCAGCACTCCAGCGTCTCGGCGTGTGCGTCCTCGCTCTCTAGGGCGCGCGCGCGCCGGGACTCTTAGATTCAAAGGACCAGTGCACCAGTGATTGGTGCCTGGTCCAAAGGGGTTATTAAGGGTTAAGGTTGTGAGAGGCAGTGCTGACTTAATTAGGCTGCACCTGTGCACTGCCCATTTATACCTTCTCCTCCCACAGCCCTCTGCCGGATCTTTGTGCCTTGTGCCTCAGAGAAAGCGTTCCCTATGATGTTAGTTTGCCTTACCTGTTGCCGTACCCGTTGCTACCGTCCACTCGCCTTTGAACCTTTGCCGCCTGCCCTGACCGCTGCTTCGTCCGACTACGCTCTTGCCTTCTCCCTGTGTACCACGCCTTATCAGTTGCCAGAGAGGTCGAGTTGTTACTAGGGGACACGACCTGGTAGTTACCGCCGCGGCAAATCCATCCCGCTTTGCGGCGGGCTCTGGTGAAGACCAGTAACTGCTTAGAACCGGCGGTCCTCTGGTACAACCCGCGCCATCGCCTCTCTGGTGCAGAGGATTCACTACCTGTCCTGCCGGTTCGTGACAGTATGCTGGCTGTTATCTGTCTCATGGATAGATTGGGCACATACCTGACTTTTGGCATATAGCATTTGTGTGGTTGTCTATTGTGTGTCGTACATAATAGGAGTCTAAGACGCATCCAGCTATCCTCTTAATGGTGTTACCAAACCATTTTGATGGGGTTTCCATCAATTTCTAACCTTTTTTTTTAAGTACCAGACACCCTCTTCTCTTCCGATCAGGGGGTGCCTGGGGTTCTCCTATTGACTTCTATTGTATTAAATTGTATTCAAGCACCCAAATTATTTGGCCGAGCACTCGGATCTGCCAAGCATAGCAATGCTCGAGCCGAACAGCAGTTCGGCCGAGCATGCTCGCTCAACACTAGTAACCAGACATTTGTGGCATATATTGTAATTTTAATATGCCATAAATGCAGTAATTCAGTTGGTACTGCCCCTTAGTTTTATTTTCGGCCCTTGGGATTGGTCCAGTCTAACATCGTGGCCCTCGACCAGAAAAAGGTTGTGCACCCCTGGTGTAAACGGCGTGTGCTCCTTCACTCTAAAGTAGAGTCTTGGGCTACTGCAAAGTTAAGTACATTATACCTGACGCTAACATTGACCTGTAAGGCTGAGTTCACACTTCAGTTATTTATTCAGTTTTTGACCTGTAACTGACCAAATAAGTGAAGTGTGAACTGACTTTAAGAGCAACGCCTGTCACCTGCCTGTCATACTGAAGCAAAGTAAGTATTTCATTACCACAGCTAGCCATTAGCTATGCATGTCTCCGCAATGCATAGTGATGTACACTGAGATACACTTTCCCTGGAGGCCGGGAAATAGCTGATTTATAACACGCTTCGTGACGTATTAATTTGGATTGAATCAATTATTTCTTTATTTTTATTCAGCAAAGCGTCCGAGTCAAAAAATTTTAAACTTTGCTCATCTCTAGTCAAGACCCTTTGCCATGCAGGTATACGAAGTTCCAGTGTGTGTTTGGGGCCTATCTTAGAAAAGAACTAATGCTAAGTCCTGTACTGTATATTGGACTGCACACTGCCACTCAGGTCCTATAGACAGCACATATTGTGTCATGCTATTCTGTTATTTTGTTTGCAGTCATGTCTTCCATAATTTTGACAGCAAGAATGGTGCAGTATTCTATGTTATCCTTACCTGAACACATATATGAACATCAGATTAGTATTATTTTTAAAGAGAACTTGTCACCATGAAATGCAATGCAATCGGCAGGCAGTATGTTATAGAGCAGGAGGAGCTGAGCAGAATGATATATATATAGTTTTGGAAAAGATTCAGAAACATTTGTAATTCGTACAGTTACAGTAAATCTCTTTCTGAGCTCAGTAGCGAAGTGGGTTATCTCATCACTGATTGACTTTTTCATAAAACTATATATCAACCTGTTCATAATTTCCTGCTCAGCAGGCAGCATGTTATAGAGCAGGAGGAGCTGAGCAGAATGATATATATAGTTTTGGAAAAGATTCGGTAAAATTTGTAATTTATACAGTTACTGTACAGTAAATCTCTTTCTGAGCTCAATAGCCAAGTGGGTTATCTTATCACTGATTGACAGTGATGAGACAGTATATGCACTTACACAGGGAAGGCAAGTGCTTTAAGAAAGAGCTTTAAATGTATAAATTCTACACTTTGCTGAATCTTTTAAATACAACTTTATATCCATCTGCTCAGCTCCTCCTGCTCTATAACATGCTGTTACAGTTTGGACAGTATTTTGTAGTGACAGGTTGTAGCTAAAGAGAGGAGCTCAGCAGGAGCTCAGAAAATATTCAGTAAATTATGTAAGTTATCTATTTAAATTCCTGCTCATTCTGGGCTTTGATATCAAGGAGTCGGTATTATTAGTGATCAACAGCTATCTCTGTCCTCATACCTAGAGGGAAGGCTGTCAATCACTGAAAGCACCACCTCTTTGACTTCAAAGCCAAGAATGAACTGGAATATAAATTAATATTATACAGGTTATACTGAAGCTTTGCCTACATCAGTTTATTTAGACCATTGATACAAACGATAGTCCCAAAGATAATTAATAGCGAGTAAGGGGTGACGTTCACCCACAATAAATATTGCCCACAACCACTATTAACCACCTCCTGTCCGCCCATAGACTAAAAAGGTCCGGGAGGTGGTTCTCTATCTCTGAATGGACGTTCCTGAACTTCCATTCAGAGACTGCAGCTGCACGCAAATTGTGCAGCTGCAGATCAGGTTGCCTGCTGTCAGTGACAGCAGGGCAACCCTTAGAGAAGGAAGGGACAGTCCCCAGGTGTCGCTGCCTTCTAGATCGCTGTATATGTCATGTGACCGCCGGGTCGGAGAGTGCAGGAGCTGTACAGCCTCCCTGGGGGGTGTATTTCTCCAGTAACTGGGGCTACTATGTCCGCCCCAGTTACAGGAGAAATCAATAGTGAAAAAAAAAAAAAAGTGAAGTTAAATGTCCCCCAGAGGTCTTGTATGACCTTATGGGGGACGAAAAGTGTAAAATAAAAAATAAAAAAATAAAGTGTTAAAATAAAAAATAAAAAATTCCCCAAGTATTCTAAGCCTTCTAACGTCCTAAAAAAAGAAAATGACATTTCCAAAATGATGCCAACATGAAGTAGACATATGGGGAATGTTAAGTAATAAATATTTTATGAGGTATCACTGTTTAAAAAGCAGAGAAATTGAAATTTTGAAAATTGAGAATTTTTCTATTTTTTGGGTAAATTTGGGATGGTTTCATAAATAAAGGTGAAATATATTAACTCAAATTTATGACTGCCATGAAGTACAATGTGTCACGAGAAAACAAACTGTGAATGGCTTGGATAAGTAAAAGTATTCCAAAGTTATTTCCACATAAAATGTCAGATTAGCAAAATTAGTCCTGGTCAGGAAGGGGGCAAATGGCCCGGATGTGAAGTGGTTAATGAAAACATGCTGTTACTGATTCATGACCATACACAAGAAAGAATGTAAAGATAACCCATAATCCTTAACACAAAGTGCAGACTTATAATACAATGGTTCCTATTAGGGGACTCTATACTAGCCTGCAAGATAACATCCTCTGAGAAAGGAGTTGTAGGTGAGCAAAGCTCCCCCTCCCCCCAGGTGTCCCAACAGATTTTGAAGAGTTCCTCAGGGGACGATACCACTACAATAAACATAATGGGCACACATATTGTAAAATTGTTCAAATTGATGCTAAAATAAACTAGACAAAGAAATGCTCCACAGATAAGCAGTCCTAGGTTAGGTGGTCAAATGATCAGGGCAATTGGCACGTCTCTTGCATCTAGGGTAATATAGATCAGCCAAATCAGGGGCATTGCTAGCCCCAATGAATATGGCACAGTTCTCTAAGTTGTCCCCACTTCCCCCACACATCATATTTTACTGTACTTGCTATACAGCAGCACATACCTCTCAGATCCATACCTCCCAGGTGACGTCTCCTCGGATGTAGATCTTCTCTGTCATCATCTTCTCCATTCGGTCCGTACAACTTCTCTCAGCCAACTCGTCTCTGCAGAGTGTGAAACACAGACATCTTAGCTTCCTCACATTTCTATCATCATCCCCCAACCTGGAGTCCCAACAGTGTTATCCTACTGCTCACTGTGCCCCCCAATACCCCCAGACATTATCCTGAAGAAAAATGAGTGCCCCCATAGTAATACTGCCCACTACAGTGCCCCCAACTGTAATAATGCTCCCCAAGAGGGCTCCCAATAGTAGAAGAGCCCTCCAGTATTAATAATACCCTCACAGAGCCCCCAGTACAAATCAGGCCCCCTATTGTTCCCCCAGTGGTAATAAAGCTCTCTGCAGACCCCTCAGTAGTAATAAGGCCCCCATAGTACTCTTAGTAGAAATAAGGCGGATCTATAAGTCCAAACGCTATAGGAGTAACTAATTGCAACGGGTGTGATATACCTGTTGCCCCCCAAAAAACTGCTTGAGGGCTGTGATATAACTCTTCTTTCACAAAATCCTGATTGAGGGGTGCTATATACCAGTTTCCGCCAAATACTGATTGAGGGGTGCTCTATACCTTCTTCCAACAAATACTGATTGAGGGGTGCCATATACCTTCTTCCACAAAATACTGATTGAGGGGTGCTATTGCTATATACCTTCTTCCACCAAAAACTGATTGAGGGCTGCGATACACCTGCTTCCACAAAATAATGATTGAGGGTTGCCATATACCTGTTTCCGCCAAATACTGTTTGAGGGGTGCTATATAAAAGTTTCCGCCAAATACTGATTGATGGGGTGCTATATACCTTCTTCCACCAAATACTGATTGAGGGCGGCGATACACCTGCTTCCACAAAATACTGATTGAGGGGTGCCATATACCTGTTTCTGCCAAATCCTAAATGAGGGGTGCTATTTAACTGTTTCCGCCAAATGTTTATTGAGGGGTGCCATATACCTTCTTCCACAAAATCCTGATTGAGGGGTTCTATATACCTGTTTCTTCCAAATGCTGGTTGAGGGGTGCTATATACCTGTTTCCGCCAAATACTGTTTGAGGGGTGCTATATACCTGTTTCTGGCAAATACTGATTGAGGGGTGCAATTTACCTTCTTCCACAAAATACTGATTGACGGGTGCTATTGCTATATACCTCCTTCCACCAAATACTGATTGAGGGCTGCGATACACCTGCTTCCTCAAAATACTGATTGAGGGGTGCCATATACCTGTTTCCTTCAAATAATTATTGAGGGGTGCCATATACCTTCTTCCACCAAATACTGATTGAGGGGTGTTATATACCTGTTTCTGTCAAATACTGATTGAGGGGTGCTTAATACCTTCTTCCACCAAATACTGATTGAGGGGTGCTATATACCTTCTTCCACCAAATACTGATTGAGGACTGCGATACAACTGCTTCCACAAAATACTGATTGAGGGGTGTTATATACCTGTTTCCGCCAAATACTGATTGAGGGGTGCTATATACCTGTTTCCGCCAAATACTGATTGAGGGGTGCCATATACCTTCTTCCACAAAATACTGATTGAGGGGTGCTATTGCTATATACCTTCTTCCACCAAATACTGATTGAGGCCTGTGATACACCTACTTCTACAAAATACTGATTGAGGGGTGCCATATACCTGTTTCCGCCAAATACTGATTGAGGGGTGCTATATACCTGTTTCCGCCAAATACTGATTGACGGGTGCTATTGCTATATACCTTCTTCCACCAAATACTGATTGAGGACTGCGATATAGCTGGTTCCACAAAATACTGATTGAGGGGTGCCATATACCTATTTCCGACAAATACTGATTGAGGGGTGCTATATGCCAGTTTCCGCCAAATACTGATTAAAGGGTGCCATATACCTTCTTCCACAAAATCCTGATTGAGGGGTGCTATATACAGTTGTGTTCAAAATAATAGCAGTCAGACCTCACTAACCTGATCAATCACTGTTTTTGGTAGAAATTATATTTCTACATAGCAAATAATTTACTAGCAGGTGTAGCAGAGTAATAGAAATCCAACACGACCCAACAGTCATGACATGCATGCTGCTGATTCTTTGTAATTGAATCACTAATTAAAAGGGGCATGTTCAAAATAATAGCAGTGGGGAGTTAAATGCGTGAGGTCATTCATTCTTTGAAAAACAGGTGGCAATTATTGACCTTATTTAAAGAAGAAAGGCAGCAATTCTGAGGAAAATGGTTTGTGTCAGATATTGTTTAGAAGAACAATTGGAGAGGGGGAAACATTTAAAGAAGTGCAGAAAATAATAGGCTGCTCAGCTAAACTGATCGCAAATGCTTTAAAATGGCAACAAATACCTGAAAGACATGGAAGAAAGCGAAGAACTATTATTTGAATGGATAGAAGAATAGCCAAAATGGCAAGGACTCAGCCAACAATCAGCTCCAGGAAGATCAAAGAAGGTCTAAATAGAGATGGCCTTGCGGTTCGCGGCAAACTTTACACATTCGCGGTTCGCCGAACATGCGAACATATGGCGATATTCGCCGGCGCCATATTCTTTTTATATTGTGAGAACTTTGACCCATGACACATCCATCAGGTGGTACAGGACAGCCAATTAAGACATTTCAGCCATGGACATACCCCCTACCTTATAAATAGACCTCATCTGGCTGCCATTTTACATTCTGTCTTTTGTCAGTGTAGGGAGAGGTTGCTGTGTGGAGCAGGGACAGGAGGTTACAGTGTTAATAGTGACACAAATCGCTAGCAAATAGTTCCGCAAAAAAAGTCCTTTTAAGGACTGGTATAGGTGTGCTATTGATTGGTGTGCAGTACAGAGGGGTGTAATACACTTATAATATACTTTCTAATATAGAAAGCATATTATAGTGGATTTGTATTGTGCAGCAGTGGTGATCGGTTCTGCAGCGATACTGCAGCTACAAAGAGTGACAAACGCAATTAGAAAAAAGTATTATAACTGGTGTGAAAGACCAGTAGCTCCCAAAACCACATATTGAAGCTCAGTATTATCTAAGAATATACTACTCAAATAGTGTATTTGGGTGCTGCAGAAATGTATCCGCTTTCACTGCGTTACCTCTGCTACACACAGTGAGAAAATTTAAAGGAAAACATATTTATAACTGGTGTGAAAGACCAGTGGCCCCCAAAACAACATATAAAAGCGGGGAGTTATCTAAGAATATACTACTCAAATAGTGTATTTGGGTGCTGGAGAAATGCTTTCACTGCGTTACCTCTGCTACACACAGTGATAACAGTGATAAAATTTAAACAAATAAAAAAAAAAAATTGGTGTGATTATAGACCATAATTTAAAATACTGTAGTAGGGCACACCACCACTTGATGCCACACGGAGAGTTAATATATAAAGATATTTATTATAACATATAATATTTGTGACATATAATGTTAAAATTTACTAAAACACATAAGTTATTACTATAAAATTCCTAAAATGCAGTCATCAATAATACAATCAGCTGGGCTATGAACAAAAATAGTATAATCAACTGGGATATAATCAAAAATATATAGCGGTCTTTTCTAAGGGTTAATTGACCCAAAGCGATATCCCAGGGGAGGGTTCAATCTAATAATTGGATATAATACTTGAATAATAGTCACTTGTGTTTTTTATATGGATTAGTTGCCACTTATCCTGAATCGCAGTAATGCCGCAAGTAAAACGCTGCCTAATTACCAGACTGAGCCGGAATGATTTACTCACTGTTTTTAGATAATGCCGGTTTCCATATCACTCGTGGCGTCCCACGTGTAGTGAAAGTCTTTTATAGGCTGCGGTATTGTGCGGTTTTCACTTGTGGTAGAAATAAATGGAAGAAAAACTTTCGGGATCCTCGGTGGTTGTAGTTAGCTGTGCCGTCTTAGAGATTACCTGGAAGTGTATACCTTCTGCATTATTTGTTCATAATATGCAGGGGTTACTTTCACCAGGAAAAATGAGTCTCAGCACAAAACGACAGGTATCCAGCTTTTCTTTGCAATAAAATGCAGATTCACCGATCCCTTCCTTGAAGCGCTTATTGTTCTCCGGTACTGTACTTTTCTCTCATGGGATTAATTACCATACACGTTTCGGAGACTACGACTCCTTCTCCACTGAAGAAGGAGTCGTAGTCTCCAAAACGCGGTGGCAGAGGAATTTCCACACACAGAGAAACAGTTGCGGCTACCAATCCAACTGCGCCTGCAAGAAGAGGGCGGTTTGAAGATGTGTTGGTCACTTCTGATATGAGAACATTCTTTCAGCCGACCCATCGACAGCTGTCCTCCGGATCCAGCCTCAGGGAACATCTCGACTGGCAGGTGTCCGACTACATCAGGTTAACGGCCGATTTGGACGCTCTGAGAAGTGATGAACCCCTAGACTACTGGGTGGCAGGCTTGAACTCTGGCCAGAGCTTTCACAATTTGCAATGGAACTGTTGGCTTGCCCCTCGTCAAGTGTCCTGTCCGAAAGGACGTTCAGCGCAGCAGGGGGGATCGTGACTGATAAGCGCACTCACCTAGCTCACGACAGTGTTGACTACCTCACATTTCTAAAAATGAATGAGGCATGGATCTCGAAGGAATTCAATACATCTGACCAGTAGACCATGTTTGATTCAAATTCCTCATAACAATTTATGGTCCCTGTCTTCGGTAAATACAGTGGCATAAAAGGCCTTTTATGTCCGTTGAATGCCTAATTTTTGGGGCCTGTAAAGGCCCACACTTATTTCAGTATCCTGTGAATGCCTAATGTTCCACCAGCCACAGAATACAACAGTATTTGCTGTCAGGTGAACGCCTGTCGGCTAATTTTTGGGGCCGACACTTACTTCTGTATCCTGTGAATGCCTAATTTTTCAGACTGGAATTGAAAATCAATGGGTCTGTAAATGTTCCTCTCAATTGTGTAACGGATGCTGACACATTTTGCAGACGTGTGAATGGACCCTATATGCATTTGACATGTATTTACCGACTGCTGTCAGTTCTGGCTGATTTAGGCTGATCTATTACACTAAAACTGAGCAATATTACAAAAAACTAAATACACGTTATAACTGTATAAACAATTTATATAACTTATTAGAAAAAAAATAATTTATGGCAACTTTTCCAAAAGGATGATTATCCCCTGCACCCCCATAACCACCTCCGGACCGCCTAACGCAGGATCGCGTTCCGGAGGTGGCAGCGCTGCGCACAGTCACGCATATACGCGTCATCTCGCGAGACGCGAGACTTCCTGTGAACGCGCGCACACAGGCGCGCGCGCTCACAGGAACGGAAGGTAAGAGAGTTGATCTCCAGCCTGCCAGCGGCGATCGTTCGCTGGCAGGCTGGAGATGTGTTTTTTTTAACCCCTAACAGGTATATTAGACGCTGTTTTGATAACAGCGTCTAATATACCTGCTACCTGGTCCTCTGGTGGTCCCCTTTGTTTGGATCGACCACCAGAGGACACAGGTAGCTCAGTAAAGTAGCACCAAGCACCACTACACTACACTCCCCCCCCCCCCCCCGTCACTTATTAACCCCTTATTAGCCCCTGATCACCCCTGATCACCCCTAATCACCCCTGATCACCCCTGATCACCCCATATAGACTCCCTGATCACCCCCCTGTCATTGATTACCCCCCTGTCATTGATCAACCCCCTGTAAAGCTCCATTCAGACGTCCGCATGATTTTTACGGATCCACTGATAGATGGATCGGATCCGCAAAACGCATCCGGACGTCTGAATGAAGCCTTACAGGGGCGTGATCAATGACTGTGGTGATCACCCCATATAGACTCCCTGATCACCCCCCTGTCATTGATTACCCCCCTGTCATTGATTACCCCCCTGTAAAGCTCCATTCAGATGTCCGCATGATTTTTACGGATGCACTGATAGATGGATCGGATCCGCAAAACGCATCCGGACGTCTGAATGAAGCCTTACAGGGGCATGATCAATGACTGTGGTGATCACCCCATATAGACTCCCTGATCACCCCCCTGTCATTGATTACCCCCCTGTCATTGATTACCCCCCTGTAAAGCTCCATTCAGATGTCCGCATGATTTTTACGGATGCACTGATAGATGGATCGGATCCGCAAAACGCATCCGGACGTTTGAATGAAGCCTTACAGGGGCATGATCAATGACTGTGGTGATCACCCCATATAGACTCCCTGATCACCCCCCTGTCATTGATTACCCCCCTGTAAAGCTCCATTCAGATGTCCGCATGATTTTTACGGATGCACTGATACATGGATCGGATCCGCAAAACGCATCCGGTCGTCTGAATGAAGCCTTACAGGGGCATGATCAATGACTGTGGTGATCACCCCCCTGTCATTGATTACCCCCCTGTAAAGCTCCATTCAGATGTCCGCATGATTTTTACGGATGCACTGATAGATGGATCGGATCCGCAAAACGCATCCGGACGTCTGAATGAAGCCTTACAGGGGCATGATCAATGACTGTGGTGATCACCCCATATAGACTCCCTGATTACCCCCCTGTAAAGCTCCATTCAGATGTCCGCATGATTTTTACGGATGCACTGATACATGGATCGGATCCGCAAAACGCATCCGGTCGTCTGAATGAAGCCTTACAGGGGCATGATCAATGACTGTGGTGATCACCCCCCTGTCATTGATTACCCCCCTGTAAAGCTCCATTCAGATATCCGCATGATTTTTACGGATGCACTGATAGATGGATCGGATCCGCAAAACGCATCCGGACGTCTGAATGAAGCCTTACAGGGGCATGATCAATGACTGTGGTGATCACCCCATATAGACTCCCTGATCACCCCCCTGTCATTGATTACCCCCCTGTCATTGATTACCCCCCTGTAAAGCTCCATTCAGATGTCCGCATGATTTTTACGGATGCACTGATAGATGGATCGGATCCGCAAAACGCATCCGGACGTCTGAATGAAGCCTTACACGGGCGTGATCAATGACTGTGGTTATCACCCCATATAGACTCCCTGATCACCCCCCTGTCATTGATCACCCCCCTGTCATTGATCACCCCCCTGTCATTGATCACCCCCCTGTCATTGATCACCCCTCTGTAAGGCTCCATTCAGATATTTTTTTGGCCCAAGTTAGCGGAATTTATTTATTTTTTTCTTACAAAGTCTCATATTCCACTAACTTGTGTCAAAAAATAAAATCTCACATGAACTCACCATACCCCTCACGGAATCCAAATGCGTAAAATTTTTTAGACATTTATATTCCAGACTTCTTCTCACGCTTTAGGGCCCCTAGAATGCCAGGGCAGTATAAATACCCCACATGTGACCCCATTTCGGAAAGAAGACACCCCCAGGTATTCCGTGAGGGGCATATTGAGTCCATGAAAGATTGAAATTTTTGTCCCAAGTTAGCGGAACGGGAGACTTTGTGAGAAAAAAATTAAAAATATCAATTTCCGCTAACTTGTGCCAAAAAAAAAAAATTTCTATGAACTCGCCATGCCCCTCATTGAATATCTTGGGGTGTCTTCTTTCCAAAATGGGGTCACATGTGGGGTATTTATACTGCCCTGGCATTCTAGGGGCCCCAAAGCGTGAGAAGAAGTCTGGTATCCAAATGTCTAAAAATGCCCTCCTAAAAGGAATTTGGGCCCCTTTGCGCATCTAGGCTGCAAAAAAGTGTCACACATCTGGTATCGCCGTACTCAGGAGAAGTTGGGGAATGTGTTTTGGGGTGTCATTTTACATATACCCATGCTGGGTGAGAGAAATATCTTGGTCAAATGCCAACTTTGTATAAAAAAATGGGAAAAGTTGTCTTTTGCCAAGATATTTCTCTCACCCAGCATGGGTATATGTAAAATGACACCCCAAAACACATTCCCCAACTTCTCCTGAATACGGCGATACCACATGTGTGACACTTTTTTGCAGCCTAGGTGGGCAAAGGGGCCCATATTCCAAAGAGCACCTTTAGGATTTCACAGGTCATTTACCTACTTACCACACATTAGGGCCCCTGGAAAATGCCAGGGCAGTATAACTACCCCACAAGTGACCCCATTTTGGAAAGAAGACACCCCAAGGTATTCCGTGAGGCGCATGGCGAGTTCCTAGAATTTTTTATTTTTTGTCACAAGTTAGTGGAAAATGCTTATTTTTATTTTTTATTTTTTTTTCATACAAAGTCTCATATTCCACTAACTTGTGAAAAAAAATAAAAACTTCCATGAACTCACTATGCCCATCAGCGAATACCTTGGGGTCTCTTCTTTCCAAAATGGGGTCACTTGTGGGGTAGTTATACTGCCCTGGCATTCTAGGGGCCCAAATGTGTGGTAAGGAGTTTGAAATCAAATTCTGTAAAAAATGACCTGTGAAATCCGAAAGGTGCTCTTTTGAATATGGGCCCCTTTGCCCACCTCGGCTGCAAAAAAGTGTCACACATCTGGTATCTCCGTAATCGGGAGAAGTTGGGGAATGTGTTTTGGGGTGTCATTTTACATATACCCATGCTGGGTGAGAGAAATATCTTGGCAAAAGACAACTTTTCCCATTTTTTTATACAAAGTTGGCATTTGACCAAGATATTTATCTCACCCAGCATGGGTATATGTAAAAAGACACCCCAAAACACATTCCTCAACTTCTCCTGAATACAGAGATACCAGATGTGTGACACTTTTTTGCAGCCTAGGTGGGCAAAGGGGCCCACATTCCAAAGAGCACCTTTCGGATTTCACAGGTCATTTACCTACTTACCACACATTTGGGCCCCTAGAATGCCAGGGCAGTATAACTACCCCACAAGTGACCCCATTTTGGAAAGAAGAGACCCCAAGGTATTCGCTGATGGGCATAGTGAGTTCATGGAAGTTTTTATTTTTTGTCACAAGTTTGTGGAATATGAGACTTTGTATGAAAAAAAAAAAAAAAAAATCATCATTTTCCACTAACTTGTGACAAAAAATAAAAAATTATAGGAACTCGCCATGCCCCTCACGGAATACCTTGGGGTGTCTTCTTTCCAAAATGGGGTCACTTGTTGGGTAGTTATACTGCCCTGGTATTCTAGGGGCCCAAATGTGTGGTAAGGAGTTTGAAATCAAATTCAGGAAAAAATGAGGAGTGAAATCCGAAAGGTGCTCTTTGGAATATGGGCCCCTTTGCCCACCTAGGCTGCAAAAAAGTGTCACACATCTGGTATCCCCGTACTCAGGAGAAGTTGAGGAATGTGTTTTGGGGTGTCTTTTTACATATACCCATGCTGGGTGAGATAAATATCTTGGTCAAATGACAACTTTGTATAAAAAAATGGGAAAAGTTGTCTTTTGCCAAGATATTTCTCTCACCCAGCATGGGTATATATAAAATGACACCCCAAAACACATTCCCCACCTTCTCCTGAGTACGGAGATACCAGATGTGTGACACTTTTTTGCAGCCTAGGTGGGCAAAGGGGCCCATATTCCAAAGAGCACCTTTCGGATTTCACAGGTCATTTTTTACAGAATTTGATTTCAAACTCCTTACCACACATTTGGGCCCCTAGAATGCCAGGGCAGTATAACTACCCCACAAGTGACCCCATTTTGGAAAGAAGAGACCCCAAGGTATTCGCTGATGGGCATAGTGAGTTCATAGAACTTTTTATTTTTTGTCACAAGTTAGTGGAATATGAGACTTTGTAAGAAAAAATAAAAAAAAAAAAAAATCATCATTTTCCGCTAACTTGTGACAAAAAATAAAAAGTTCTATGAACTCACTATGCCCATCAGCGAATACCTTAGGGTGTGTACTTTCAGAAATGGGGTCATTTGTGGGGTGTTTGTACTGTCTGGGCATTGTAGAACCTCAGGAAACATGACAGGTGCTCAGAAAGTCAGAGATGCTTCAAAAAGCGGAAATTCACATTTTTGTACCATAGTTTGTAAACGCTATAACTTTTACCCAAACCATTTTTTTTTTACCCAAACTTTTTTTTTTATCAAAGACATGTAGAACTATAAATTTAGAGCAAAATTTCTATATGGATGTCGTTTTTTTTGCAAAATTTTACAACTGAAAGTGAAAAATGTCATTTTTTTGCAAAAAAATCGTTAAATTTCGATTAATAACAAAAAAAGTAAAAATGTCAGCAGCAATGAAATACCACCAAATGAAAGCTCTATTAGTGAGAAGAAAAGGAGGTAAAATTCATTTGGGTGGTAAGTTGCATGACCGAGCAATAAACGGTGAAAGTAGTGTAGGTCAGAAGTGTAAAAAGTGGCCTGGTCTTTCAGGGTGTTTAAGCACTGGGGGCTGAGGTGGTTAATGGCCTGGCGTTGCCTCTCCTCCATTGCCTTAAAGCGCTCTTGAATGGCCCACATATCATTCCGCTGCTTTTTTTGCATTTTGGCCAATTTGGCCTTCAATGTCTTTATTCCTGTTTGAAAAAAATATATATGAACATTATTTGAAACTCTTATTAAACCTTTAAACCTTTATTTTGTGGTGCATCTGACTTTATGATCGCTTGCTATTACACCTTTTTGTGATAAAAGTTGTCCAAAAAATTTGACTTTTTGGAGACTTTTAAATTTTAGTTTAAAAAGGTGTCCACCTGAGGGGTTATTTGGTATGATATTTTTACACAGCTGGTTGTTACAGATGCGGCCAGACCGAATATTTTCCCTTATTTTATTGTTATTTCTATTTTAGACAATAAAAGCATTGTTGAACCAAAAGCAATTCATGTTTTACTGTCTCCATATTTTGAGAGCCATATTATTTGACTATTGTCTAATGGTAGGGTCTCATTTTTTGCAGAATGAACTGACCAATTATTACTATTTTGGGGGGCATATGGCTTTTTTGATAGCTTGGTTTTGCACTTTTATTGATGTTAGGTTGAATAAATTAATATTTTCTTGAAATTTTTTAGATCATCGGATATTTTTCATAGGGTTAGATCATCGGATATTTTTATAGAGATTGTCGATATGTACACGGCGGTACAAAATATGTCTGTTTTTCTATTGTTTACCTTTTTTAATTTTTTTTATTTAAAGTCTTTATACACATTAACGATTTAAATCTCAATACGTTAGTTAGTGATATTTATGATCTTTATATAGTTTATTAGTTAGTGATATTTCATTACAGTATAATTTAATTTAATTTGTTAGTTAGTGATAGTTCTATTGAGTTTAATATTATTTATTTGTTAAGTTAATGGTGTTAATGTAGATTAAAGAGTTATTGTCCAGTGTTCTTTTTTTGTATTACTATAGTGTATGTTGTCGCCTCATTGTTGGCCCTTTTAATCTTTATGTACATGTTATGGATACATAATCATAATGCTATGTGCGTATATTTACCCTCCTGGCGGGGGCTGGTGATCACCTCCTCTTCCTCCGAGTCCTGAGATGGGGTGGTGCTGGAGGGTACAGCACTTTCCACCTCCTTCACTTCTCCCACATCTGGTGGGGGTTGCTCAATAGGCTGGGAGGGTCTGGCCTCCTCCTCCTCCTCTTCCGCCTCTACCTCCACTACCTCCACGGCCTCCACCGATCGCCTTCTCCGAATGGAGGGAATAGGAACTTCTGTGATCACAGAATGTTCAGATTTTAGATAAACATTTCCAATATGGAGGGATCTATATATAATTGCAGTGGCTGCCAGCTTTATGACGCATAACTCAATCAAAAATTAACAGTATGAAAAAAGACATCCCCTCCACAGTGTCTTGATGGAACAATAGGGCGAGAGGAGACCCATGTAATAGGATTATCTCCTCAGTGTATCATAGGATGATCTACTTCTCTACACCAGAGTCGACTACTTCTTAATCCCATCACTAACACAATAGAACAAAGGTAAAAATAAACCAACACATTTATTGGGAGTCTCAGAGCAGAGTTAGGCCTCATGCACACGACCGTTGTGTGCATCCGTGGCCGTTGTGCCGTTTTCCGTTTTTTTTCGCGGACCCATTGACTTTCAATGGGTCCGTGGAAAAAATCGGAAAATGCACCGTTTGGCATCCGCTTCCATGATCCGTGTTTCCTGTCCGTCAAAAAATATGACCTGTCCTATTATTTTGACGGACAACGGTTCACGGACCCATTCAAGTCAATGGGTCCGTGAAAGAACACGGATGCACACAAGATTGGCATCCGCGTCCGTGATCCGTGGCCGTAGGTTACTTTCATACAGACGGATCCGAAGATCCGTCTGCATAAAAGCTTTTTCAGAGCTGAGTTTTCACTTTGTGAAAACTCATATCCGACAGTATATTCTAACACAGAGGCGTTCCCATAGTGATGGGGACGCTTCTAGTTAGAATATACTACGAACTGTGTACATGACTGCCCCCTGCTGCCTGGCAGCACCTGATCTCTTACAGGGGGCTGTGATCCGCACAATTAACCCCTCAGGTGCTGCACCTAAGGGGTTAATTGTGCATATCATAGCCCCCTATAAGAGATCAAGGGCTGCCAGGCAGCAGGGGGCAGACCCCCCTCCCACCCCAGTTTTAATTTCATTGGTGGCCAGTGCGGCCCCCCCGGCCCCCCCTCCCTCTATTGTATTATTTTCATTGGTGGCACAGTGTGCTCCCCCCCTCCCTCTATTGTATTATTTCCATTGGTGGCACAGTGTGCGGCCCCCCCAGGCCCCCCTCCCTCTATTGTATTATTTTCATTGCTGGCACAGTGTGCGCCCCCCCCCCCCGGCCCCCCTCCCTCTATTGTATTATTTTCATTGGTGGCACAGTGTGCGGCCTCCCCTTACTTAGCAATATTAGAAGAATCATACTTACCTGCTGCGCTGTCTGTGACCGGCCGGGAGCTCCTCCTACTGGTAAGTGACAGATCATTAAGCAATGCGCCGCACAGACCTGTCACTTACCAGTAGGAGGAGCTCCCGGCCGGTCACAGACAGCGCAACAGGTAAGTATGATGCTTCTAATATTGCTAAGTAACCATGGCAACCAGGACTGCAGTAGCGTCCTGGTTGCCATGGTTACCGATCGGAGCCCCAGCGATTAAACTGGGACTCCGATCGGAACTCTCCGCTGCCACCAATGATCGGGGGGGAGAGAGAGGAGGCCGCAGACTGTGCCACCAATGAAAATAGTACAATAGAGGGAGGGAGGGGAGGCCGGGGGGGTGGGGGCGCACACTGTGCCACCAATGAAAATAATACAATAGAGGGAGGGGGGGCCGGGGGGGGCTGCACACTGTGCCACCAATGAAATTAATACAATAGAGGGAGGGAGGGGGGGCCGAGGGGGGTCTGCCCCCTGCTGTCTGGCAGCCCCTGATCTCTTACAGGGGACTATGATACGCACAATTAACCCCCCTCAGGTGCAGCACCTGAGGGGTTAATTGTGCGGATCACAGCCCCCTGTAAGAAATTGGGTGCTGCCAGGCAGCAGGGGGCAGTCATGTACACAGTTCTTAGTATATTCTAACTTGAAGCGTCCCCATCACCATGGGAACGCCTCTGTGTTAGAATATACTGTCGGATCTGAGTTTCACGATCTAACTTATATCTGACAGTATATTCTAACATAGAGGCGTTCCCATGGTGATGGGGACGCTTCAAGTTAAAATATACCATCGGATTGGAGAAAACTCAGATCCGATGGTATATTAACTCCTGACTTTACATTGAAAGTCAATGGGGGACGGATCCGTTTGCAATTGCACCATATTGTGTCAATGTCAAACAGATCCGTCCACATTGACTTGCATTGTAAGTCAGGACGGATCCGTTTGGCTCCGCACGGCCAGGATCCTCCAAAAATCAAGGAAAACCCACGGACGAAAAAACGGTCACGGATCACGGACCAATGGAACCCCGTTTTGCGGACCGTGAAAAAATACTGTCGTGTGCATGAGGCCTTAACCCTTATTGCGTTTATGATTCACATCATCCTACTTTAATGGGGAATACGAAAGATGTGGACTATAAACTCCAACCACAAATTAATGGTTTATAGTTCCCTCTAAACCAAATAGGTCATATTGGGGGTCCCCATAGTCCTGGGTCCATAGCCCGTAGGAAGGAGGCTAGGCCTCAGGCTTCTACTGTAGACACAGTGATGGCTCAGTCCGTCACTTGTGTGGCACAAAGCCAACACATCACATCACCCAAAGAACACCATCATTTAGAGTTACCCAGGGTGCATCCCGGGGAGACGAACCAGCTGTACACCCCATACCATACCGTCACTTCACTAGACAGGTACATCTCTGCTTAGCTGGACAGTATCTGATAGCTCAGACCCCACCCACATACAGTCGTAATACTGTTATGGACTATTAATACAAAATGGATACTTGCTTGTTGAGGACTATGTTTAGCTAAGATGGCGGCCAGGCATTCAGCCAACACCTATAAACTAGAATCTTATTTTGTGTTTTATCATGTGTTTCTTTGTGGTTTCCGTTCAGCTCAAGCAAGCAGTTACAAAGAATAAGAAGTAACGGTATCTCCCACGAGCAAGGGGGGAGGGTGGAGGAATTTCTTCTTCTGGCCGTCAAGGTTACAGAGAAGCATAGAGTGTTTGTAGCCAATAGAAAAGATATACTTTATCTTTCACCCCCCCTCCATGTCGTAAAACTTATGTATTGTGTGTTGTTTTACGAAATAAACTAGAGATCCTGTTTAACCACCTCAGCCCCCAGTGCTTAAACACCCTGAAAGACCAGGCCACTTTTTACACTTCTGACCTACACTACTTTCACCGTTTATTGCTCGGTCATGCAACTTACCACCCAAATGAATTTTACCTCCTTTCCTTCTCACTAATAGAGCTTTCATTTGGTGGTATTTCATTGCTGCTGACATTTTTACTTTTTTTGTTATTAATCGAAATTTAACGATTTTTTTGCAAAAAAATGACATTTTTCACTTTCAGTTGTAAAATTTTGCAAAAAAAACGAGATCCATATATACATTTTGCTCTAAATTTATTGTTCTACATGTCTTTGATAAAAAAAAAATGTTTGGGTAAAAAAAAAATGCTTTGGGTAAAAGTTATAGCGTTTACAAACTATGGTACAAAAATGTGAATTTCCGCTTTTTGAAGCAGCTCTGACTTTCTGAGCACCTGTCATGTTTCCTGAGGTTCTACAATGGCCAGACAGTACAAACACCCCACAAATGACCCCATTTCGGAAAGTACACACCCTAAGGTATTCGCTGATGGGCATAGTGAGTTCATAGAACTTTTTATTTTTTGTCACAAGTTAGCGTAAAATGATGATTTTTTTTTTTTTTTTCTTACAAAGTCTCATATTCCACTAACTTGTGACAAAAAATAAAAACTTCTATGAACTCACTATGCCCATCACGAAATACCTTGGGGTCTCTTCTTTCCAAAATGGGGTCACTTGTGGGGTAGTTATACTGCCCTGGCATTCTAGGGGCCCAAATGTGTGGTAAGGAGTTTGAAATCAAATTCTGTAAAAAATGACCTGTAAAATCCGAAAGGTGCTCTTTGGAATATGGGCCCCTTTGCCCACCTAGGCTGCAAAAAAGTGTCACACATCTGGTATCTCTGTATTCAGGAGAAGTTGAGGAATGTGTTTTGGGGTGTCTTTTTACATATACCCATGCTGGGTGAGATAAATATCTTGGTCAAATGCCAACTTTGTATAAAAAAATGGGAAAAGTTGTCTTTTGCCAAGATATTTCTCTCACCCAGCATGGGTATATGTAAAATGACACCCCAAAACACATTCCCCAACTTCTCCTGAGTACGGAGATACCAGATGTGTGACACTTTTTTGCAGCCTAGGTGGGCAAAGGGGCCCATATTCCAAAGAGCACCTTTCGGATTTCACTGGTCATTTTTTACAGAAATTGATTTCAAACTCCTTACCACACATTTGGGCCCCTAGAATGCCAGGGCAGTATAACTACCCCACAAGTGACCCCATTTTGGAAAGAAGAGACCCCAAGGTATTCGCTGATGGGCATAGTGAGTTCATGGAAGTTTTTATTTTTTGTCACAAGTTAGTGGAATATGAGACTTTGTATAAAAAAATAAAATAAAAAAAAATCAGCATTTTCCACTAACTTGTGACAAAAAATAAAAAATTCTAGGAACTCGCCATGCCACTCACGGAATACCTTGGGGTGTCTTCTTTCCAAAATGGGGTCACTTGTGGGGTATTTATACTGCCCTGGCATTTTCCAGGGGCCCAAATGTGTGGTAAGTAGCTAAATGACCTGTGAAATCCTAAAGGTGCTCTTTGGAATATGGGCCCCTTTGCCCACCTAGGCTGCAAAAAAGTGTCACACATGTGGTATCGCCGTATTCAGGAGAAGTTTAGGAATGTGTTTTGGGGTGTCATTTTACATATACCTTTGCTGGGTGAGAGAAATATCTTGGCAAAAGACAACTTTTCCCATTTTTTTATACAAAGTTGGCATTTGACCAAGATATTTCTCTCACCCAGCATGGGTATATGTAAAATGACACCCCAAAACACATTCCCCAACTTCTCCTGAGTACGGCGATACCAGATGTGTGACACTTTTTTGCAGCCTAGATGCGCAAAGGTGCCCAAATTCCTTTTAGGAGGGCATTTTTAGACATTTGGATACCAGACTTCTTCTCACGCTTTGGGGCCCCTAGAATGCCAGGGCAGTATAAATACCCCACATGTGACCCCATTTTGGAAAGAAGACACCCCAAGGTATTCAATGAGGGGCATGGCGAGTTCATAGAATTTTTTTTTTTTTGGCACAAGTTAGCGGAAATTGATATTTTTAATTTTTTTCTCACGTTCCGCTAACTTGGGACAAAATTTTCAATCTTTCATGGACTCAATATGCCCTTCACGGAATACCTGGGGGTGTCTTCTTTCCGAAATGGGGTCACATGTGGGGTATTTATACTGCCCTGGCATTCTAGGGGCCCTAAAGCGTGAGAAGAAGTCTGGAATATACACTGCGTGCAGAATTATTAGGCAAATGAGTATTTTGACCACATCATCCTCTTTATGCATGTTGTCTTACTCCAAGCTGTATAGGCTCGAAAGCCTACTACCAATTAAGCATATTAGGTGATGTGCATCTCTGTAATGAGAAGGGGTGTGGTCTAATGACATCAACACCCTATATTAGGTGTGCATAATTATTAGGCAACTTCCTTTCCTTTGGCAAAATGGGTCAAAAGAAGGACTTGACAGGCTCAGAAAAGTCAAAAATAGTGAGATATCTTGCAGAGGGATGCAGCACTCTTAAAATTGCAAAGCTTCTGAAGCGTGATCATCGAACAATCAAGCGTTTCATTCAAAATAGTCAACAGGGTCGCAAGAAGCGTGTGGAAAAACCAAGGCGCAAAATAACTGCCCATGAACTGAGAAAAGTCAAGCGTGCAGCTGCCAAGATGCCACTTGCCACCAGTTTGGCCATATTTCAGAGCTGCAACATCAATGGAGTGCCCAAAAGCACAAGGTGTGCAATACTCAGAGACATGGCCAAGGTAAGAAAGGCTGAAAGACGACCACCACTGAACAAGACACACAAGCTGAAACGTCAAGACTGGGCCAAGAAATATCTCAAGACTGATTTTTCTAAGGTTTTATGGACTGATGAAATGAGAGTGAGTCTTGATGGGCCAGATGGATGGGCCCGTGGCTGGATTGGTAAAGGGCAGAGAGCTCCAGTCCGACTCAGATGCCAGCAAGGTGGAGGTGGAGTACTGGTTTGGGCTGGTATCATCAAAGATGAGCTTGTGGGGCCTTTTCGGGTTGAGGATGGAGTCAAGCTCAACTCCCAGTCCTACTGCCAGTTTCTGGAAGACACCTTCTTCAAGCAGTGGTACAGGAAGAAGTCTGCATCCTTCAAGAAAAACATGATTTTCATGCAGGACAATGCTCCATCACACGCGTCCAAGTACTCCACAGCGTGGCTGGCAAGAAAGGGTATAAAAGAAGAAAATCTAATGACATGGCCTCCTTGTTCACCTGATCTGAACCCCATTGAGAACCTGTGGTCCATCATCAAATGTGAGATTTACAAGGAGGGAAAACAGTACACCTCTCTGAACAGTGTCTGGGAGGCTGTGGTTGCTGCTGCACGCAATATTGATGGTGAACAGATCAAAACACTGACAGAATCCATGGATGGCAGGCTTTTGAGTGTCCTTGCAAAGAAAGGTGGCTATATTGGTCAATGATTTGTTTTTGTTTTGTTTTTGAATGTCAAAAATGTATATTTGTGAATGTTGAGATGTTATATTGGTTTCACTAGTAAAAATAAATAATTAAAATGGGTATATATTTGTTTTTTGTTAAGTTGCCTAATAATTATGCACAGTAATAGTCACCTGCACACACAGATATCCCCCTAAAATAGCTAAAACTAAAAACAAACTAAAAACTACTTCCAAAAAAATTCAGCTTTGATATTAATGAGTTTTTTGGGTTCATTGAGAACATGGTTGTTGTTCAATAATAAAATGAATCCTCAAAAATACAACTTGCCTAATAATTCTGCACTCCCTGTAAATGTCTAAAAAATTTTACGCATTTGGATTCCGTGAGGGGTATGGTGAGTTCATGTGAGATTTTATTTTTTGACACAAGTTAGTGGAATATGAGACTTTGTAAGAAAAAAAAAAAATAATTCCGCTAACTTGGGCCAAGAAAATGTCTGAATGGAGCCTTACAGAGGGTGATCAATGACAGGGGGAGTGATCAATGACAGGGGGGTGATCAATGACAGGGGGGTGATCAGGGAGTCTATATGGGGTGATCACCACAGTCATTGATCACCCCCCCCTGGAAGGCTCCGGGGAGACGCCTTTATGTGTTTTGCGGATCCGATCCATCTATCAGTGGATCCGTAAAAATCATGCAAACATCTGAATGGAGCTTTACAGGGGGTTGATCAATGACAGGGGTGTAATTAATGACAGGGGGGTGATCAGGGAGTCTATATGGGGTGATAACCACAGTCATTGATCACGCCCCTGTAAGGCTTCATTCAGACGTCCGTATGCGTTTTGCGGATCCGATCCATCTATCAGTGGATCCGTAAAAATCATGCGGACATCTGAATGGAGCTTTACAGGGGGTTGATCAATGACAGGGGTGTAATCAATGACAGGGGGGTGATCAGGGAGTCTATATGGGGTGATAACCACAGTCATTGATCACGCCCCTGTAAGGCTTCATTCAGACGTCCGTATGCGTTTTGCGGATCCGATCCATCTATCAGTGCATCCGTAAAAATCATGCGGACATCTGAATGGAGCTTTACAGGGGGTTGATCAATGACAGGGGTGTAATCAATGACAGGGGGGTGATCAGGGAGTCTATATCGGGTGATAACCACAGTCATTGATCACGCCCCTGTAAGGCTTCATTCAGACGTCCGTATGCGTTTTGCGGATCCGATCCATCTATCAGTGCATCCGTAAAAATCATGCGGACATCTGAATGGAGCTTTATAGGGGGGTAATCAATGACAGGGGGGTGATCAGGGAGTCTATATGGGGTGATAACCACAGTCATTGATCATGCCCCTGTAAGGCTTCATTCAGACGTCCGGATGCGTTTTGCGGATCCGATCCATCTATCAGTGCATCCGTAAAAATAATGCGGACATCTGAATGGAGCTTTACAGGGGGGTAATCAATGACAGGGGGGTGATCAGGGAGTCTATATGGGGTGATAACCACAGTCATTGATCATGCCCCTGTAAGGCTTCATTCAGACGTCCGTATGCGTTTTGCGGATCCGATCCATCTATCAGTGCATCCGTAAAAATCATGCGGACATCTGAATGGAGCTTTACAGGGGGGTAATCAATGACAGGGGGGTGATCAGGGAGTCTCTATGGGGTGATAACCACAGTCATTGATCATGCCCTTGTAAGGCTTCATTCAGACGTCCGGATGCGTTTTGCGGATCCGATCCATCTATCAGTGGATCCGTAAAAATCATGCGGACGTCTGAATGGAGCTTTACAGGGGGGTAATCAATGACAGGGGGGTAATCAATGACAGGGGGGTGATCAGGGAGTCTATATGGGGTGATCACCACAGTCATTGATCATGCCCCTGTAAGGCTTCATTCAGACGTCCGGATGCGTTTTGCGGATCCGATCCATCTATCAGTGGATCCGTAAAAATCATGCGGACGTCTGAATGGAGCTTTACAGGGGGTTGATCAATGACAGGGGGGTAATCAATGACAGGGGGGTGATCAGGGAGTCTATATGGGGTGATCAGGGGCTAATAAGGGGTTAATAAGTGACGGGGGGGGTGTAGTGTAGTGTAGTGGTGCTTGGTGCTCCTTTACTGAGCTACCTGTGTCCTCTGGTGGTCGATCCAAACAAAGGGGACCACCAGAGGACCAGGTAGCAGGTATATTAGACGCTGTTATCAAAACAGCGTCTAATATACCTGTTAGGGGTTAAAAAAAACACATCTCCAGCCTGCCAGCGAACGATCGCCGCTGGCAGGCTGGAGATCAACTCTTTTACCTTCCGTTCCTGTGAGCGCGCGCGCCTGTGTGCGCGCGTTCACAGGAAGTCTCTCGTCTCGCGAGATGACGCATATATGCGTGACTGTGCGCAGCGCTGCCACCTCCGGAACGCGATCATGTGTTAGGCGGTCCGGAGGTGGTTAACTCCTAGCTGTGAGTTGTCTCAGTCTGATCTCTTTGTGCACGTACATTAATTAATTAATTTGGAGCAGTACATCAACCGAACTGGCAGCTTGGCCAGAACCAGAACAATTTTGGTGCCCAAACGTGGGGCTCGAGGATTGGACCCTCTGTTCCCGTACCCCCGGAGACCAGACAAGGAGAGGCGCACTAACGGACACCGGGATCGCAACCCGTGATATGAGGTGAGAAAATTGAGTCATCTTGCCTATAAAGTGTCCCCTGGTGTAGCCTCTTGGAGTTCGTCTGAGGGAGGGGTGCGGAAGCAGTCTGGGACGTCCTCGAGGGCATGAAAGTAAGAACCCCATATGTTTTTTAAAGTCTTGATGTACTGTGTTGTGCCTATGAGTTGTGAAGACCCTGTTCACAAGTATCACTGACTGAGACACGGAGTTCTCCTGTGTGCCTGTATCGGAGTTCAGCCCGTTGTCTGACTCAAATCTCCATAAAGGGGACGATCACAGATGGGTGGAGAGCGGTTCGGGGTAGCCCAGAGTGTGCTGCCGGGACTCAAAGGTCTTCACGTCCAGTGATTACTTTATACAGAGGTCTTTAGGCGGCTCCAGTAGGTGCGAGAGACGATTAGACAGTACGCAAGGGTTCTTCCTTGATGTATTGTGGTTTATTGTTTTTAATGTGCGACCCTTTGTAACGGAAACACAGACTGATAGAAACCTAAAGGTCTCCTAAAGTGCCTGTGTCAATCGGTCACCCTGGTGTTGTGACCGAGAGGCGACAGAAGGGAGGAGACCGGCCAGTGTCTACCCAGAGTGTGTGGGACATTAGGCTCAACGTGTTATATCGGGTTTCTGTGTTGTCCAGAACAAGGTGAAGGATCCAGAAGATGGGAAATGAGGAAAGTGTCCCGAAGGGTTACTGTTCTCCTGAACAGTACGTGGCGGACAGGAGAGGCAAACGTTTCATAAAAGGATTAACTAAGTTGGAGAAGAGTTATAGTGTCTGTAAAGGAGGCATCTTTTGTAGTGCCACCTGGCAAGTGTTGTTAAACGAGAAAAGAGAGAAGTTAGAGGATGATAAATTGACAGACATGGTCCGTGTGTGGTTGGACTGTAGTAAAGAATTTGAACAGACGGGGAGGGAGAACAAAATTTTGATGAGAAAAGACAGAGATATTTCTGTAAACCTGGTGTTGCATTGATACATGACTTGCCAACACCCTATAATGGCGCCGGGAAGAAAGCAGGTGGGTGGACCTGCAAAACATGTGGTCAACAGAATCCCTCCTCCCGAAATACGTGCCTTGCCTGTGGGGCTCCCCACCCACAAAACCACACCTTGGTAACTACTCCCCGGCACGTCCCATCACTTCCCGTGTTAGCTACAGCGCCATCTTGTCCCCAGGCAACGCCCCCGTCACTCCTATGTCACCCTTGCCCCTTCCTACTACCTTGTACCCCATGTTTAACCCGGACGGTACATTAATGCTACCCCACTCACCTGCCACCCTTACTCCTATAATGGTAGGAGGGCAACCTGTTGAAGCAGAACAGGGGGATGCAGACGGTGCTGCAGAATCCACAATGGGCATACAAAATGCACCGGGTAATATGCAGACTCCTTCGCGGGGTATCCCGACAGACTACGGTGATCCGCCAACTTTATCCCTGGCACCACAGTGGACTGTGCCCATGGTCGTGCGCCCATCACGACATTCACAAGATCAAATACTGCAGGGTCAGATTACAGAGTTACAAAAGAACTTACAGAAAATTGAGCAGGGAAACCTTGAGACACTGAAAGAAGCCCTAGCACTTAACCGGCCACAGGGACCACCAAAATATGTGTCTTTCACCCCACAACAGTTATTCACCATAGTGAATTTACTGCCTGACCCTGAGACCCATCCCATGCCCTTTTTCAGGAAACTGTCCCAAGTGCATCAAACCTATGGGTGCACATGGTCGGACCTGCAAAGTATAGTGGAAAACAAGACAGGTGAATACTCCACACTGATAATGGATCAAATCCACATCCCTGAACTTAAAGGTGCTAACTTTGACCCCCGGGATCATGAGTCTGGAGAATTCTTTATAGAACAATTACAGACAAATGGACAAAAGCTAAATTAGCAGATCATTCCACCACATTGCAGGACAGCTACTGGGGATCAGTTGACCCCCACCTTTTTTCTTTTCACAGAAATGTTAGTTTCTGCTGTGTTAGTTTAAGATCCTCTTTCTGATAAGAAACTGTCTTGCTTCTTGGTCTTTGTGGTTTTCACTCAAATTATGTGACACCCATGGCTGCTGGATGTCTGACAATAAAATTCTGCACTGATTCATATGAGCAAGGGGATTCGCTGCAAACCATTTTGCACCTCATCCCCGATACTCTCTGGGCCAGAGGACCCCAGGATATCGGATGCCTCAATGTCCCACCAGTCACTGTGACCCTGAAGGATCCCAAGGTTCTGCCATACAAAGCGCAATATCCGCTTTCTATCTCACAACAGGATGCTATTACCCTCCAGGTGCAGGCCCTTCTGCAGAATGGGGCAATCAAGATCACTACTTCTCCCTGTAACTCACCCCTTTACCCAGTACGGAAGAAAAGGGAGAAAGGACAGCCTCGAACGTACCGCATGGTGCAGGACCTCCGAGCTGTCAATTAGGCTACTGTTCTTGAGACACCTATTGTCCCCAATCGTCACACACTCCTTGCTGGCATTCCACCCACTGCCACTACTTTCACTGTCATTGATCTGGCCAATACATTCTTTTCTGTTCCCTTACATGAGAAATGTCAGTTTCTTTTTGCTTTCACACATGCAGGCAAACAGTACACCTGGACTGTTATGCCTCAAGGGGCTCAAAACAGCCCTTCCTGCTTCAGCAAGGCTATGTCCTCTGTTCTGCAACCCTGGCAAGCAGATCACCCGGATGTGGAACTCCTCCAGTATGTGGATGACCTTCTCCTCTGTGCGGTCTCTCCCCAAATCTGCATGACAAAATCTGTCTCACTTCTCCAGTTTTTAGCCTCTGCTGGATGTCGAGTCTCACAAGCCAAACTACAACTGTGTCTCCCCAAAGTTGTCTTCCTAGGTCATTGCATCTCTCAAGGTCACAAGCACCTAACTGAGGCGAGGAAGAAGGCTATCTCTGACATCCAACTCCCGGACACTCCTCATCAGCTGCAAACCTTTCTGGGACTCATCTCCTACTGCAGGCCTTGGATATCTGATGCTTCTGTCCTCATGCAGCCCTTATATGACTGTATACCTCGTAATGCTGCTACTCCTTTCCAGATGACAATGGAGGCCGGAGAAGCTTTTCAGTCATTGAAGGCCGCCATTGCATCTGCCCCTGCTCTTGGCATCCCCATCTACAACCTTCCTTTCCGGCTGTATGTCATGGAACGCCAAGGTCACGCCACTGGAGTCCTCACTCAAACTCATGGTGGCCGCAATCGACCCTTGGGTTACTATTCTAAGCGTCTTGACCCGGTAGCCAGAGCTGCCCCTTCCTGTGTCAGAGCTATCCATGCTGCCAGCTCTCTTCTAAACGTCACATCTGACATTGTGCTGGGTCATCCCCTCACTATTCTGGCTCCCCATGACATTTCTGCCATCCTCCAGCAGACTCAACCTAAACACCTCACTGCACAGCGCCTCCTCCGGCTTCAGTGTAGTTTGCTTCTGCCAGATAATGTCACCATTCAGAGGTGCCACATCCTCAATCTTGCTGCACTCCTTCCTCTTCCAAGGGGGGAGTATAATGGAGATTCTGAAGATTTTATTGATCTACATACTGAAGAAGATCTTCAGGAAGAAGAACTATGGGCCTCAACCGACTCTCTTTACAAGGAACAAGAACATGATTGCATCACAATGATGGAAGCTGAAGTAGGGACACCACCATCAGTCCAAGACACTCCTCTGACAAACCCTCATTGGATTCTCTTTGTGGACGGCTCAAGGTACGCTGATGACAAGGGGAAGTTCCATACAGGCATGGCAGTCACAAGTGAACATGAAGTGCTGTGTGCAAGACAATTGCGCCCAGACCAGTCAGCACAAGAAGCTGAACTCATTGCCCTCACTGAAGCCTGCCTCATGGCAAAAGACTCTACCGCCAATATCTACACAGATTCTAGATATGCCTTTGGAGTGGTTCATGACTTTGGACTAATATGGAAGGCCCGGGATTACATCACAGCTGCAGGAACCCCGATTTAGAATGCTGCAGCAGTAGCAGCCCTAATGGCAGCAGTACTCCTGCCCAACCAAGTGGCAGTGATCAAAGTAAAGGCCTATACTCGAGCTGACACCCCTGAGGCCAGAGGAAACGCCCTAGCTGACCAAGCGGCCAAGGAAGCAGCAGTGAAAGAGGAAAGAGTCCAGTCAGACCAGATTATGATAACACAGGAGGACCTGGAACAAGAAGAAATCACATGGGACCTACTGAAACAAATGCAGAAACAGGCCACTCCCAGGGAAAAGGAAATCTGGCTGAAAAAATCAGCCCTCGAAGAAGAATCTGGACTCTGGACACAAGGAAAGAGAGTCTGCCTACCCAGAGCTCTTTATCCCCTAATAGCCTCAGTGGCCCATGGGCCCACCCACCAATCCAAAATCATCATGAAAGAACTAATTGACAAAATATGGGTGGCCCCAGGGATAACCCCTGTCCTGGTGAGACATAGTCAAGCGTGTCTCATCTGTGCAGAGTGTAACCCCGGCAGAACCGAGCCCACTCCCAGAAAATGTCTCCCGAAAGCCTTATATCCCTTTCAGAGGATACAAATCGATCATATCCAGATGCCAATGTGCCAAGGGTTTCAATATGTGCTAGTAGTGATAGACTTGTTCTCTGGGTGGCCAGAAGCCTACCCCGTCCGAAACCAGACAGCAACCACTACTGCAAAAAAACTGATGCAGGAGCTTGTCTGTAGGTTCGGAGTACCTGAGGTCATTGAGAGTGATTAGGGCCCAGCATTCACTGCTAGTCTAACCCAAGAGGTCTGGAAGATGGTAGGGTCACACCTGGCGTATCATACCCCATACAGGCCCCAAAGCAGCGGCAAAGTCGAAAGATTGAACGGGGTGTTAAAATCTAAAATGCTGAAGATGACCAGGGAGACAGTGCTTAATTGGGTTCAGTGTTTGCCTATAACCCTCTTTTCAGTTAGGCATACACCAAGGCCCCCACACAAACTAACCCCATATGAGATCTTATTTGGAACAGGGCCAAGAATGGGACAGTATTTCCCACAACAGTTACAAATGCATTATGAATCTGTTGCAAAATATGTGATAGCCTTGAGCAAGCAATTGTCTAATATACATGCACAAGTTTTCTCTTCCATTCCAGATCCTAACTCCCTGGAGGGAAGCCACACTCTCAAACCTGGAGAGTGGGTGGTGGTCAAGAAACACGTCAGAAGCACCCTCGAACCACGATACGAGGGACCTTACCAGGTGTTGCTGACCACCCCAACCTCTGTGAAACTCGAAGGGAGACCCACCTGGATCCACGCTTCACATTGTAAAAGAGTGAAGGCTGTCCCACCGTCCCAGGAACCATAAGCCATGAGGATTCACATACTGATCATGACTTTGACAGTGGGCATATCTGCAGTATTCACGCCATTGGGTGATGAATGGGACAATTCACTGATACGGCACCATCAAATTTTAGTCCAGGGGTTGAAGGAGACTGAAACTCTGAGAGATTGTTGGATCTGTACCCACAGTCCCGTGAGTTCAACCAGTATGCCTTATTTTGCAATACCCCTGGACCTTTCTGAACTGATTGACCTGTCTAATTCTACCATCTTTCTCACTAGTATACACCAAGTTAAATCCAGTACAAACAAGGACAAGGAAGTAGCCTTACCTGTTGCAGGGTGGGCAGATGCCCCATGGCTCATGATAAACAGATCAGGACCCTCGGTAGATCATAGCTCTACTCCTTGGCAAGAGGGACACTGGGTTAATGTCACATGTTTTCCTAGCTGGACACACTGTTATTGTCTCCAAGTACAAACCAAAGGTATGACATTTAGTCCACACATACACTCAGGTTGCAATGATTCAAAAACAGACAGCCACGTGCAGTGTATTGGTGTAGATGCTGTGAACGGAAAGGATCTGCCCTGTAACAACCGTACTGTACAGGATCTCCGGACAGGTATATTAGCTAACGACACCGAAAGTCAGTCAAAAGGATATGAGTTGGCGAAAGGGACACAATTAGCCAAACTAATTACCCGATTATTCAATGGCACAGCAGTAGCAGTTCCAGACGACATATACTTAGTGTGTGGACACAAAGCATACAAATGGTTATCCGAGAATGTCACAGGACTGTGCACCATCGCCAGGCTTACTCCTGCTACCTTTATAGTACCACACTCTGAAATTGACATAAATGCAGTACCTAAACACACCTTGTATCGTAGGGCCAAAGATAACACACCCAGACCAAATGGCAAGCCACATGTAGTAGAGATGAGCATTACCAACAAAATTGTTAGTTCCATCTTCATATATCCCATGATAATGCAGATGTGGGATCATCTGGTAGTAGCAACAGACTACCTGGATGACCAAATATGGGAGGTGATGAGACTTATGAATACCTCAAACATTGTGCAAAACCAGTTAATCATTGTCACCAACCAACACACATTAGTTCTAGATTATGTTACAGCTAAAGATGGAGGTATGTGCCAGATTGTGGGACCCTCTTGTTGCCATTACATAGACCCGCAGGGTAATTTGCAAGTTAAGGTGGATATAGAGAAGATGGCGGATTTAAGAGATAAATGGCTGGATGCACATAAAGCTGATAAAGATACATGGTGGTCTGATACCTTCTCTCCCCTTAACCCCAATAACTGGTTCAAAGGTATTGGGGGTTGGTTCATGGGAATTGTCCAAGTAATATTGCAGGTAGCCCTAATAATATTGGTGATATATGTAGTGATTAAGCTCGTTCTTATTTGTGTGACCCGCTTTTCAAAAAGAATGAAGAAAACTGATGAACGACCTATTATGCTCCTCTACGATGAGGAAGGACAGAAGGAAACATCATTCAACACAGCTCCCCCTCCTCACAATGATGCCTGGCTGAGATAGGGTGAGATGAATCCCAGGGTATTACCACAAGTCCGAGCAACCGGGAGCCTACCTATAAGGGGTAGGTTGTCGCCACTGCGGGTGAAGAGGATACGAATGGTATGCCCAGGGGATTCGCTAGGCGAAGGGAAAGTCTACAATCAAGTTTCCAAGGGGGGACTGTTATGGACTATTAATACAAAATGGATACTTGCTTGTTGAGGACTATGTTTAGCTAAGATGGCGGCCAGGCATTCAGCCAACACCTATAAACTAGAATCTTATTTTGTGTTTTATCATGTGTTTCTTTGTGGTTTCCGTTCAGCTCAAGCAAGCAGTTACAAAGAATAAGAAGTAACGGTATCTCCCACGAGCAAGGGGGGAGGGTGGAGGAATTTCTTCTTCTGGCCGTCAAGGTTACAGAGAAGCATAGAGTGTTTGTAGCCAATAGAAAAGATATACTTTATCTTTCACCCCCCCCTCCCTGTCGTAAAACTTATGTATTGTGTGTTGTTTTACGAAATAAACTAAAGATCCTGTTTAACTCCTAGCTGTGAGTTGTCTCAGTCTGATCTCTCCGTGCACGTACATTAATTAATTAATTTGGAGCAATACATCAACCGAACTGGCAGCTTGGCCAGAACCAGAACAATACAATCCCATCTTCTAACCGTAACAGTAAGGCTGCATGCACACGGGTGTGTTTTTTCTAAACTACGACTGCAGAGTGGACAAGCGCATGGTGTCATTGGTTGCTATGACGACGTGCGCTTCCAGGCCACCACCGCTGTACTGTGATACATCTATACAAGTGTATTACTGTACAGTGGTGGTGGCAAGAAGCGCATGGCGTCATAGCGAGTTAGCATTAGCAACCAATGACGCCGTGCGCTCGGCCACTCTGCAGGGTAACCTAACATAGTGGGTGTAATGTCACAGGAATAAAAAATCTATAATATCTAGTGAGACCTTATAAAATGTGAAGTTTGGTGCACTTAAGAAAAATTAGAATCGCAGAAGATCGCAATGGCAAATTTTTTTTATAACACTCTTTATGCATATAAAGTGATTGTTCAGACATGCAGGTGAAATGTAATCGAATACACTAATTTAATGTAAGATTACTTACAGTCACCAGGAGTTCTTCCTCTTTCTCGTTGAACTTCGCTCCAACTATCGCATCCATCTAATTGCTAGTCGATGTAAACCAGTTGCTGTTGGCCGCACCTTCAGAACGCATGTTCTCTTGCGATTAATATTTTGCCGAAATTTTTCTGATTAAAAAATAATGCTTGTAGATCGCAGATTTGCTTAATACTTCTGGTATGTCAGTGTCCATGTTGTGGGACTATGTGCGCGCATTTACTAAATATTTTGTGGCTTCAAATATGACCTGGAGGTTTCTCATGTTCGCATGCCATTAAAATGAATGGGACCCAACGCGAACCTGCGGTTCGCAAACATCTGAGTGAGTTCGAGCGATCGCGTTCGCAAACCGTCCCATCAGATGTTCGTCCATCACTAGGTCTAAAATTACCTGTGAGTACTGTTACAATTAGAAGATGCCCATGTGAAGCCAAACTATCTGCAAAAAGCCCCCACAAAGTTCCACTGTTGAAAAAAAGAAATGTGCTGAAGAGGTTACAATTTGCCAAACAGCACATTGACTAGCTTAAAGAGAAATAGCACAACATTTTGTGGACTGATGAAAGTAAGATTGTTCTTTTTGGCTCTAGTGGCTGGAGACAGTTTGTCACTGAATTCAAGCCAAAGTACACTGTGAAGACAGTGAAGCATGGTGGCGCAAGTATCATGATATGGGGATGTTTCTCAGACTACGGTGTTGGGCCTATTTATCGCATACCAGGGATCATGGATCAGTTTGAATACATCAGAATACTTGAGGTCATGCTGCCTTAAGCTGAAGAGGAAATGCCCTTGAAATTGGTGTTCCAACAAGACAACGATCCCAAACACACCAGTAAACGTGTAACATCTTGGTTCAACACCAACAAGATTGACGTTATGGAGTGGCCAGCCCAATCCCGGATTTTAGTCCAATAGAAAACTTGTGGGGTGACATCAAAAATGCAGTTTCTGAGGCAAAACTAAGAAATAGAGAATAACTGTGGAATGTAGTCCAATCATCCTGGGCTGGAATACCTGTTCACAGGTGCAAGAAATTGGTTGACTCCATGCAACACAGATGTACAGCAGTTCTCAGAAACAGTGGTTAAATATTAGTTAAGTGATTCAAAGGAAAGCAAAATTTTCAAACATTTTTCAGTTTATATAGTGAATGTTTGAGTTTGTAAAGAAGAATACAAACACTGCTATTTTTTTGAACAATCTGATATTCTAATATTCACTTTTCTTCAATTTTTTCAGAGGAATAACATAAATTTGATAGATTTTCCTTCATGTTTTGATTTGGAATAGAATGTGTTCCCAATGCATTTGTGTGTATGGAAATAAAAGCTATTAGAAGGGTTTTGAGCTTTGGTAATTTTTTTAAACACACTGCTATTATTTTGAACACGACTGTACCTGTTTCTGCCAAATACTGATTGAGGGGTGCTATATACCAGTTTCCGCCAAATACTGATTGAGGGGTGCTATGTACCTTCTTCCACAAAATACTGATTGAGGGGTGCAATTGCTATATACCTTCTTCCACCAAATACTGATTGAGGGTGTAAATACACCTGCTTCCACAAAATACTGATTGAGGGGTGCCAAATACTAGTGATGAGCGGCAGGGGTCATATTCGAATTCACAATATTTCGCGAATATTTTGTAGAATATTCATCGAATATTCGCAAATTCGAAAATTCACGATTTTTTTTTTACTCGGAAAATCGGAAAGGTAATGATTGTGTAATATGCAAGTTTTCGGAATTCGAATTTTCGGATTCAAATTTTTTATTGAGAATTTTTCAACTTGCAACTATTAGACAAAGAAGATTATAGCACTATATTAGCTAAATTGCTCTATATTCGATTTTTTTAGAATATTCTCTATATTGCTATAACTTAGTTTTTTCGAATATTCGTAATATTCTAAAACAAGAATATATAGCAATATAGCGAATATAAAAAAAAAAAAAATATAGAGCAAAATTTGAAAACACTACTACTCCTAAAGTCAAGTATATTGCAGCCTTCTTATTGGCCCACAAGCTAGAAGCAGTGAGGGATCATGTGTACTGATAAAAAAAAAAAAAATCGAAAAATTAATTTGAATATTCGAAATTACGAATATATATAACTATATTCGAAATATTTGCGAATTTTCGAAGTACCTATATTCGCGATAAAAATTTGAAATTCGAATATTCGTGATCAACACTACCAAATACCTGTTTCCGCCAAATACTGATTGAGGGGTGCTATTGCTATATAACTTTTTCCACCAAATACTGATTGAGGGCTGCGATATACCTTCTTCCCCCTAAAAAAAATTCTCTACGGACTTAGGCAGAGGGTCATTTAGAAAATGACAGGCAGAGGAAGAGGCAGACCATTCCGCAGGGATGGCAGGCGTCTGGCAGGTGCACCAGGCCGGAGCCTAAGTGGAAAGTAGGAGAAGGCGCGTGCGATAACTTCAAAGGGCGCACCAGAGTTGGTCTTCCACTTCTGCACCCTCCTCACTCTCTGCTGTGTGCACCCCCAAAGACACCACCACCATATCCCCTCCAGTCAAGTCAGAGGAATTATTTCCCCATCCATTCCCAGACCTTACTGATGCGCAGCCATTCTTGGCATCAGATGAAGAAGAGGAGGTTGCAACGGCCGCCACCCAGCGGTCTGACGACATTACCCAGATTAGCCCAAGGAGGGTGGTCCCCACTGTTGCTGCCTATTCTGAGATCTCTAATGTCAGTGGTGGTGAAGGTGACGATGATGACGTGTCGATGGAAGTCAAGTGGGTGACCACAAGAGAGGAAGAGGAAGGGAGTTCAGAGGGAGAGATGGAGCAGCAGATAGTGAGGAGAATGAGGAGAAGCAGGCAGAACTCGCAGTGCACATGAGGCATAAAGCAGTCACATCTTACTCTCCCAGGACGCCGGCACATGGCTCCGCAGTGTGGGCTTTTTTTAACATGTCAGCTGCTGATAATAGTCTTGTCATCTGCAGCCTGTGCTGTCAACGCAAAAGTCGCAGTAAGTCCAACACTCACCTAGGACGACCGCCTTAAAAAGGCACCTGGCCTCCCATCACCAAGCCTATTGGGAGCAACGCTGTCAGAACCCACAAAGCCACACTCCTGGCGCTCCACAACCTGCCTCTTCTCCTTCTCCTCTCTCCTCCCATTTGTCCTCCACTCCACCTTCCACCATGCCGTCGTCGCGTTCATCTTGCACAATGCAGGCTTCCGTGGCCCAAATGTTTGAGCGTAAAAAAATGATAACGCCGGATAATCCTCTTGCTTGTCGGAACAGCTGAGCTAGCCCGCCAACTACTGCCATATAAATTGGTGGTCGCGGAGGCCTTTAGAAAATTTGTGGCCATTGGCACACCTCAATGGAAGGTCCCCAGAAGGAAATATTTCTCCCAGAAGGGTATCCCTGAACTATATGACCACATTCAGCGGCAAGTTGATATATCTCTGGCACACAGTGTCGGTGCCAAGATACATCGGACCACAGACACGTGGTCTAGCAAACACGGGCAGGGAAGGTACATAACTTTTACTGCCCACTGGATGAACCTTCTGACGGCCATCAAGCATGTAACTCGTGGCACCCGAAGGGATTTGGTGTTACCGCCACGGATTGCATGCAGGCCTGCCTCTTCTTCTCCTCCTACTCCATTCTCCGTCTCCTCCTTGGCTGACTCCTCCTTTTCCACTGCTACCGCCTTTTCCCTTGCACCCCCAAAGCTCCCCACAACCTATTCAACGTGCCAGGTGAGACTTTGCCATGCTGTGCTGCGGCTGTTGCGCCTGGAAGCCAAGAGCCACACCACTCCTGCACTGCTTTCAGCTCTGCAGTCACAGGCCGATCAGTGGCTAACCCCTCTCAATTTGACAGTTGGTAAAGTGGTGTGCGACAATGGTGCCAATCTGCTGAGCGCACTGAAACAGGGCAAAATGACACATGTGCTGTGCATGGCACATGTCATGAACTTAGACGTCTTTTAGAAGATCTCGCCTTGCTGACATTCAGCGGTGACACTACTTGCCCGTCAGACGTCTGATTTGTGACTGCCCGACGCGCTGGAACTCCACCTTGTATATGCTTGATAGGCAGCTCCAGCAGAAACATGCCGTTAACGACTACCTGTACAAACTCTGTGACAGGACAAGTTCTGGGAAGCTTGGTTTCTTTTCACCATGCCAGTGGCTGCTCATGCACGACGCATGCAGACTTCTGTGGCCATTTGATGAGATCACCAAACTGATCAGTCGCAGCCAGGGCGCCATCAGTGACCTCATACCTTACGCCTTCTTTCTGGAGCGCCGTCGAGGAGCAGGAGCTGGAAGATGAGGAAGTCGCAATGCTGAATGAATTCCCAGGGGGGGCTACTCCATCTGAGACAAGTCAGCAGGAGTCTGAAGAGGAGTGAGAGGAAGATGGTGGCAGGGGGGAGGAGGAGGAGCAAGAAGAGCAGGCTTCAAACTTTTCGGGGATCCCTGGTGTTGTCTGTGGCTGGGGGGAGGAGACCGAGGACGACATTATCCTGGGCAATGAGCAGGAGCCAGGGTGCTCCACCGCTTCCAATTTAGTGCAAATGGTGGCTTTCATGCTCCAGTGTTTGAAGAGAGACCCCCATATAAAAAGCATAAAGGTCAAGGACCTGTACTGGGTGGCAATGTACTTAGACCCTCGTACAAACACAAAATGGCGGACATGTTACCAGCATCACAGAGGGCTGTCAGAATGCAGCATTTCCAGGCCTTGCTGTGAGAGATGCTGCATTCTGCTGCTGCGGGCACTGCCAGAGGAATTTCCACCCACAGCGAAACAGGTGCGGGTACCAGTCCTACCTCACCTGCAAAAAGAGGGCAGTTTGAAGATGTGTTGATCACTTTGGATATGAGATCATTCTTTCAGCCAACTCATCAACAGCCGCCCTCCGGATCTACTCTCAGAGAACGCCTAGACCGACAGGTGTCCGACTACATCGGGTTAACGGCCGATGTGGACGCTCTGAGAACCGAGAAACCCCTTGACTACTGGGTGTGCAGGCTTGACCTGTGGCCAGAGCTGTCACAATTTGCCATGGAACTCTTGGCTTAGCCCTCGTCGAGTGTCCTGTCCTAAAGGACGTTCAGCGCTGCAGGGGGGATCATGACCGATAGGCGCACTCGCCTAGCTGACAGTGTTGACTACCTCACATTTTTTTAAATGAATGAGGCATGGATCTCAGAGGAATTCAAAACCTGTGATGACCACGTGTAATTGAATTTCCTCATGCCAGCCCACACATATCTGCCACCACCCAGAACAAATAGTCCTTTATTATCAATAAAATCCATGTCATAGTTTGAAGAGTACCAAACCCCCTATAAATAAGGGGGCATCATGGGAGAAAAGTAACCACTGAAGAAGGGAACGTTAGTAGTCCCGAAATGCGTCTGATATCAATCTCCCATGAAAGACTAAGAAGACCCTTATCACTAAATATTGCTGGATTGCATTTGCGAATCGTCCCGGCCAATGTTCGTCCATCACTAGTGATAATACTGTGTTGCTAGTTCCCAGTTCCCTCATTAATTCACAGTACAGCCAGAGCGGTTACTCCGCCAAAAAACTTGCACTTGCACTTGCACTATATTGTATTTTATCTGAGCTCATGCTTCAATATAGTTTTAATGGGGAGCTTGGTCTTAGACTAACCCTGTGGATCTCAAACCAATGAGGACTTTATTAGATGTGCAGTACTATTTAACAGTAATGCCATGGGATAGATTATGTTATATCCAACATGGTAAAAAATACATGGGTCTACATTATTTAAAGGTGATGGCCACTTTCCAGCTACTATTGTACAATGTCTGTATAAGAAGGCTACAGTACTAATACAGCCTTTATTGATATTTGGTGCTGTTTGCTATATTTTATAAATCTTGTCCCCTTGTTGGGCAGATCTTCTGTGCTGTCCACATAGAAGTCCAGTCTATAAGATGGCGGGTGATGGATGGTCATGTGACCAGGCATCACTCAGTCTCCTCCATTCCAACACACTGCACCAGTACTATACAGTACCCAACAGTAACAGCGCAGATTGCAGGTGCAATGTATTTGAATGGAGGATATTGAGTGATTTGCCTGGTCACATGACCCTCCATCACCAGCCTTTTTATGAACAGGACCTCAATGTGGACAGCACAAAAGCCAAAAAAGGCGGCATACCTTATGAAATATAGAAAATGACGCAGGATATCAACAAATATACTGTAATATATATTAGTAAGTGGCCTATAGTCATCTTATGTACACATTCATCAACAGTAACCAGAAAGTGGCCAACCTCTATAAATACTAATATAATTGTGTAGAAAGAGAATAGAAAAAGATATTCAGAACTTGTACATCTTATGGTTTAGACTCTGTCTGAAACCTGTCAAATTACTAAAATGGCCCCTATCTGGGGCGGAGCCTGACCGAGCATGGAGTAAGGCGCATGGCTCAGAGCTCCTGCAAATATCCGTCCAGTTCAGCCTAACCGCCAGTGTATTTTGTTTCTAAAGTATCCCCTTGGACGTACCTGAGGTGTTGTTACAGGGGCACGGCAAGTGCGGCTGATTATGATGCCGAAGAAGGCTAAAAACACGCCGAATCCGGAGCGGGAGCCGCGATCCCAAGATGGTGCCGGCGGGGAGGAGGAGAGCATCACGCACATGCAGCAGGACCAGGACATCGTGGCGCGACTGGGGAAATATGCCCATCAGCCCCAGAGAAGCCAGCCAGAGCAATGGGGAGACGCAGGAGGAGACCAGAATGTTTCAGGGGGTAATGACAGCTCCTCTGACGCAGGACTCTGATGAGATTCTCAGTCAGCAGGCTGCGCTCATTCAGCCTAGATGTGATACTCCTGTGACCCCAGTGCAAGCTGCACCAGATGCAGAGCCTACCTTAAAAGATATAATGGCAGCCATAGCCGGCCACAATTCCACTTTGAAGAATTAAAATATTCAGTTTGGCAGCCTCAAGGAGGACATTTCTATCATAAGGCATGATCTCCATAAAGTGGCAGAGCGTACCTCTGAGGTGGAGCGCAGGGTATCTGCATTGGAGGATGGTGCTAAACCGCTGTACAAGGCCGCCAAAGCTGCTGCACATGGAAAATAGGTCGCGACGCAACAACCTGCGACTGATCGGTGTGCCCGAAAAGGCGGAAGGACCTAATGCCACAGAATACATTGAAAAATGGTTGGCGTCTAAATTTAAAGATAAAGGCCTTTCCTCCTTGTACGCTATTGAGAGAGCGCATCGCATCCCCACTAGACCACTGCCACCTGGTCGCCCGCCCAGGCCAATTTTGGCTAAAGTGCTACACTACAGAGATCGGGACACTATACTGAGGCAGTCCAGAGATCATCCGGATCTAGCGATAGACGAGGTCAAAATATCTATTTTCCCGGACTACTCGTCGGAAGGGCAGAATCAAAGAGCCCGTTTTGTGGAGATTAAGCGATGCCTTCCTGGATTGCAGGTTCAATACTCCATGTTGTTCCAGGCTAGACTCCGTGTGGTAGCCTTTGGATCTGTGACGTTCTTCGAGGACCCGGATTCGGTGCTGCAATGGCTGGATAAGAACGAACGGCAGCTCCGGAATCAAAACTTAGACTTGAGGAATGACCGGTGGCTGCGGTCCCTACAACACCCTTCCGTGGAGGATGTCTATTTCCTTGAGCGGTATTTAATCTGGACTTCCCGGACCTGTTGTTCAGGGTGGTCCTCTCACAGGAGCGTGAGTAACCGCTGTTACATGTACTCTGGGGCGAGACTTTATCTCGCTGCGTTTTGAACTTAAGTTTGCTTTTGGCAACGTTGGGCTAGTTCTTTTTAAAATTGCCCTGTATTGTTGGAGTATTAATATGTCTTTTCAGTATGCTTTACTGGTTGAGAAGGGTGGGGAGGGAGGGAACTTTCCGGTGTTGTTTTACGAACGCAGGTAATGGTTCGGTGCAATAGAGGTCGGCTATGCGGAAGCGCCTGCTGCTGCTTTTATAGCTCTGTGACCTACTATGACAGCTACAACCAGGGTGATTAGCTGTAATGTGCAGGGAATGGCGGAGGTGAACAAGAGAAACTGTATATTTCAGTATCTATTGAGGCACCAACCAGACTGCAAATGATTAAAAAACCTTGGATGGGTTACTCGGTGCACTCTGTCTTTTCCACACATTCTAGAGGTGTCAGCTTCCTGGTTCATAAGAGGGTCCGTTTTGAGTGTTTGAAGGAACTAGTGGATCCAGAGGGCAGGTTTGTGGGCGTACACTGTGCTCTTCATAGAATCAGAATGGTGCTGGTGAGCATTTATATACCTCCGCCATACACCTCAGTGCCTTTGAGGTTGGTACTGAAGTTTGTGGTGGAGTTCTCTGATCTACCATGCCTCCTCATAGGTGATTTTAATAATGTAATACATGAATCTTTAGATGTAAGGTTCCGGCGGGAGGTGATGCTGGGGCTGAAACCGCTTTTAGTAGATTGCTAACGGAAGTAGGTCTCTTAGACGTCTGGAGGGAAACTCATCCGGGGGTGCAGATGTACTCTTGCTGCTCATCCACATACACATCCCTGTCTAGGATAGACTTAGGGTTAGTGAACTCCCATATGTACTCGCTTGTGACTAAATCAGTATATTTGCCTAGGACTCTGTCGGATCACTCACCACTGTGCATTGACCTGGCACTGATGGGCAATCCAGTATTAGGGAGAAGGGTGTGGCGCCTTAATGCGTTCTGGCTGACATTGATGGGAGATATGGAGGAAGTTGTGACTGCCATGACTGAATACTTTGAGGTAAACCGAAACACGGCCTCTACTCACTCAGTCTGGGAAGCCTCCAAAGCATATCTGAGGGGGATTTTGATTAAATTTGTCAGCAAAATAAAATCTAAATCTAGAGAGATGGATGCTCGGATGCATAAGGACATGCAGGTAGAGGAGGCCGCCTTCACCCAGACTCCAACTACAGAAAATGGTGTGCGGTTACGGGAGGCGCAGGAAGCATTGAGATGTCACTTTCTTCAGGCAGCGAACAGAAAGCGTTTATTCTATAAGCAGCAATTCTTTGAGGAAGGTGAGAAAGTGGGTCATATGCTATCGGTGGTATCTAGGGAGCAACAGGGCACGGCGTGTATCACGGGCTTAGTGGATTCAGGGAGGCAACTTAGACATGACTCTGGTAGCATATTAGAGATTTTAGCAAATTTTTATTCCTCTCTCTATGCATCGAAGACGTCCTGTTCTGAGGAGGATATAATGAGGTTTTTGAGTAAGACTGATCTCCCGAGGTTAGCTCGAGGAGGCCCGTTCTTTCTAGATGCCCCTTTGAAATTGGAGGAGCTTGAAGAGGCAGTAGGAATGATGGTGAACGATAAGGCACCAGGGTTAGATATGCTGCCTGTTGAGATCTATAAGAGATGCTCCAGGGGTTTGTTACCGGATCTGCTGGCGGTATTCAACTATTCCCTGGAGGTTGGTTACTTACCGGCTTCAATGCAAGAGACCCTGATAGTGGTTTTGCCTAAGCCTGGAAAGGACCCGAAGTTGCTGGACTCCTATAGGCCTATATCCTTGTTATCCACGGATGTTAAGATACTGGCAAAGGCCTTGGCCGCATGCTTGTCCAAAGTAATATTGTCTGTGGTTCACCCTGATCAGACAGGGTTTATGCCCTAGAAGTCAACCGCTATGAATATTCGCAGGGTTTTTGCTAGCTTGCAGTTTGCTTCAGACAATGTGGGAGACAGAGCCATTTTCTCCTTAGATGTGGCCAAGGCCTTTGATAGTGTAGAGTGGCAATTCTTATGGACTACCCTCTGGTACATGGGTTTTGGGGATACGTTTATTGCATGGGTTAAAGTACTGTATTCTAGTCCGAAGGCCAGTATAAGAGCGAACAGAGGAGTGTCCAAGCAATTTAATCTGTATCGGGGCACTCGGCAGGGCTGCCCTTTATCGCCCTTGTTGTTAGCATTGGCGATCGAACCGCTGGCCGCGTAAGTCTGCCCGGATCCAAGGGTTTCAGTATGGCACTTTACAAAATAAGGTAGCTATGTACGCTGATGATACCCTATTGTTCTTGGGGGACACATCTGGGTCATTGGTTGCTGTGATGTCCTTTATAGACAGATTTGGGCAATTGTCTGGTCTGACGATTAACTGGCATAGATCGGCGTTGATGGTTGTGGATGGTCAACCAATACCAAGGGCGGTATCTGATAATAATGTCCCATGTGTAGAGGTGTTTAAGTATCTGGGGATTAATGTCTCCCCTAGGATTACCGACTTTGAGAGGTTGAATCTCATCCCGCTGCTGGATAAACAACGAAATAAGTGCAAAGCCTGGTGTAAACTGTTCCTTTCTGTGGTGGGCAGGGCTAACCTTATTAAAATGATATTGATGCCGCAACTTCTATATATTCTACATAACGCCCCAGTATGGCTGTCAGCAGATAAACTTGGTAGAATTAACTCCATGTTTAGGGAATTGCTGTGGCGTAAGGGACAAGCTAGGATTAAACTCGAAACACTGCAACATTACAAAGCTGAAGGGGGATTAGCGATTCCCAACCCATGGGTATATTACTTGGTGGCCCAAAGTCAGCATTTTAAGGGGTGGTTAGACTCGGAGCTCTCGGATGTGACTAGTCGGATATTATTGTCACACCTGCGGGTTACTGATATCATGTTACTGTTGGAAAGGGTAGAAGCGAAAACGAGGAGGTCAGATCTTCCCTTGCATCGTACAATGTACTTGGTATGGGACTCGGTCAAACGCTTGAGGGGGGTTGCTAAGATATGTGAATATACCCCACTGTGGGGTAACCCAGTTCTATCTGAATTTACGCTGCTGAAAGGTTTTGAGGAATGTAAAATGGAGTCTTTAGGACTTTCTCTAGCTTTCAGGAGAAATTTGGTATTTCCAGCCGCAAATTCTACCAATACCTACAATTACGTCATGCCTATATGGCCACGACCCAGAAGGGTAATGTGTGCTCTCAGAGGGATGCTGGTTTACACCATGTTGTGACGGGAGGCGAGAGGAGAGGAGTGATATCTGCCACGCATAAATGGTTGCTGGATAAATATCTGGATGCGCATCCGATGTCTAGAATGCAGAAATGTGTTCAGGATGTAGGTAATATCTCTCCAGAACAGTGGACAGATATATTGGAGGCAGTGCCCAGATCATCCTTGAGTGAGGGTGGAAAGCTCTCGCAATTGTTTATTATACACAGAGTTTACAAAACGCCAATCTTTTTACAGAAAATTGGGGTCAGACTTGAAGCCAAATGTCCTAGATGTGCAGATCTGATTCATATGCTCTGGCGCTGTTCGGCATTGACTATGTATTGGGGGAAGATCATCACTGCTGTTCAATCAGCTTATTCAGTATGTATCCCACGCGATCCCATAGTCTGCATTTTGGGGTATATTTCCGAGCTTGAGCTTGATCAATCACTTAGAGTGGCTGTGGGCCGCTTGCTTTATGTTGCCCGGAAACTGATTGCTCAGCATTGGATACAGGCCAGCCCTCCTACGTATGGTGAATTTTGACATAAAGTAAATATCATGCTTGGTTATGAAAAGGCTGTTTTTCAGAAAAGGGGCTGTCCTCTTAAATATGAAAAGTTGTGGGAACCGTGGCTGGCGTATGAGTATCATTTTAGACAGTCGGAGTAGATGTAAACAACACCGGAAAGGGGGGTGGGAGGGAAAGGAGGGGGCGAAATTTTGCTGATTGGTAGATGGGATGGTTTCAGATCATTGTTTTTATTTATTTATGTATGGTTGCACATATACTCTGTACCTCCGTTTACCCCAGTATGTTATTTCAATTGTAACACTGTATATTGCATTTTCTCTTGTTAAATGGTGTAATTGCACTGATCATATAATATTAATAAAAAAACGATCTGATTCAAAAAATGGCCCCTATCTCTTTTCTCCCTGATCTGTTCTACGCTATTGGGATGGGATCCCTTTATGTTTCATGGAATCATTCTACCATTTCAGATAGATAAACCGGTGGTCTTTTTATATTGTTTTGCATTGATGAAAGGTGTTCTATTTGTAATTGTATATTTGTAGAATCAATTGCTTCCTAGAGATGGAGTAGTTCCGGTTGGAATGGATAGCTAGTTAGTGGGAAAGCTGCAGATGCACATTGTTAATTTTGACAGACCTAGTGATTAATGACTGGAAACTCATGAACAAACTGTAGACATCTGCATAAGAGCTATTTGTAACACTGATAAATACATCATCAATTATATTTACAGATTGTATCACCAGTGGAAAGAAGCCATTTCATTTGGTGATCAGGTATTTAATTTAGACTACAGAATGAGACAAGGTTTGATATTGTCCCAAACTAACTGTGTAGATTAATCTCATATTTACAGTTACGGAAATGTAGATTGATTTTATATGCAAACAATACTTGCACACGGTATAATAGAGCAGGTAGACAATATTTGCACAATATTATGTATTGTAATAGAATTGTAAGAAAATGCTGTGTAAATATAGCACACATAAAAAGAACCTATACTCTATTCATATTATGTGGCTGTAAAAGATGTGTCTACTTTATCTTAAGTTACACAAAGTCCCTGCTAATCCCTATGGGACTAATTAACAATCCTGTCTGCACTCCTGTGATGTTCATCTCAGCCTATCATCACCATTTTAGATGCTGTGGTGACACTAGCAATATGGCGGGGCTTAGCCATCCAGCCAATCAGGGAAAAGGTTAGTGCAACCTCTCTACTGTACTTAAATCAGTTCTGCTGTTCTGCCAGTGACATTTATTGACTCTTCATTATGCTGCCAGATTGTTGTTTTGACCTCTGCTTGTCTCATTAATTCTCTAGATTACCCCCTGACCCAGATTTGACTCTGGACTATCTGATTTCCAATCTGCCTTTCATCCTGACACGTGTAGTACTTCTTGGTTTTACTCATTTTGGGATAAATATCATTTTTTTCAATTGGCCTTTATTAGAAAATATCAGTCCAGGGTTAAAAATCAGTCTGCAAACTGTCACAGCCTGTTTTCTTTGAATTCTGGCTCATGTGTAGCTCTTATCTCTGATCTTCTGACCTCATAAACACTTATTGAAGAGATTCTTAAAAGTGTCAGACCACTATCCGGCGCTGCAGGCATAGAAATCAGTCCTTGAGATGAGTAAAATTCTTTTTTATTTTGGTCAACGCGTTTCAAGGGCAAAGAGCCCCCTTCGTCAGGACAATATACAGAATGCAGATACAATTGTGATCGGGATATTTAAAACGCTGTTTTGGCGGGTTAAAAAGGGGGAGGTACACAGGGTGGGATGGGCGTGCTTGGTATAATGAGCCTAATTGCCAGTATCTTCTAGTGATCTGTGGCAATTACTATTAAGTGTCCGACCTTTACTGTGGTATACAGGCTGGGTGGCGCAGGGTCAAGCGCTTCACAGTCTGGTTCTATGCATTGTTACATTGTTACAACTGTGGATTTCATAATACACCTAATGATACATTTAATGATACATTGTGTGGCAGCATGCGATGATACTTGTAGTGGTGCGTTCAGAGTAGCAGCAGCGCTGCTGACCCCGCACTAGTTCAGCACCGCAGTGAACATTGTTCTTTCATATGGAGCTGAGGGCATATCTTGCTCCCCGCTTTTGCTCTATAGTGGTTCGTCTGTCCGTTATTCAAGTTATTCAAGCAGGATCTCCCGGCTTCTCCTGCTTGCTGTGACCCTCAGCGCTGTCTATCAGTTATTTATGCAGGATCTCCCGGCTCCTCCTGAATGCTGTGGCACTCAGCGCTGCCTGATCTCTCAGACCCGGATCCTCACGGTCCCCAGATCGGTATGGTGTAGCGCTGATGTTTATATTAGTTTAATTTAGCATAACGCTGATTTAGTTTGGCATAGCGCTGATTTAGTTTAGTGTAGCGCTGATGTTTATATTAGTTTAGTTCTCCATGTTAATTGGTGCAGTCGCTTCTGAGGGGTTCTAAATTCTTATTCCCAGCGGTTGGCATAAATTAAATATATGTAGCAGATGGGGTATTTTTAGAAAACGCCAGGCTATGGGGTGCATTTATCATCATCATATGCCAGTCCCCCTGGTCATACAGAATTATGATGACTACGAAAAAGAGGCACAAAATATTCTTAGTGATACCATCTATTATGAACCAATTCCATATGATCCATTTCCCGAAATTACAAAAAAATTAAATTCCCTTGTTAAAAATGCATACGAGAAAGGGTACGTAAATAAAAAAGAACGTAACTTTCTGTTTCCCAAAACACCGTGCACCCCGTATTTTTACCATTTACCCAAAATACACAAAAATATACAAAACCCACCCGGCAGACCCATCGTATCCAATACAAAATGCGCCACCAGCAATCTGTCACAGTTTATGGATATATATTTACAACCATACGTAAAGAAATTACCAAGCTACCTACATGATTCGAGCCAACTTATCCGAGAATTAAAACAAATAGAATGGAAAGATACATAAGGCCTGCTTACTATGGGTGTGACAGCCCTCTATTCCAATATCGAACACGACATAGGAATAGAATGTGTAAAAACAACACTACAAAAAGACGACACGCTAACATCGCCCCAAATAGAATTTCTTCTGGAGAGCTTACGCTTTATTCTCCAGAATAACTATTTTATATACCACAATACGGTCTACCACCAGCGTAAAGAAACCGCTATGAGGACGCGAGTAGCGCCGGCGTTCGCAAACCTCTTTATGGGTGAATTTGAAGAAAAATTCATCACCAATCACCCAGAATGTCACAAACAGATCGTGTATTACAAAAGATACATCGATGATTTGTTCATTATCTGGGATGGGAATGAAGATACGGCGAAAATCTTCTGCAGCTCCCTCAACAATACAGATTGGGGTATCTCCTTCACTCCAAATTACAATAAAATAGAGATAGAATTTTTGGATATTATCATCTCATGCCATAACAACCATCTAAGCACAAAAACATACTTCAAAACAGTGGACACCAATAGCTATATTCACTATTCCAGTTTCCATCACGAAAAGTGGCTTCAGAATATACCTTACAGTCAATGCAAAAGGATTAGACGTAACTGTACAAAAAATGAGGATTTTAAAACCCAGACCAAAATCCTTGAAAATAGGTTCCGTGATAAGGGCTACCCCAAAAAACTAGTTAAAGACGCTATAAAAAAGAGCAGCCTACAGTCACAAGATGAATGCCTATCGATCACCACCAAACAACAGGATCCTATAGAAATAGTCCGGTTCATCACACAATACAATACATCCAATAGACAGATACAAAAAATCTTGAAAAATCATTGGCATATCCTTCTTCAAGATCCGTATATAGCAAAATACCTACCTATAATACCGAATATCACTTACAGACGAGCACCAACTATAAAAAATATACTAGCCCCAAGCAAACCCAAACAACATACCCAAACAATAGAGGTAGGCGAACCGAGCCGGGTAAAAGGGAAAGTAAAGGAAAAAGGGAGCTATAGGTGCGGAGCTAAGAATTGTCTGTGCTGTAAAATTATCACACACAAACAAACGTCCTTTACCTCCAACTGCAATGGCACATCATTTCCCATAAAACATCACCTCACGTGCCATTCCACCTACGTCATTTACCTCATTGAATGCGGATGCGGCCTGCAATATGTCGGCCGCACGAACCAAGCCCTTCATTGCCGGGTGAACCAACACAGGTACAATATCCGCAAACAGTATCTGAAACATGGGGTGTCCAGACATTGCGCATCCACACCGGAAAAAGAAAAACATGAGATTAAAATCACCCCAATTGATTTCATACCGGAGAACCCTTTTAACCGATTTGAAAGACTACAAAAAAGGGAAGTGTATTGGATGTACCAATTGGACACACTGAGCCCACGAGGCCTGAACGAAATCAATGAGACCATCTTATGATAAACAACATACATATATAGGTCAAGGGCTAGCCAACACACATCAACTCGACCTAGGCTCCCGGACAGACACCGATATACGACCGTGTGCGTGTGTGTATCCATACACACGTGTATATAGAGAGAGACATATATCTGTTTAACACCTCAGAGAACTGCTAATAATATAGCAATTGAAGTATTGCGAATATACACCACAATACCTAGACAATACCGATATACAGACTTAGTCACGTATGCACCTCGCATACGTACATATTAGTAGTATTTATTTATTATTTATATTTATATTTATTATTATTATTATTATTATTATTATCATCATTATATATAATTATTTTTTTATTATTATTTTTATTTTATTTATTATTATTTTTTTTTCCCCTACCAGTTATTAGCCTATGACTCATGTATTGGACTATAATATACACATAGATATATGTCAGCTCCATTTGAACGTATCTCAATATATGCGTACCAGAAAGCACGCCATACAACCCTGCCTTATTAGAGTACATCCATCATGCCCACAAATAAGGGATCAGTTAGGGATCTAGTGAACCATCTCATTATAATTATAGGCACATTATGACAGCCTTGAGACCGCAGTAATAGTCACCAGTATAATACCAACAGATGCCTCTTATTTCATTTTATACATATTTTATAACTTATTATGGATCTTGGATTGTATAAGAGATCGTTCACTCTTTTAATAGATTTTACCTACTTCCCTAAAAAGACCATAGCTGGTCATAATAGGGTTTTAAACAGTATCACTCATACCCCTGTACCGCATATAAGTGGCTGGCATATGATGATGATAAATGCACCCCATAGCCTGGCGTTTTCTAAAAATACCCCATCTGCTACATATATTTAATTTATGCCAACCGCTGGGAATAAGAATTTAGAACCCCTCAGAAGAGACTGCACCAATTAACATGGAGAACTAAACGAATATAAACATCAGCGCTACACTAAACTAAATCAGCGCTATGCCAAACTAAATCAGCGTTATGCTAAATTAAACTAATATAAACATCAGCGCTACACCATACCGATCTGGGGACCGTGAGGATCCGGGTCTGAGAGATCAGGCAGCGCTGAGTGCCACAGCATTCAGGAGGAGCCGGGAGATCCTGCATAAATAACTGATAGACAGCGCTGAGGGTCACAGCAAGCAGGAGAAGCCGGGAGATCCTGCTTGAATAACTTGAATAACGGACAGACGAACCACTATAGAGCAAAAGCGGGGAGCAAGATATGCCCTCAGCTCCATATGAAAGAACAATGTTCACTGCGGTGCTGAACTAGTGCGGGGTCAGCAGCGCTGCTGCTACTCTGAACGCACCACTACAAGTATCATCGCATGCTGCCACACAATGTATCATTAAATGTAGCATTAGGTGTATTATGAAATCCACAGTTGTAACAATGTAACAATGCATAGAACCAGACTGTGAAGCGCTTGACCCTGCGCCACCCAGCCTGTATACCACAGTAAAGGTCGGACACTTAATAGTAATTGCCACAGATCACTAGAAGATACTGGCAATTAGGCTCATTATACCAAGCACGCCCACCCCACCCCCTGTACCTCCCCCTTTTTAACCCGCCAAAACAGCGTTTTAAATATCCCGATCACAATTGTATCTGCATTCTGTATATTGTCCTGACGAAGGGGGCTCTTTGCCCTTGAAACGCGTTGACCAAAATAAAAAAGAATTTTACTCATCTCAAGGACTGATTTCTATGCCTGCAGCGCCGGATAGTGGTCTGACACTTTTAAGAATCTCTGCATATCTATTTCCCTGGAACCATTTGGACAGGAAAAGACCCAGGCAGCAGCACGGCATCCCCTAATGCTGGTGGGGAAATATACCAGCTAAGGCACATCGAGCTGTTGTGACTATTCACAACAGAATCCGGTAAGCGAATTACGCACCATAACTGTATATTCCTTATAAGGCGTTACCACACATGAGGCGCTGTGTTTTTTTGTCTTTTCTCCTTTCTAAACACTTATTGAAGCCACATTCTCATCAGTTTGATAATGATTGCACTATGATGAGTGTTTATGAATTCAGGATGTCAGAGGTAAGAGCTACACATGAGCTGACAAATGACAAGATTCAAAGAAAACAGACTGTGACAGCTTGCAGACAAACTGAATTGTAACCCTTGTATGTCAGAAAAGGCTGAACATGTTCAATAAAGACCACAAGAAAATATATTTTTTGTCCAAAATTAGTAAAATGCGATCATAAAAAAAATTGCCCTGAAGGTGCCCATAGACTTATAATCTGTTACAAAGGTATGTAATCGATTGTCAGTTTACTACTGCTGTGAGAGGAATATGTTATTTGTAAAGTAATCCTTTCTGCTGCAGTAAAAGTCTAAACTTTTCCCCCGCCCATACCATGCCCCCATTTTCAGCCAAAAAAATGGCATGAGCCCGATAAAGTCACTGATGTTGTCACAAAACACCTTTGCGACATAATCTGTGACCTAAATAGGCTAAAAGTGGGTGGCGTACCACAAATAATAAATGGCCACTAAAATAAATAAAGAAAAAAGATGCCACCACATGCCACACCACAGCTTCTAGGCCAGCCTCGGCTACCATAAACTATATCTTCCTATATATCAACCTTTAGGGAAAGGGGACATTATTAATATAAAATGTATACTCTGTCTATACTTTCTCTGTAATAGCATTTTACAGTGGATCCATTTATTATACCAATAGAGCTTCATGCATTTATCACACATACAGTAAATAGAAAGATTACACAGATTATTGTACTGCTGATGTGTTGCTTAAATGTCATACATAATTATGGTGAATATATAGTCTGCAAGCTTCAAAAGTTAATACAAGGGATTGCACTAATTTAGTTGGTATAGCAGAAGTATGCTGCAAGGCACAATACGTTTGTGTGGCTGTCATGGCCCATAAACAGGTAGGAACTAGTATTAGGGACCACTCCATAGAGGCGACCTTGACGTGGTGAGTGGCTTATTACGCTTTGGCCAAAATGTACACCAATGCCTCATCCAGCATAGAGGCAGGGCAGAGTGCTGGTTGCAGAGTGCTATTGCATTTGTATTTTGCGTTTGTATATGTATTTCGCCATAGCACCTGCATACAGGGTTGTGCTAACTGAATCACCCACACGTTTGTGATATGCTTTACAATGCACAACTGAAAACAGAATAAATGATTTAGAAAATGTCTCACTCCAGCTAAACTCAATATTTAGATGGAAAAAATGAAGGTCAGTAAGGCATTTGTTTGGAGGAAACTGAAAGGCACAAAATGTTCACGTAAGCAGCTGAGAATGTTAAAAGGTCATTGTCAGAGAGAAATTGGAAGATACCGTAGTCAATAGATAAGTCAATAGATAGCATTTAAAAGTAAGGCATCCTACATAATTCTGAAAAACAAATGCTATAATTCACCTTGCTCCATCACCACTTCCAGATCATGAAATGTTCAGTATGAAAATTGGTAATATGACCTCCATCCTTTCAATTACCAGTTACTAGAACCAGGCAATACACACAGGTAATTAAAATATATGGCATTATGCCTTGAAAATAACAGGATTTACTATCATATTGAAGTTTCATGGATGAACAAGAATAATTTTAAATATTGAACAGAGAGAAGATTCATATACAGATGCAGCCGAGCTAAAACTGATAACAGGTCACAGTGTTATCTTGTGACAAAAGCCATTAAAATCCATAGAAAAGGTCAATATTCTTGGCTTTGTTTACTTAACGCATTAATCATCAAAATTAGCTTGGCTATATCTGTATGTCTAAAATATGTAAAGATTTAACATTTTTGGATACATGTAGTTTCATAGTAAGTGAGTTTAGCACAAGACATGTTCATCACATGGAACCAACAAGAAATGAAGAATGAGAGACAGACCTTAGAACTCTATTTCCCCCTATTCATCCACTGGAAGGCACTAATTAGACTTGAAAAATGTGTTAATAAGTCCAGCTTAAAGTATTTGGTGCTTCTGCCTTCAGCCATTCCCGATTTTAACCAATCACTTACAAGTGATGGTCTATCCTCAGGATAGGCCATAACTATCTGATCAGTGGGGGTCTGACACCCCTTATCTCAACCCTAACCTACCTGATCAGTTGAAGTCAGTTCTTTTGGCTTGTTCAAAAAAAGTTTCAATGGTGAATTAGGTGTGAGCTAGAGTGAGTGATATAAAAGTGAACCCAAATGAACCCAGAAAGTCACAAGATCCCTATTTTGCCCCTATTTAAAGATAAAATTCTAAAGTGCAGGGTTTCATAAATTCCCCCAGTGTTTTTTGGGAAAAACATCACTGCCCTTTTTGATGCAGTTTTTGAGGCGAAGACAAATGTGTGTCCTTCTAGCAGGAGAATTACATTATATAGGTCCTGCCTTTATATTTGCCATTCTTCTTGAATCCACTTCTGGTTTTAGATTTGAAGACTGCATTATAAACTGCAGTGGTGGTTTTCCAATAATGTTATATATTTCAAACCATTAAGTCACTGAATTATAAATTGTACCCCTTTAAAACTTAACCTTTACTAGTTCTGTTAAAATTCCCACCTCAAAAAAATTATAATGATCAATTTATAGGTGAATAACCTTAACACTTTCAAACCTGTTAGGCATTATGACATTGCCACCATGTGGCTACTCACGTTACTGTTGACCACAAGGTGTCTGGTTAATGTGGAGAGGTCTTTTCAAGTGGAGCCAATACCATATCAGGATTCCTCCTTTTTGATGCTTTAAAATGACGCTTGGCTTCAATATAATGCTTGGTCACCTTAGATCCAAGAAAACTAAATAAATAAAGATCCGATATTCCGCTTTTAGGCAGTGAGGGAATTTTCCCTATAATTTATGCTCAACCTGCCTAAAATCGTCATTTTGAAGTATCAAAAAGGAGGAATCCTGATATGGTATTGGCTCCACTTGAAAAGACCTCTCCACATTAACTAGACACCTTGTGGTCAACAGTAACGTGAGTAGCCACATGGTGGCAATGTCATAATGCCTAACAGGTTTAAAGGTGTTAAGGTTATTCACCTATATATTAATCATTATAATTTTTTGAGGTGGGAATTTTAACAGAACTAGTAAAGGTTAAAGCTACTTTCACACTACCGTTCAGAGCGGGTCCGTCTGATGTCTGCACAGACGGATCTGCTCCTATAATGCAGATGTTTGGATCCATTCAGAACGGATCCGTCTGCATTATAGTTTGAAAAAAATTCTAAGTGTGAAAGTAGCCTGAACGTCAATGGGAGACGGATCCGTTTGAAGATTGAGCCATATTGTGTCATCTTCAAACGGATCCGTCCCCATTGACTTACATTGTAAGTCTGGACGGATCCGCTTGCCTCCGCACGGCCAGACGGACACCCGAACGCTGCAAGCAGCGTTCAGGTGTCCGCTTGCTGAGCGGAGCGGAGGCTGAACGCTGCCAGACTGATGCATTCTGAGCGGATCCGCGTCCACTCAGAATGCATTAGGGCAGTACGGATGCGCTCGGGGCCGCTTGTGAGCCCCTTCAAACGGATCTCACAAGCGGACACCTGAACGCTAGTGTGAAAGTAGCCTAAGTTAGAAAGGGGTACAATTTATAATTCAGTGACATAATAGTTATTTGGTCCCCAGACCCCAAACCACCTTAAACTCTTCTGCAACTTAGTATCTGATCTAATACTAAATTCCAACATGACGTTATCTGGGGATGGGTAATACATTTATATTCACCTTGTCATTACCACCTCTGGCGTAAATACCCAACTTGCCCCAGATACTAATCAAGAAAATATAACTTTCATTATTCATATCAAAAACGATAAATGTAAACCAGTGCTCTATCTGTTAGCACTTATTTATATTATCTAATCATACTACAGGAAAGAGCACCGAGGGTGTGAAATCCCCTGGTTGCTCTCCTATTCCTGCTCACTGTTGCTGTAGTCAGTTACATTCACAAACACTACTAATGAGACTACTGGTTGGTGCTAGACCTCAAAAAATTGCTCACTGCCCCCCAAATTGTTTTACCAGAAGGACTGGCAAAATAATAGCATTCTTAATACAGAATGCAAAGTAAATTAGGGATGGAGGGGTTAAAAAAAAGTTTAACTCACCTCGTCCACTTGTTCGCGCAGCCCGGTTTGTCTTATTTCTTCTTCTTTGAGGACCTGGGAGGAAAAGGACATGTTGATGGACCATGTGATGAGCGCAGTGACGTCACCAAAGGTCCTTTTCCTCCCAGGTTCTCAAAGATGAAGAAAGAAGACAAGCCGGACTGCGCGAACAAGTGGATGAGATGGGTTTAATTATTTTTTTATTTTTTTTAACCCCTCCATCCCTAATTTACTTAGCATTCTGTATTAATAATGCTATTATTTTCCCTTATAACCGTGTTATAAGGGAAAATAATAAAGATCGGGTCCCCATCCCGATCATCTCCTAGCAACCATGTGTGAAAATTGCACCGCATCCTCAGTTGCTTGCGGATGCTTGCGAATTTCACGCAGCCCCATTCACTTCTATGTGGCCTGTGTTGAGTGAAAAACGCACAATATAGAGCTTGCTGCAATTTTCATGCAACGCACAAGTGATGCGGAAAAAACACCGCTCATCTGAACAGCCCCATTGGAGTGAATGGGTCCCGATTCAGTGCGGGTGCAATGCGTTCACCTCACGCATTGCACCCGAGCTGAATTCTTGCCCGTGTGAAAGGGGCCTAAGGACCTTGCCATTTTTCACCTTAAGGACCAGGCCGTTTTTTGGAAACTTGACGTGTCACTTTATGTGGTGATAACTTCTGAATGCTTTTACTTATCCAAGCCATTCTGAGACACATTGTACTTCATGATAGTGAAAAATTTTAGTCGATATAATTCACCATTATTTATTTTAAAAAAACACAAATTTCCAGAAAATATGGAAAAATTATCAATTTTCAAAATTTGAATTTCTCTGCTTTTAAGGCCCCTTTCACATGGGCGAGTTTTCCGCGCGGGTGCAAAGCGTGAGTTGAACGCATTGCACCCGCACTGAATCCGGACCCATTCATTTCTATGGGGCTGTGCACATGAGCGGTGATTTTCACTCATCACTTGTGCGTTGCGTGAAAATTGCAGCAAGCTCTATTTTGTGCGTTTTTCACGCAACGCAGGCCCTATAGAAGTGAATGGGGCTGCGTGAAAATCGCAAGCATTCGCAACCAAGTGCGGATGCGTGCGATTTTCACGCACGGTTGCTAGGAGACGATCGGGATGTGGACCCGATCATTATCATTTTTCCTTATAACATGGTTACAAGGGAAAATGATAGCATTCTGAATACAGAATGCTAAGTAAAATAGGGCTGGAGGGGTTAAAAAAAAATAATAATAATTTAACTCACCTTAATCCACTTGTTCACGCAGCTGGCATCTCTTCTGTCTTCATCTGTGAGGAAAAGGACCTTTGATGACGTCACTACGCTCTTCACATGGTCCATCACATGATCCATCACCATGGTGATGGATCATGTGATGGACCATGGGATGAACACAGTGACGTTATCAAAGGTCCTATTCTTAGGATTAAGGTGAGTTAAAAAATATATATTTTTTTAAACCCCTCCAGCTCTATTGTACTATGTATTCTGTATTCAGAATGCTATTATTTTCACTTATAACCATGTTATAAGGGAAAATAATATAATCTACACAACCTTGAACCCAAACCTGAACTTCTGTGAAGAAGTTCGGGTCTGAGTACCACAGTCAGTTTTTTATCACGCGCGTGCAAAACACATTGCACCCGCGCGATAAAAACTGAACAACGGAACGCAATCACAGTCAAAACTGACTGAAATTGGGTACCTACTCGCGCGGGTTTGCCGCAACGCATCCGGACCTTATCCGGACATGCTCGTGTGAAAGAGGCCTAAGGAAGATAGCGATACATCATAAGAGTGTTATTACCTTACATTCCCCATATGTCCACTTTCATGTTTGCATCATTTTGTAAATGTAATTTAATTTTTTAAGATCTTATAAGGCTTAGAATTTTTGAAGCAAATTTTTACAATAAAAAAAAAATCCAAAACCCACTTTTTTAAGGACCACTTCAAATCTAAAGTCACTTTGTGGGGCTTACATATTTGAAAACACCTATAAATGACTCCATTGTAGAAACTACAACCGTCAAGTTATTCAAAACTAATTTTACAAACTTTTTTAACCCTTTAGGTGTTCCACAAGAATTAAAGGAAAAGGAGATGACATTTTAAAATTTCACTTTTTTGGCAGATTCTTTATTATAATTCATTTTTTTCCTGTAACACATCAAGGGTTAACAGCCAAATAAAACTCAATATTTATTACCCTGATTATGCGGTTTACAGAAACACCCCATATGTGGTCGTAAACTGCTGTATGGGAACATGGCAGAGCGCGCAATTTTTGAAAGAAAAACAATCATGTTTTTATGTCTCCATTTTCAGAAAGCCAAATCTTTTTTATTTTTTGGGTGATTGTCTTAATTAGGGTCTCATTTTTTGAGGGATGAGATGACGGTTTAATTGGTACTATATTGGGGTACATACTATTTTTTGATTGTTTGGTATTACACTTTTTCTGATGTAAGGTGTTAAAAAATGGCTTTTTGGCAGTTTTTTTTTTTTTTTTTTACGGTGTTCACCAGACAGGTTACCTCATGTGATTTTTTATAGAACAGGTTGTTACGAACGCGGCGATACCTAATATGTCAGTTTTTTTTTGTATATTATGGTTTTAAACAAAGTCTCCATTTCCTGAAAGCCATATCTTTTTTATTTTTTGGCCGATTGTCTTATGTAGGTACTCATTTTTTGCAGGATGAGATGACAGTTTGATTAGTATTATTTTTTAGTACATATGACTTTTTGACCGCTTGGTATTACACTTTTTGTGATAAATGGGGACAAAAATGGCTTTTTTAGCACAGTTTTTATTTACTTTTTTTTTCACAGTGTTGACCGGACGGGGTGGATCATGGGATATTTTTTATAGAGCAGGTTTTTACGGATGTTGCGATACCTAATATGTGTGTTTTTGTTTTTTTGGTTTTTTTCTATTTTTTACAATTTTATATGTCTCTTTTTATGGGGAAGGGGCTTTTTTTAATAAATTCACAGCCTGATGAACGTTAAAAATGAACAAAACAAAACCTTTATTAAAGTTCGTTTAAAAGGGGGCAAAAAAGCCTATATGTCACAGTCTGTGACCATCAGGCTCCAGTCTCAAAAATGCACAGAGAAAGGTAATAAATAAATCCTCTGTGTAACTGAGAGACTGGACTAGAAATCTGACTTGCTGGCTAGTGGTTGCCAATAGTATGCAAGTCAGAATATAGAGCACGGTGCTGTATGTGAATGGACACTGGTGTGTTTCAAGCCTGTGATCCTACTGATTATATACGCCAGGAGTGACTATAAAGCCTGCTGATTTATATACCAGGTATGGTTAGGAAGCCCCTATTCATAGGTCGCGTAATGCTTTAACTCAGTTGGTCGCACTGTCTCTACACAAGTGAAGCCTCAGCGGGCATATGTATACACTTAAGCGTAGTGCAGTGTTCAGACCACACGGTTTATTGTTGTTTGATATATATATAGCTTGCGGCCGGGATCAGGGTGTCAGCCCCACACCTGCGGCCAGTGTATTAGGCTAACCACAATCACTCCTAGCCAGTATTTTTGGCTCACATCACACAGCTACAGCCACTGTATATTGGCTACCATCCATGCATAACATTCTCTGAGGCTAGAGGGTAACGAATTGTATCAGGTACAGCCCTGCCTAGAGAGCCGTGCTCTATTAGTTAACAGCAGCTCAACGCGTTTCCACGTGACAAGTGGTTGTCACGCATCATCAGGAGCTTATGTGCCTATGTCAGGACAACGAGCCGCACTGTGGCGTGCTATGGCTCTGGCGTTGTAGTGGCCGCGCGCGGCCAGGAGAACGCCGACATCATATGGCCAAAGCCCCGCCTAGCGGGAGGGGCATACCGGTTACTCAGCCAATCAGAATTAGGGGCGGACCAACCAGTTCCGTCCTCTGACCGGAGGAAGCCGTAATAGTTCATACCTCTCTCGGCAAGTATAGCGCAATAGCGCAATTCATGGGGGAAACTCAGTCGCGGCCCATACATTATCAGTTGACCCAGAGACATGTCCGCTGGTAGAGACCCACAAAAATGGTAATAAACCGAAAACAGCAGATACCGATCCCCCTCTGACCTATATATAGCCAGCGGGGAGGGGCAACACCACTCAAGAATGGGCTAATACCTATGTTACTGTAACCCACAGCTGGATATATCATTTATATAGCTAGTGTACATAAGTATATTAGAATATGTACACCGATCAGCTGAGTAGGAGATAATGGAAAAAGTCCTGATTGAATGATGACATGAAGCAGTAAATATGAGACAAACGTGCACTAATACAGGATACAATGCATTCCTGTATTGTGGTATAAATGATACATCAAATAAAGCTGGCATATGAGATGACCTCATTAAGCCCTTGTGGTTGAACTGTCTGCAACTTGTAGGTCCACATTGCTTCTTTGCGTAATAGAGATACATCAGTGTCACCGCCACGGATTGATGTTTTCACCTGTTCAATCCCCTGTATGCGTAACACCTCAGGGTTACCGTCATGCATCTCACATACATGGCGTGCCACTGATGTGTCCCGCTTATTCCGGATGTCGGACATATGTTCCCCAAATCTGCGTCTCAATTCGCGTTTTGTTTTGCCGACGTATTGTGACCCACACTGGCAACTAATCAGGTACACGATACCTATAGAAGTACATCTGATGAAAGAACGTATATTGTACCTTTTCCCCGTTGTGTGGCTAATAAAAAATCCACCTCTCAGGATGTACTTGCAGATGATGCATGAGCCACAGGGGAAGGTACCTTTTAGTGTGTTCCTCAACCAGGTTTCAGACTTCGGTTGGATGTATAGGCTGTGTACCAGGTGGTCACGTAAGTTAGAACTACGTCGGTACGTAATTGAGGGATAGTCCGGAATAAGCTCCCAAATGTCTGGGTCTGATTGCAATATGGACCAATGATTCAGTAAAATGTCGCGGACATTTTTGTGGGCTTTATCAAAAGTGGCAACAATTCTGGGTGTTGAATCTTCTGCACTTCTTGGTTTTGGAACCAGGAGCCGTGTGCGATCCACACTCATAGAGTGATGGAACGCATTTTTTAAGGTGTATTGTGGGTACCCACGACTCGTAAATCGGCCTCTCAAATCAGATGCAGCCGCTCTAAAATCACCTAGTTCTGAACAGTTCCTCCTGGCCCTCAGGTACTGACCTTTCGGAATACCTCTTTTGAGGGCCAGTGGATGGCCACTATCCCAATGCAGGAGATTATTGGTTGACGTCTTCTTCCTGAATAGGTTCGTGTTGATCTTCCTGTCAGAACCAATGGTGATCATCAAATCCAAGAACGCAATCTGTTGTTCTTGTACCTCGGAAGTGAAGAACAACCCCATTTGGTTCACATTTAGTGCAGCCACAAAAGCCAAAAAGTGCTCTCGTGTCCCTTTCCACAGTATCAGCACATCATCGATGTACCTAATCCACAGTTGCACGTTTGATGTATATTGCTCCATGGTCTCGCCGAACACAACTTCCTTCTCCCACCAGCCCAGGTATAAGTTGGCGAATGTCGGGGCACAGGGACTGCCCATAGCGATGCCCCTGAGCTGGTGGTAGATATGTTGATCAAAAAGAAAGATGTTGCGAGTAAGGACAAAATCCAGCAGCTGCATCAGGAAAGTATTATGCCGGCGACAATGTTGAGACGCAGATTTGGGGAACATATGTCCGACATCCGGAATAAGCGGGACACATCAGTGGCACGCCATGTATGTGAGATGCATGACGGTAACCCTGAGGTGTTACGCATACAGGGGATTGAACAGGTGAAAACATCAATCCGTGGCGGTGACACTGATGTATCTCTATTACGCAAAGAAGCAATGTGGACCTACAAGTTGCAGACAGTTCAACCACAAGGGCTTAATGAGGCCATCTCATATGCCAGCTTTATTTGATGTATCATTTATACCACAATACAGGAATGCATTGTATCCTGTATTAGTGCACGTTTGTCTCATATTTACTGCTTCATGTCATCATTAGAGATGGCCCGAACTATCCGACGGCGAACAGTTCCCGGCGAACATAGCTTGTTCGCGTTCGCCTCTGCCGGGCGAACACATGCGATGTTCGGTCCGCCCCCTATACATCATCATTGAGCAAACTTTGACCCTGTACCTCACAGTCAGCAGACACATTCCAGCCAATCAGCAGCATACCCTCCCTCCCAGACCCTCCCACCTCCTGCACAGCATCCATTTTAGATTCATTCTGAAGCTGCAGTCTTAGTGAGAGGAGGGAGACTGTAACTGCTGCTGATTTAATTGGGAAATCGATAGCTAGGCTAGTGAATTCAGTGTCCACTCCAGTCCTGAAAGACTCATCTGATCTCTGCTGTAAGGACAGCGTCCTGACAGCACCCCAAAAAGCCCTTTTTAGGGCTGCAACATTAGTCTGCTTTTTTTTTTTCCTTTATATACATATTGCAGTTGCCTGGCCTGCCTGTGTGTGAGGAGCTGCAGGCCCACAGACTGTAGTGTGCCCACTGCCAGTGCTCACCCCTGTCATTCCGTGTGGCACAGGACTTTGCTTAAAAAAAGGCACTTAATTTTTACACTTTAATCTAAGGTTAGTTGCCTGCCAGTGTGTGTCAGGCTGACTTCCACTGACTGTAGTGTGCCCACTGCCAGTGCCCACCACTCATACCGGCTGGCACAGGACTTTGCATAAAAAAGGCATTTAATTTTTACACTTTAGTGTAATTTCAGCTGCTTGCCTGCTGCTAGTGTGTGTCAGGCCGACTTCAACTGACTGTAGTGTGCCCACTGCCAGTGCCCACCCCTGTCATCCCGTGTGGCACAGGACTTTGCTTAAAAAAAAGGCACTTCATTTTTACACTTTAATCTAAGGTTAGTTGCCTGCCAGTGTGTGTCAGGCCGACTTCAACTGACTGTAGTGTGCCCACTGCCAGTGCCCACCCCTGTCATCCCGAGTGGCACAGGACTTTGCTTAAAAAATAGGCACTTAATTTTTACACTTTAATCTAAGGTTAGTTGCCTGCCAGTGTGTGTCAGGCTGACTTCCACTGACTGTAGTGTGCCCACTGCCAGTGCCCACCACTCATACCGGCTGGCACAGGACTTTGCATAAAAAAGGCATTTAATTTTTACACTTTAGTGTAATTTCAGCTGCTTGCCTGCTGCTAGTGTGTGTCAGGCCGACTTCAACTGACTGTAGTGTGCCCACTGCCAGTGCCCACCCCTGTCATACCGAGTGGCACAGGACTTTGCTTAAAAAATAGGCACTTAATTTTTACACTTTAATCTAAGGTTAGTTGCCTGCCAGTGTGTGTCAGGCTGACTTCCACTGACTGTAGTGTGCCCACTGCCAGTGCCCACCACTCATACCGGCTGGCACAGGACTTTGCTTAAAAAAGGCATTTAATTTTTACACTTTAATGTAATTTCAGCTGCTTGCCTGCTGCTAGTGTGTGTCAGGCCGACTTCAACTGACTGTAGTGTGCCCACTGCCAGTGCCCACCCCTGTCATACCGAGTGGCACAGGACTTTGCTTAAAAAATAGGCACTTAATTTTTACACTTTAATCTAAGGTTAGTTGCCTGCCAGTGTGTGTCAGGCTGACTTCCACTGACTGTAGTGTGCCCACTGCCAGTGCCCACCACTCATACCGGCTGGCACAGGACTTTGCATAAAAAAGGCATTTAATTTTTACACTTTAGTGTAATTTCAGCTGCTTGCCTGCTGCTAGTGTGTGTCAGGCCGACTTCAACTGACTGTAGTGTGCCCACTGCCAGTGCCAACCACTGATACCGGGTGGCACAGTAGCTTGCCGATAAATAAGGCATTTAATTTTTAGACAGTAGTCTAAATTCAGTTGCTTGCCTGCTGCCAGTGTGTGTCAGGCCCGCTTCCACTGACTGTAGTGTGCCCACTGCCAGTGCCAACCACTGATACCGGGTGGCACAGTAGCTTGCCGATAAATAAGGCATTTAATTTTTAGACAGTAGTCTAAATTCAGTTGCTTGCCTGCTGCCAGTCAGTGTGTCAGGCCCTCTTCCACTGACTGTAGTGTGCCCACTGCCAGTGCCAACCACTCATACCGGGTGGCACAGTAGCTTGCCGATAAATAAGGCATTTAATTTTTACACTTTAGTGTAATTTCAGTTGCTTGCCTGCTGCCAGTGTGTGTCAGGCCCGCTTCTACTGACTGTAGTGTGCCCACTGCCAGTGCCAACCACTGATACCGGGTGGCACAGTAGCTTGCCGATAAATAAGGCATTTAATTTTTAGACAGTAGTCTAAATTCAGTTGCTTGCCTGCTGCCAGTGTGTTTCAGGCCCGCTTCCACTGACTGTAGTGTGCCCACTGCCAGTGCCAACCACTGATACCGGGTGGCACAGTAGCTTGTCGATAAATAAGGCATTTAATTTTTACACTTTAGTGTAATTTCAGTTGCTTGCCTGCTGCCAGTGTGTGTCAGGCCCGCTTCCACTGACTGTAGTGTGCCCACTGCCAGTGCCAACCACTGATACCGGGTGGCACAGTAGCTTGCCGATAAATAAGGCATTTAATTTTTAGACAGTAGTCTAAATTCAGTTGCTTGCCTGCTGCCAGTCAGTGTGTCAGGCCCTCTTCCACTGACTGTAGTGTGCCCACTGGCAGTGCCAACCACTCATACCGGGTGGCACAGTAGCTTGCCGATAAATAAGGCATTTAATTTTTACACTTTAGTGTAATTTCAGTTGCTTGCCTGCTGCCAGTGTGTGTCAGGCCCTCTTCCACTGACTGTAGTGTGCCCACTGCCAGTGCCAACCACTGATACGCGCAGTGCCCCAATTTGGGAGTAAGAGGACCGACCAAGCTGCTTTTTCCATCTCCCGGTTCCTGAAATCAATTCAGTTTAGTGTATGAGAGTTTGGTCTGTCACTGTGAAGGCAGTCGAAGGTACCCGGCCTAAATTTTTTTTCATAAAAGGCAATTCCTGATATGGGACGTAACAGGGATTAAACTGATGAGAATAATACTACAGAAAATACCACTCATATCGGTGGAGGGAGCCAGCGTTTTTTTTAACCATCTCCCCGTTCAAAAAATCTATTTAATAAATGGCCCCCAGATTGGGGATGTTAGAGGGATTAAACTGATGAGAATAGTACTACAGAAAATACCACTCATATCGGGTGTGACAGTAAATTGCACGGCGCAGATGCAGTCACCGTGGTTTAAAACAGAGTGGAGGGAGCCAGCGTTTTTTTAACCATCTCCCCGTTCGAAAAATCTATTAAATAAATGGCACCCAGATTGGGGACGTTAGAGGGATTAAACTGATGAGAATAGTACTACAGAAAATACCACTCATATCGGGTGTGACAGTAAATTGCACGGCGCAGACGCAGTCACCGTGGATTAAAACAGAGTGGAGGGAGCCAGCGTTTTTTTAACCATCTCCCCGTCCGAAAAATCTGTTTAATAAATGGCCCCCAGATTGGGGAGTCGGGGACGTTAGAGGGATTAAACTGATGAGAATAGTACTACAGAAAATACCACTCATATCGGGTGTGACAGTAAATTGCACGGCGCAGACGCAGTCACCGTGGATAAAAACAAAGGGGAGGGAGCCAGCGTTTTTTTAACCATCTCCCCGTTCGAAAAATCAATTCAATTGACCTTTCGGGGACCCTTGGTGTTGTACGTGGCTGGGTGGAGGAAGAAACCTTCAATGACATCACCGGGACGTGGCTAGCTTGGTATCCAACCTTGTGCAAATGGGGAGTTTGCGGTTGTGCAAATGAACTGTTTGCGGTGCATTAAAAGGGGAGTTTGGTCTGTCAATGTCTGTGATGCGGGCGTAACCCTTACACTACCTGATCGATACAACATCATACCTGATCGTATACACACACTGGATGTTTTAAAGCACGTTATTCCAAACAATTTAGGAATGTTAGTTGATTTATGCCCTTTATGGATTAAAACCCGACTCTGCGTCCACTACGTAATTTTCCATGGGAGTTTTGCCATAGATCCCCCTCCGGCATGCCACAGTCCAGGTGTTAGACCCCTTGAAACAACTTTCTCATCACTATTGTGGCCAGAAAGAGTCCCTGTGGGTTTTAAAATTCGCCTGTCTATTGAAGTCTATGGCGGTTCGCCCGGTTCGCCAGTTCGCGAACATTTGCGGAAGTTCGCGTTCGCTGTTCGCGAACTGAAAATTTTATGTTCGCGACATCACTAGTCATCATTCAATCAGGACTTTTTCCATTATCTCCTACTCAGCTGATCGGTGTACATATTCTAATATACTTATGTACACTAGCTATATAAATGATATATCCAGCTGTGGGTTACAGTAACATACAAGTCATGTGAAAAAATTAGGACACCCTTTGAAAGCATGTGGTTTTTTGTAACATTTTTAATAAATGGTTATTTCATCTCCGTTTCAACAATACAGAGAGATTAAAGTAATCCAACTAAACAAAGAAAACTGAAGAAAAGTCTTTTCAAGATCTTCTGTAAATGTCATTCTACAAAAATGCCTATTCTAACTGAGGAAAAAGATAGGACACCCTCACATGTATTCCCTCTTAAATTGGCTCAGATCTCACACAGGTATATCACACCAGGTGCACATAATTAGTAGATCGTTACTCTGCATGTTGAATGAGGCTTGCCCTATTTAAACCTCAGACATTTAGTTTGGTGTGCTCCTGACTGTTGAAGTGAGAGTGAGCACCATGGTGAGAGCAAAAGAGCTGTCAGAGGACTTCAGAAAAAAGATTGTAGCAGCCTATGAGTCTGGGAAGGGATTTAAAAAGATCTCAAAAGATTTTGAAATCAGCCATTCCACTGTCCGGAAGATAGTCTACAAGTGGAGGGCTTTCAAAACAACTGCCAACATGCCCAGGACTGGTCGCCCCAGCAAGTTCACCCCAAGAGCAGACCGCAAGATGCTAAAAGAGGTATCCAAAAACCCTAAAGTGTCATCTCGAGAACTACAGCAGGCTCTGGCTACTGTTGATGTAGAAGTACATGCCTCTACAATCAGAAAGAGACTGTACAAGTTTAACTTGCATGGGAGGTGTGCAAGGAGGAAACCTTTGCTTTCCAAGAGAAACATCGAGGCCAGACTGACATTTGCCAGCGATAAAGTTGACAAAGACCAGGACTTCTGGAATAATGTTCTTTGGACAGATGAGTCCAAAATTGAATTATTTGGACACAACAGCAGAGGACATGTTTGGCGAAAAACAAACACAGCATTCCAAGAAAAGAACCTCATACCAACTGTGAAGCATGGAGGTGGAAGTGTCATGGTTTGGGGCTGCTTTGCTGCAGCAGGACCTGGTCAGCTCACCATCATAGAATCCACGATGAATTCTACTGTGTATCAGAAGGTGCTTGAAGAACATGTGAGACCATCAGTTAGAAAATTAAAGCTGAAGCGGAACTGGACCATGCAACATGACAATGACCCAAAACATACTAGTAAATCAACCAAAGATTGGCTGAAAAAGAAGAAATGGAGAGTCCTGGAATGGCCAAGTCAAAGTCCAGATTTGAATCCCATTGAGATGCTGTGGGGTGACTTGAAAAGGGCTGTACGTGCAAGAAACCCCTCAAACATCACACAGCTGAAAAAGTTCTGCATTGAGGAGTGGGGTAAAATTTCCTCAGACCGATGTCGAAGACTGGTAGATGGCTACAAGAACCGTCTCACTGCAGTTATTTCAGCCAAAAGAGGTAACACTCGCTATTAGGGGCAAGGGTGTCCTATCTTTTTCCTCAGTTAGAATAGGCATTTTTGTAGAATGACATTTACAGAAGATCTTGAAAAGACTTTTCTTCAGTTTTCTTTGTTTAGTCGGATTACTTTAATCTCTCTGTATTGTTGAAACGGAGATGAAATAACCATTTATTAAAAATGTTACAAAAAACCACATGCTTTCAAAGGGTGTCCTAATTTTTTCACATGACTGTAGGTATTAGCCCATTCTTGAGTGGTGTTGCCCCTCCCCGCTGGCTATATATAGGTCAGAGGGGGATCGGTATCTGCTGTTTTCGGTTTATTACCATTTTTGTGGGTCTCTACCAGCGGACATGTCTCTGGGTCAACTGATAATGTATGGGCCGCGACTGAGTTTCCCCCATGAATTGCGCTATTGCGCTATACTTGCCGAGAGAGGTATGAACTATTACGGCTTCCTCCGGTCAGAGGACGGAACTGGTTGGTCCGCCCCTAATTCTGATTGGCTGAGTAACCGGTATGCCCCTCCCGCTAGGCGGGGCTTTGGCCATATGATGTCGGCGTTCTCCTGGCCGCGCGCGGCCACTACAACGCCAGAGCCATAGCACGCCACAGTGCGGCTCGTTGTCCTGACATAGGCACATAAGCTCCTGATGATGCGTGACAACCACTTGTCACGTGGAAACGCGTTGAGCTGCTGTTAACTAATAGAGCACGGCTCTCTAGGCAGGGCTGTACCTGATACAATTCGTTACCCTCTAGCCTCAGAGAATGTTATGCATGGATGGTAGCCAATATACAGTGGCTGTAGCTGTGTGATGTGAGCCAAAAATACTGGCTAGGAGTGATTGTGGTTAGCCTAATACACTGGCCGCAGGTGTGGGGCTGACACCCTGATCCCGGCCGCAAGCTATATATATATCAAACAACAATAAACAGTGTGGTCTGAACACTGCACTACGCTTAAGTGTATACATATGCCCGCTGAGGCTTCACTTGTGTAGAGACAGTGCGACCAACTGAGTTAAAGCATTACGCGACCTATGAATAGGGGCTTCCTAACCATACCTGGTATATAAATCAGCAGGCTTTATAGTCACTCCTGGCGTATATAATCAGTAGGATCACAGGCTTGAAACACACCAGTGTCCATTCACATACAGCACCGTGCTCTATATTCTGACTTGCATACTATTGGCAACCACTAGCCAGCAAGTCAGATTTCTAGTCCAGTCTCTCAGTTACACAGAGGATTTATTTATTACCTTTCTCTGTGCATTTTTGAGACTGGAGCCTGATGGTCACAGACTGTGACATATAGGCTTTTTTGCCCCCTTTTAAACGAACTTTAATAAAGGTTTTGTTTTGTTCATTTTTAACGTTCATCAGGCTGTGAATTTATTATTATTATTTAGGAACGTCTACTCACTCAATTGTCTCTAGTGTGAAATAGAAGGGGCTTTTTTTATTGAAACTTTAACTTTTTTTATTGTTAAAAACACTTTTATTTCACTTTTATTATTTTTATTTTTGTCCCACTATGGGACTTCAATATTTCAGGGTCTGATCCCTGTTTCAATACAGCACAATACATCTGTATTGTGCTGTATTGAACTGTCAGTGTCTTACACTGTAAGATGCTGACAGTTGCCTAGGAGACCCAGCCCTGATGCCGGCAGATTAACCTCCTGTATGCCGCGTTCACGCGGACTGCGGCATACAGGGGGTTTGCGGCAGCTTGTACATCCCCATCGGGTCTCTGTGCTGGAGTGACGGGGACCCAATAGTTGCTATGGTAGCCCCAATACCTTGAACAGGTATCGGGACACTTAGTCGAATAACAGTGTAGACCAAACTGATGTACAGCGGCGTCCCGCTGTATACCTAAAATTGAGAGATTAGCCAACATATCCTACTGTGGAGGACATGTCTGAGCCCGAGCACCGCGCCAAGGTTTCTCAAGTAGCTCGGGACAGTACTGTGCAAACGTTTCAAGCAGGAGTGGGGAAAATGTAGCAAAGTAAGAATCCTTTCAAAAAGTGTTGTTTATTTTTATCAATTAACAATATGCAAAGTGAATGAACAAGAGAAACCTAAATCAAATCAATAATTGTTGTGAACTGTCTTTGCCTTTAAAACAGCATAGATTCTTCTAAGTACACTTGCACACAGTTTTTGAAGGAACTTAGGCTACTTTCACAATACCGTTCAGAGCGGGTCCGTCTGATGTCTGCCCAGACGGATCCGCTCATATAATGCAGACTTGGGATCCGTTCAGAACGGATCCGTCTGCATTATATTGTAGAAAAAATTCTAAGTGTGAAAGTAGCTTCAGACGGATCCGTCCAGATTTTACATTGAAAATCAATGGGGGACGGATCCGTTTGAAAATTGAACCATACTGTGTCAACTTCAAACGGATCCGTCCCCATTGACTTATATTGTAAGTCTGGACGGATCCGCTTGCCTCCGCACGGCCAGACGGACACCCGAACGCTGCAAGCAGCGTTTAGGTGTCCGCTTGCTGAGCGGAGCGGAGGCTGAACGCTGCCAGACTGATGCATTCTGAGCGGATCCTCGTCCACTCAGAATGCATTAGGGCAGTACGGATGCGTTCGGGTGTCCGCTTGTGAGCCCCTTCAAACGGAGCTCACAAGCGGACACCCGAACGCTAGTGTGAAAGTAGCCTTAGCAGGGAGGTTGTTCCAAACATTTTGGAGAACTAACCACAGATCTTCTGGGGATGAAAGCTTGCTCAAATTCTTCTGTCTCTTCATATAATCCCAGACAGACTTGGTTGAGATAAGAGTTCTTTGGAGGCTCATATAGTCATTTCTACAACTTTTAATTCTTCTTTACACTGAAGTTCTTAATGGCATTGGGTGTATGTTTGGGATGGTTTCTTCTAAAGAATAAATTTAAATTCAAACTATTAACACTTCTATTTTTGAATGCATTCTTACTTTTGCAGCATTTTTCCACACCTGGCTTTAACCTTTGCACAGTACTGTATGCAGTGACTGTACTTGCACACTATACCAAAAGGCGCTGTCTTTTATGAAAACCGACAACCAATGGAGTGCGCATTGACTGGCGCTTATTCCTATAGTGTGCAAGCATGGCCACCACTGCTGGATTGCAGCGTGGTCGCAACCCCTGGAAACAAGCAGTGTACAGTCGTGGCCAAAAGTTTTGAGAATTACACAAATATTGGAAATTGCAAAAGTTGCTGCTTAAGTTTTTATAATAGCAATTTGCATATACTCCAGAATGTTATGAAGAGTGATCAGATGAATTGCATAGTCCTTCTTTGCCATGAAAATTAACTTAATCCCAAAAAACCTTTCCACTGCATTTCATTGCTGTCATTAAAGGACCTTCTGAGATCATTTCAGTAATCGCCTTGTTAACTCAGGTGAGAATGTTGACGAGCACAAGGCTGGAGATCATTATGTCAGGCTGATTGGGTTAAAATGGCAGACTTGACATGTTAAATGGAGGGTGATGCTTGAAATCATTGTTCTTCCATTGTTAACCATGGTGACCTGCAAAGAAACGCGTGCAGCCATCATTGCGTTGTATAAAAATGGCTTCACAGGCAAGGATATTGTGGCTACTAAGATTGCACCTCAATCAACAATTTATAGGATCATCAAGAACTTCAAGGAAAGAGGTTCAATTCTTGTTAAGAAGGCTTCAGGGCGTCCAAGAAAGTCCAGCAAGCGCCAGGATTGTCTCCTAAAGAGAATTCAGCTGCGGGATCGGAGTGCCACCAGTGCAGAGCTTGCTCAGGAATGGCAGCAGGCAGGTGTGAGCGCATCTGCACGCACAGTGAGGCGAAGACTTTTGGAAGATGGCCTGGTGTCAAGAAGGGCAGCAAAGAAGCCACTTCTCTCAAAAAAACATCACGGACAGATTGATCTTCTGCAGAAAGTGTGGTGAATGGACTGCTGAGGACTGGGGCAAAGTCATATTCTCCGATGAAGCCTCTTTCCGATTGTTTGGGGCATCTGGAAAAAGGCTTGTCCGGAGAAGAAAAGGTGAGCGCTGCCATCAGTCCTGTGTCATGCCAACAGTAAAGCATCCTGAAACCATTCATGTGTGGGGTTGCTTCTCCTCCAAGGGAGTGGGCTCACTCACAATTTTGCCCAAAAACACAGCCATGAATAAAGAATGGTACCAAAACACCCTCCAACAGCAACTTCTTTCAACAATCCAACAACAGTTTGGTGAAGAACAATGCATTTTCCAGCACGATGGAGCACCGTGACATAAGGCAAAAGTGATAACTAAGTGGCTCGGGGACCAAAACGTTGACATTTTGGGTCCATGGCCTGGAAACTCCCCAGATCTTAATCCCATTGAGAACTTGTGGTTAATCCTCAAGAGGCGGGTGGACAAACAAAAACCCACTAATTCTGACAAACTCCAAGAAGTGATTATGAAAGAATGGGTTGCTATCAGTCAGGAATTGGCCCAGAAGTTGATTGAGAGCATGCCCAGTCGAATTGCAGAGGTCCTGAAAAAGAAGGGCCAACACTGCAAATACTGACTCTTTGCATAAATGTCATGTAATTGTCGATAAGTATTAAGCAATGTATTGCTGCATTTGTGGGAGGGGAGGCTGATTACAAGGCTAATTATACGCACCTGTGGGCCCAGGCTGGCTGATTACTAGGCTATTTATAGGCACCTGTGGGCCCAGGCTGACGCCGATTCAGCTGATTTCACTACCTCTGAGTCAGCTCTAGGATACAGCAGCATGGTGTGGAGGCTCCTTACGGCTGGGCGACGGCAGAATATCTCAGGAGGTCGCTGGTATTCATGGTAGGATCGGAGTTGTTTGCACTGGACCCACGCTGCGGTCCGCGACATGTAGCACTCTGGGATGAAGCAGAGTTTGGGCGCTAATGGTCGAACCATGGTTGTTTGTATTGTTTGTCTGGCTATTCAGAGGCCTGGTGGGGCCATTGCATACAGTTATTGGGGTAGCATGTGCTTAGAGTGGGCATGGTTGTATGTTTTCTGATACCTGGTTTACATGCGGGGCGCGTGTCTGCAGTTGGCTCAAGCACGCGTGCTGGGTTTAAGTGATGGTAAATGTGGATCAATGGTCGATTTTAAAAAAAGGGGGGGAGAAGAAAAAGAAAAAAAAAACTTAGTATATTCTGTCCAGCTTGTGGGGGCTATTACATATGGTTATTGGTGTATGCATGTCCCTAGAATAGGTATGGTCACATGTTTTCTGATGCCTGTTACATACGGGACGCATGTCTCCAAGCTACGCACGCTGTGTTTAAGTGATGGTATTTTATTCATTTAGTTTTTGAAAGGGTCATGGATCAATGAAAAAAAAAAAAAAACTCTCCTGCAGCATCATGTGGAGGTTCGTTTGCGCCTGGGCAATGGCAGAAGGTGCCAGGCGAGTGCTGGCATTCACGGTAGGATCGGACTTGGTTACACGGTCCGTGACTTGTGGCGCTCTGGGGCGAAGGGGGTTGGGCGCTAAGGGTCAAATGATCGTGGTTAGGATTGTTACCTTCAAAGCTACGGCCTCACCATAATCGACCAAAGAAGTTGAGTGCACATGCTTAGCGTCATATCCAGGGGTTGTCTTTTCAGAATAGAAGTTTGAGTTCTGCCAGCATTGCTGCAGGTGTTGACGGATTGGGGGGTCAACCTGTTAGAGCTCATACCATACAACGCACACTGAATCAAATTTGTCTACATGGCTGTTGTCCCAACAACAGGATGCTGCAGCCACAATACACATGCCAGAGAGGGCCACCATATGAAGTAGGCAAGGCCGTTTTTTGGACCGGACGGGCCGGGTGGCCGCCCGGGGCACTGTCAGAATGGGGGAGCCGGCAGGGCCACCGCATAGAGCGCCATCTTGTTGCTGGGGGCGCCGTTCCTCCGTGACTTTCCTGCGCCCTGGCTCCCTCCCTTGGATCTCTCCTGCCCTGCGACCTGTGCTCCTCTCTTAATTACCGTGTCCGTACCTCACCAGTCACTCAGCTCCGGTACGTGCGGGCGGCGCAGACGCGTGATCTACAGTGAGTGAGCGCCGCCGCCCGCACTGCCTGCCTGTTACCGCCCGCCCGGAGCAGTGCTGAGAAATAAGCCTGCTGTGAGAGCCTGAGTCTGTGGGACAGACCTGGACAGTGGGTGCGTCACCGTGACCGTGCAATGTGGTTACACATTTTTTACAATGGGGAGACACTGTGGGGGAGCATTAATTACAATGGGGGCGGGGGCCGATGCGGGGGACATAAAAATGGGGGCCACTGTGGGGGACATGGAAATGGGGGCCACTGTGGGAGACATGAAAATGGGGGCCACTGTGGGGACAGTGGGACATGAAAATGGGGGCCACTGTGGGGGACATGAAAATGTATTCTGGAGTGGTCACCTGAAATACGCACAGTCTACCAAAAACGCATTTGAACTGAGTGTGAATTGCACCCACATCACCTTGCACCTGCTGCGGCTATTTATCCAGGCAACGTAACAGAATAATTTGATTTTCTGCTATGAAAATGGGGGCCACTGTGGGGGACATGAAAATGGGGGCCACTGTGGGGGACATGAAAATGGGGGCCACTGTGGGGGACATGAAAATGGGGGCCACTGTGGGGGACATGAAAATGGGGGCCATTGTGGGGGACATGAAAATGGGGGCCACTGTGGGGGTCATTATTTTTAATAAGGATCACTATGGACATTATTTAGAATAGAGGCTGCTATGGGTGTCATTATAACTGTCTAATGTCTGATAGGCCTAGTCCTGAGTTATATTACCCCTGTATAATAATGTACCTTAATACCCCTTAGTTATATTAGGGTAATATAACTAAGGGGTATCAGGGTTCATTATTATACAGGGGTAATATAACTCAGGAGGGCTATCAGGGGACATTATACAGGGGTAATATAACTTATATTACCCCTGTATAATGTCCCCTAATAGCCCTCCTCAGTTATATTACCCCTGTATAACTGATACCACTCAGTTATATAATATAACTGAGGGGTATCTGGGTAAATTATACAGGGCGGGGTAATATAACTAAGTGGTATCAGGGTACATTATTATACAGGGGTAATATAACTCAGGAGGCCTATCAAGGGACATTATACAAGGGTAAAATAACTTATATTACCCCTGTATAATGTCCCCTGATAGCCCTCCTCAGTTATATTACCCCTGTATAATAATGTACCCTGATACCCCTTAGTTATATTACCCCTTGTTACCTCATGTACAGAGTCCGAAGAGGAAGAACCAAAAAAAACATACTGCCCAGTGGACGGCATGTTCTTAGAAGTTGCCCCTCAGCCGAAGTGGTGTCCGAGATCCCCAAGGTCCAAGCCAAGTAATTGTAAGTTTTCATGTGGAGTATGTTTATGTTATACACAAATAGCCTACACTGTGCCACACAATATACAGTATACCTCTACACTGTGTAGGGGTTATACTGTTTATTGTACAGCATGGCACAGAGGTTATATTGTCCGGCATGGTGTAACCTCCATACATTTTATGTACAGTATACAGTAATCCTTGCACTATGCCATAGAATATACAGTATAATCCATACACCATGCTATACAATGTACATATAATCCATACACCATGCTATACAATGTACATATAATCCATACACCATGCCAATATACAGCATAGTTCATACACCATGCTGTACAGCATATATTATAATCCTGTACATCCTGTATATACTGTACAGCATGGTGTATGAATAAAATAAATAATTAAATGAATAAAAAGGTATCTCTGCATACCGCAATACTCTCGTATTTTATCTTATTTACATATACTTATTTCATTTTTTTCAGTAGTATGATTAACTGGTGAAAATTATTAGTGCCCCCCCATTTTTGACTGTGTATCTTCTGTGCCCTCCCTATATATTGCTCCTAGAGTCACCGCTGCTCACTGCTGTAGGGTACCGTCTGGATAGGGAGCTCAGGGAGGAGGCGCCGCAGGCAGGAGGCAGGCCGGGAGAACGGGCAAGCGCAGCGTGACTCACTTTGTCACACGCACGCCGCCGACTTTATGAATGAAGCAGGCGGTGCGGGCACGTTACATAGTAGTCACGCTGCGCCCGCCCGTTCTCCAGGCCTGCCTGCCTTCTCGCTCCTACCTCACGTGGGACTTGACTGTTGTCTGTCTGTGTGGCTGCTATAAATGCTAGCCTAAAGTTAAGTAATAAATAAGGAGGTAAGCCTACAGGGCCCAGCCGCCCAGGGATGGATGAAAGATTTTTTTTTATTATGCCTAGCGCCTACTTAGTGTACTGTGTTACACATGAGGCAAGTCATCAAGATTAGACTAAGTGAGCGGGGCCCTAGAAATTCTACTACATGGGGCCCCGCTCACTTAGTCTAATCTTGCCTAACATTAATGTAGGCATAATAAAAATTATCTTTCATGCAGCCTGCATGAAAGATAATTTTAATTATGCATACACAGGTTAGGCAAGATTAGAATAGGTGAGTGGGGCCCCATGTAGTAGAATAGTCACTGCTCGGGTCCCCGCACTGTCATTATAAAAGCAGATTCGACGTATGCTGAGTATTCACTTCTTGGCGAGTTTTAGCTATTTTATTAACTATATAATATTTGATCTATTTTTAATGAAGTACCCTGGTGTCTCAGTACGACTATTGATACACTGTGGGCCGAAGACTTCCAGTGACAGCGTGGCTCCATGACTAAGATCCGATTTCTTTAAGAACATTTTGTACATGGAAGCGTCTTATTTTCTTTATAATTTTGCAAGTAACAATAAACAAACATGACTGGATCTCCAAATTGGGATTATATTCTTGATAATAACACTGCAGATGAAGACAAACAGAAGACGCAACCCTGTAACAGGCATTCACAAAATGCATGTCTATAGGCTTTTTGCATTCATTTATTTTATTTTTTTTTTGTTTTTGAAATTCCCATTTTCTCCACGGCCAAAATGTAATTCAATGATGAGGCAGTTTCTCTTCATTCAGTAACCTAAAAATACAAACATAGGTAAAAAATGCAGAATCAAAAACGCGTCACGAAGTATGCAATTACGCACAGTTTGTGTGAAACTATCCAAGTGCAGAAGTTGGTACAAGATGGAAAATAAGTAATGTTTTGACTACAATGGAGAAATCTGGAGTTCTTGTTAGGCTTCTGCTGAAAAAATGTAATTTTCTTAGTGAAGTGATGGTCAGAAGCATACATTACAGGATAAGGGAAGTTGTGAACCATCTAATGTAAGTGTCCCATGAAGATCCACTTCATGGGACACTTACATTGGATGGTTCACAACTTCCCTTATCCTGTAATGTATGCTTCTGACCATCACTTCACTAAGAAAATTTCATTTTTTCAGCAGCTACCCAGGTGGCAATACAGATTTAAATAGACTTCGAAAGGCTTTCCATCTGGACAAGGAAAGCTGGCGAATCTCGGGTAGTCCTAACAGGCATACTACATTCTTAGTATGTAAGTAACAACTACATTAGAACTTTAATTCTTTATACAATTTTATTGTGTTTTTCTCTTTACAAGACAATTAAAAAGCCTTCAGGCGCACAATTCCACAAAAGTAAGCGGAAAGAGAAGAGTGAAGATGAGAATGGTGCTAAATTCATGTCTATGTTCTTGCAGAAGGAAAGTCCAGCAGCTAATCAAAATCAACAGAATCTTTCTACTGAAACTGCACCAAAAGATTCTGAAGGTCAGACCACTTTGTTACTTCAAGAACATGGTACTTCATCTGGACATGTGCAGCAGACATCAAGTTTTGTGTATCCCCAAGACAGGGACAACTGTCATTTTTCATCATTCTATGGTTATGTTGTGCTACCAAACAAGGAGCAGGTACTTAGGCGATGGCTTCAGTACTCTGTTTCCGCAGACAGAGTTTACTGCTTTTGCTGTAAATTGTTTGATCCTAATCCAAAATCTAAACTTGGAACTGAAGGCATTAACAACTGGAAACATGTTGGTGATTACATTTCATCTCATGAATTATCTAGTGCACATATAAAAGCACGTCATTTGTGGATTGATGCAGAGAACAGCCTTAAAAAAAAATGCAGGCATTGATACAGATTTGCAAGCCCAGATTACACAAGAACGTAATTGCTGGAGAGAAGTGTTGGAAAGAATTATAGCAGTAACTGTATATTTGGCAACTAATAATTTAGCTTTTCAGGGCTCATCGAATAAATTGTATACACCAAATAATGGACTTTTTCTTAGGCTTATCCAGCTTCTTGGCAAGTTTGAACCAGTAATGCGAGATCACTTAAAATGAGTTACCTCAAAAGAAGTCCATGCACATTACTGTGGAAATATAATCTAAAACGAAATAATCCACTTAATGGCCTCTCAGGTAAAAAACTGTATTTTAGAAAAAGCCAAAAAAGCTAAGTACTTTTCTGTGATGTTAGACTGCACACAGGATGCGAGTCATACAGAGCAACTATCGTACACCTTACGGTTTGTTGACATTGATAGTGAACAAGTTGCAGTAAGGAAGCACTTTATTGTCCTGATAGTGACACATCTGGTAAAGGTCTTGCTAACCTCCTTTTAGAGGAAATTTCAAAATGCAGCTTGGATATGAACAATTGCCAAGGACAAGGATACGACAATGGTGCCAACATGGTTGGCATGAACAAAGGAGTACAGTCAAGAATCTTAGAACAGTACCCTCGGGCATTTTTCAACCCATACGGTTGTCATAGTTTAAATTTAGTTACTGGTGATGCTTCAAAGTCATCTGTGAAATCTGTCAATCTGTTTGGTGTTTTGCAGAGACTTTACACACTATTTGCCTCATCTTCTAAACGGTGGTGTATTATTAGTGATCATGTCAAGCATCTCACCCTGAAGAAAGTGTGTGCTACACGTTGGGAATGTCGAGTCGAGAGCTTAAAAGCAGTAAGATATCAATATATCAAAATTCATGATGCCCTCTTAGATTTAGAAGAAACATCTTGATGATCCCACTCTTGCTCCAGAAGCAAGATCTCTTTCTGCAATAATGGAGCACTTTAGCCTTATTGTCACTCTTATCATATGGTATGATCTTCACATTGTGAGTTAAACCATGCAGTCCAGAGACATGGAAATAACTCGTTGTAATAATTTGTTACAAAATTGTACTGCAATTGTCAAGAAATTTTGGGATTCTGGATACGAATCTGCAAAGATTGCTGCCATAGAAATAGCCTTGGCCTTGGGCATTGAAGCACAATTTGTGACAAGAAAAAGACCTAGCAAGAAAAAAAGATTTTTTACGTTTTTTATGCCTTGATAGACAACATGACTGCTTCACTGGAAAGGCGTTTCTCCCAGCTATCTAAACACAATGAACTGTGGGGCTTTTTGTACAACATTATGAGTTTGCCAGAAAAAAAAAACACTACAAAATATGCGCAAGACATTAGAAGACATTTTAACCCAGCCTACAGGGGTAGACCTTGAAGGGAAACAGAGTGACATTGATGGGCAACAATTGTTTGAAGAGCTGAAACATATTCAGCCAATGATTTCCCAATCTTCAATTACACCTTTGGAAGTTTTGGAACTCATAAATTACACACAGTGACATGATCTTTACAGAAATATATAGATTGCAATGAGGATTTTGCTGACTATTTCCATTCCGTTGCAAGTAGTGAAAGGAGCTTCAGCAAACTTAAATTGATAAAAACATATCTACGTACCACAATGGCGGATGAAAGGTTATCATCACTTGCAATTCTTTCCATCGAAAGTGAACTGGCTGAAAAGCTAGACTATTCAGCAGCTATAGATGCTTTTGCAACTGCAAAGTCTAGAAAGGTGGATTTTTTCTAAAACTTTTTCCATCACATTTGTTGAACTGTTTCCTGAATACATCAATAATCAACTACTGTTCCATTACAATTGTTACATTTTCTTGTGTTACAAAAGACAGCAATGGATGTTTTTCTGTAGCCGTTTACTTTATTCTTTAGTAGACTGATCATAGTTATCATATTTGTCATAAAAGTAAGACATGTTTTTGTTATTTAAAATAGTAACATAGGCCATTTCTACAAATCTGGGATATAACACATAGACTACTTGATACCAGTGGCCTTCTGAAATCTACACCTTTGTGGGATTTAAGTATGCCAGACCTTTGTAACTTGCACTGTGCTCGGCTTTGGATTAATAAGGAACTTGTTCTCTGGTTCTATTATTCTATTTGCAACCCTAGCCTCAGAATATGCCCTCCCTCAGTCCATATGCAATTGTCACACGCCCTTAGATCACAATATTCAACACAATATTCAACCATTCCGCCATGTCATTTCAGAGTCTGTCATACTCAATATCCTCATAGGTCTTTCTGCTAAAAAACTGATCTCAGTATTATGTTCTGCTATTATGCTACCTGGTTCTACCTGCAGAGCCTACGTTAAAAAAATGTACTTGGGAGAGGGAGGTTGGTCCGATGGATGATGAAAAGTGGGAGAGTACCCTCTCTGCTGTGGTCCAGGTCTCGCCACACTTGTGTGATGGGCTTCTTGCCCTTTACACCCACCATAGAGCCCATCTCACTCTGGTACTTCTCGCTAAATACCGCCAAGGTTAATCGGACCTTTGCCCTAAATGTGTTTTAGAGAGAGTTTCATTTTTCTATATCATGTGGCTCTGTCCTGAGGCCAGTACATAGTGGTCTCAAATAATGCCCTTCCTGCACAATCGTATCGGCTGTCCCATTTCAGTAGATCCCAAGATTTTTCTTGTAAACATTATCCCTGAAACCATCACTAGCAAAAGTACTAGGGTGTTCCTCTTCTTGTATCCCTAAACATTGCATGAACACTCTATACCAAATTCTGGATTCAGCTGTTGGTCCTGACTGAGAAACACTGGATCTGGTTGGTTAATGCCATTCTCCTGTATCACAAAGCACTTTATCATTGGTTTCTCAAAATTCAGTTGATTTTGGAAGTATTCCCTGCATTCTTCCATATGAGCCTTGCCATCTATGCTTTGAATCTGGTTTTATATGTTACTTGGTTTTTGTACATTTGCTTGCGTGTGCTAGTTGAGACCTGCTGTGATTGGGTTTTAGTTAGTTATTAAATGCTAACATGACAGTTTTTTGGTTTTGCACATTATTGATGATTGTATTTCATGACTACTCTTCTAAGGGTATTGCCTTCCTTTATACTTCAGTTCTCCTGTACCACTCTCCCTGTGACTTTTAGCAGTTTAAGGCTACTTTCACACTAGCGTTCGGGTGTCCGCTCGTGCGCTCCGTTTGAAGGGGCTCACGAGCGGCCCCGAACGCATCCGTCTGGCCCTAATGCATTCTCAGTGGAGGCGGATCCACTGAGAATGCATCCGCCTGCCAGCGCTCAGCCTCCACTCCGCTCAGTGAGCGGACACCTGATCGCAGCTTGCAGCGTTCGGGTGTCCGCCTGGCCGTGTGGAGGCGAGCGGATCCGTCCAGACTTACAATGTAAGTCAATGGGGACGGATCCGCTTGAAGATGACACCATATGGCTCAATCTTCAAGCGGATCCGTCCCCCATTGACTTACAATGTAAAGTCTGAACGGATCCGCTCAGGCTACTTTCATACTTAGAAAATGTTCTAAGTTTTAATGCAGACGGATCCGTTCTGAACGGATGTGAACGTCTGCATTATCGGAGCGGATCCGTCTGATGAAACCTCAGACGGATCCGCTCCGAACGCTAGTGCGTTCAGAGCGGGTCCGTCTGGTATCTGCACAGACGGATCCGCTCCTATAATGCAAACGCTTAGATCAGAGCGGGTCCGTCTGGTATCTGCACAGACGGATCCGCTCCTATAATGCAAACGCTTAGATCCGTTCAGAACGGATCCGTTTGCATTACCATGAACAAAAAAAAAAACAATTATTTTTTTATTTTTTTTTTTTGTTCATGATAATGCAAACGGATCCGTTTTGACTTTACATTGAAAGTCAATGGGGGACGGATCCGTTTGAAGATTGAGCCATACTGTGTCAACTTCAAACGGATCCGTCCCCATTGACTTACATTGTAAGTCTGGACGGATCCGTTTGCCTCCGCACGGCCAGGCGGACACCCGAACGCTGCAAGCAGCGTTCAGGTGTCCGCCTGCCTAGCGGAGCGGAGGACAAACGCTGCCAAACTGATGCATTCTGAGCGGATCCGCATCAACTCAGAATGCATTGGGACTGGACGGATCCGTTTGGGGCCGCTTGTGAGAGCCTTCAAACGGAGCTCACAAGCGGACACCCAAACGCTAGTGTGAAAGTAGCCTTAGGCAGTAATTTATGATTTTCTTTTTCTCTCAATAAATCTTGTGTTAAGCATAAAAAAAAAAAAAAATTATATATACAAACCGGATTCCAAAAAAGTTCGGACACTATACAAATCGTGAATAAAAACTGAATGCAATGATGTGGAGGTGCCAACTTCTAATATTTTATTCAGAATAGAACATAAATCACGGAACAAAAGTTTAAACTGAGAAAATGTACCATTTTAAGGGAAAAATATGTTGAATCAGAATTTCATGGTGTCAACAAATCCCAAAAAGTTGGGACAAGGCCATTTTTACCACTGTGTGGCATCTCCCCTTCTTCTTACAACACTCAACAGACGTCTGGGGACCGAGGAGACCAGTTTCTCAAGTTTAGAAATAGGAATGCTCTCCCATTCTTGTCTAATACAGGCCTCTAACTGTTCAATCGTCTTGGGCCTTCCTTGTTGCACCTTCCTCTTTATGATGCGCCAAATGTTCTCTATAGGTGAAAGATCTGGACTGCAGACTGGCCATTTCAGTACCCGTATCCTTCTCCTACGCGGCCATGATGTTGTGATTGATGCAGAATGTGGTCTGGCATTATCTTGTTGAAAAATGCAGGGTCTTCCCTGAAAGAGATGACGTCTGGATGGGAGCATATGTTGTTCTAGAACCTGAATATATTTTTCTGCATTGATGGTGCCTTTCCAGACATGCAAGCTGCACATGCCACACGCACTCATGCAACCCCATACCATCAGAGATGCAGGCTTCTGAACTGAACGTTGATAACCACTTGGGTTGTCCTTGTCCTCTTTGGTCCGGATGACATGGCGTCCCAGATTTCCAAAAAGAACTTTGAATCGTGACTCGTCTGACCACAGAACAGTCTTCCATTTTGCCACACTCCATTTTAAATTATCCCTGGCCCAGTGAAAACACCTGAGCTTGTGGATCTTGCTTAGAAATGGCTTCTTCTTTGCACTGTAGAGTTTCAGCTGGCAACGGCGGATGGCACGGTGGATTGTGTTCACTGACAATGGTTTCTGGAAGTATTCCTGAGCCCATTCTGTGATTTCCTTTACAGTAGCATTCCTGTTTGTGGTGCAGTGTCGTTTAAGGGCCCGGAGATCACGGGCATCCAGTATGGTTTTACGGCCTTGACCCTTACGCACAGAGATTGTTCCAGATTCTCTGAATCTTCGGATGATGTTATGCACAGTTGATGATGATAGATGCAAAGTCTTTGCAATTTTTCGCTGGGTAACACCTTTCTGATATTGCTCCACTATCTTTCTGCGCAACATTGTGGGAATTGGTGATCCTCTACCCATCTTGGCTTCTGAGAAACACTGCCACTGAGAGAAGCTCTTTTTATACCCAATCATGTTGCCAATTGACCTAATTAGTGTTAATTGGTCTTCCAGCTCTTCGTTATGCTCAAATTTACTTTTTCCAGCCTTTTATTGCTACTTGTCCCAACTTTTTTGGGATTTGTTGACACTGTGAAATTTTGAATCAACGTATTTTTCCTTTAAAATGATACATTTACTCGGATTAAACGTTTGATCTGTCATCTACGTTCTATTACAAATAAAATATTGACATTTGCCATCTCCACATGATTGCATTCAGTTTTTATTCACAATTTGTTTAGTGTCCCAACTTTTTTGGAATCCGGTTTGTGTATATATATATATATATATATATATATATACACAGTACAGACCAAAAGTTTGGACACACCTTCTCATTCAAAGAGTTTTCTTTATTTTCATGACTATTAAGGCATCAAAACATGAATTAACACATATGGAATTATATACATAACAAACAAGTGTAAAACAACTGAAAATATGTCATATTCTAGGTTCTTCAAAGTAGCCACCTTTTGCTTTGATTACTGCTTTGCACACTCTTGGCATTCTCTTGATGAGCTTCAAGAGGTAGTCCCCTGAAATGGTCTTCCAACAGTCTTGAAGGAGTTCCCAGAGATGCTTAGCACTTGTTGGCCCTTTTGCCTTCACTCTGCGGTCCAGCTCACCCCAAACCATCTCGATTGGGTTCAGGTCCGGTGACTGTGGAGGCCAGGTCATCTGGCGCAGCACCCCATCACTCTCCTTCACGGTCAAATAGCCCTTACTTTCAAAGTTTTCATAAATTTTTCGGCTGACTGACTGACCTTCATTTCTTAAAGTAATGATGGCCACTCGTTTTTCTTTACTTAGCTGCTTTTTTCTTGCCATAATACAAATTCTAACAGTCTATTCAGTAGGACTATCAGCTGTGTATCCACCTGACTTCTCCTCAACGCAACTGATGGTCCCAACCCCATTTATAAGGCAAGAAATCCCACTTATTAAACCTGGCAGGGCACACCTGTGAAGTGAAAACCATTTCAGGGGACTACCTCTTGAAGCTCATCAAGAGAATGCTAAGAGTGTACAAAGCAGTAATCAAAGCAAAAGGTGGCTACTTTGAAGAACCTAGAATATGACATATTTTCAGTTGTTTCACACTTGTTTGTTATGTATATAATTCCACATGTTCATAGTTCATAGTTTTGATGCCTTCAGTGTGAATCTACAATTTTCATAGTCATGAAAATAAAGAAAACTCTTTGAATGAGAAGGTGTGTCCAAAATTTTGGTCTGTACTGTATATATATATATATATATATATATATATATATATAGTGAGACGGTTGCAAGTACTCTTCTAATATGATTTCATCGAGCAGTTTTGATTTGAGGGGGGGAGTTTTTTTGACACTCGCCTTGAGAGAAATATTACCTAGAAACTGCACTGGAAGTAGGTAAGGGAAATCTATACTGTCTATTATGTAGTGCAGTGTTAAAGGGTGCCTTCATAAGTAAAAGTGTGTATAAAACCATGCCTTCTTGTGTAAAAGTGGGCCTCCTGTGAAGTGTGTTAGGGCTTGCGCTACGCACCAACTTTGGCTCACAACACACACTGTGCGGCCAAAAATTGAAGCAACACAATGCTACATTTCAACTAATGAAAGTGAATGGTGTTGTGACTCGACAGTCACTCCATTCACTTAACTGCAGCACCACATTGCTGTGCAACATATGTCCCAGGCCAATGATGCTGTGTAGTTCAAGCTTTAATGTGTGTCTATGTGGTGTGGGGATTTGCTCTGGTAGGCAGCTTAGCGGACGCAGTACAGAGGCAATCACAAAGTCTTTAACTTTAAATAGTTCAGTGTTTATTCACACAAAAGGCAAAACAAAATAACAGTTCGCAGTATTGGTGTATGTTCACACCATGGAAAGTCCACAGAACACTAACGTTAATCTGGTTAGCATTTTTTCATCAGCCATCCACTGCAGACTTTGGGGGCCTGTTTTCCAGCAATGCAGCTCTCAGGCCTTCAGCATGGCACACCTCATGCAGATCCCAAAACCACAGCGTCTCCACAGCTTCACTGTGAAGTGGAGGATAATTCACACAGCTGAGACTGCTGGCTGGGTTTTTATATCCCAAACCAAAAACCGGCCTGGAACGTGGGGAGTAGCCACCCACCCTGCACTTTGGCTGCTCCCAGTAAGAGCCGGCCCAGATCGGCTCTACAGCCATACTAAATAACAAATAGTGTCAATCAGCACTAACTGCCGCTGACACTTAAAATTACCGGCTCTTACCTCACTGAGGCCAGGAATCTTGGTGACACATACCTTCCGTTAATGACGGACCCTTGCGCCTTCCTACAGTGGGTAAAAAACGCCTGCCTGTGCATGTTGTATATAAAAGTGTGCCTTTATGTGTAGAAACATAAATGCACTACCATAAAATAGTAGTGTGCTACACTGGTTTTATAAGTTATATTTCTTTTTGGGGCAATGGCAAAACATGAATAAAATAATAAAATAAACTCACCTTCCCAATCCAGCACTACCACTTCCTATTCTTCCCCAGGCTACAACACAGATATACTGTTGTGATTGCAGTGGTGACGTCCCATATATCACTGCAGCCAATCACTGGTCTCAGTGGTGTATGCCATTTGACGGCTGCAACCACAATACATCACTATTGCAGCCTGGGAAAAAAAACTAATTATTGCATATAAACGTATGCTTGTATGTAAAAAGAGAGCATGAAAGTTGCTTATGTGCGTTTGTGAAAACATGCATCTTAGGCCTCATGCACACAACCGTATTTTTCATTTGTGTGCTAGCTACATTTCATGCAGATTGCACACAGACCCCTTCATTTACACAGATGTCATCTATGTGCTGTCTGCATCCCTATGTCCATTCCGCAAATTATAGAACATGTCCTATTCTGTTACATAATGTGGACGAGAATAGTTTTTTCTAGTGGGAGTGAGAAAAATGAGGAGCACACACTGTATTTTGCAGTTCTGTAGTTTGCGGGCCGAAATATGAATACAGTCATGTGCATGAGGCTGTGTGCGCTATTGTCTGTATGCCTGGATGGAGAAGATCCTATTAGGACCCTGAGAGGTCTGTTCTTTCCTACATCACTTTAAATCAAAAGAAGCATCTAAGTGACTCAAAGGAGAAAGGAAATGTTCACTAATATTTTCTTAAAAATGGTTTCTCTTTTTCTTAAAAACACACTTTTCTTAAAAACAGTCCTCCTTTTGATCTAAAAACATGTAAGGGAAAACAATCTCCCAACTGTGAAGTAAAAGGGAATACATTTTGGGGATAGACAGAAGCTGCATGCAATGTAGTGATTTCGTAAGAAACAAAACTGCATATGAGTTGCATGGAACAGCTGACAAATTTCTCATCAAAATGAGAAATTTCTGTGGCAGTTGCATGCAATGTAATAGAACACATGTAATCACTATTTTTTATGTGCTAGTTGGTGTGATTGTCTGCATATTTAAGACTGACTTCTGTTGCTTTATCTAAATGAGCTTTGTTCTGTTACTGTATCGAAGCACAGAGTTTGGTTTTGTCACTGTATGCATGCACAGAGCTTGGTTCTGTTACCGTCTCTATGTACAGAGCTTGGTTCTGTTACCGTCTCTATGTACAGAGCTTGGTTCTGTTACCTTCTCTATGCACAGAGCTTGGTTCTATTACCGTCTCTATGCACAGAGCTTGGTTCTGTTACCGTCTCTATGCACAGAGCTTGGTTCTGTTACCTTCTCTATGTACAGAGCTTGGTTCTGTTACCTTCTCTATGCACAGAGCTTGGTTCTGTTACCTTCTCTATGCACAGAGCTTGGTTCTGTTACCTTCTCTATGTACAGAGCTTGGTTCTGTTACCGTCTCTATGCACAGAGCTTAGTTCTGTTACCGTCTCTATGCACAGAGCTTGGTTCTGTTACCTTCTCTATGTACAGAGCTTATTTCTGTTACCGTCTCTATGCACAGAGCTTGGTTCTGTTACCGTCTCTATGCACAGAGCTTGGTTCTGTTACTGTCTCTATGCACAGAGCTAGGTTCTGTTACCTTCTCTATGTACAGAGCTTGGTTCTGTTACCTTCTCTATGCACAGAGCTTGGTTCTGTTACCGTCTCTATGTACAGAGCTTGGTTCTGTTACCATCTCTATGCACAGAGCTTGGTTCTGTTACCTTCTCTATGTACAGAGCTTGGTTCTGTTACCTTCTCTATGCACAGAGCTTGGTTCTGTTACCTTCTCTATGCACAGAGCTTGGTTCTGTTACCTTCTCTATGTACAGAGCTTTGGTTCTGTTACCGTCTCTATGCACAGAGCTTGGTTCTGTTACCTTCTCTATGTACAGAGCTTGGTTCTGTTACCGTCTCTATGTACAGAGCTTGGTTCTGTTACCGTCTCTATGCACAGAGCTTGGTTCTGTTACTGTCTCTATGTACAGAGCTTGGTTCTGTCACTGTCTCTATGTACAGAGCTTGGTTCTGTTACTGTCTCTATGTACAGAGCTTGGTTCTTTTACCTTCTCTATGCACAGACTTGGTTCTGTTACCGTCTCTATGCACAGAGCTTGGTTCTGTTACCGTCTCTATGTACAGAGCTTGGTTCTGTTACCGTCTCTATGCACAGAGCTTGGTTCTGTTACCGTCTCTATGTACAGAGCTTGGTTCTGTTACCGTCTCTATGCACAGAGCTTGGTTCTGTTACCGTCTCTATGCACAGAGCTTGGTTCTGTTACCGTCTCTATGCACAGAGCTTGGTTCTGTTACCGTCTCTATGCACAGAGCTTGGTTCTGTTACCGTCTCTCTATGTACAGAGCTTGGTTCTGTTATTGTATCTATGCACAGAGCTTGGTTCTGTTATTGTATCTATGCACAGAGCTTGGTACTGTTATTGTATCTATACACACAGCTTGGTTCTGTTATCGTATCTATGCACAGAGCTTGGTTTTGTTACTTTCTCTATGTACAGAGCTTGGTTCTGTTACTGTATCTATGCACAGAGCTTGGTTCTGTTACTGTATCTATACATGCAGCTTGGTTCTGTTACCTTCTCTATGCACAGAGCTTGGTTCTGTTACCTTCTCTATGTACAGAGCTTGGTTCTGTTACCGTCTCTATGCACAGAGCTTGGTTCTGTTACCGTCTCTATGCACAGAGCTTCGTTCTGTTACCTTCTCTATGCACAGAGCTTGATTCTTTTACCATCTCTATGCACAGAGCTTGATTCTTTTACCATCTCTATGCACAGAGCTTGGTTCTGTTACCGTCTCTATGCACAGAGCTTGGTTCTGTTACCGTCTCTATGTACAGAGCTTGGTTCTGTTACCGTCTCTATGTACAGAGCTTGGTTCTGTTACCATCTCTATGTACAGAGCTTGGTTCTGTTACCGTCTCTATGCACAGAGCTTGGTTCTGTTACCGTCTCTATGCACAGAGCTTGGTTCTGTTACCGTCTCTATGCACAGAGCTTGGTTCTGTTACCGTCTCTATGCACAGAGCTTGGTTCTGTTACCGTCTCTATGCACAGAGCTTGGTTCTGTTACCTTCTCTATGCACAGAGCTTAGTTCTGTTACCTTCTCTATGTACAGAGCTTGGTTCTGTTACCGTCTCTATGTACAGAGCTTGGTTCTGTTACCTTCTCTATGCACAGACTTGGTTCTGTTACCGTCTCTATGCACAGAGCTTGGTTCTGTTACCGTCTCTATGCACAGAGCTTGGTTCTGTTACCTTCTCTATGCACAGAGCTTGGTTCTGTTACCTTCTCTATGTACAGAGCTTTGGTTCTGTTACCGTCTCTATGCACAGAGCTTGGTTCTGTTACCTTCTCTATGTACAGAGCTTGGTTCTGTTACGGTCTCTATGTACAGAGCTTGGTTCTGTTACCGTCTCTATGCACAGAGCTTGGTTCTGTTACTGTCTCTATGTACAGAGCTTGGTTCTTTTATCTTCTCTATGCACAGACTTGGTTCTCTTACCGTCTCTATGCACAGAGCTTGGTTCTGTTACCGTCTCTATGCACAGAGCTTGGTTCTGTTACTGTCTCTATTTACAGAGCTTGGTTCTTTTACCTTCTCTATGCACAGACTTGGTTCTGTTACCGTCTCTATGCACAGAGCTTGGTTCTGTTACCGTCTCTATGCACAGAGCTTGGTTCTGTTACCTTCTCTATGCACATAGCTTGGTTCTGTTACCTTCTCTATGTACAGAGCTTGGTTCTGTTACCGTCTCTATGTACAGAGCTTGGTTCTGTTACCGTCTCTATGTACAGAGCTTGGTTCTGTTACCGTCTCTATGCACAGAGCTTGGTTCTGTTACCGTCTCTATGCACAGAGCTTGGTTCTGTTACCGTCTCTATGCACAGAGCTTAGTTCTGTTACCGTCTCTATGCACAGAGCTTGGTTCTGTTACCGTCTCTATGTACAGAGCTTGGCTCTGTTACCGTCTCTATGCACAGAGCTTGGTTCTGTTACCGTCTCTATGCACAGAGCTTGGTTCTGTTATTATATCTATGCACAGAGCTTGGTACTGTTATTGTATCTATACACACAGCTTGGTTCTGTTACTGTATCTATACACACAGCTTGGTTCTGTTATCGTATCTATGTACAGAGCTTGGTTCTGTTACCGTCTCTATGCACAGAGCTTGGTTTTGTTACTTTCTCTATGTACAGAGCTTGGTTCTGTTACTGTATCTATGCACAGAGCTTGGTTCTGTTACTGTATCTATACATGCAGCTTGGTTCTGTTACCTTCTCTATGCACAGAGCTTGGTTCTGTTACCGTCTCTATGCACAGAGCTTAGTTCTGTTACCTTCTCTATGTACAGAGCTTGGTTCTGTTACCGTCTCTATGCACAGAGCTTGGTTCTGTTACCTTCTCTATGTACAGAGCTTGGTTCTGTTACCGTCTCTATGCACAGAGCTTGGTTCTGTTACCTTCTCTATGCACAGAGCTTGGTTCTGTTACCGTCTCTATGCACAGAGCTTGGTTCTGTTACCGTCTCTATGTACAGAGCTTGGTTCTGTTACCGTCTCTATGTACAGAGCTTGGTTCTGTTACCGTCTCTATGCACAGAGCTTGGTTCTGTTACCGTCTCTATGCACAGAGCTTGGTTCTGTTACCGTCTCTATGCACAGAGCTTGGTTCTTTTACCGTCTCTATGCACAGAGCTTGGTTCTGTTACCTTCTCTATGTACAGAGCTTGGTTCTGTTACCGTCTCTATGCACAGAGCTTGGTTCTGTTACCTTCTCTATGCACAGAGCTTGGTTCTGTTACCGTCTCTATGCACAGAGCTTGGTTCTGTTACCTTCTCTATGTACAGAGCTTGATTCTTTTACCATCTCTATGCACAGAGCTTGGTTCTGTTACCGTCTCTATGCACAGAGCTTGGTTCTGTTACCGTCTCTATGTACAGAGCTTGGTTCTGTTACCGTCTCTATGTACAGAGCTTGGTTCTGTTACCGTCTCTATGCACAGAGCTTGGTTCTGTTACCGTCTCTATGCACAGAGCTTGGTTCTGTTACTGTCTCTATGCACAGAGCTTGGTTCTGTTACCGTCTCTATGCACAGAGCTTGGTTCTGTTACCGTCTCTATGTACAGAGCTTGGTTCTGTTACCGTCTCTATGCACAGAGCTTGGTTCTGTTACTGTCTCTATGCACAGAGCTTGGTTCTGTTATTGTATCTATGCACAGAGCTTGGTTCTGTTATTGTATCTATACACACAGCTTGGTTCTGTTACTGTATCTATGCACAGAGCTTGGTTCTGTTACTGTATCTACAGTCGTGGCCAAAAGTTTTGAGAATGACACAAATATTAGTTTTCACAAAGTTTGCTGCTAAACTGCTTTTAGATCTTTGTTTCAGTTGTTTCTGTGATGTAGTGAAATATAATTACACGCACTTCATACGTTTCAAAGGCTTTTATCGACAATTACATGACATTTATGCAAAGAGTCAGTATTTGCAGTGTTGGCCCTTCTTTTTCAGGACCTCTGCAATCCGACTGGGCATGCTCTCAATCAACTTCTGGGCCAATTCCTGACTGATTCCAACCCATTCTTTCATAATCACTTCTTGGAGTTTGTCAGAATTAGTGGGTTTTTGTTTGTCCACCCGCCTCTTGAGGATTGACCACAAGTTCTCAATGGGATTAAGATCTGGGGAGTTTCCAGGCCATGGACCCAAAATGTCAACGTTTTGGTCCCCGAGCCACTTAGTTATCACTTTTGCCTTATGGCACGGTGCTCCATCGTGCTGGAAAATGCATTGTTCTTTACCAAACTGTTGTTGGATTGTTGGAAGAAGTTGCTGTTGGAGGGTGTTTTGGTACCATTCTTTATTCATGGCTGTGTTTTTGGGCAAAATTGTGAGTGAGCCCACTCCCTTGGATGAGAAGCAACCCCACACATGAATGGTCTCAGGATTCTTTACTGTTGGCATGACACAGGACTGATGGTAGCGCTCACCTTTTCTTCTCCGGACAAGCCTTTTTCCAGATGCCCCAAACAATCGGAAAGAGGCTTCATCGGAGAATACGACTTTGCCCCAGTCCTCAGCAGTCCATTCACCATACTTTCTGCAGAAGATCAATCTGTCCCTGATGTTTTTTTTGGAGAGAAGTGGCTTCTTTGCTGCCCTTCTTGACACCAGGCCATCTTCCAAAAGTCTTGGCCTCACTGTGCGTGCAGATGCGCTCATACCTGCCTGCTGCCATTCCTGAGCAAGCTCTGCACTGGTGGCACTCCGATCCCGCAGCTGAATCCTCTTTAGGAGACTATCCTGGCGCTTCCTGGACTTTCTTGGACGCCCTGAAGCCTTCTTAACAAGAATTGAACCTCTTTCCTTGAAGTTCTTGATGATCCTATAAATTGAGGTGCAATCTTAGTAGCCACAATATCCTTGCCTGTGAAGCCATTTTTACGCAACGCAATGATGGCTGCACGCGTTTCATTGCAGGTCACCATGGTTAACAATGGAAGAACAATGATTTCAAGCATCACCCTCCTTTTAACATGTCAAGTCTGCCATTTTAAACCAATCAGCCTGACATAATAATCTCCAGCCTTGTGCTCGTCAACATTCTCACCTGAGTTAACAAGACGATTACTGAAATGATCTCAGCAGGTCCTTTAATGACAGCAATGAAATGCAGTGGAAAGGTTTTTTTGGGATTAAGTTAATTTTCATGGCAAAGAAGGACTATGCAATTCATCTGATCACTCTTCATAACATTCTGCAGTATATGCAAATTGCTATTATAAAAACTTAAGCAGCAACTTTT